>NC_092034.1:10295643-10915143 GCF_042242105.1 Pempheris klunzingeri
GTCATCATCAAGATGATCACTGAGCTATTCGTTATTATGGTCCTCACTTCAGTATAAAAGTTGGCACAGACAAAATATACAAAGATTTTGTCCTGCCTGGACAGTCATACCTTGTGCTTCTCCATTGACAGGGGTCTTATAGTGAGACTGGCTGCTGTTTTGTCTTGAGGCATCATCTGCTGTGATAGCACTCCCGTCAGGGTTGGAGTAAAAGAGGAGGAGAGGCTGGAAGTGACCTTTGATACATTTGCTGACCACATCTTTCCACCTGGAGCCGATCTACAGCAAAAGACAAAGAAAAAGCTGGTCAGTGCAAATGTAGGTGCCGATTTAAGCACATTGGACACAAGAACACACAGTGATAACTCCTTTTGAGTAAAATGAATCTGTCCTGTACATGCTTTCTTGGGAATGAATCAATGTGAAGATATTAAAGAGGGTTTAAAATGTTGGATTTTCCCAATGGGAATTCAAACCATTATGGTTCAATTCAATTTAGAAACACAGACAGATTGTGCACATAACAAAATAATTTTCTTTCTCGTGGGCCCATCTGTTTTCATTTTGCAAAGAGGTCTCAAAAAGTTTTGTTGTATAATTGGGATCTGATATAAAAGCATTTTAACTTATTACAAACTGAAGACTTTCCACTAATACCCAGCTCCAGTGGAGGGTCACAACTCAAGCCAATCTTAACCGAAAATGATCTGTCAGGCTTCATAAAATTCAAAACATTACTTTACCTTTGTTGTGCATGGTCTAGTTTGTAAATGAATATAACAC
Organism: Pempheris klunzingeri; assembly: GCF_042242105.1. Taxonomy (NCBI): domain Eukaryota; kingdom Metazoa; phylum Chordata; class Actinopteri; order Acropomatiformes; family Pempheridae; genus Pempheris; species Pempheris klunzingeri. The sequence goes on from NC_092034.1 coordinate 10,296,427, forward strand.
ACTGAGGCAAAATCACACAATCACATTAGCTAAGCTGTGTAAGGTGCGTGTCTCGTCACAAAGGCACCACAAAGGCAGGCTGCAGGCTAACAGATGCTTGAGTGTTACTTAATTAAGCAAATGACGGTGAAAGAAGGGGGAGGAGAAGGTAGGAGTAGGAGAGATAGAAAGATGATGTAAGGAAGAACTAATGCAAACTAAAACCAAGGAAATGCAAAAGTAGCAATGTTAAAGTAAAAAAACAAACAGATTGTTGAAGAAGGAATATACACTAGTGTGAAGAAGTTGACAGCAACCTGCAACATATGCTAAAAATATTTTAACCACATAAACCAAGCTCATTGCTCAGCAGTACACAACCTTTGCAACAAAACTCTGCCATTATCTACCATTAATACTGATGCACTCATTTTAACGGACAAATACCCGCGATATCCGTGTCAGGTGTCCAGTAGACAGTCAGTTACAAAAAAAACATTTACACCTGCCAGACATTCAGAATGCAGTAGTCTCAATGGCCATGTTATAGCTAGAATTGTATAATTCACTCACAATTGTATCAAAGACTGTATTTTATCTGTATTTTAATCATTCTCATTAAACAAAGAATTGAATGCACTGCAAACGCAGCGATCAAGCCACACTACAGTAGTCATTTAGCAGCTGGGACCTGGGGGAGTCACAGAAATGCTGGCATGTTTCGACTAAGGTATGGACTTGGCAGGCACTGAGCACTGTAGCTCCTCCATCTCAGTCAGGGGGGGCTGCACACACAGCACAAGCTGCTGATGGATTGACACAGAGCCAGCCAGCCGCTGCACCACACTCCCAGCGACTATTGTGAGGATGTGAGACAAAAGGTATGCTCACATGTGCACACCATGAAAACAGATCTAATGTTTAGGAAAAAAGGAACAGATGGATGGGTGAAAGGAATCACAGCATATATACTGTACACACACACACACAACCACTAACATGGGAAAACCATCACGGACACACAAATAAAACCAATATCTCACACACAGACAGCATACACACCTGCACCTGGCAACTCAGCATTCTCAGTGACCCTTCAACTTTAACCAGTGAAGGCATCTGTAAAGTAATCTTTACTGGCTAAGCTTCACTTCACTACTGCAGTACTTTCTGATGACAGAGTTGGGGAACTGCAGTAGAAATGGGGGTAGGGATTGGAGGTGGGGCTAGCGGACTCTTCAGTGCCATAAAGGCTCATCAACCCAGCCACTCAGGAAGGGTAATCGATGTGGCCCTTATTGGGAGATAAAAAGACTTGGTGACAGAGATAGGGGACTGGACATTGCTAGTCTTTGCTGTTCAGTGTACAAAAAAGACCACGTTTTATCAGCTCATGATATCGCGTTTTTATAGATAAGGATTTCTATTTTTTTTAACTGTGGTCAATCTGTACACAAAACCAAAGTGTTCAGCAAACATGTAAATATCCTTAGGAAACCTTATACAAAAAAGTTAGCCATTTTCTTCTATATATAAAAACATAATGATAAAGCTGATCATGTGTATTATACCTACACTTTGTGGTGATCATTGTGTTGCTTGGTATACATTATCAATAACTCCTATAATAACTAATTATTTCTCTGTCAGAAAATAGTAAAAATGTCCATCATAATTTCACAAAGCACAATGTCAGACCTACAGTCCAACATTTAAAAAAAATCCACTGACATTTACATAAAACAAAGAAAAGCACCAAATTCTCATATTTACACAATGAATTTATCACCAAAGTAGTTGGTGAATCATTTACCGTCTATGAGCTAATTTACAACTGATGATATAAATAATTTCAGCTTTAGCGTGCTCTCCTTCACCTCCTTCACTGTGGCATCATCAAAGAAGACCCATTTGGAGGACTTGGTGTGGAAGGCGAAGGCACAGTAGTGGCGGCTGGAGTAGCAGATCATCCCCACGAGCAGCAGCTCTCCCTTTTTGGCATGCTCATCTGTCACCCTGTAGAAGAGCTGTGTCCCAACACACACACACGCACACACATATAAATATATAAATATGTACACCAATTATTCATCAACACCGCTACAGTAAGTGGGCTGGCAAGTGAATGATGCTGATAGCTAGTGGAATCAGTAGCTCCATCTGTTTATAGATTAAGGTCTGAAGGAATGAACCGGCATTGATTTGACAATCAGTACGAATAAGGGATGGGCTAAATCGTCGCTGTCATAGCAGCACTTCATATCTAGACTAATACTACAGTGGTCCACAGTGTTTTTATTGATGGCCTAAATACCAATATACAATATTCTCTAATTTGATCTCTTTCATAAACATGTAAAAATCTCAGCGAGAAAACTGAATTGAAAAAATTCAAGTAATATGGGTGCAGCATGTAGTCGACATGTGGAGAAAGTGTTGATGAAACAGTCACTTGTTCCTCCCTCCTGTTTCCTGCACAGCCAGTTCTCTGTCTCCCTCTCACGCTCTCAAACAATAGATTTCAAAGCAAACGATGGGGGTGGAGGGCTCCCTTTAACACCCAATAAAGTCACATGAAACACTCCCTAATGAATCAAGGCCTTTGTGGCACACTAGTGGGAGGGGGAGCCTGACAGATTCTTCTGATGGTCTGCTTTGGAAATGAGCAAGAGGGAGCTGTCAAATAAATGGTTTAAATACTTCAATAAAGAAGTTACGTAATGTGTGGAGTGTATGAGCATTGCCCTAATCTGAACTATACCAATTGATTTTTTTTTTTGTGCTTCTGAAACTCATCCAGCACAGTGGACTGATGTGAACAGGCTACTGAGTAATATTTAATAAGTCATTTGCCAACTTTTTTTACATACGTTCATGTAAACACTGCAAACAACCGAACAAACAACAGAAGACGTGATTTTATGGATGGAAAAGGAGTAACACATGCCCACATTTGTGCATACTGACAATAAAGAATGTGTGAATATATACACTGCATCAAAAACATTCTTGAACACATGTTTTCCACCCCATCTCAGTGACGTCTACTCAGCCCACATGTTCCCTCGGACAGGCATGCACACACACACGCTCAGGAAAACACAGCTATGAGGGGAGGGGCCTTTTGACAAGCTGACCAAGGCCAGCAGGGGCTTTTTGATCAGTGGCGCGGGCCAACTGGGCATTGGGCGTTGACTGCTTACGCAACGGCCCGGACTTACAGAGAAATAAATCCCCACTTTATTTCCCACATATGTTCGATTGCACCAAAACAAACTGACTCTAAAACGGCAGAAAAATGAAATGGCAGCTGTTTGAATGAAGAAATTCCAAAAGGACAATGACAAACTGACCCATGTCCAGAGAAAGTTATTTTATATCTTGTTGTATAATTAATAACTTAATCTGGAACATTCAGTAGAATATTCTAGCTGTTTATAAATTAAGTCTTAAAACAAAGTTAACAACCTTAACTTCAACTCTGAAAAAGATCTGTGACATTTTCTTTTAATGAAAGCATCCTGTCACTTATGTTGGTGTAACACACGCATACAACACGTCTCAAAATATCAATGAAGCTGTTAAAAAAAAAAACAACTACAAAATGTAAAATGTACATAAGATGATGGCTAAAGAAGACTCACCGCAGAAAGACTGAGATGAGGCCCCAGCGAGCGAATAACATCTTCTGTGAGGTCTGACTGGTCAGAGTCCCAGACGAAGCCTATGGTAACGATCTCTGGGGAGTTCATGAGGACCCGTCTGATCCTAATCCTCTGGCCACAGTTGCTCTGGAAAATATAGACATATAAAAAGACTGCAGTTTGACCCAAAAGCAACTTTTGCCGAGCACATTCCAAAACAGGCCAGTCAGTAAAAATTAATATCAAAAAGAAACATTGAAAAATCACTTAATTGTGCAAATAATGTAGAAAACTAATAGATAAATTGCTGATGAAAATCTTATGCAGGACATGTTGCCTTTTCAGCGAACATAAACAATGTGCTTATTAAAACAATTTGCATAGGTCACTTACTGGACAGTTACGAAGGTCCCCTATCGTACTTGCTGCTTGTAACAGTTCCCCAAATGACTCGTCTCTGCGCTGAAGCATCTGTTGACTGAGAAAGAAGAGACGCATTGTCAGCAGGAAAGAGAAAGTGAGTAAGAGGAAAGGGGACTGACAGAAAAATAAAGATTAAGGTATGTGGAGACAAAAAAATGCTACGGCCTTGTGACAAATGTGCAGAGAGAGACGTGAAAAGCAAAAACAGAGTGCAGCGGGACAGATGACAACAGGGGAAGCAAAGAAAGTTTCATATTGCCTGTTTCCTACCAGAGTGCGGTGGTGGAGACATAATGCACCAGCTCCGTAAACGGCAGTGGGTCGGAGGATGCCCCACAGCTACGGCACACAGACTGCAGAGGGAAGAGAGTCGGAGACCAAAAGGGTGATTAACACAAAAGAGTTTCAAAAAAAAAAAAAAAAGAGAGAAAGAGACACAGGTGTTATTTCAGCATGCATATTTGCTGTTAACGACTAATTATCAACTCAGCCTGTCATTTTCCCAACGAGTGAGATCAGATGGACTACCGTGTGATTTGTAATAATACACTTGTCTTGTTGCTTTCCTTGTGATTACTTATAAAGCTCTGCAGTATCCCTTTAAGCTCTGTATAAGCTCTGTTAAGTCACCAACTCAAGTGATTGACATTATCAGGCATCCAATTTAATTTATGAAGTTATCAATCTCCCTCTCACCGAGGCAATCCTCATTTAGGCCTTGATAATATTTGCTGGATTGGGTGCCCTGAAGTCGAGGTGGAACAAAATCCACTGACTGTGCCCCTAAGGGATTTAGTCCAAAGGCGTATTATCTGTTTGATTCCGAGATAGAACTGGTTTGGGACAGGGACAGAGTCAGTGATGGGCATCACAGACACAGGGAAGGGTGGTGTGTGTGTGTGTGTTGTGCTAGAATTTATGTGTACACCATCTGTGATTTATCTGGTACTGCTGCTGTTGCTGCACTGTGGAATCTGACCAGAAACACCCTCCTTATTCCTCTGGGGCAACCCAGTATCAAAACATGACGGATTGGATTTCGACTGTCTCAGACAGTGATTCATGTACCTGTCTGTGTGTGTGAGTGTGTGTGGCTGTGTGTGTGTGTATGTGTGAACTGCCTAATCCTAACATTGGCTATTGTGTTTAGTCTGTCCACACATTGCTGTGGAGGCTGCGCACACAAACATTGCATGAACTAGAACATTTAAGGCACAATTCATGTAGAATTAACACCTCTCACCTCAGACAAATAATAGAGAATCAGCCTGAATTAACACATTTTAACACCACCTTTCACAGAGATTGGTGCAGCAGCAACAACAATAAAAAAACAAACAAAAAAAACAAACAATGTCCAGAGTAAAATAGCATAATATTTCTTTTGCCTTCTAACATCCCACTGACCTGCTCATAAAGTGACATAGCAAACTTCTGATGCGTGATGCAAGACTTTGAAGTGCAGGCATCTGTCTCCTCCGGCACAATGTGCAGGTGGATCCTCTCCAAAATGTTCTCCTGTGACACAATAGGACATCTGTCAGGTGAGGGACAAAATATTTCCAACTCTGTAGTTGTAAAGCCACCTGTTTACAGGCACCACAGGGTACTCATTTTTTTACTCTGTTGCAGGTATTTTTCCGAGAACAAAAGTGCAGTACTCAGGGCCACACTGTTACATACCAAGAGCTGGATTTTAGGAGCCACGTTGTAAACCTGACAGCAGGAGGAACACATTTAAAGAACAAGCTATACTCCATTTTAGCTCCCACCTGTTTCTATGGAGACCTTGTGAGTTTATAAAATATTAAGGCTGCGAGGTAGGCCTGCAAAGGTTACAGGCACAACCTCACAGCCTGTTAATCTGACACTGGCTAATTCCTCACATAAATTCTGCACCAGGAAAGCTGCTGCCAATACATTACATGGTGAATGCTCAAGGGCAAAGATCTGTGTGGGAATAAGGATTAAGTCTATAAAAGATAGCAACTTGGGTGAATGAGCTTCAGTCTAACTTGTTTAAGTGTACTGTTGAGTTTTTAGTGTGAGGGGACTTCACAGACAAAGAAAGAAACAAGGCACCAAAGTTGCATTCCCTGCATCTAACTTCATTATGTTGTAGTTTGTCAGTAGCTTCTTATTTCAGAAGCAAAGTGGCTTCATGTTCAGACTAATACAAACCTAGTGTTAACATATAATACTCCACTTCTCTTCCAGAGACATTAGATTCTCTTTTTTGTTTATCCATCCAGTGTAATTGGACTTCCTACATGGATAAACAATGATTACGGGAAAAAATATCAGGATACATCTGTTCATTGTGGTTATACTGTTATTAAGCAGAAGAGATCAAAATCGTGAGAAGAAAATAAACTAATTAAGCCTAGTGGACAAAACAAAACATGGTTGAAAAATGAAGGATAAGAAATGCTGCAGAATCAGTTTTATATTAGATGGTTTGAGTCCAAATAAGATTGAAACAAAAATACATGAAAATTACTCTGCAGTTTGGAAAAACAAGCTCTGGCTAAGAAAAGAGCGAAAAACTGAAACTGATATGTAAAAATGATGAAGGACGTATGAAATCGACTTTAAAAAGCACAGAAATGATGCGACATAATATGGTAGCACAAACCAGAGAGGTTCAAACACAACTCCGGCGCTTATATAACCTGTCATGATGATATTTAGCGGCAGTGTGGCAGGGTTTGATGGGAGGGACAGAAGCTCTTTCAGTGACCTCGCCAAACAGTTTGTTGCAGTGCATTACCCCAACAGTGTGGCAGGGTACCACACAAACATACACACATCCCTCCCCAGACGCGAGTCTCCCTCCCTCAGGACAGCTGGGTTGCCACAGGAACTTACAAAGCACTCTGCGGCATCATCCATGAAGCCCAGCTGGAAGCGCTGCTCGTCCTTAAAGGTCTCTGCCAAGGCGTGACGCAGGTTGTCAGAGGGCAGGGCACGCTCCCGACTGTGCTGGAACTGGGAGAAAATGCCCTGAAGAGGAGAACAAGAACTTGTTTGCACCCGAACTATGGGACATTTAGTTTATTAAAGGCACGTGTGTCACCCTCACTGCTCAATACACAGTCTGGATATGTGATCCAGACAGTTGCCACACTTATAGTGACAAACTGGAACTAGAACATAGCTCCCATTAAAAATGCTTCTGATTGTATTCTACCTTTAATGCGCAAAAGATGCAGGACTCTCCCAGACAGAAGTGACCAGGTAGCTGCCTTAAGCTGCGTCTGAAGATGTCCAGCTGCCAAAGTACCTAAACAAGGGAAAGAGGTTGATTCTTTACACTGCAACTACTGTAAGAAATGCTCTAATGCTAAGGTCAGTGTAAAGTTTTGCAGTCTAAAATAACTAAGCGAACATAAGATCAGGTGGAAGTTTTCTTTGAAGGAGGAAGTATCTTATTGTGTGTGAAAACTTGACATCCTCGGGTCTGGCAATTCATCATAAGGACACAGTGTCCAAGGTCATGAGGATGAGGAGTGGGCGAGAGGAATAACTCCCTCACAGAAACAAAGCCGAGGGTAGTGATCTCCTTCAACCAGCTCATTGGTTGTCTCACGCTGTGAGTCACAGTCTCCGAGAGTGACCTCACTGTGGGGCTGAATGCAATGATGAACTTACTCACCAACCAGTATCCCAATAGTCAAAAGCAACCTTCAAGTACATTTATAAACTGCTGGGAAGCTCTGACGAACTGAGACAGTGACTAAGCTTTGAAATGTCGACAAAAATGGTCATATTTTAAGAGGGTGATTTTATATATATATATATGGATATTTGGCTTTCAGGTGAAATTTCAGGATGAACCTAAAATGCATTCTAACCTTTCCAGGTGAACTTAATGTGACCTTCTCTAAACTTTTGAATGCACATGTCCAACTGTTCAGTGTTTCAGTACTTTTTGCACAAGTTGCTGTTCTCTAACAAGAAGCTTAACAGCAAAATTCACAACAGGTTTGATCCATGAATCGACCAATACATTTCCTGCTTCAGTTAGAATTGGTATTTAAACAGTCCTCCTCATCGAGCTGTTCACATTCTGACATCATGAGACCAAGACGACACCTAACAATTGATCAGCAGCACCTCAACACTGGAGGCTTCAAACAGGAAGTCCTCAGACGGAGGTGTTCACTGAGCTTAGAGGGTCACAGAGTGTCATCAGGAGGTTGTAACAGTGATACAGAGACTGGAAGAGTCACAGAAAGGAGAGGAGCGGACGTCCTTTGGCCACATCCCAATTTATTGAGGCACCGAAAATTTTTTGTTGTGGTATACCTACCACTGTTGTTAGCTTTTCTTTCAATAAATAGTTTAAGATTAATAAAATCACCATTGCATGCTTCTACGTAAATGCCCTACTTTCATGATATAATATCACTGTAGCATTCACTTTTTACATTTTCCATATATTTCACCTGAAAGTCGAATATCCCTAACTTTTTGTGAGTAGTGTGTGTGTGTGTGTGTGTGTCTATATCTATCTATCTATATATATATATAAATATATAAAAAACTTTTTGTGTAGATCACAATTTTACACCTCAGTCCACCACTTTGGTCCAGCCTGACATATGAACAACTATGCGATGGATTGAATTAAACTTTAGCACAGACATCTATGGTCCTTCAAGGATGAAACCCACAAAATGTGATGACTTCTATAGCTTCGCCATGACGTTGACACTGGGTCACTCCAAGCTTGTGGTTTGGATTAACATCTCCCAACAAATAACAGATGGGTTGCCTTACATCCGTGTCCTCCACTGAATGAATTTTAATAACTACAGTGACCTTTCTGCTAATGGCTGCAGACTCTTTGCACAAGAACTATATTTCTTATCATAAAATAACAAGACAAAGATTTTATTTAACTCTATCTTAGTTTTTGAGGCTGAGGACTCATTGAGCTTTGAACAGAAGTAAAGGAACACAGAAAACAGTAATATAATGCATTCCAATATGGCACACTGATTAATGATTTGTTACAATAAACCTATAAAAAAAGAATAACTCCAGTGAGTTTACAAGAGGATACAGGGGCCTCCTTGATTCCTGCTCACATCTGGCATACTTTGAACTACTCACTTTCTTGCTGAATTGATCAGCACATTACAGATGGGTTTCTCATTTCGAGAAATGTTGAATGAAATCCAGCCACAAAAAGCAACAGGACGGACCTACCTGCACAGCACTGTTGAGGAAGCAGCTGTTCTGGCCCGGCTCGTTCAGCAGTCCTTTGGTGGGGGCCAGAGACAGCATGCTGCCCGGCTGGTACGATTTCCCCAGATTGCCACCCGGCCTCCTGAAGAACTTGACCCATGCCATTGGATAGTGGGGTCTGCGTTTAGACAGGTGGGACAGTCAGACGACGGCAGGGGAGATTGGTACTGGGATTAGACCACTCTGCCCCTGAAGGAGTGACTCCCAAACAGTCTGGGGCTAAGTTATTCCACGAGCTGCAGCAGCTGCCCTGCTACACATGGGCCTCTAGTCCATTTCTGCTGCTCATGTAGACGGTCCTTTTACTTTGTCGGCTACTTGAAGGTTTTTCAAAAACAAAACAAAAAAAAAATATTTAAGTAAACACAAAAAATTACAATCCAAGTCTTAGTTTCGGGAAGCCTTTGATGATGAGCAGTCTGATACTTCTGATGAGATGCGTCTTGACTGCGGAGGAACGTGCCCCAGTCATCCTGTAGTCTTGATGGCTCTGCACAAAGCCTTCAGAGAGGATTGTAGACCCATGTAAGCAATCTTTGCCACATGGTCCTGATGCAATTGAAGATATTCAGCTGCTGTCAACTGTCCCACAAAGAGGTTCATCCATACTAAAGTTTTATCCAGGCTGGACAGCAAACACGACTAGGCTGTGTTAGAGAAAGAGAGAATGAGATTAAATGAGATTTTACATGACATTATGTAGTTTATTATCAGTCACTACTTTTTCTTGTCTATGAGCACTATTGTTTTATGGAATTTCTGGTTTAACTGCTTCCTTGAATTTTTTAGTCGTGCTAAAAAATGATAAAGTACAACTGTACATCTGATGATTTCTGTGCTCATTCTAGGTTAGATGGCAAACTGGACTTTTTAGACATGTCACCAAAGCTTATATATTAACTTATACAAACACCCTTTGCACCGGAGGCGTGTCAAACTAAAGCTAGCCTCAGACAGGATCAAGAGAGGGTTTCAAACATTAAAGCCTGCAGTTGTAGCTCCAGACGTGAGCTCAAACTGAAGTTGCTGATTAACAATGTGTGATCTCAGATTTTAAAATTTCCACATAAAAATATTGCCTTAGATTCCTTTTGTATCCCATTTTGTCAGTTTTCCTGGCATTGTCATTCTTTTCTAAACTCAACTACAAAAGAGCACCAGACTGACCTATTTTTATCATGACAAGAGCAGTGGATGACATTATAACAAAACACTGAAGATGCAGTTCAATTTATGAAACTTGCAGTCCACGAAGCTTCAACAGCATAGAGAGGAAGATCGAAAATCTGCAATGAATGTGCACCATGCACCTATGAAAGCAGCACCACTTTGAGAGGTTTGATGGATGAATATGTTTGTGCTGAGTGAGGCAGTGGAAGCTGTGTCTAGCTTATTATAATAGTGAATGCTCCAAGAAGTGCATATAGTCACAGCCTGTTAGTTTTAATGTGTTTATTGTGATTTTCATAGGATATTCTTTTGTGTTGTTCTAAATGATATCAAAGCTTGTCCTGTGAATTTATGGAAAACTGAAGTTGTGGCAAATCAGATGTACTTCCAGCACTCAAAAAGTACAAATGAGCAACAATGAGCAATAAGTCCATGTGTGATTCAAGATGATTCATCCTCTTTTAGTCCCCAACACCTAAAAAACAACCTCAAAGAATAAACCTCAAACATTTTGTTATTCAGAGTGGGGGACAAAAAAAATACTGCCCTACTTTGCAAAAACAATGAAACTTCCCTCTTGTGACAGTCTACAGAACCACAAAAAGTTTCAGCCAAAACCAGTTGGACAACATTTCCTTCCTGGTATTTCTGGAATCATCAATGGATGGTCATGTTGCAACAATGAAACTTCACAGCAGGTTAATGGTGCAACCTGACATTCAGTATATATATGTAGAATTAGTCATGTTCGAATTATTCTACTTAACGTAAATGTTAATGTCTCTGCCTCTGTACTTTGCAACTGGACTCCATGGCAACAGCATTCCAAAGCAATCACTTAAGCTCACAGTTGCTTAAGAGCTGCCGTTTTCGGATTAGTTTCAGGGCTAGAGGAGCGAGTGGAAAACTGTATGCTGCACCTATACAGCCCACCTTTACCAATGACAGCACGTGTCCTGACAAGTTGGTACTATCTCTATGTCTCACCATAAGCTGTCTCCAGGTGCATACATGGACATCCAGTTAGTTAGCATGTAATGAAATGGAAAAACAATAATTCTTAAATCCACTGTTATTATCATAGTTGTGTTACCATCACTTTGACAGCTCAATCATTCCAGGACATAACAATTCAGCAATTCCCACAGTTAAAGAAGGCTATTTAATCCTATTTTGAAAGTTAACACACCAACATCCAACATGACCGTGCAGCATCATTCCATGTCAATTTGCCCGCAAGCAAAAACAATAGCACACATCCACGTCTACATTATTCAATGTCAATTTGATGGCACGGAGAATGAGCCCAACGCATGTTTTGTATTGTGACATTGCTGACTACAGTGAGAGTAAATATGGCTCTGCCTTTCTCGTGGCTTATTGCATTATGTTGGTCCACTCAAAAACTGCCAGCATCACTTATGTTAAACTATCTTTTAGTCAGGGCAAAATTGGCACCTGCTGACTACAATTCAGTGACATCATTTTAAAATATTATACTGTGTTGCTTAAGGGCAAACAGCATCTTAAAAAAAAATACTAAATTTCCTTTAAACTTTTTTGCCCAAACAATAACAAAAATTTCTTTCACTGTCATTTCATTTTATTTCCTGATATAATGAGACATTCCAGGCTAATCAGATTAAGCTTGACACCTTTCGCCTGACCACATCATGTCACAGGGACCATGTAGTGTTTTCACAGCAGGAGAGGCACACATTTTTAGACATTGACTGGCTGAGTTACAGTCCACAGAGGTGACACTGATCATTGTCTGCACAGGTGGCTATGCTGATATGAACATTCTCACCGTATTTCATATGATGCCGTTTTATGATTTTATAATAAAAGGGCCTATCCAAACATCAAAAACAGATCCCTCATAATAGGCTTAAAATGAATACAGCCATGAGAACTATCGGCCTCCTTGTTTATGAACCTAGGTGGAGAAAATGACTCAACTGGCTGGTCACAATATTGTCTGGAAGCCAAATTTAAGTCATTACCTAATGTAAGCGAACACGGCTGTTGACACCCTTGTGTTTCAAGTCTTAGAGGCGAGTGAGACCATTTCTTCAGGCTGATTTTCATTTCCTCAGGTTGATCTTTTTGTCTGTGTTAAAGTTTTTTTTTTCTAAAACCCTCTGGGTTCATATCAAAAGGTAAACAAAATGAGCTCACGTTAATAAGATAGTCAGTTCTTTGTTCACCACTGTTCTCTGAAGGCCTCTCTCACACAGCAAGCAACTTACTCAAGTTACCTTTGAGTTATCTGGCTTAAATAAACCCAACATTGAAGATCCTGGGTAACACATGGCTCAGATGACCCTGGGTTTTTTAATTCAGCTATGAGCTCAATCATGCGAAAGATGCAGGGTTCAATCGCATGCAACACTGACAGATAAACAGAAGTGTCTTTGATAAGAGGTGAGATGACATCATTGATCCCCATGGGGAAATAAGGTCATGAGTGCAGCTAAAATATTAATAATATTCAGTAAGATAAAAGATATCACATCACACCACTTCATAAAACAAAAAGCAACACTAGGAATAGCAGAAAAAAATCCAGTACCAAAAGGAATTCTATACAAAGTGTGTGACAATAGTTAAGACATTTTATTTTGCTGCTGTCCTTGACTGTCTGTGATAGAAAAGGTAATAGAGCTACTATAATGAATATATTTGGAACATTTAACTGTTAGCTGCATCATTATTTCTGCTGTTGATGCACAGAAGAAAAAGACTCGGTAAGTGGAAGTGAACAAAGGTTTCTGTGGATAAATTCTTAAGAACTAATTTTCAGTGCATACATGTTCCTTCTTTATCAAAGTAAAACAACAGCCATAATGAGAATACTTTTTATAAATATATTTCAATATCGTTCTATCTATTCACACAGACTTGTTACAGTGTGTTCTCAGGAGCTGCAGTGATGGAACTAAGGAGCAACAGGCTGCACATTATGTCATGAACACATGAATGTACACACAATACGCACAATCTGAACTCAACCCATCTTTCTAAGACCAAAAGACACTGATTCCATGAATTCTACTTCCTGAGACTGGCTCTGCATCTTTAAAATTTTACAACAAAAGTATTTAAGTGTTAAAAAAAAATGTTATTGATATAACTTCATTACCAACTTAATAACTTAATATATAACTGTATTATTAAAGATAGCAACAACCATTTAATATCCTAAATGATGCACGAAAGTCACTGATGTCACGGTCATATGTGCCATTCTTTCATCACTTATAACTTTACTATTAAAAAAGTTGCCAAGAGAACTGACACTGATAGATATAACTATAACTATTAGCAGGTTAAAAAAAAACAAGCCCAACATCACTCTCACCACATTACAGAAGTTACAGAAGTCAGAGTGTACATCTGAGTAGAAGCCAAACAAAAGAAGTCATTTCACTTTTTCTCTCAGGAGCACCAGTACAGGAAGTCCAGTCTTCCTTTATAAACAAAGGCTTGCTCAGACTTGTCAAGCAAAAAACCTGGACAGTCATAGTGAAAATGCTATGGCTAGCACCTTGAAGCAATCAGCCAAAGAGTGTGCTGTGCATCAGCACCTTTGACAAGTCTAGCGAGTCTGTCAGATGTAGGCATGTTTGGTGTGAAGGCACGGGGAGTCGGATGCTATAATTTATCTATTAGTGATCTGTTGATGGATAGCCTCATTAAGAGTGATTCAATTGATCTCCTTTATATGGTAATGCCAAGAGCAGTTGATGAATCAATCTGCGGTAAATTGAGTCACACTAATTCAGTGTCTACAAGATGTGAAAACAGAAACACACCGTGAGAATAGCACAAAGAGAGCATTCGACTGTATATAGAGAGGCCTTTGTTAGGACAATTTAGCCTGCAGGTTCCCACAATTTAAGTCGACTGTTCTCTGTACATCATAAGTTCTTTCAAACACCCAAAAGGTTACAATTTGACAAGGTAAGAGTAAAATCGAGGTACAGTCTACCTTTTTCTCAAAGCTGATCAATATATCCTTCTGTCAAGCTGGTGCATTGTCCACCTGCATGACAACTGAGAGTGTTCCCTCCAGTTACTCCTAAACTCTGACTTATTGTTGACGAATGACCTTCCTTACTGGGGATTACATTCAGCAGAAACTCAAACTCCAACGGCTAGAAGGTCAAAGTATAATGAATCTTTTTCCCTCCATTTTTAGAGTTATAACATTTTTTGGTGTTTTACCATATCTTATGTTAAACGAAAAACTTGTAAATAACTACATTTTCAGACACACAACTGAGCTACAATGAGTCATACTTTGTGTGTTATGACAGCTGTAAAATGAAGAAAAATATATTTCCACCGCTTTTATGCCTACTCTTGAAACCCACACAGTTTGTTTTTTTTCCATGTAACCCACATGTGAACTTGAATTACTGGCTAGTAACATAATTAAATGGTTTTTAAAATTAAACTAGACTGTTGCCATAGTACCAGAGAAATACTGGTGTTTTAAAATACAAACTTTTATGCAAAAACAATTATTTGAGAAACGATTTAACAGATGATCTGTGATTCATAAGCAACATCTGAAAATTACCTTGGTGGGGTCATGCTGAAGTTTAGGAAAAAGTATCCTAATGAGTGGGGAAACAAATGCTGAGCAAGATAACATATCGCATTGTGCTTGTGCTTCGAAACTGCAGCTTCAAAGTCTGCTGTACTCATAGTACCAGAGGCACCTTGTCTGAATTTCCTCAGATGTGCAGTTATCGCCCACCAAATTTATAATCATTTACTGGGACACAGTGACATTTAACAAATGAACAATTACTAATATTTTCCATGTCTCTGGTTTGTCATATTGGTTGCACTCATGCATATTTGAGTCTGACTCGTGGTGAATGTAAGAATGAAGTCACATTTTTATAGAGAAGTCTCTCAGCTGTCTCCCACTCAGACTTGTACTTCCACTTTATTTTATTTATTTATTTTTTTTAATAGCAAGTGGTGAACTAAGTGTGACACTGGGACATAAATATTTTTCTCTACATTTCCTGTGCACTGTTGCTACCATGTTGTGATTTTCTATGATTTAACACATTGGCTTTCCACAGCTGCTCTGACAGTTTGTTTCGTTTTAATTAGGAGTTAAGACTGGGAAAACACACAAAAGTCTGAAAATATACAAAAGCCTCAGCCCAAGTAGCCACTGCACGTACTAGAAGAAGCAATACAACTGCATGCCGAAAGCCGAATTCAAACAGTGAAACTTCCTAAAATTCCCTACGGACTGCAGACAAGGTTTAAGCCTTTGGGCAACAATGCAGTGGCCGTTTCCTGTGTGGGCTTCCTGCTCAAAGGCTTGCCGCTTTCCAGCACACGGTCACCGCGTTCAACCCTGTGAAACTGAACAGGTCACCCACACCAAGCTGAGTCACCCATTATTCCTTACTGCATCCAACAGAGGAAAAGGCAGAACAAAAGCACATGTTCCAGGATCCCATACTGAATACAATGTGTTTGAAATATAACATCCTCCTCTGCGCTCTTATGATTGCTTCCTTAATGTCCCTCCATTTGACAGCAGCTTTCTAATAAATATTAAACTATGTGTGATTCCAAAGAACAACAACGTTGTTCTTCCCACTCATCTTCCTCAAGTAAACTCATTCGGTTTAAAACTAAATTTAAACTGGTGAACCCCTGGGTTAGGTTTTATCACATGCCACGGTCTTCATCCAAAGTACATCAACGCAGAACGACTAATAAAAGTACACTTATTCCTACCTACTCTTGCTCAGCGTGCTTGCAAACAAAGAGGCGAAAGAAGGCCTGCTGTCAAAACTGGTTCTTCGGCATGCCTCCATATTTACTTCACTATCTCGGTCCTGAAGGAAATGTTCCACAAGCATCTACATAAAGGATGAGTGTGCAGTGCGTTTTAAGGGCTGATGATCTCACTGCTTCATCATCACTGTGCGTATGGGACTGAGGTCTGCTGCTCAGGGGTCTTATCACTGGAATGAATTAAAGTGGGAGAGACCAGTTCACAGGGTGCACAGCATGAGGGGGTCTGAACGAGCTCCTGTAAACTCCTGAATGTTTTTGTCCACATATAAAAGAAGTGGGCAAGAATTACGCAATATGAACAGGAGACATGGTTCTTAGTTTAGACTGTGCTCGTTTATCCTGAGGTGACACAACAATATAAAAGAAATGATATTTTCACCTCATAAAATGACCTAAAACGCATATGTATTAGCCAGTAAACACATATTTCAGCAGACTTAGGATATAGTGCGTTGAAATTAAAACTGAATATGAGAGGAGTTGTCACTTAAGCCTGATTTTCGTTCCGCTAGCTAAACATATTAAATATTTAATGATAAAGTCACACATAGCTAGCGCTCAGCAACAATTACACAAGAAAATAGCAATAAAATAACCCGTCAGAAATGACAAAAGAAGTCGTGTGGTGTTTTGAACCACTACAAAGCACATTTTGTGACTTAAAAAGTGTGCTAACTAAAGCTACATACCCTAAACGCAGCAGCTAACGCTAGGCCTACCTGGTTTCCGACTCACCTGTCCTCCAGGTACGGCCACGGTTCCGCCCCACGTCACCCAGCAATAACACAGAAACTAGGAAAGTTTGGAGAGCCACTCGTCAAACTCAAACGAAGAGCAACTCACCTGGGAGAGAAAGGTTTAGCAGGAGAGGGTTAAAATCCTCCAGAGAGAGCAAGAGTTGGAGTGTTTTGGTTTTTAGTTTCGGGGGCAGGAAGAGTGAAGCCGGAGGAGTCACTGGTTAAAATGGACTTCAGGGCAGAGACAAGCGCTGCAAACTAAAACACCAAACCCAGAAGACAAAGTGCTGTCCTCACGCCGCTGAAACTTCACTCTCTGGCTTTTGTAGGATTTCTTTACTCTCGGAAACCCCACTTCGGACTCGGCAGCCCGTCTCTGTCCACTTACATGTATATTCCGGTTGGAAGAGGCGTGCGGCTCTGCTGCAGTTCGCTGATGCGCGGCGGTAGTGAGCAATGGTCGCTCGGTCGACTTCGCCACCTGAAATACTGGATTAGAGATGTTTTCAGAGCTGATATGTCAAACCCCGCCTCTTCAACAGTGTATTTACTGCAGTCTGCCATGCTACTGTACACCACTGCCACAGCGCGCGCACACACACACATACACACACACACACACTCCCTCCAACATTTGCAGAGCGCCAACTCTGCTGGCAGGCTCGTTAATGTGGCTCCATGGTGCAGGGGGTTGCAGTTTGCAGCCCTCTACAATGCGTAGTGTTTGTTTACAACTCTCCTGCTGCAAGACTGCATCACATGCATACTTGAAATGTGTTTAAAAGTAGATTATCTTTCAGAAAAAAATAGAAAAATAAATGAAAACGCATTTGTATTTAGGCAATAAATGTTTTTTGGGAATAAAATAAAGTCAGAAACTACCAATTGTATATATGAATGCATGCATTTACAAAGGAAGTATGCGTTGCTGTAGTGTGGTGGGCAATGATTATTAGGGGTGTTGTTATGTGTGTACCCCAACAAAGTGATGACATTTCAACACTGATGAGTGTATACAACTTAGAGTCATGTCAGGCTCTTGTTACCCAAACACCATCTGCCTAATCCTGTTATATAAAAAAAAAAAAGCAATGGGAGAGATGTCCAATTAAAGCTTTTCTCCCTTTGTTTGAAGAAAGAGATGACTCAGTTTAACAGCCCTATCATGCTTCAAGGCTCAGGGCCCCTCACATTTTTATTTGGAACAGTTATATTAATTAAAATTGATAGTTTAGATTGCCTCCACAGGAGGACATATTAATCATCTGGCCACAAGCGATATGTCATTTATTTTCTAAAACATCTCTACTGTTGGAGGAGTTTTGTGCCACCTTCTACAAAACCCTTAAAATCTTAAAACCAGTGTAGATCCTTGATTACATGGACCAGTAATCGGTTGTAAAATCAGGGGTGCCAATCACTTTACCATAAGTCCAACAAGCATTGTGTTAAAGGAAAAATTCTGTGCTTTAGAAAGAAATCAGCACAGTCACTCGTTAAGGCTGCGGAAACAGTATGCAGTGATCAAGTGTGCGGTGAGGGGTCACAATGTATCAGCGTGGTCCAGCCTTTCCCCAGGAAGTACTTGAAAGGGCCCATTGAGAAGACAATGCCATTTCCCTCTCCACACATTTCCTCAAGGGACATATAATGCTTCCTCTATATAAAAAAAGCTTGAGAGTGTGGTAATAATCACTTTGAGTGATGAAAGCTTCAACGGTCTCGCTTTAAATGTATTTAACTCTCCTTGTAGCCCTATATCAAACTGTGGGAAATGAAATAACCCCATAAACCTCTGGAGGAATTCTGGTCGGTTGATGTTTTTCTGGAGCCATAGGTTTTTAGACAGGATTAACAAAAAGAAGCATTTTGTCATGAGCGTGGTGCTCTGAGCTCACATCGAGAAGATTCAATTGATGATGTTGGACATTACCACCCTGGCTGGAGGCCTCTTTGCTTTGAAGTGCTGCCACTGAATATCTTATACTCTCTATAAATTATGGATCAGACAGCTCAAACAGATCAGGTCTTTAAGAAGTTCCACAAATGTAAACTTTCCTTTTCTGACCTTGGCGGACAGCTTGAAATCCAGCCGCTGAATCTGACAATTTGTGTCCTGTCAGCATTTCTGCTTTACTCTGAGCCAAAAGTCTAAAAGTGATTGTATCATTGCACTGGCTCTTGGTTGTCGGGCTGGCATGCACTTTGAATTACTTCTGCAGGATTCTTTCTATGGTTTATTCTTTTATCTCCTTGACATGTTCACTTGGCTGTTCACTTCTTTGCTTGTATTGTCAACTTTGCAAGTATTCCAATGAGATTATCTGTATTCTTGCTGAAGGTGAGATGAGATAGTTCTTAAATTCAAATCTAACAGCAAACCACGGATCAAGTTTGCTTCCACTGTGAGAGACATTTTAATTTAAGATTAATTAGCGAGACTTGCCAACTCTGCCTGGAGACACAGTAAATGTCCCGCTGAGAGCAAGAGCCACTGCCCTGACTTCTCACCTTGAGAAAGCCCCAATGAACAGCAAGAGATTTGCTGAACACAGTGGCAAAACACAGCTCAAATGACAAACCTGCGTCCTCTCTTTGCCTTTGTTGCCCTTATTACAATTTCACCAGCACCAACAACAGCACACCAACTTTGAGGAAACAAGTTAACTCACTAGCTTTTTTTGTCTAATTCATTGATGATACTGATTGGGTCACTGAGCAGCAAAATTCCATTTCACCCCAAATGTGCCGTGCCATTAGAAGTGGGATATTTTTAGCACTGTTGTCTGGCTTTTCAATCCATACCTACTGTAATCTATAGCCCCGAGACACAAAGGGAAAGTGGGGCAACAATTCCAAAACCATGCAACCTTTGTAAAATTTGTGTTTTGAGGGTGGTCCTTTTTTTTTAGACCAAAGCACATGTAAAACAAACCACATAAGGTTAAAATGTATGAGAAATGAACCTGATTAATCACAAAGCAAGAATCCATTCCTTAAACATTTTCTGATAGGGAAGTGGGCGTTCAGTGTAAGGAAACAAACATTTGAATAAATAAAGCTACAGCTTCCTGTGTTGCTGGTCTCATCTGCTGTAGTAACAGCAACTGCAAAATTCAAGTGTCTATTTAGAATAAAAACTTAATCTGCTCCTGTCTGAGCCGAGGTAATAATAAATGCTCTGCTTTGTGTGCATGTTTGTGCACGCGCACGCAAACCTTGATGTGTGTGGTATCATGGGAAATGCAAATAATTCAAATGAAACAGCTTGCACTAATGAAAAGTAATATGAGGACACAAGCTGTCATGACCACACACATAAACAAAAACAAATACGGGATATTTGTTAAGTACATGTGCGAGTTCAAGCTATAACTTGATGAAAATGTACTTTTGTCACTTTCTGCAAAAAACTGCACAATGTAGGATGTCTGAACAAGCAAAGCTTGTAATATTTTCTGTGAAGACCATTTGTCGTGTTGCTATTGAATTACTACTAATGAGGAACCACACAGTGGTGAATGCCCTGTTGTTACGTAAGAGATTAGACATGCTCCGATGCCACAATGGGGGCCATGGGAGGCAACGCCTCTGAAGCAACTTGTGCTATATTTAACCAGGGATTAAAATCCGGTAATGATGAGTTTTTTTGAACGAAACTGCTCCTCAGGTTTCTCAAGAACAATCCAGTCAACAGTTCTTGGTGAGGACTATTTGTTCAATGTACTTCTTGGTTGTGACATCTGGAAAAATTACTTCAGGCCAGACAAATTTCAAAATAAGGGCCAGCAGAAAACACAGTTCATAGAATCCCCGATAGGATACAACAGTATACTTTAGCACACCTTGCCTGCATTGTATATTTCTCACTGGAATGGTATTTGTGTGCTATCATAGTATGTTTACCACAAACACAGTATGATATCCCAGCAAGGGCACATTTCATAACACACTCATCACCAACATGAAAGCAGGTGAGAGATTTTGTCCATCTAAGAGGAAAGACTGTGTGCTTTTCTTTTTCTTTTTACTCATTTGTAGTAATTTAGCTCTTCTTTCTAACCCCAAGTAGGACTGTTCACATTGTTTTACTGCAGAAAAGTGGATGACATAAGCATCATTTTTTGGCAATTGACCATGTTACATTAATTCTGGAGTGCAGCCAAAGAGGTGACTGTGATATATTTCACTGCCGTGTTTGCTGTATCCACGGTAGCTGCAGCGCACAGAAAAAGCATGCTATCACCTCAGTGCTGTCTGTTCAGGAAAGTAATACCCTTCATTGACTAAAATGAGGCACATTAATGTTTCTTTCCCCAACAACATCATCAAAAATGGGCTATTTCCTCTCCGATCTCAACATTAAAAACATTTAAAGCACCTCTCTGCTCTTTCCCAGCTACATTAGACTTGTCACCTGAAGGTCTCAGGGCTACAGTTTGTTTACTTATTGGTGGTGTTAGCAGTTGCAAGTTAATAATTCTTCACTGACTATTAACCAAAGAGAAGAGGTTAACATATATTGACCAGTCAGGAATATAGATGAGCCCCCTGAGGTAAAAGTCAGAGGCTGGATTACTGTGAGAGAGCGCAGGTCTAATTGGTCTCTGGGGCCTTTGCAAGTAAACAGGAACACAATCTCCAATGTTCATTTGTCCAAACAGGCTAATTACTAGCCTAGCTGTGTGCATCCTTCCATTAATTGGTTTCTATAGTCGTGAATTTTTGTGTTGTTAACCTCGCTGCACTTGGAAAAAATTAGTACACATTGCTCAGTAGTCATTTTCCTTATTTATTTCAGAGATTCATTCTGGCATTTACATTGTGATCCTGTCCAATTAAATATGCCCCACAAACAAGCTCACTTGTCATTGTTTATGGATGAGCATGCACACACGCAGTCATCCACCCTTCCATGCCCCGAAAATGTTCTCAGAGCAAAACATAGTTCAACAAATTGCGTCACTTCACCGTATTTGAGGAGGAGAATGTGTGGCCCTGTCCCCCTTCGCCTGACCTCACCAGCAACCCAACACCACCCTACTGACCTCTGGGGTGTTTTATTTTTACTCATATTTTTAGATATCCCATTGGGCTTTGCACTTGCTTGCGCTCCTGTGGGAATGACCACCTGCTGCGCACATCTATCACGACAGGCGTGTCCATCGTGTCATCGGATGAGAAAGACATTAAGTCAGTCATAAGGTTAATCCCAGATTTCCTGCATGTCTTTTGGAAAATTTGAGCATAAACTCCCCTTAAAATCTAAGTGAACTCTTCGAAAGTGTGTCTGTTTGCTAAAACATTAAGAGAACCATACATCTCCCTCTAGGTCCAGCCTAGTGCCCCTGCAGTTTTTACTTCATTACACATTTGTTTTCATACCAGACCTGCGCATACTCACAGAAATCCTTCTGGGTTATTGGCTAGTCACGTGGCTCAACCTTTTAGCAGTTGTCTGTGTCAGCAGCATACTGCACACTCAGTGTTCGGTGCTGTGTGTGCACATGGAGACCCGAGGGACTTGAGCTTTAAAACATGACAGTGAATTCAACAGCAGCAGAGTCCATTGTTAACTGCTGATAAAGATACTGAAGGCCAGCTGCTCAATTTTAGACTGAGCTGGGTCATACAGTATAAAACATAGGACAAAGGATAAACTTTAGTTGAGTTTGACTGTCTGTCTCACTTTTTGCACCTGTTGAGCACAAAATAAACAGCATGTTCCCGTCTTATCAGGCTTCTTGTTACATAATAATTGGTCACGCCGGCCTTAGATTAATATCAGGTATTTGCATGCTGTTTCTCCCTCTCCAAAAGCAGCCTCTAAAAGGATTGCCTTGTGTTTGAGCTCACTGAGGCTCCATCATGCTATCACTTCACTTTCCCCGATGCTTTTTTCCAGAATTAGAAGGACTAAGCATGACAGGTTGAGTGTTGTACATAACTTCAACCTTTCAGCACAGGACAGTCACTCTAACCACTACCCTGTTGTCCAGAGCTAACTGTAGACCTCACAGTCTATAATCCAGTGTGCAATGCCTATTGTGCTATCTCAAGCCAAGGAAAACACGCCTGAGGGGAAACTGTTTGCATTTAGAGACTAATAATCGAATTGTCTGGCTCCCCAGCTCTCAGCCCACGCTTCGGTCTCTGCCAATAATATTTCCGTTGCTGCATTTTGATGATGGCTACAATCAAAGTTCAAAGAGAGTTCATGCCTGCCCTTGACAAATACTGTTCAATATTTACTGTGGTTCTTGGCAGAGCTAGTGGCACTGTCAAGTGCTGGTTGGTGTGCCGAACACACCGTTCTCCTGAGGAGGCCGGCCAGAGGAATTCAACAGGACTCCAAAAGGGAGTGGCACCGGGAGCTGCACATTCCAAAGGGTCTCCGACAGAGGCGAGGAATGCTGATGCTGGACTTGGTCACATGGCTGACGGAAAAGTGAGAGGCATTTCCTAATTCATTTTTGGAGACATAGACAACTTCAATAACTTCCAGACATTTAAAACAAAAACACATGAAAAGAAATGCAAAATAACGCATCACTAACACAATAACAAAAGAGGTATTTATTCACATGAAATTGTTACCCACAAAACCCACAATAAGCAGTATTTATCACAAGATTTGCAAACCAGACCCATAACTTACCTATCTGACAAGTAAGCTCAGTCATACATCATTATGCTGTGTTATCTAACATACAGCACACAGTTACAGTGATTGACAGCTACACCTACAGTGAGATCTGACCTCTCCTTACTGAAGACTGTCCGTCATTGTGTATTTGCCATCATTCTGCCTTCCCTCAGTTTTTTTTTTCTACAACACAATCAATAATCTCCAATGAACTTTAGCTAATACTGTCTACAAGTAATCAAAACTTCAGTCGGCCAAGACTGTTTTCTTAAGGTTGTTATCTCTGAGATGAAGCCCTCAGTGCTGTAGTAATAAACACACAGACAGATACAGAGTGGGCACAGCTCATCAGGGAGCTCTACCATCAATCCCGTGCCTTCGACTGGGCATTGCCAAAAGGTGAGAGACACATCAGTCAAGCCGCTCATGTCAGTGAAGCAGATTTGATTTGTCAGGCAGTGTAACCTTGAGGCGTGTTACAGTGGCTCACATGTATCTTTGGCCTCTCACACGATGCGATAAGTGATGGGTTTGCATACAACTATAACACACTGGCGAAAGCATCATTCACTCAAGTGATCCTTCAGTGTAGCTCAGACCAACTCACTGTGAAATTATCACCTTGGGGCATGTTGTGGAATATGTTACAGATTTGCATTCATGTCCAAAAACAGAAACATCTCAGAAGTGTGATTGGTGTTATCACAAATGTTAGTAGCAGAAAATGAAATTCAAGCATAAAAAAAGAAAAGAATTAAAAAACAGAAAAACAATAACTTGGACTTGTGGCATTCTACACCATTTTATTGAGCAAAAACTGTTGTCTGCAAGATAAAATACTCTTATGCACTTAATATACATCAAATTCCATTTTTTCAGTCGTGTCTTTGCCACCTGTACAGGATGATTCATTCATTTTTGAGTGCAGCATCCCTGGAACACCAAGGCTGCTGCATACATGGTAACTTGAACCAGCAACGCCCCACAAGCCACTTTCTCTCACCCTGACACTGTGCTGACCGAAACGTTACCCTGCTCACCATAACCTCTGCAGCAACTTAATAGACAGCATCTCTGTGTGACTTCATTATGGGTTCAAAGGTCCTCTGACTCAGGGATGAGCACAGGCTCCAGGGAAACAGCAGTGAGAGGCACCGGATCGCCCGTCGGCACCCACCCCAGAGCAGATCTGTTGAAGGAGGGACGATTCGGCGACGTTTCCACCTGGAGCTCAGGGTAGTCAGGGAGTGGTTCAACCTCCAGGGCCTTGATGGGAGCAGGTCTGGCTGCCTTGCTGAAGCCACCAAACGGGGTCGCCACCCTGGAGGTGACGCAGTGACAGTGTTGTAACAGTCATCGTCATGTGCTAATGAGAAGCGCTGCAGTGACATTTGAAGTGATGCAACTAATTAAAGCAAAGCAAAGACTTTGGCCAGGGGACATGTTCTAAGAGATAGCTGCTTAGAGAGAGAGGCAGACTTTTGCCCATTGCAAGTTAGATGAAGGACAATGCTTGTTTTGCTCACTCAGCATTTGTATGCTTAAAGTGAGACTGTCAAATTTGAAGAACGAAGTAACCCAATTCTCCTCTTAAGAATGAAAAGTTGAATTTATAAGCACCTTTGCTCCATTCAACACACTCAGGGCTTTTGCTGCTTAAACCTTACTTAGTCTGGTATAACTAGTAGCTTACTGAGACTAATGTTGGCAAAATTGAAATATTTCTGTATATAATCGACTTTACCGAGACAGTTTTCTCCCCACTTGTATAACTTTACATAAATAATATATAAACATCACTAGTTGTGGTCACAGTGCTTACCAAGAGCTCACTTCAAACAAATATTCATAATTCACTTAACATGTCTGCTTCTTTAAACTCAGTGTTTTTATTGTATAATGTCTTGCTGTCCACTAGTAAGTTTGTTACCTGTTGAAACTTTTGTACCCTGGTAGATCTGGTTGGGGCTCTGGCTCAGGCATGCAGGTGATGAGGGTGTCAGCCAAGGCGGGGTCACTGATGATGGCCTGCTCCCAGGGTGAGTGGTAGGACTTTGGCACAGATGTACTGTTGAACTTCTCTGGGGGTATGTCTTTCAAAGGACCTCCATATCCTGTGTGGGTTTACAACACAGACAGTGATTGAAAGTAGGGTTTTTATATGTCAAAGAAAGAGCAGGCAATCGTTTTTCTGGTCTTTTTTTTAAATTCTACTCTATTTTTCCAAAACTATTCTGGTGTCAGAGTTGAGCATTTCCCCACACATAGCAGGGAATGAAGTGAAACAAGAAAATCCCAAACAGCAACAAGCAAACTGGCATTCCAGAGAAAGCTGATCCTTCTCTTTGATTTCTTTTTATTCAAAATGATCAAAGACCGATCAGCTGGTCATGAGTGAGCTAAAGTATGAAGGCATGCACTTTGCTGACATCTCATCATATGATTTATGACTACTGATGTACCTTTTGTTACCTCTGTTAGATGTCGAAGTTGCTTTTTAAACTTTTTTAAGTAATTAGTATTACATGAAATTATTATTTCAGTGAGTGAAAGTGTCCAGTCGTCCAATTGCAAAGGAAAAAATGGAAAGAAACTACAAAATCCATATGCAAAGTATATATTTAGTATATATTATACATAAGTAACTCAGTAACATCAGTCTGAGTGTGCAACACTGCAATACCATCCTCTGGTTTTTCTTTAGTCTTTTATTCTTTGTTAAGGTTCACAGCAAAACAAATCAAAGAGCAGATTCTCTGTGTTTCTGTGTGGGTGTGTGTGTGCGTGTGTCTGCATGTATGTCTCCCCGCGTAGTCTATGTGTGTTGATGGGAGAGGCCTATCCAAAGCACTATCCTTCAAACCCAGTGCTTCACTCAGGGGGGCTCGCAAGCTCGGTCATTACATAACACGGGGCGTCATGTCACGTCCTAACCTCTCACAATGAACAATCCCCCTTCCTGAGTTTATGTTTTGCCCTGAGGAGGAAGCATGAGACACCAAACAGGCCTGCAGGGAAGTTTACAGATTTTGGGGGGAATCTATTACAAAACATTGTGCAAAAGATTTTCTGAGGCCATGGAATATTGTTCTAGTGGTTGGACATTTGGCTCAGTTGATATTTTTGTGGGATTGGACTGCTACACACCCAGCTCTGTGAACTCTATGTGGAGATGAAAGAGAGATCCCATACAGCCCTGAAAGGACAGTCAGACAGACAGCAGGCCGTCCCTTTGCGAGTAAAGGCATTTTCTAGTTTTCTAAAACAATTAAATGAGTCAACATCTAAAAACATGATCTTACAACTAAAGACACATGACATTTTTCTATGCCTTGTTTCGAAAATGGCACAAAAAAGATTTAAATGCACATAATTTTTAGAAAGTTTAGCTGCTATTGGATTAATGCAATGATGAATTGTTATAAAATGCCATTAAAGCTTTCTACATCTTCAGCATAGTACCTGCCAATTACTGTCTTATTGAAGCTCACAAAAGTTTTAATCTAAAGCGTTCACTGTATATCACCATAGTGTGGTTAGGACATTCTGCTACCAGCACCGGGGCATGGAACATGCACCCCTGGGTGCATGAGTGTGCTATTTTAAGAGTTCTTACCATTTGATACCTAATGCACTTTGGCCTGATTTCTGCTACAGCTGGAGTGACTTCATTCAGACAGTAAAGGGTGGTGCCTGGTCCCAAGCTCCAGAAATAACACCCCACCCCTGTGTAGACACACTCATCCCTAAATTAGTATTGGTTTTGTGTCAACTGGGCAAAATTGAGACACGAGGGAGGATGTGAGTGCAAAGCTGATGGTATCAGTGGCACGAGAGGCAAACAGGAAACACTTCCCCTCGGTAAAAAAGATGGTCAACGCTGATTGTAACGATGAGGGAGATGTGGAGGAGCAGACATGAAACAATGGAGTGGGATGAGGATAGAAAGACAAAGAAAGAAAGGAGACAGGCAAAGAGAAGGAGAAAAGAAATGTGTAATCATATTCTGCCTGAGGCCAGCAGATTCCAGGCAAGAAAAAAATGTTTTCCTACATGATCAAAGCCTGCGTGAGTACAAACAATGAAAAACAGTTGAATCCTTATCAAGACATGCTTTGTGGAGAGCCACACAGTCTATCTACCAGGAGCAGTACCGTTTCTCATGAGCTGTAGTGTACATTCAATATATTAGTATGTTTCAACAACCAAAGAGGAAGTGCAGCATGGCAAAATTATGCAAAACCTTGCTGGATATAACAGTGAAAATCATAGATAAAATGCTCTGCTCAGGACTGGACTTCAGTGATGATGTAATAAATGGAAAAAACGAGTAGTGTATGGTTCTGCAGAAAAAGAGAGTTAATCAAAGGTCGACCATAGCTACATAATATCTCTGCTGCAATGGTTCAGGGGCCAATAAATGTATTGTTGTCCCACTGCATTGTATCACTCAAGTTACAGTTCCTACCTGGGGCAATTCTGTCTGGATTTGGTGCCATTCTTGTATCTGGTGTGTCAGATGACACTTGATTGACGCCCAAGTTGTTCTCACCGCTGTGGCTGTCTGTGGCATTCCCACTCTCACCTTGAGAAACCATTGTGTTCTATAAGACACATCGAAAGGGTGAGTTGAGCTTAAAGGAAAAGTTAAACAAATGTTTTCATGTGCGAACCTGAACCTGAAAGTTCACTATTGACTTTGGGAAGGGCAGATGGCAAAACAATCTCACCACAAGGTCAATTTAGTTTTTTCACCTCCCCAGCCGTCATGGAAATGTAGATGTTCAAATTTCCATTTTTCTGAGCACCTTTTTTGGCCACTTGGGGGCAGAGGAAACTGAGGTTTTAGCACAACACAGACATATTAGCACTTTTTAAGTTGGAAAAACAGTTGCACATCCAGCTGCTGCCTGCTCCTGCTGAAACCTCTCTGATGAGAGTGTGACAGCGAACCAAAACACTAAAGGTGCAGGTCTGATTTAAGACTTGAGAGATGCTCAATGCATCGTAGAGCTGATGGGAACTGCAGAGACAGGTGATAACTCTCCATTTATGTATCAAAACAGTTGGTATGTCTATGTATGTCTATGTACAATTGTCACATCAAGCAACATCTTTCCCAGTCGTTTGAGCCATTATTAATATTAAAATATTAATTACAGCAGCTTGAAGAACTTTTCGTCCATTTTGACTCGTTTTAATCAACTAATATCCTATTTCCTGGCACATTGGCTTATTTTTATGAAATGGCAAAAATAATATTATATATTTCTGACATTTTAACATGAATTACTGTGAGAAATGTGATTTGCATTCAGACTCAGAGCGGTTAACAACCAACAGTAACAAAAAGCAGAAAAACTGTCTGCGTGTCCACTTTTCCTTAACATTAGAAACATTGTTTTGTGGCCAGGAAAGAAATTCACTGCAGCCCAGACATCCAGCTTTCATCTCTCTGAAAGATATTTATGATGATTTACTCCAGGACTTCCTCAGGAAATGTTGACAACTTGAAACAAAATCCCTCCGTTGCCCTGAGCAATAAACAAACCAAAGATTCAGTATGTGGGTTCTTCTCACTTCAAAGATGAGGGGCTAAACTTCCCTTGAGCATAATAATTATTTTATCTATGGACTTCAAGAGGGCAGTGAAATGTCCACAAGGGCAACACACAGCTAAATGAAAGATGATATTACAAGTGCTGCTAATTAATTAGATATAACTAAGAGAAACTTAGTTAGTTTATCTTGATTCAATTCTACTGAGAGCTTTAGTGCATAAATTGCTTTATGTGTGACCAGGTCAGGTTAAGATAAGTACTGCTGGGAAAAGAAAATGCTGACTTGGCACATTGCCCATCCATACACAAAGGGACATTAATAAAACTGCTTATGACCAGCTGGAAAACCTTCATAACCACTATTCTGTGCTGCTCCGTGTCTGCCGCACAAGTCAAATAAACACTTCAAGTGCTTAATCTCTCCTGCATATACTTTATCAGGATGGAAGGTATTGTGCGAATGTTTTTTTTGTGGTGAAAATGGATGGCTGTGTGTATAGAAAACACAATCTGTGCTATAATAACCCCTTTATTAAAGTGCTGTGTCTATATCAATCTACTCTAACTTCATCTGCATTTGGAAAAACACTGACATGTTGGGAAATAAGATTATTCTCCTTCATGGGAACTTTGATATTACTCTTATGTCTGTATGCTAAATATGAACCTAGAGCCAGGAGCTGGTTAGCTTAGCATAAAGAATGGAAACCAATAAATGACAGCATGCTTTAGAGGGCCTTTAGAGGTACAAGTAAGTGGGAGAGCCCAGGAACTGTTTCCCCCTGCCTTTATGCTAAACTAAGCTAAGCTAAGCTATCCCTCTGCCACAAGCTCTAGGTCCACAGTATAGTACAATTTAGACTGAACTGACTTGATAAGATGAGGTTTCATCCAGTGAAGTTGTTCATTAATGTGTGATTGTTGCATCACAGTTTGTGCTTACATTGAGCTGCTTGTTGTTTTCATTCAGGGTGCTCTCAAAAGTGTATTTTTCCGAGCGTCTCTGGCGCATTTTGAAGAGACGGGAGCCCCGGTTTGAGGCAAAAGACAGCTCCTCCAGCATAATGTCCTTAGGCACACTCATTTTCTTCCCAAGATCCATCTCTATATCTGGACACAAGGAGACAAACAAAAGACTGAAGAGCTTCTGTATACAATCTATACTTGTAAGAGTTTTGACATGACAAATTTCTTTTCCTATATTCCTATTAAACCTCATTGAGCACAAATTATATTCACACAGAAAAAAACACCCTGCTGAAAAAAAAACCCCTGTACATGGATTGCTGACTTGGTATTCCTGCCAATATGATGAACGAGGAATTATTTTCCCTCGTAATCCACTCATGTCCAGTGCTTGTTTTGTGGTTAGCGCCGCATGCTACCTACTGCATGCTGATCATGGAGATGTCACAGGCCTATATCCGAGTGAGAGACACATAATTTGCCAGAATATCTTTCAGCTGTCAGTAGCCTTCAGACCCTCCCTATCCCAGCCACACAGTTGTCCTCACCCTGAAATAGCGTGTTCAAAGGACAACGACAAAGGGATTAGTTACTTTGGTCTATAAAAGTATTCATTTGCTTATTTATAGTCAGGGTCGTATAAGGGAGGTTTGGCAACGGCTGCATTAAATGGTGGCCTCATACCTTCTGTAAAGTAAATATGGCAGTGACCAGTGCATATGTGTGCTGGGAAAGGTGTGCTCGTGTTCACAGTTAAATTAATATGTCTGAGAATAAAATGTGCACTGTAAGTTATGGTGTTAAATCTGTTGATATGTGTGATTAAAAGAGAATGCAGAGAGGTGAAAGGAGAAGGATATGAGGAGAAGAACAGAATAGTCTGAGATGGAAACAGAAGCAATGAAAGGATGAACCAAGAGAAGGAGAGAGAAACTGAGAGGTCAGAGGGATTAGAAAAGAAGGAAGTGAAGAGGAAATGATATGTCTACCTTCCTGGGCTTGAACCTCCCTGCAGATTGCTGCCGCCTGCATTTTCCTCTCGCTGGTCGTCATGGTGGAAAACTGTGACATGGCTGCCCCTGGGGAGTCCAGGGTGAGGCAAAAAGTCACAGGAGACAGTACACATCAGCACAACCTGTTCAGCTGTACAACGAGACACAACAGCAAGACAACGTGGCTGCTGGAAGGCCATCGATTGGCCAACATCAAACATCGACACTATGCACAAAGACCCACTGAAGCAGATAGAATTTATTGGGGCAGTGAAAAGGGCAAAGTTAGCACATCCCTTTAAATAACCTTGGGCTGTTAAACGCCAAGCACATGCTCTTCAGACATGGCAACCAGCGGTGTCAGGGGTCTGGGAATCAATATGTTTGAAATTACCCAAGTGGGCTGAAAGGACACAGATAGAGCACTGTTACTGCAAACATGTGAGACAGAACAAAGTGTACACCAAGTGAACGCAACACAAATGTTTCCATCCAATTCAAAATACTTTTCCCAGCATTTCCTCATGGAACAAATGAATCATCTAGAAATCAACATTCATCAAAAACATATTTATAGAAAATAGTTAGAGAAATATCAGAAGTAGAGTTCAACTGTAACACGAGGCAAACTATGTGATTGTAAGGGAGATGTAGACAGAATGACCGTAGGTGGTAGTGTGAATCATGCTTGATTCAAAGTGCAAGTGTCACATTAGAACTAGACAGCACACCTGTGGAGAACCCTAGTGATGGCTTACCTGTCCTGAAGGACCCTCAGGGGGGAGTCTCAAGTTGTGCCTGTCCCCTCAGGGTAGGAAGTCAGACAGGTGAGAGGCGAGAGGTCAGACTGGGTAGTGCGACCCGTGTGGGTTCTCGTGCTCACCAGCTCTGGAGTTTGTCGTGGGGAGGGAGAGTGGAGGGGGCTGCAGCCTGACCCAAGTGACTGAGTGACTGAATGAGTGGGTGGATGGGTGGGTGTCAGTTTGTCTGTTGTCATTGGTATTTAGTTTGCAAGCAGAGGGGAGACTAAATTTAGAGTACTGCCACTACTGCTGTATCTCTGTCTCTGCTAGTGTTATTACAGTAGCACAGGATGGCGTACATCACTGATTCCCAACCAGGGGTGCTTGTACTTAAGGGTACTTTTGCAGTTGCCAGGATAGAGATGGAATAACTCTAAATTGATAAAATATAATTTACAATGTATATCCACATTTACAACACCTACTAATTAGAAGTGAGCAGAAACAGTTGGCTAAAAGTCATGGATAATGGTAGGAAAAGACAAAATCAGTGGAGGACTCAAGCTGTCTGGGGGGCAGGGGCAAAAAAATAAAAAAAGACATCAGCTGCATGAGGTGTGACACCAGCTCCAAACCCTTTCCTAGCACTAGGGCACCCTAGATGACACCTTATCATATCTACTTGCACATTGGCCCACTGCAGAGGGAACTTTGTCATGTGTTCTCTACCAAAAAACATTTTTGCACCGTTTTTTGTTGCTTAAAAGAATGAATAAACAGCTGAAAAGATAGCTAGAAATAATGTATAAACAGCTGAAATAGTTGGCTAAAAGTAAGATAATGGATAGACGGCTGAAATTAATGGCTAAAAGTATAAACAGTTGAAATAGATAGGTCAAAGTTATGGATAAACAGTGGAAATAGGCTAGAAATAAGTTAATGGATAAACAATGCTAAAACTCTAAACATTAATTCCATTAGTTAAACAATACCAAGTTAAAATCAGTTGAAATGGACATGTTTGGAACATGATGGGTGTTGTTGATGAAGGGGTACTTGACTTGGTTGGGAATCCGTGGTCTATAGGACTCACATATACAAAGGGCAATAATCTGTTGCTGTCTTGCAACAGCAGCAAATATACATGAATTGAAAAGCACCAAGGGGATGAAAACCTTCTTGGAAACCCCTGACAAAGCTCAAACATCAAAAATAAAGTTGTGTCAGCTGCAGTTCTCTTTATCTGCACTCCAGAATTGCAATGCACAGCCAACAATGAATAAATTCAGTGACATCCAGCATGGGAACATGGCTCCCTCAGGGCCTGCGGACCAATCAGACACTGTTTGTTTTAAATGCCATGACGTGATATAGGAGGAACCAAGGCCTAGTAGGGTTCACTCGCGTTCTAATTGAAGTGTTTTAATTGACCTTCCTGAATTTAATTCACTTCCAATAAATTTCTTTACTTGGTAAAAGAGACAAATAAAAGAAGGCAGGTTGAGTTTGCAGCACCCGGCGGAGTAGGAAAGCATAAGGTTGGATGTTGAAAGTAGCACTGGCTATGATATATATATATATATAAAACTATGCCAGGAAACCCTATACACAAAATGACATATTTTAAAGCTATGTGTTGCGCTTTATGATTGTTCATACTCTGATGCAAGCTCCACTCTTTTAATAGCATTTGAAACTCATGCAGCATTTTGAAAATCTAAATTGACTGGGAAATAATTTCTGTTTATCATCTGCCTCTATGTCCTTATCTCTCATTCCCTAATGGTTCAGCCACAGTAGGTACCCAGTGTTATTATGTAACTGGTGGTCACCATGGGAACAAGTCCCCACCAATCCCTCCCAACCCCATCCTCTGGATACGCAGCGAGTGACTATTCAAGACAACACATCATACAAAAAGCTTCATGGAATGGTACAGCAAGCAACAAATGGCCCAGAGCCAAGTATTTCATGCTTGGAATAGAGAGCAAAGAGCAGACGCACACGGTGCAATTGGTGAAATAGTGCTACTTGGCTGTATTTATTTTGTAAAAAGTTTTATGTGAATCCATATCTTAATTAGTTTAGAAAAGAAATTGATTACTGGTATTGCATTATGACCATAAGTGTTGTTTGAATGGAAGCAATACAGTGTTATTATCATATATAAGCTATAGTATGTCAGGATGCACAGTGAGTCAATAGAGACGCAACACAATGCTGTGTAATAAATCTTGGTTATGTTTATGAGACTGCTTGGTGAGAATCACATCAGGACATTAGGTACCCTCTGTGGATACACCAACCAAGCGTTAATCCTCAGAGATGATTACAAGTCTATTGGAAAATCTCAAACCAAACGCAAGCCACAAACCCATTACATACTGGAAGCAATTCTCCAAGTCCTGGTAAACCTATTATAAACAAAATAAAACAACTTCATAATTAGGATTCATCAAGATTCTTCGACAATTTTTTTACTCCCGACTAAACCTCTACCATCCTGCATTCCATTTTTTCATTTACAAAGGTCTGCAAAATGACAATTGGTTTTCTTTTCCAGGTGCCCAAAAGAAAAAAAAATCTACTTCTCCTCTTCCTTTCTGCGATAGTAGTTAGTGGCCACATGCTAATGCACTAATTAAAATGCACCTGGTAAATAAGTGAATTAATCTCACTTATCATAGCTCACATAACAACATGTCCGCCCACAACATGCTGAGTTATGGCACTAACCTTTCCTTTTAAGCCCCACTTTTACTGCATCACTAATTGTATTCTGACAGTGAAATGATTTTCTGATCTTAAAACATCCTCACGTTTTATGGATTGAAAATCAAACAAAACCATCAAAAAAAAAGGTGCACAATCACTGCAAGAACCAGCATGCTAGATACAGTACGTACTGCCACGGCAAATGAAACCTGCATGAACAGCAAATCCATCCACAAGCTCAAAACAATTCAAGAGTCAATCTTAGCTTGCAACTTACTGCATTGGTCACTGCTTCTTTCTCTCTCTTAGCATCCTCACATACCTTTATTCTCTGGACATCGTAATTACCTATTTTGTATAATCTGAAAGGTTCACTGAACAGTCAACAGTTACAGTTATCTCCAGGTGTGCTATCGATATGCAGCCACTCAAATCTCACTTATTTTGTCCTAATCATGTCTACTCGCACACATTATATCCAATCTAAACAACATGCTCATTGCCTCAGCTGATGAACTACAGGCCCATTTCAGTGTAATAACCAAGAAAGTTGTCAGTTAAATGTTGCTGAAATATTCTTAAGTCTCCATACATTGCTAGAGTAATCATTTCTTTTCACATAGGACTATGGCATGCAGAGATTTCATCTAAACTAATTTTGTACTAAAAATTCAACAGCAATAAGTAGAAAGCATCTAAAAAAAAGTAATAATATCAAAACCATGAGAACTGTAGTAATCTTTCCAAATGTCCACTTCACTGTATATTAGTTCACCCCCCTCACTCACCATGGTGTTGTTTGTTTAGATATTGATGAATTAAAAAGGAAAATGCTTTCACTGCTGCTTTCACTCATTTAAGGCCGTACAGGTCGAGTTGTATCCTACCGCTTCCAACTCCAAGTGTTGCTGGTGTACACAGACTTGTAAGTTTGCTTTCCCAAGGGCCTCTTATATTCAGAGTAGGACACTGAGGGCCCCAAGTTTGCCTCCGTCACAGACCTCTGAGGCTGCCACTGTCTGGGCAGAGACCTGTAACCAGCATGACTGACAAGGCTGGAGACAGTGCTCTTTGTTGGGGACATAAATGATGGCAGCGGAGCTCGACTCTGACTGCGGCTTTGGCTCTGGCTCCAAGTCTGGCTGCCTGTTTTCTTCGGGGCTTGGTAATAAACCCTGGCCTTCCAATCTGCTGGCGGCTCGGGCATCATTTTGCGCTGCGCTGCCAAGCGGACGTTAGAGGCGAGGTTTTGTTGGAGGTTCTGGAAAGCGAAGGCTTCATCCACCAGGCCCAGGGGATGCCGGGAGGCGGCCTCCCAGGGTGTAAGGGGTTTGTGGCCCTGCTCCAGCCAGGATGTCTGCCTTGCTGGGGGAGTTGTGGAGGCCCGAGACGGAGGCTTAGGCGAAGAAGAAGCTGAAGCTGACTTCTGGCCTGTGGATGGTACTCTGGCTGGTGGGGAAAGGGAGTAGCTCCTGCCAAGTGCCTGTAAAGAAAAATCCAGACATGTTTATTTTAGCAAGGGTTCATTTTTGTTTGGCTGACTAGCCCTCTGGCCAGATCAAATCATTTGGAACGATATTGGACTATGTAAAAAACTAGAGAAGCTCTTTGACAACACATTTCTTTTAAGTGCTGCAACATCTAACATTGTATGTCATGTTAAAAGTTATCCCAAGTTCTCTGTTTTATTCTTTATGTATAAATATGTAAAACCTTGAAATAATTGGCAAAGTAATTTAACTTAAAGCTGTTAAAACCTCTATTTGGACTTAAATGTCAATTCCACAGAACGTCTCTTCAACCCAGCACTTTAGCATTTGTGCAAACAGAGTGAACTGCTCTCTTATTTCTTAGAACAGCAGACTTGTGAGTGTGCATAGGCTTCCCAGAGTAAAGCACATCCAGCTTGTTTACTTTGGATCTGCTTTTCCATACAACAACGCTTTGAAAGACTGACAGTGACATTTTGAAACACCCAACAATAAGATCTCCATTAGAATGAATAGACAGCCAAGGGTTACGTGTGGTTACAAAGCACCTCAATGTAAAGCACATTTGTCTCTGACGATGTGTTCTCTTGGATATGACAGACATGCAGAAGAGGCAGTGCTGCCATCATCTGGTGAAAGATGTGTAAGATCATCAGATGGCAAGAGGTGGCAAAATTGAAAGAGAGAAGCAGAGAGCACAGTCATAAAAAAAAAAAAAGGTAAAGGTAGCTGAATGAGTCAAGGGGGAATAAATTCTCCGCTGACTCAGGTATCTGGTAGGCCTAAAATGCCTGTGGCTGCATTATCCAGGATTAGGACAGACATAGGAATGTATGAGTAGATTAGTAGACAATCTAAGGTCATATTTTCATTCTACTGAAGGCGATTGCTCAGATGAATATGTATTTGCCTCACATTGTTCATGTCTTTTATCTAGCTGCCGTTCTGCAGAATTTAACATATATCTATAGCTAAGTTTAAGAGCTGGTGGCCACGGTGGTGTACATGCATGGGGATGCTTCATTTCTGAGACAGATGTTCAAAATTTGTCTTCATGTGCAGAGGTGTTATGGTTCTGTTTATGTAGATTACCTTGGTAAGGCCAAGGTAGGACTTTCTTTGGGGTCCCAGGTCTATAAGTACATTTGAGAGCAGAATGTCGAACTCATCTAGGATATTAATCTGATCTATATGTAATCTGCCTTATTCTGAATAAAATGAAAAAAGAACATTGTAACTGAACTATTATGTATTGCTACTATTATGTCACTAACTATGACAACAATCCGTTGTCATCTCCATTTAATTTCCATGTTATTGCATAAATAACACGATTAAACTGATTTATGTCTGAATAACACAACCATTTAAATATAAATTTGTCCTCAGAATGCACTGAAAAACAATTATAGTTGAGATAAAGACACGTGTGTATGGGTCAATGCTACCCATCTTCCACTTAACATATAATTGCCTTTTCTGAAAATGCGTGACACAGCATGGATATACATTACAGCAGGGCCCCATTCACTTGACCTCCAAATCATCCAGTGAGGTCACCTATATTCAGTGAAGTCACTGATCTAATAATACCCTTCATACATGCATCATCGGGTAGTGAGTCTCCAGGAATGTGCTTCACAAGCATTCACCTCAATTGCTGTAAAAGTAGGTGATTTGGATAATGAGGTGTTTCTGGCTGATGTTATCAAGCTCTATACTACCTATATGTTGTGTTCTTGTTGAAAACTGATTCATTTGGAACTTCTGCTTTTGCAAAAAGATAGTAGGTGTAAGTGTCTGACAAATTTTGTGGTACTTTAGGAGAAACGGATTTTTGTGATTTTTTTTTACTTTTTGTCTCAGCAAATATAGAATAACTTTGTTATTGTTTACAGCACAGGTGGAGTGGTGAGCAAGATGAAAAGAAAAGAGACTAGAAACAGAAGAAACCCAAAAAGCATGCTCAAAGGACAAAAGAAAGGAAAGCCAAACAAGGATAAAAGACATTTTAATGGCACTGCAGTGAATCATACAGAAAGTGCACTACGAAGAGAAACACACAAAGGAAAAGGAAAAAGAAAAGAACATGAAGAACAAGAAGAAAATAGCCCTGTACCAAAAATATATTTGCGAACATTACTGGGCTGGTTAATCTTTCAATAGTTCTTCTTTTGTATCTCACTTATCATCTATTCATATAAAACAAAACAAGGTGAAGATGCATGGAAGAGTGAAACTGGTGAGGTGGGCAGTACTATATATTTTTCTGTTTTGAGAAAAAAAAATACTAATAACAGGTTCTGAGATATAATAGCTTTCACTGGCTCAGGTTGAAATTTAAGCCTACTATCTCTGGACCTCAGCACTCCTTCTCATGAGGGAGGTTAAATATAGTATCTAACATGATGCAACAGCTGGTAAAAAGCTCAAAATAAAATTAACCCACTTCAGTAGATGCTATGATAAAGACATTGGGAAAAGTCACTGACGAATAAATTGTTTAACTATGTCAATGTTACTGGTCACTTTTTGTAGGGAGTTCTGCTTTATATTCCATCTTTTATTCAAAATTCCACAGTGTTGTTACATAATCTCTGTGCTTATGACATCACTGACATTGCAAATTTAGCCTTCAGCTTGGTATCATTACACCCCACAGACCCCACCCTTCTCCCTACTTTATTTTTATTTTTACTTTATTTATTTTATAGTATTTCAGTAGTTTTCTCTGTGTTTAACAAACAAGATTAAGCATTTTCTTCTTTTCAAAAAATCAACTTCCTTTTGTCCCTGTCTGGCACCATTTATTCATAATTTCTTTTTTCTCTCACTCACTTCTTTCAATTTGTACTGAGCATCACACTCCCCTACATTCTTATATTGCCTTTAGATTCCTTTGCACAAACTTGCAGTAATTTATTTTTAATTTAGATTTTTTTCAAGTATTCATACACATAATTTTCTATAAACATGTAGTTTACACAATTTCATTTTGGCTTGTTTGTGCCAAGTAAGATATACCTACATCCCGCTGTTATTCTTATGTTCTTAAATTTTTTCTGATGCTATTCACATTAGCTCTCAGACCTTGAAAGCTTGAAAACCATCATTCTCTGTCTTATGACAATAACAAGAGCAGGTCAAGGTGAAGATAGTCATTGCAAAAAAAAAGTTTATGTGCTCAAAATAGTCCACTTGGCCGTGGACTACAGGAGCACCAACCCTTTGACCCAAGCAGACACCAAACATGTCATAATTCTACCAGAATCACTCTTTATCAACTGCTGTAGGCTTCCACACCTGAGCTGAGCTCTTTTTAGCTGTAAACTTTGGTTTAGGAGCAGCTGCAGTGTTACCACCTGATGCAGATTCAGGCCTTGCAGCTACAAGAAAACCAGGAGCAACGTAGCTACTGGGAAGCTGTGGCTGGTAAGGCACTGAGGGAGCTGCCAGGTAGGGAGGGCTATTGGCTGGTGGGTAAGGTGCCTGCGGTGCCTGTTGGTAGGGAGGGTTTGGAGACTGAGGAGCTTGGGGATGATATGCAGGTGGGGCAGGTTGTGGATACTGTTGGTTGTATGCTTGCTGATATGGACCACCAGGAGGTTGTTGGTAAGGACTGGAGGGAGGATAAACATTAGCTAGGTTTTGCTGGTAGTGGCCATCATGCATCATAGGCTGCATGGACATTCCATAGGCTTGCTGGGGGAATGGGGCATTATATGGTCCAGCTGGCTGGACAGGGGCCATTTGCTCATATCTAATTGGTTGGTTTTCAACAGGTGGGTTAGCAGATGAACAGTTGGGTGCAGGTGCAGTGGTCTTGGCAGCCTCAGCTGCCGGGCCAAAGGTAAAAAGTGAGGAATTGAGTTGATAGGGTTGGTGCTTCATAACATCAATAACATTGAGGGGTTTTGGGGCAGGTGCTTGCTGCTCTTTGCCTTTTTTCTTGGCTTTGATTGATGGGCTACTTGGCGGAGGCTGCTTTATTGCTGCTGGGGGATAAGAAGGTGATTGAATGGGATTATATGCTCGTGGGGGTGGAGCACGTACATTGGGTGTATACTTCCACTCGTTTGGTAAAGAAGCAGTTGGCGATGCTGGTCGGCTTGCCTTGTTTGCTTGCACAGTTTCAGAGTCCACAACAAACTTCTCCATACGAGACTGCCTCTTGGCAAACATATCAGCTCCTTTCCCTCTGACCAAAGGCATCTCAAAAGCTGAACCTGGGGATGATGGGTGAAGGACAGTGGCCATTGGGTTGATAGGTGATGAAGCTCTTTGACCAATGTTAAAAGAGTTAATTCGCTGTGGTGGAGGTGGAGGGGTCCGGTTTTGTGGAGCATTTTGTGGTGGAAGCCAAGGTTTTGGAGAGGGACGAGTGTCCACCATTGATGTAGAAACATTCATAGGTGTTTGCTCTGACTGTGGTGCCCAGGCACTCACTGATGTCTGTGGCTGTGTCTGCGCTGAAGGCCATGTATTCATTGGTGGCTGCTGTGGAGTCTTTGAACTGGACTGTTGCCAGTTTGGCTGTGGTGTGGGCTGTGGTGGAACTGGTTGAGCCCAGGGTGGTTGATGTTGGGCCTGATTTTGCTCTTGGGCCCAAGGACTCATGGGGTGCTGACCATGTTCTGAAGGGTGCTGGGTCCAGGATGGCTGGGAATGAGCATGTGTAGGCACTGGAGCCCATGGATTCAAACTGGCTTGGGGCTGCATGGGAGGTTGTGCTTGGGCTGCTTGGATCCAAGGTGGCTGAACATGCGGTTGAGTATGTGAGGGAGGCCATGCATTAATTGAAGGCTGCTGTTGCTGTTGCTGTTGTTGTTGTTGCTGTTGCTGTTGCTGTTGAGGCTGAGCTGAGACCCAAGGTGGTTGAGGCTGACCTGGTGTTTGGGTCTGTGGCCATACTTGTTGTGGCGCCTGATGGGGTGGTTGCTGAACCCATGGCGGCTGTGGCTGGGATTCTGATTGAACCTGCTGAACCCAAGGGGGCTGTGCCTGTGGTTTCTGCTGAGGTTGTTGCACCCATGGTGGTTGATGCTGGGTTTCTGTTTGTGATGGCTGTGCCCATGGGCCCTGGGGCTGCTGTTGTACTGGTTCTTGAGGTTGACCCCAAGTTGGCTGCATTTGCTGCAGATTTGCCTGCTCATGGGAGTGTGTCCAGGGTGGCTGAACTTGTGGCTGACACTGTGGTTGCTCTTGGGACTGTCCCCAGGATGGCTGAGCATGTGTTTGGCTTTGTGCTTGCTCTTGAGGCTGACTCCAGGATGGCTGAATCTGAGGGGTCCAAGTATTTGTAGGGGTTTGAGGCTGTACTTGGGTCTGAGAAGGATGACGTGTCACCCAAGGTGGCTGTGATTGGGATTGACTTGGATGTGGTTCCTGGGGCTGCACTTGACTTGGACTCCAAGAACTGGTAGGTGGCTGTTGCTGTGCTTGTGTTTGTGGTGCAGCCCAGCTAGTCACAGGAGCAGGCTCAGGCTGCAGTGTAGATTTCATATGACCATTTGCCTCCTGAGGTGTCACTTGCAGAGGCTGTTGTTTAGATTCAGGCTCCGGGAGAGTCCATGTGTGCTGTTCCTCTGTGGTGGTGCTGGCAGGAGCCTCCTGGGGGGCAGGAGGGGCAGAGGGCTCAGGGGCAGGTGCAGGGGTTGGCTCTAGTTCTGGAGCAGGGGTAGTGTCTGTGGTGGGGGCTATAGCAGGTGTGGATACACTATTTTCAGCTTGTTGAGGCATGTCCTGGTTGGACACTTCTATCTGTGGGGACCAAGGAGGAGAATTGGGGTTGATTGTTGGCTTTGGAGCCACTGGTGGAGGTGTCTTGTGTTTAACTCGTGGAGACTGGAGGAAATTACAAGCCTCAGCCCCAAGGCTAAGGTAGTCTTCCTCAGGTCCGGACTCAAAACCCATCTTCTTATCATTCCTGTTGAGGAGGTTGAGTAATGCTGGATTAGGTGATACTTTTGGTGCTTCCTTAAAGGTGAACATAGGCTTGCCAGTGTATCTTTTTCTTGCATCCAACAAGATACCAGTCTTACTTGCAGGGGTTGAAATGCGCTCATCACGGGAAGCTATCTGCTCGCCTTGGCCCACAGAATCTTGATTGGTCCCACTCTCTGCAGGATAGTAAGGGGTGGTCGCCATGTTTTCTACAGAGAAAGGCTTTGCAGTACGATTGTTGAAAGAACTCTGCATTTCACTGGTTTGATGTTGGACTGTGCCATTTATGTTTGTAGAATAGTGCTGCATTTGCTGTTGCTCTTGGTGATATTCTTGCTGCTGCTGATACATTTGCTGTTGTTGATAATGTTGTTGTCCATACTGCTGCTGCTGATACTGTTGTTGATATTGTTGGTAGTTCTGTTGTTGCTCATAATACTGCTGCTCCTGATATTGCTGGTATTGTTGTTGCTGTTGGCTTTTTTGGTGTATATTTACATCCATGTAAGCATGACCCTCTGATGTGGACTGCATGTAGGAGTGCTCCACTATCTTCTTTTCAGCCCCCAGCACTCCTTCCACCGCAATCCCTTGGCGCCTAAGCTCGTCATGTTCAGCAGAAATCTCATCCATCCTCTGTCGCCGTTGGGCAAACATTAGGGCACCCTTGCCCTTGGTTTCCGGCAAACATTCCATCACTGCTTGGTTGTTCAGGTTCTTTTCAATCTCAAGGAGACCCTTGTCCCAGTTGATAGTTAGCACACCTTTGCTACTATGAACATTAGTGAGGAAATGCTTGTCTATTTCAGAACCGTTAGGAGCCACAAGGGTAAATTCAACTGTGTCGTCTTCGTTGTCCTCGTCCTCTTCGTCACTGTGCTCTGGTTCGTCTTCTCCTGTGCCGTAGCTCACAAGTGTGTATTTCTTGGCCCTCTGTCGATGTTTCTTGAACATCAACACCCCCTTGTTGTTGGGGTTAGGAGGAGCAGCCGTAAGAAGGAGAGCAATACGTTTACATTTGGACTTGGCCTCTTTCACCTGCTTCTCAGACAAACTCTCACTACGCCTGAGCCCTGTTTAGAGAAGGAAAAGAGAGTTTAGTGTCTTGGACAGGGGAATCAAATGAAATGTTTCTCTTAGATTGATTTCACATTAAATTATAGGAACTAATAACATTCAGAGAAGTAAAGATCCACACAAATCATTTCTTGAGCTTCTTGCTTTCCTATGTCTTCATTTGTAACTATTTTGTTTGAACTCCCCAGCTCTTTGATCACTAACTAACAAACTAACAGAATTGTAGCTGACTAAATTACTCTAAATTATGAATGTGGAGAGCTGTTTACAAATCATGCCCATCTAAATGTCAGCCAGAAAATAAAATTACATTTCATCATATAAACCCCTTTTTGGTTTAGCTCTCATCTGAAGAATAAAAATAGAGCCTGCACAAATAATATGGTGACACATGACAAAATTAAGTTTCAAAACAAAGCCAAGCAAAACACAAAAGCAATTCATTTTAGCATGTATGGTGTACACTGATATCAACGCTCTG
Organism: Pempheris klunzingeri; assembly: GCF_042242105.1. Taxonomy (NCBI): domain Eukaryota; kingdom Metazoa; phylum Chordata; class Actinopteri; order Acropomatiformes; family Pempheridae; genus Pempheris; species Pempheris klunzingeri. The sequence goes on from NC_092034.1 coordinate 10,340,088, forward strand.
TAAAAATAAGCTTTACAAATACATCTAATGTTCACAATAAAACCAGAAGCAGAAATGACAAGAGAATAAAATACGATTAATGCAACACGCACTGTTGAACTAATCTGAGTACACTGAGTAAACTAAGCTGATAACTGGTTCCTTCACATGAGAAACATTTCATCCCATACGTTCTTGGAACTAATGTGTATCGAGCTATAGCTATATACTTTTCCTCATTTCTGATTGTATCACTCCAGATTTGGTCATTCAAGCAATTCTGAAATTCTCTGATCCATGTCTAATATCCTCATTTGTTCACAGACAATGAACTAGATTAAAATGTCCCCATAAAGTAGCCAGGAATAGGAGCTGAGAAGGATTAAAGATAGCCTGCATGCAATAAATTCACCAGGAGCAGAGCGTCTTTACAAGACCTTATCTGTAAGTTCACAAGCTGTCCACTAAAAACCTTCTGTTCTTCTTAAATCTGTCACATTTGCCGGCACTTTAGGCCAATCCGATAACAGACACCACAAGACAAACCCATTCTCAAACCATTCAACATTGCAAGGTTGAAATAAGATAATAAGTAGGCTTACTTTTTATATTCCTGCAAGACTAACCTGAAGGTGGAGGAGACAGCGGGAGTGAGCAACGGGCTCACTTTTTTAGCTCAGTTAAAGCACTCAGTTTGAAAGGATCAGGTAACGGGCTAGGGAGCACATGCTGGTGTCTGTCAAAGGGCCACTTCTGCAGGCATCATCAGCGTGCTGGTGTTATATTTATGTCTTCAACACAGCTGAGAGGAACGCCTCAGTATCCAAATTCATCATCGAGCCTCTTCAAATGGACGATTTAAGATGTTTTATACAGTATAGCAGCTTCTCACATGTGGTTAACATCATTTGTTAATCTCTTTATCTCTTAATTCTTTACATTTAAACTTTGCTGACTGTCACCACCATTGTGCCTGTGCCTCCCTACTATCACTTTCATTTTGTTGTAATTCAGGTTAGACCCGGATGTTTCTGCTTTCATTCAAAAGAATGACCACCCTCCTCCAACTCTAGTGAGAGACGCATACTATTTTGAGTACACACACTGGACATCAGGCTTTGGAATGCACATGTGTTGTTGACAGATGCAATTTAGTATTGACCTATTAGCTTGCAGATTCCCCTTGGAAGAATAGATCCTCATTACCCACACACATACACACAGAAAGATAGCATACCAGGACAATACTACATAGTATGAATGGAAATGGTCCACAGGTACTTACTGGAGTGTCTGGCGTGATGCTTATTGGGTTTGTCTTGATCCCCTTCAGAATCAGAGTCCTGCTCTTCTGCTGGTGTTGCCTCTTCTGAAGGAATTCCAAATGAGACAGTAAAAGACCCAGGAACTCCCTTGCAGTGCCCTCCTCCGTCTTCTCCTTCTTCGCTTTGGGATCCAACACTTCCACTGACCCTGGGGCCACCCACACTCAGGATGCCCCTCCCTGCTCCTGATGCTGCTGGCTTCTGCAAAATGACCTCCACCTGTCCCAGCATCGAAGGGGAGCTGAGCACCACTCCATGCTGGCCGAGCGGCTCTCTGGCAGAGTATAGCACATCGTGCGATGTTGTGGTGGTGTGGACTGTCTCTATGGCCTCTCTGATTGACAATTCTCCCTGGATCCCACAAGCACTCCCAAGAGAGGTGCAGCCCATGTCGTCCAAGATCTGCTCAGACAGGGACACCTGAAGCTCGACCATGTTCCCAGGGGAGAAGCACCGCCGCACTTCTTCGTCATTTTCCTTAAAAACAGGCTCCCAGGCTCTCCGATCACTAGATGAGGGAACATGTAGCTGGGTGCTGAGCAGCTGGGGTCCCTTGGGAAACTCTGTGTCACTGTCCAACTCCCCATAGTAGGCCTCATCCTGGGACTCAGATATGTGGAGTTCCCTTGGGCTTTGGGACCTGTGCTTTGTGGGGAAGATGTGAAGGGTGGTGCTCTCTAAAGCCTCACCAGAAGGGTCCCTCTCACCACAGTATGTTTCTTCTGACTCATAGTCTTCTGTGGGGGTGGTGCAGTATCTTTCAGAGGAGAGGGGAGAACAGGAATTAATGAGTGGTGTCAGTTTTCTTGGTTCAATAACCACCGTTGATCATAAATGTTTACTGTAGTTCTTTTCTCTTTAAACAGGGCATTGGTTTTTTGCTGTCAGGTGCAATGTCCACACAAATCTTGGGCTCTACAATACCATTTCAATAGGCAAAACATCACTGAGAAATGGAGTCACTGAATTGTTGAGTATGTATAACTTGTCCCCAATTGCTGAAGTTGTCAAAGTATATTTAATCTTCATATAGCTAGTTAGATAAAAAGGCCAGGTCACTGAAGAGGAATGTAATCATGTTTTAACATTGCTCTGCCTAATTTCCTCTTTCAAGGTCAGTAATGAATAGCATAAGATAATGTAATCATCTCTGGCTGCAATTATTAAACTAGACTAGTCCTTTTCTCCAAATGGGAAAGAATGACATATCATAATACATTTTGATAGCCACAAGATCAGGTCATCTGCTCTCCAAGTCTACAGAGACTCGATTCTACAGTAATGCAGTCACATAAGCAATTTTAATACGAGTACTGTACTATCCTTGTAGTCCCGCTACAGCCACAAAGAACACGACTGGATTCAATAACTAGATTAAATTTTGATATGCCTTCAAAACAACCCTATCCTGCTGCAGTTTACATGTGGGCACATTAAGTCACAGACAGCAATATCTGAGGACATGTCACCCTGACAAACACACTGGCCACACCCACAGAGTAATGGCTGAGCAGCTGCATGTCAATCAGACACACAAATCTGTAACACATTGGCCAAGCCAGTTGGAAGGTCAGCATGGCTAACTCACTAATACACACACAGACACGAATGCATACATATGCACAGTCTGAGGTTCACTGAACTATACAAAAGGGCACAGGTCATAAAACAACATGCTATCTAAATGCTAATACAGTGGTGCCACAATCATTTTGCATTGTTGTTGTGAAGGACCAAGGACCTACAGTAACACATGGCTCAGTTGTCTTGATACATCGATATACTCGGGAATCTGAGTGGACGGACATTTTCAAATACTTTTGCAATTGACAGATTTAATTTCATTTGGGTACCAGTTCGCTGTCATTACTTTAATGGGTGGTTTGTGGTGCTACCTTTTCACAAGCAGCTGCAGACTGTCGATCGACGTGTCGATGAGTGCAAAGGCCCGTAAAAGGGTGAGATCAGCACATGGCTCTCCGTTGAGTGACACCACTTCATCACCCCCCTGCACTCCAGCCAGGAAGGCACGACCACCTTCTTCTACCTGTGGGTGACAATATCTTAGTAAGAGGACGTAACACTAGAACATATGACAGATCACAGATCAGGTCAGTGTCCATCGTCAGCAGAGGTAAACTTCTCACTATCAGTATCCTCAGCTTCCAGTGACCCCAAAACCACAAATGTACTTCTTTAGACTTCTTTAGATCCTGAACAGCCCTACAGTGGGGATGCCCCAAGTGTGAGAAGTGCCCTCTAACAGCAGCCAGCAATCGCAGTGCTGCTATTTACAGAAAGTCCAAATAAATCATGTTGTCAGTTGATGCTTAGGTATAATACAAAAACTATTCCCCCAAGTCAGTATCACATATCAACAAGACAGTAGTATTTTATCGGTATCTTAGGCCATAAAAAGAAGCAAAAATACATCTTATACATACATTCTTATGACAATGATATGAGGAAAGTCTTCTTCTAAAGCGCAAGAGTCAGCCAACAAATAATATTAATGTAACCAAAACAGAAAATTTGTGTAAATAAAGAGTGGATTATGTTCAGCACTACACCACATTCAGTGTTCTACAAATAAAATTACAATCCCCAGGAATAAAGGCCAGCTCTGTACAGATCCATGTAAAGGGCACCTCTTTATAGAGTTTAACTAATGACTGATGGTTTCGTTCCCTTGTAATTGGTTCCCGAGGCCTATAAAATGGTTCATTAATAAGAGGATTTAATAAGGAGAAATACCCCATAAATTTTGCACAAAAGGCCACTTATACAGCTGGGGGCATAAATTATTGCTTCAGCGCCATGCAATTAGAGGATATGCTCTCATATGTTAAGCTATTCTACAAACACAACAAAAATACAGTCTGAAATGTTTTTTTCTTGAGATTTGCAACAACTTCAAAATGTACCAATACTACCTCCACAATGTCTTTCAACTTTAAAATAAAGGTAAAATGCCATGAAAATAATCTAAAAATATTGGGAGATAATGTTCCACAAGTCAATTCAATCACCATAACGAGGTCATGCATCTTTATCTTTGTCTTGGCTAATTCCCCAAAATGATTGATATACAGATTTACATGGTAATGTTTCTGATACACTGGAGTCAATAGAGGTTAACCTTTGGTGACACTGAACATGAGTAAATGACTGTGCTACTTTGCCATCGATCATGCTAATGTCCCTCCACCTCTGTTGCAGCACTCTCATTGAAGTTGATTTATTTCATCACACCATCACAACAAAAACAGTCTCCTAGGTTTCTTATATTAAAGTTGCTATTACCCAGAAAACCTTCCTGGCAAGTAGCAGCCACATAAATTATGGCGCTGCTACGAGCTCAGAGCTCAGGCATTTCTAAATTGTGGTTATCCAGCTCCTTGTTTATTTTAACAACACAAAACTTAGAATGTCTATGCTGCTTTCTTGCGCCCTGCTGGATTTTCATACAGTTATAAAGGTAAGCCGAAAGAAAACCGACACAAAATGTAAAATGTACGTACAATAAATGTGTTTCCTCTCTTCTCTAGTTTATTGCTGGAAAATATCTAAAAATCCTCAAACTACTGCAATGAAATCCTGCTATAATCTAACCACAAAAAAAAACGTTTCACAAATATCTTTTACATTTTGGAATTCCACACTAACTGAGGTCACCAATCACCTCTTGCAGCACCATCTCCTATAAGAAGCGTCAAACCTGAGCCACATGCAGTAAAACAGTATTATCACTAGATGGTGCTGCACACACATCTTTTACTACTGAATCTTTGCATTGACATAAGCATTGTGAAAGAGTGCAGTTTATGTCCAAAAATACCTATTCCTTTGTGCTGCAAATCCAAAACATAGATTTAGTGATTTGCAATGCCTGGACCATATTAACACCTATCAAGATTAATCAGTCCTACCTTTGATGCTTGTTGACTATTGATTCATTACATGTTTTTCAAAAGCAAACATACCTTTTTTTACATCACTCAAAAGTTCCAACATATACATATAAGGAGCGCTTTAGCTGCGTATCTGACACAGGACCTTAAACGCATAAGGTTGAAACTAACATGAGCAATATCCTGGACAATAAAACCAGTCTACTTCACTGTATATACAAAAATATTTTATGAGTTACTTTATAGAGCTACTAACTTTCAGATAAAAGACCTTTGGGTTTTTAAGAGTTAACAGTATGCAAACAGGCCCTATAAGGCAGCCTGTCCATCGGGACTCACTCCTCACTACCGGGAGGATGATGTTTAGAACTCCACAGCAACCACTAGTGCTCCAAAAAAGGAGGGGAAACATTTATCGATGTCTCTCCTCGCAACGCAAAGATACACAGACAGTCAGGCATTGTTCAGAGGAGGCAGATACCACCTAGTGTTTCAGTCTTGATCGACACAGTCTCTAGTAAATGTGTAGGAAGGAATAACAAATAAACGCTGCTGTAGGTGTCAGAGGAGAAGAACATACACAGTGTTGGCGAGTTTTGTCAAATAAAGTCATTTCCAAAATCACCATTGTCCTGATCATCAGAATTTACAACTGACATCATGTGGGGCCACGATTAGACAACTTCCCCGTGTTATCCTGGGTTTCGCATTTTCAAATTACCTTTTTAATAGGCTTAAACACAACAGAAAATCACAGGAAACACAGGCCTGCATAATGTGTCCACATAGCTCCTGGCGGTTCCTGTCCTTCACAGCTTTAAGCAATTATGTTTTTACATTTCAGGCGAATATTTTCCAGCTGCCTTACAGGTAGCGCTCACACCATGTGGGTGGATACTTATTCACTCATCTATTCTTGTGTGGAGTATTAACTTTTCTTTTTCTTTTCTTTTTTTTATTTTCTTAACATTTCTTTTCAGTTTTTAGTCACATTTATTTAATTTTTCCTTGAGTTTAAGTCAAGGCAACTTTGCCCACCTTCTTCTTTTCATTGTGAAGTACAGTTAATTTGGAAAGAAGCCTACATAGATACATTGATAATATTGATAATGCATTATCAATACAAGTTAATGTGATCCATAAATGACTGAAAAGCACAGGTGTTTACTTTGATAAACGCATCAGGGGATAAAATGAAATGTACACATAGACACATTTAGCAATATTTATGTCTGTCACTGTCCACAGAACAGTGCATCTCTGTATTTTTAAGATAAACTACAGGATTTAGAGTTCCTTTATGGCTTCTTATAAAGACACCATTTTGGTAACTTGAAAAGTACTTATGTTGAAAAAAAGGTGAAAGGTTTTGGAGATACATGTTTTTTTTATGGGACAGTTATTTATCATATGTGCAATATAATGTAAAGATATATAAATCACGATGTCACTGTAACCATCACAGGACTTTAACATGCTAAAATGTGTTAAACCCATGACTGGACTACAGTTTAAACACTATGATGCAGAGAAAATGATCTTTTTTTTGTTCCATAATCTGCTGAGTCACACCAAAGTCCAACTGGGCCTCACTTTGGGTAGCACTGGCATGAAGAACCAGGCAAATCACAACTACATCATCAGCCGTTGGAGCAGTGGCCTTAATTTGTTGAGATGATTTGAAAAAGAAAACGGGGGAAAACCAGCACAGTCATCATCTGAGTCACTGCTTTCTCCCAGGCTCAGGATGGAGATGTTTTGCTGAAAAGCACAATGCCAAACACTCCAGTAATGGACGGAGCTGTGACACACTCTGTTTACTCTGGGAAAACTGCACTGAATGAATGCAGAAGCTGCATTTTTCTGATTGCTTGTCAACTTAATAAGGTTCCTACGGTGCATTATTAAGACTGAAGCATCTGCAGCAAGAGGCCAATTTGCTCTGTGAAGGGCAAGATAACCCAGAATAAGAGGAATTTTAATTCAAGATATGAACATAATTCAATGGGATGAGGTCTGGATTCGTCCTTATTAGTACGGACTTTGAAAAGTGTCAGACTTGCATTTAGATTACATTTGCTTTGTCATTCTGTGCTCCCATATCTGATCTGATGCCTGCTGACATTCCACATACCAACATGGCATACCTTAGTAATTAGGAGGCCGAAATGTCTCCTGTTCAGGTTGGCAGGATTTAAGCAATTTCTCTTTTTTGTATCTGTCTGTTGAATATTTGAAGTGTTTTTTTGCCAAAACGTCCAAAATGAGCCGTTACCATAGATCAGATATAAACTGTTCCATGTTTTCTTAAGGTGCGTTGGTGTGTTTAGGGGTCACGACTTGTAAAATTTTGCATTATGCAGTTTCTGTAGCTTTAAAAATAAAGTGACCTCATCAACTTTGTACTCAGGCCAGGACTTCAAATGAGAAGAAAAATACTGCCTCCCTTATAAGGACAGAACCTTTTAAGAGTGGATACCCCGTGCCCTCACACTGTACTGCCTGTCAGTACACTGAACAATCACTTTCTCTCAGGAAACAAAACACAGTTTCCACCACATTCAACAGAAGCTTTAAAATAAAAACACATTTTATCAAACACAGGAGAGCCTCTAGCTTTAGAGTGTTTGTCATAATCTTGGTATGTTTGTTTTTTTTGACATTTAACAGACTTTGCCCTCTGTCCTTCCTATGAGAAGAGTATGGAGATATGTTTAGAGTTATGCCTTCCAGATGAGATGGACTAAAAAACCCAGATGTTCAAGACTGAGACAAATGCATCATATGTAGCTACTTCACTTTAATAGGCCAGCACTTCAATGCAGTGTATTCACAAGACTCTTATGTAACATATGAGAACACTTTGGAAGCAAGAATACTCTAAAATGGTCTAAAATTAGACAGCAAAGTTTCAAGCGAAAACCGACACAGACATTAGATGTGTGTGGGGGGGGTGTTCCTCCATATTGGGAAGAGGACAGAATCTCTCACAGTTGTTTTATTAAAATCTCACTGTTGCTGCAAATTTTTGGCATATTGTCTTGTAAGGGTTATGTTGGATAATTTTTCAATGATCACCCTTGGATGGTTGCTGTGAATTTATGGGAATTTGTTTAAAATACCCGATTACATCTTGACGGTGTCTGTAGCTTTTATTTCATTTTGTATATACATTTTAATTATACTAATGGATGCATCCTCCAGAGAGGCCTACTGTATAAATTCTATAAAAAAAGATCACTTAATTTAGGCTTTTATTCTAAGATAAGGCACTCAATAAGTGCCAGAACCAACCATGAGTGTTTTCTTTTCGCCTCTTAAAAACAACTAACCAGATGTTTATGAGCTCATTTGAAGCTTCAGTGAATGTGTATCCACTTGCTCAATTAGACGAGACTATTAAATGCAAAAAAAAAAAAAGTGGAAATAATATCTGTAGTCCTAAAAAAATCCACAATAAAACTCATTAATGAACTTCAGAATTGTGGCTCCAATTGTTTGAAACAAGTTAAGCGTCTACCATTAAAATGATCTATTGATGCTCTCAGAGTGCTTTCGTCTGGAGAAGCTTTGATGTCGCAGGAATGTAGTTTAAGAAAAACATTTACATGTTCACCGCGCGGAGGACGAGCTGATGAGGGATCTGCTCGGCTGGAGTAGTTGTGAACATGCGTCGCTATACCATATAGAGTCTCAGCAGCTCTTAAGGCAGTGAAGGCACACGGCGTTAACTCACTCAGTGCACATTTACATCACAGTAAAACATCTAAAGGTAGTATTGGATCAGCTGCATTCATCTCACATTTTTATCTTTTAGTGTTTCACATATTCAAGACTAAATGTATCTTTTTAAAGATAACAGTGAATAAAGAGCCACTTTATGAGAACCAACCTGAAATCTAATCTATTTGACTTTATTCTGTGATCCACACACTTTTACATTAGATTGATTTACTGCAACACAACAGTATCTGGCTCTTGTACAGTATATGACATGAATGAATACACGCACTTGACGAAGCAAAGAGGAGTCAACAGTGTGTTTGAAGGATTACTGGCAGAGACATTGAGTGTGTTCATACCATTTCAGCAGAATAGCTATAACTACAAATGACAAACAGGTAAAAATATGAGGAACTGACATGCAAATGATGTACAAATAACAGCCTAATGTCATGAGCAGTATTATTCATCTATACTGTCTCAAAGCGTGGTGTCATAATATGTAAAGGAGTGCCTGCTGGGCATCATAAGAAAAGTCCTCTACTGTTACCTACAAGGTTTATTACCACACTATCAGGCTAAACAAATGTAGTCAAAGCGGCAGTAGCATAACCTACATTTGGTCAAACTTTTCTATCTCTCACCTATTTACATGTTTTTTAAAAAAGAAAAGTGACATCAGGATGCTCATATTTTTAGTTTTCCCCGACTCTTGTGTGTTTGTTTGCATGAGGCATCCCTACATAACCCACATACCTTTCACTCTCCAGGTCGGTTGAGTTACTCTCCTGAATAATGCTTTGCTCTCTCGTTCAAGACTTTGTGAGAGATCACTCTGCCCTCAGCTTCACACTCTCTCTTGGCCTTGACCATATAAGGGTCCCGAAGGAATCTCGCACCAAAACACAGCCAACGCACACAAAAATGCAGCGACATGCACTGCTCCGAGTAACTTCTATCCTGCCAGAGTTTGTTGAACTCTAAAATGTTTCACTAAGTTAAACAGCAAAACTCAATCAGAACGATATGGTACTTGTTAATCAAGGTGGGGGAATTTACAGGAATTCCTCAATAATATTAAAAAAAACACTTTCATTAGACTATTTCTATCATGTTTGCAATAAGAGCCCAGGATTCCCCGATGACTAATCGGTAATAAAACTCTGGCTTGATCCTGTTTTATCTCAAATCAAGACCTTAGTATCAATAAAAGTAACACCTGACAGACAGACGGACGGATATATAAGTACCTGGGAGACTATGAAAGGTCTGTAGGTGTCCCCCTCTCCCTCTCTCAGGGTGAATCCCCAGGGTGCACCACCACGCAGCGTTACACAGATGTAATCCCCGGTGCCCATGCTGCGCGCAGCTCCTCAGCCAAACTTCCACAGCGCGATCATCGAGCTGTCTGACAGCCGGACCAGCAGCACTTCCCAAAAACCACCTCCACCACATCACTGTGTAATCCCCATCATCCGAGTACTCCCTGAGTCCAGCCCGCTCGAGAAACGTCACGGCGCACGGACACGCCTGCAGGCGTCCCATGCAACTGGTGTTTTTTTTCATGGTGAGCGCCTGGATTCTTTGAGTCTGCCTGACATCCCCGAGCTGTGGCGTCCTACTGCACCTGGGAGAGCGGCTCCAGGATACTTTGGAAACTATCATATATCATGCAACTTCTGCAGAGGCCATTAAAGTCATAGAAGCCTACATAAATATCCCCAGGCCCACCACAGTGTCATAGAAATGTTATTGTGAATTAATCCATCGGCGATCGATGCGATCCCATTTTATTTCTAGGCTATTGCAGCCTGGATTCCAAATTACCCACACGACATTGTATGACTTGTCCACCAATTAAATCTCATACACATTTTCAGTGTATTTGATTATTTTGGCATTGCATTTATCTATTTAACTGCTCAATTCCCTGTAGGCTACATTTCCTCTCACTGCAGGATGATCTTATGCTGTTTCTAACACTGCAAAAAGCCCATTTAAATATATTGAGTGTAGCCTATCTCTTAAAACACAAACACTGTAATTATTTGTGTAATTATAGAGTGTAAATGCATCTACAGTTTGTGTCTGAGCCCCATATGTGTATTTTTGTGGCAATATAACTTCAGCTACCATTTGCCTTATCAATACATTTAAGGAATCTGTTATCGGTTTGTCCTCATCGATGTGTTGCTGTCCATGTGTAAGTGAAAGCTGATGTGCTCAGATAGTGATGAAACACATGCAGTGTGAGGACAGCACAGGTCCACATCCCGTGTGCTGACGTGTATGGGTTACCTCTGTTTCGCGCATGCGTACAGCGCCGGGCACGACACGGCACTGTAAAGTTAGATAAAACCCCACCCACCGACACCAGAAAGTCAGCTGCTTTCTCTTCAACATAAAAGCACAATGCAACATTTTAAAACAAATATCTGGGTATACAGAACACCACAATTGTTTCCTAAAGCTATTAAAACATAAAGTCTAAGAAATAGGTATTGTGTTTGCGTCCCTCATATCGTATAAAAGCGTTTTTCATCACTGGTGATTTTATTTTGAAATATATAACCGGAAACCTTGTGTCTTCTTCTACATTTTGACACTAGCGGTTTTGGTCGCGTAACCAACATAGCGACCGGTGCTTTGGTGGAGTTTGACGTGGCACTCTGCTCCCATTGAGGGCAACATACAAGAGAGGAGGACTCTGCCCAGTATTCAGGTAAATACCTCTACGACAATATTTACTCATGTATAGCCAATTCAAACGTGTCCTCTGGTCTCAGTAACCCCCTCATTTGTCTATCTGCGTTTGAAGTGAATGCACTTCTGACTAACTTTGTAGTAATTTCCGCGTAGCTAGCAAGATGTTTTCTATCAATATGTGATCAACACTGGACGAGGTGCCGTGCTGTCACGTTAAAGCGCTGTTTTTACAAGACGTCCAGCTACGTGTTCATGCCAAAACATTGTACCACAAAGTGTAACACATGTGTGTCTGTCCAGCTGGTTGTGAATTGAAGGACTGACAAAGATGCTCAGGTTTTAGCCATCATAACGGTGTTTGACGTGGCAACTCTCGGAGGTGGCAGACGCAGTTTACTATTGATCAGGAGACCACGGTTATTTTGCTCTAAGCTTTTTAAATCATAAATGTGCTCAATTGGTTTATTGTTTAGTAATAACGGGCTTTCGCGGAGTTGTCAGTACACAGCTGTTATTTTTATTGACCCAGCTGTGCCGAAGTTCAACTGGTTTTAAAATGTTTGACACCCTGAAAAAGTCTACAGTCCCATTTCTTCTATTACTCATATTGTAGTGCAGATGGCAGCAAAACTGAAAGCTCGTAGGTCAAAACTTTAGACTATTCCAGGCCTATGAGGGTATTCATCTAGCCAGACTTAGTAAATAAATCAATAGGCAGTGTTAATCCTTATAGTTACTGTCACTAAATTGTAGTTTTGACAGCAAAACAAAAACAGACAGCTCATGTAGTCACTTGAAGATGATATTAGTCAGGAAAGGCCTCTCTTATCTCTCATGAAGCAATGTCAAAGGTCCAAGTGACAAGACTGCTGATGATTGGGGTCAAATATCACTTGTTGGTGCAGCTTTGTAAACACACTAGATTTATGAAAGACATATGTATGTGTTACATTGACAGGCTGGATGCAGACTGTACAAAAATAGCAGATTTTCACCAGATATTCTATTGGTTTCTGTATCATTTGTTTACATTTTACAACATCCTACTTAAAGAGAAAAACGCTCAGTAAACTTCTCTGTTTGTCAAAATGAAGCAGAACTGTTAAATTCCACTCTTTCAACTCAATAGGTTGTTGAAGCTCATTCATCCTGGCATGAGAAGACAGTAACAGCGATCCCATCAAAATGAGTCAGCAGGGTTATGTTGCCGCTCCACCCTACTCCCAGGCCCAGCCAGGGATGGGGGGTTACCAGGGTGGATTTGGAACTGGTCCTGCTCAGCCCCTCTACGGGCACTATGGGGGACCACCTCAGCCATTCACCACTCCACCAACAGGTAATGGACATCTACTCTTATATTTAGATTGCTTATTAAATAACATAGTTGTCAGGCTTTCGTCGAACAAATTCAATCTTGCCACCCAGCAAGATCAGTTAATTTGTTCTTTAATTATATAAATTATTAATATTTTTAAATAGCAGGCCTGAAGTACAGGCTTTGCAGAATATGAGGACATTTTGTATGCTATCGTTCATTATGTTTGATCTGTCATGGAGTGAATTTGTGGCTTTAGATAATTCACATGCCATACGAGTGTAATAGAACATGTGTCACGTACCAGCAGCTTGAGCAAAGATACAGTAACTTCATTGGCTTCAATGTCACATTACGCTGAAGCCAACTCGAGCCAACGTGATTTGAAGATAAGCACACTTTTGAAGTCCCTAGACTGTCAGTAGAACTACTGACATAGTTAACATCTTTAGAAAAGAAGGTCAAGGCACATGAAACTGTAAAGCAAAGAAACCACAATACTTTCTTGACAACAATGTGGATATTCACTGCAACCACCGTTGACAGTCGAAACAACGGACAGCACTGTAGCCAGAGCCATGACAGGCAATGAGCTCTGATCAGGCACGCTTAGCTAGTTGTAGCATTCCTGTAAAAGTCATGTTCAGATGCCTTGACAAGGTTTATTTCATCTGAATACACTTTATCAAAACTTTGATCCTCTGACACAGTGAAGATCATACAAACATATTGTACATGTTGCGTCTTGTACTCACTGCAGGTATGATGAAATCACCAGTTTCCTCTGCTGCCGGCGTCCCTCCACCCGCAGTGTCCCCTCAGTACAATCCAAATGTCCAGCAGAATGGCGCACACCCACAAAGGTAACACAGTTTTCATGAGGAGATTCTGACTATGCAACTAAGGCAGTTTTCTTACTTTATCTCTTCATTAAGTGAAAAGTTTTTTTTGAATTAGCATCAGCAGGATTAGAATCACCAGATCTGCTTGGACCATGTGTGCATAATTTCATACTGCATGATAAAAAATGCTTCAGGTATTAAGTACATCATCTTGAGACTACCCTGTTCCTGCTGTATAATAATATCTGCTCTTATATTCCCCAGGTACCCTGCTCCACCAGCTGCTTCAGGTGCTTACGGACAACCTCCACAGTCCCATTACAACAGCATGGCCCCTGCAGCTCCGCCTCCAGCACAGCAGCTCACCAATCAGATGAGTGCTATGAACTTGGGTAACTATGGTAAGTCTGCTATTCACTAATTTATACTTGTTACAGATCATACAACAGGGTGTGGCATACATAACATCAGACAAACTAGAGGAGCCAAATTATCAGTGTTATTGATTGTAATATTTCAGTAGAAGAGATGAGAGAGGGATTAGAAAAACGATGCTCACCAGATTGTGTTTCTTCTTCTTCTCATCTTGTGTCTTAAATGTGCAGCCCCAGGTCCCATGCAGAGCCCCCCTCCTCCAACAAGCTCTGTAGCTCAGCAGCATTTCCAGCCATGCCCTCCTCCAGCAATGGGCCAGCCGCAGATGGCTCCAGGCCTGCAGTCACCACACATGTCACCCCCGATGTCCCCACTACAGTCACCCCCAGCAAGCATGCCAATGACCGGCCCACCAATGGCCAGCATGGGCAGGCCCTTCACTGGGCCACCTCCTCCAGGCCCCGGAGGGTTCCAGCAGTCTGGTCCTGCAGCTGCTGGTCCACCAGGATACCCACAGCAAGCAGGTAACTGTAAACCACAAAAAGATGAACTCACAGCAGTCAGAAGAGGTATTCTTAAAGGGATATTACAGCTTTTTGGACATAAGATTGCATTAGTTCCTCAGGCTTCTTAGGTTGCTCTGTTTCGTAGAGCTAATTTGTTTGTAGTTCTCTAATACTGTAAGAGTCTGGTGGGAAACCTTTTGATGAATATGAAAACAGTACGTTCTCATTGCTAGTATTGGAGCAGTTAGATCAGAACTTATTCTGCAGCTCATATCTGGTTAACAAATGCTGCACCCAGTTCTATACTTCACACTGTAGCTAATAAATATCATTTAATAGCCAGGATGCTCTGTTTTAATGTACAGGTCAGTTTGGGGGACCAATGGCGGGACCCCAGCCAGGCATGCCAGGAGCCTTCCCTGGAGCACCAGGCGGACTGGCGGGACCACCTCAGAAAAAACTGGACCCTGACTCTATTCCCAGCACAGTGAGTAGAGGACTAATCCTCCTGGGACTGCATACCTTCACGTATAACATATGTCATTCCACATTTTCTGTCCTGAACCAGCGGCGTATTCATTCCTCAAACAGTGCCTGGCAAAAGCATTCAGCTTCTCTTTTGTTATTATTACTGAGTATTTTTATACAACTTCATTATTCATATGTTGGGATAAAGTAAAAGGATTAAGCCAAGGGGCTAGGATTACAGAAAAATGGTGGGTGATATTCATTTGTCTTCACATTTGGTCATATAATCAAGGAAGATTGTAGAGGAACATTGTATAATTCATTTGCCATGTGGTTAAGCTGTAGCTATTAATGACGTTTTTAGAAACATGGTAGCTCAGAGGAATCAGATTGTCCCTTAATGCATAACTTCTCTTCGTCTGCTTTAGACCCAAGTCATCGGGGATGACCAAGTAAAACGAGGGGGGCAGGTCTTCAGCACAAACACCAGAGGACAGGTTCCTCCTCTGGTCACCACTGACTTCACAGTACAGGACCAAGGTGATTTATAATGACATTTAAACTTCTCACACATGCACAAAATATTCGTAGAAGATGTTCTGTAGCAACTGTGGGTGAGCATCCACTTAACCCTATAGTTGTATCATTATCTTTTACTGTGTTCATGTTGACCACATCAAGTTCTGTAATTTTTATGTCATTTGTGATATGTATGTAAACTTTATGGGCTTTTTCCTTGAGAATTTTGACGATTTCTATGAATGGTAAATTAAACATAGAGCCTTACAGTTCACATTTCTTCCTAAGAGAATGGTAACAGAAATTTGTTCTGTCATTATATCAACAGCACTGACTCCTTCTTTCTGATTATCCCAGGCAATGCCAGTCCCAGATTCATGCGCTGCACCACCTACTCCCTACCGTGCACCGCCGATCTGGCCAAACAGTGCCAAGTACCCCTGGCTACCATCATTAAGCCCTTTGCTAGTTTGCCAAAGAATGAGGTAAGTCATGGTTTTACATATAACTTAAAGCCAGTTGCTCCAAAACAAAATGTAAAATAATATCAACAATACATAATCACCAGCTAAGATAAACCAAAAAAGAGAGACAAACTGGATATGAGAACATTTTCCTGGTGTGCTCCATCTCTTGGGGAATGATCAATGCAGATATACATCAGTGTCTTTCATAGATTGAGAATTTATTTGGTGGCGGTGGCGGCCTTGTGTTGGGAAGCATCCATCACTTCAGTAGGCTGTGACACAGTTTTGTGGCCAGTTGATTTTTTTTTTCCTGTTCTATATGTTAACACATCAATCGTTCGAACATATTTTCTATCAGTCTGCACTTTTTGCATTTCCATACAGAGATTTGAAAGCAAAAAAAGGTCTTATTAGGTGGGCTTAAATTAAATGTATTACAAACATTAGACACAAAAACCATCCCACGCCAAAGCATTTCTGTACTTAGTCATCTCAAGAATGACTCATGAAACTTACAAGAACGTATTATTTCACATTATCTCTCGTTTGAGTTACATTTTTAAGAAACTAAATCTAGATAAGAAAGTTTTTAGGTAGTTCAGGCCTAAATTGAGACACATGGCGTGTTTATGATCTCCTACTAAAATCTTTACCTATAGGATACAGATTGGCACATTAAAATTTTTAAAAAAAATGTTACTGTCACTTTGGGACAGTAGTATGTGCAACTACCAAATTTACTTCCTTTTTGATCGATGTCTCTGTGTGCTAAAGAAGTTAATTTGTCCTGTGAATGACGTTCTTTTGGATCATATTTGATCCAAGAATCCTGCCTCAGAGATTTTCCTCCTCCACTCGCCTTGTCCCAGGCACCCATTGGCCTTTTTAGGCAATGTTAGCTTTTGCTCATCTGGTTTTAGACTAATTAACAAATGTCAGGTCCGCAGGGACCACTGAAAAAGAAAGAGGGTTCATTCAAAAGGAATTGAACTTGAGTGTACTCAGATTGGATTCTGTCTAGTGCAACGTGGAGCATATGCACTCTACAGCTATACCAGAATAGTAAAACTTAAACCGACGCTCTGAGTTTGTTCATAACTCAGAAGATTATGCTGTTGTGCTTGGATGCTGTTGTGCATTGTTTTGTCATCCAACAGGTTTTGTTCTTTGCACTCGGTAAACAGCCCTAACATAATGTAAACACTTTCACCCTCCTCTAGTCTCTAGTCTAATAATAAACCTACTTGCTGTCTTGTCTAAGTGTGTTTTATGGTAGATGAGTTCATCTGAAGCAAACATTTTGAACTAATGTTGTGCTAAAGTTTGCAGGGAGACTTAAGTTAATAGTGTTAAGACTGTTATCCACAGGGCTGCATATGGAACTCAGTAACCTCTGTGGTATATATATTAAACAGCTTCATGCAAAGCATTTACATTCCAGATAGATAAATGTTCTGTATATGAAAGAGGAGCGTGTATTGTTTGGGTGCCATGGAATCACCAATGCTGCAGCCAAAGCAGAATTTACACGGACATGGATTGAATGTGGGAACGGCTGTTAAAACCTTGACCATAATGTCTCTCTGTGTCTCTGTTCATGTGTAGACTCCTCTGTATGTTGTGAACCATGGGGAGACAGGTCCAATCCGCTGCAATAGATGCAAGGCCTACATGTGTCCCTACATGCAGTTTATTGATGGAGGTCGTCGCTACCAGTGTGGTTTCTGCAACTGTGTCAATGAAGGTAGAATAAAAAAATAAAAAGCTGTCATCCCAAACATGTTAAGCAGCCAGAAAAAGTACCATCATGCTAATTTCTGAAATCAGAAAAGAAAGTTATTTAATTCAATTTAAAGAACATCAGTAAATGTTAAACTCTAAATATATTGTGTAAAGGTCTATGTTCAGTTTTATTTTGTTAAACCTACCCTAGTGCCAGCCTTCTATTTCCAACATCTTAACCACATGGGTCAGAGGGTTGACTTCTACGAGAGGCCTGAGCTGTCCCTGGGGTCCTACGAGTTTGTAGCCACCATGGAATACTGCAAGGTACAGGACAACAACACATGTGTTGACTACTACTCAATACACAATTTTATGCTGAGTAGATTAAGAGGATCAACAGAGAGACGCACATATATTCAGTGAGTGTTTGCTGGTGTAAAAGTAGAGTTTACACGTCTATGATTTACCACCAAAAGTGTAAAACATTTTTCACTTCAACTTGAAGGTCGTCACAGAAGTCTGTCTGACCTTTTGGCACTGAACATTATTCACCATGAGCCGATTATATGAAAACTGAATGTTCAGTTCAGCTCAGTTCTTTTGCATACACTACAAAGACAACGATGCCACTCAACTGCATGTCCCCATGGAGGCTGTGGCTGTTGAGAACAACATTAAAGGGTCAGAGCAAGCTGGCAAAGCTGAGTCACTCCGCTGGCCTACTTCTGCTCTGTTTATTAAGACTTATAAACAGCCTCTGCGGGCCAGCTCTTAAACAAAAGCCTGCAAGGTGAGTGTCTTGTCATGGATTGTAACTGTGGAAACATAACAGTGTTTTAACGACAATCCCCCTCACACATACTCCATTGTCACTGCCCTCCATTCAGGTATTTTAAAACTGTCATGGTGTCCTAACAGCTTCCCAAAGTTAAAAGCAAACACAAACGGTCGCATCTTTGGTATTTGAGAACTAATAACATAAACAGCCCTCTGCTGATATGCTATGATTTACGTTAAATTAAAGGTACGGGATTGAAAATAGTAATGCTTTGTTTTCTTAGCTTGGGTTTGCACAGGGAACATTTGTCTAATTTCCTTTTGAAAAAGGTATTTTATGCTGCACAAGATTTGAAAATAGCCACTACTTCATCTCACCTGCTGCTTTCTTCTCACAGAACAACAAGCCCTCCAATCCTCCTGCCTACATCTTTATGATTGACGTGTCCTACAACAACATTAAAAGTGGACTGGTCAAACTGATATGTGATGAGCTGAAGACTCTACTGGAGAATCTCCCCAGGTACATATTATGAAATCAGAAAAAAGCACACACACACACACACAGGAATATGATTTGTACTGTCGGCCACACCAGCTGCTATGTATCTTCTGCACTGACTCGTGGAGCCCTGTGGAAGAGACTCCTGTCCACTAATAGAAATCCAGGCTAGGTTTGCAGAGCTTCTACCATCACCTCTTTTCCACATGGACCATATCCTCAACAAACACAGTGTACCAGAATCTCTTTGAAATACACCTAAAAGCCTAAATGCTAATAAAGCAGTTCACATTCAACTTATACCTTGCCAAAAAAGGACTTCCCTCAAGCCCTGAACACCCGCCAACTATTTGTTCTCATCAGCTGAATATTCTTGCATGAAGTTTTGCAGATGGTGTGTATCTGTTAGGGAGGGCGCCAAGGCTGCCAAAAATGGAAAATATTATAGTGTGGGCTCTCATCTCTGAAAGGCATCCAAAACAAAAACAAAACAAAAAGCTCTGGCGTTGTGGTCAGCATTACTCCGGAAGCGAGCTTTGGATTTATCATGGAGAGGAGAGGATGATGTACCTGGTTACTACCAAAATAACTTTAATAATAATAACTTTCTTTTCCCCTCTCAATCTCATTAGTGCCAGCAGCACTATATCCCTATTTGTCTGCTGCCATGACATCATCCTGAAAACACTTAGTTAAAGTGTACTCCAGATAAGCCTCCCTCTAAAGCTGTGTTTGAATCTTAACTTTTGTTTTTACAGCCACTAGATTAAAGCACTTGGACACCCTGCATTTTTATATGCTTCGTGTAATTCTGCAGTATTTGCTAAATGCATTTTTAATTCACTCAAGATAAAGCTCCAGCCCGGTTTAAGTAAATGCAGACGTGGACATTTTTTTATCATCACTGGTATTTTTATTCACTGTCTGGTATGAGAGAGAGCGAAATCAACTCATCCATCCTTTATCTGTTATTTCCAACAGCCCCTGTGGTGAATGTTTTGCATTAACGATTTTAAGCCACTTTACATGTTCCTTATTGTGTCTGTCTGATTTAAGAAGAGAGACCTACAAACTGCAGTAGGCAGTGTCAGTAAAGAATGCTTTTAAATGAATATGATGGTTTTGGTTCAAGGTAGCTTCTAGTTCCATACCCCAATTCAGAGTGCTCTGGTAAATGTCACAAGTTTTCATGGTCTTATTTCCTCTAGTGGCACTTATCTACTACACTCAGAATCTACATCTATATCTACATTTTATGTTTTATGTAGGGATATATAATACAGGTCAGAAATGTTTCTATAATTTCATGATAAGTTTCCAGGAGAACAATCTGTAATTTGGTACAAATTGAAAAGTGAAAGCAGACAATGCTCAGTTGTAATAAAAGACATATAAAGTCTCTTTTTCAGTGTACGGCAGGTCGGCAGAACCTGTAAAAACATTACATTTCTCTTTAGGCAGCCATACAATTCAATATAATACTGTATGAAGAATAAAGCTTCCAGTAATTAATGTATAATAAGTAAATGTCTACTTGGGTTTAAATGAAGTAGTCCTTTCAAGGAAAGGGATGTATTTCCCTTAAGTAGTACTACTTTACAGTTTTTTTCCAGAAAACTTCCTACAGAGAAAAAAACAGCAGGCATGACTCACAAGTAAATTGGTTTAGTTGTTTTCTTCACTTACCAACATTTGTTTGGATGTGGTAAATCTGTAATACTTGCCAAGCTGACGTGGTTGGCAAATGGCCCTTTATTTGGTGAAACAGTTCTTGGAATAGCCATAATAAGAAACTTTTGAACTAACAGCTTCTTTGCTACTGTTAGAGTAGAAATATACAAAAGGCCCTGAAGGCAGTCATGCAGTATTACAACGGATAATTGACAGAGTTATGACGTCTCGGACAAAATTGATTTCATACACTGCATACATGCAGCGGTTGTAAATACCATTTTAACTAACTTACTATAGAAACATCCTGGAATTCACAGATGCTTTTTCTCTCTCCTTCACCAGAGAGGAAGGTACGGAGAGCTCTGCGATTAAGGTCGGCTTTGTCACCTACAACAAGGTGCTCCACTTCTACAACGTTAAGAGCGCTTTGGCCCAGCCCCAGATGATGGTGGTTTCAGACACAGCTGAGATGTTTGTCCCGCTGCTCGACGGCTTTCTCGTCAACTACCAGGAGTCGAGGGCTGTTATCGCCAAGTGAGACACAACTTTTCATGAATATGTGGAAGAACTGTTCATCTCGGATGTCCCATCCAGAGAATTCTCTTAATTTAACAAACAAAATGTTAGTTTATTTTGATATCACTGGACGGGAAACTGTTTAATTTGATATAGAGGTTAACCTGGTTTTAGTCAAATATTGCTCTTAACTGACTCAATATTTAGTCTTTTTCTGGGACACATTCAATCAGACATGGTCGACTACATCAAAATACAGTAGAAGAGTCGACTGCAGGTCAGCTGGCTGTGAGATGACAACCAAGCCTTAATCCTGTCCCTCTCCTCTTCAGCCTCCTGGACCAGATCCCTGATATGTTTGCAGACACCAACGAGAGTGAAACGGTCTTTGCCCCTGTCATCCAGGCCGGCGTGGAGGCATTCAAGGTTAGCCACAGGGTGACATCTGTCAACAAGGAGTGGGAGACTGAGGGCCTACAGCAACCTGCAATCATATGTGGCTGCTGTAGGCTTGGATCTTAACTATTCAGATTTCACAAGCACAGTTGAAAGCTTCCTGTGTGACAAGCCAGAATTGATTAGCAGCAGCGTTTCTCAGTCTAGCACCTATACTCACTGATTCCAGTAAAATGTAGCAGCCAATACACATGTGTTTTTCTAATCCAACCAATTAAATCCAAACTAACGGGAAACTGCACCCACCCCCACAAGATTGTTTCAGTTTGTCAAAATATTTTACATGCATCGCTCACCCCAACTTTGGCATTGACATCTGAACTCAGTCAACCTATCGACCCTGTGAAGTTTCTTTTTTCTCTTCCTGATATGTTTGTGTTTACTTAAAAGTCCAACAAACTTTCCCAGTGATATGAGGTCAGTCTTTTGGCGAACAGTAAAGGAAAAGTTCACACACAGCTTTTAATTGGAAGCAGTTGTGACATTACACAACAGCAAAGTCTCAGCAAAGAGTCCTATGATTTATTTATTTGTTCATGCCTGGTCATGTTCTTATTGTTATTTGGGGTATTACTTACATCTTTATCTTTTCTTTATCAGTTTATTTTGCAACACAGGGCCGTACTCTGTAAATAAAGTGTATTATTATCATCAGAAGAACTGGACCGTCTGCGAGAGTTACCTCATGGTTTCATTGTAAAGCTTATAAACAGCATGTCAGGAAGAAGCACGCTATGCACCTTAGAGTGATCTTCTTTAGGAGATCTTTTCGTTCTCTCATCACTCTCTCCCCTCCAGGCAGCAGAATGTAGCGGAAAGCTCTTCATCTTCCACTCCTCCATGCCCACTGCTGAGGCTCCGGGCAAACTGAAGAACAGGGATGACAAAAAGTTAGTCAACACTGACAAAGAGAAAGTGAGTAGCTTTTTACTTTGAGTGAACTTACATTCTACAGCTTCGCCTCCAAGTACAGACTGCTGGCAGATGTAGAATACGGAAAAGCAGAGTACTATAATAATGTAATTTACTATTTAGTAGAATATTGTGATATTTCCTGTGAGGGGTTCATACCATTTTATACATCCCTCCTATCCCAATAAACCCCAAGATGTCAATTTGAATACTTGGTCATTGTTTTCCTCAGACCCTGTTCCAGCCTCAGAAAGGAGTCTATGAGCAGCTGTCCAAGGAGTGTGTGGCACAGGGCTGCTGTGTGGATCTCTTCCTCTTCCCCAGCCAGTACTTGGACTTGGCAACCATGGCTGATGTGCCCTCACACACCGGAGGCTCCATCTACAAGTACAACAACTTCCAGGTACAACAGGCATGCCTGTTTACAGTTCATACAGATCTCTCAAAACAAACACGCACAAAGATGCTGCAAGCAGACACATAAAGGGTACGGACACTTTTATTTCTTGTTGTTATGCTATGTAGCCACAATTTAATACACAGGCAAAGGCTTAATGTAGCTCTAATAGAAGCTAGCCGTATCCACATAACGACTCTGGCTCAGTACCCACAGTCTATTATAGACCTGTCCCACAGGAATGGTGGAAGAAGCTTGGGAAATTACTCCAAACTGTACAAACACAGCACATAGTGAGGCAGCACAATGCAGTTTGACAGACATGGCCTAAACCTACACTAAGTAACAGTATGATGTAGGTATTTAACACATAACAGTATCTGCCACCCACAGCTATAGAATTTTATCACTCCATAAAACTAAATAGTCTAATTTATTTTGTACTTTTGCCCAAAGTGACATTTCAGTAAATCATTTCTCTCAGTAGTAGCCAAAATGACTTGTGGTCAAAAATGTCTTTATGAGCCCCAGTCTACTTATCACTGGCATGGGACCAAATTGTGACAACACTGCCATCTGCTGCTTAAAGCTGAAGCACAAACAATATTAGCTGATGACTTAAATGCTCTCCATGCTATCAGGTGGAGACCGATGGGGAGCATTTCCTGAGAGACCTGAGGAAAGATGTGCAGAAGAACATCGGGTTTGATGCCATCATGCGTGTCCGTACCAGCACAGGTAAGGAATAGTACAAGACTGACCCAAGATCACCCATGTACTGTGAGGAAATGTCTCTTGCTAATTTACATTTTTGTCTATTTTTGCCCTCAGGCTTCAGAGCCACAGACTTCTTTGGTGCCATCTATATGAACAACACCACAGACATCGAGATGGCAGCCGTGGATTGCGACAAGGCTGTGACCGTCGAGTTAAAGCACGACGACACGCTCAGTGAGGAGACGGGGGCACTCATGCAGGTATGTCATTTGTGTCAAAATCTGCCTAGTTTAAGAAAAAAGTCCAATCCCTTAGGTGTAGTTATAACGTATGTTTGCACTCTGTTTCCCAGTGTGCATTGCTGTACACCACCATCGGCGGGCAGCGACGTCTCCGCATCCACAACCTCAGTCTGAACTGCAGCTCGCAGCTGTCGGAGCTGTACAAGAGCTGTGAGACTGACTCACTCATCAACTTCTTTGCCAAATCAGGTGACTCTCTCTCCCTTGTTCACTTCTCTGGACTGAAGGTCCTCTCTGATGGCCTTTTCCACTCTCATGGCTCCATTTTCTCCTTAACGTTCACACTGAAAGCACATATTGTTACACTATCTTTTTGAAAATATGTATTTTTCCTCCCATGATCCATGAATCCAAGTCCATCATTTCAGGAGGGAGTCATTCCAGTCATCTCTCTGTAGTCGGGGGTGTAATGTAGTGCAGACGTAGCCTGCTGATGTACTGCAGTGTCATCCTGACCTTTGTTAAATTTACCCCATGCATCACTTGATAATCTACAAATGCTCACAGACTTATGAGTAAAAGAAGGCTGAGTTGTGGAAATAAGGACCATATGTTTTACATAAAATACAGATGACACTGAGCCTTTCTGTAATCTGCACATGGCGAGCCTTAAGCACAGCTGTATTACTGACCTGTACTTGCCTTCCTCCATTGGTCTTGCTACCCTTCAGCTCCCTTGTGCTCTTTCTTCCCCTGCCCGATTGTTCCCCCCCCTCATTTTTCATCCTATGCGTTTGACTTACCTTCTTATCCTTAGCTGCCAGTTAGGCTTCTGTGTTCTCTCCTCCCCCTCTTCTGTCTTTTCACTAATCTTTTCTCATGCCCGCTCAGCTTACCGTGCCATATTGAACCAGCCTCTAAAGAATGTGAGGGAGATCCTGGTCAACCAGACAGCCCACATGTTGGCCTGCTACAGGAAAAATTGCGCCAGCCCCTCTGCCGCCAGCCAGGTCAGTGCAGGACAGGACAGCACCTGGAATGAAGTTTACTGAATTTCAGCTTTGATTTGGTGGATTGATGTGTCTGCAAATTCATATCTTATTATGCATCTATTATATGTATGCCGTCTCTTGGAAAGTAACATCTTTATGCCTGTATTCATATGCAGCTGATCCTACCTGATGCCATGAAGGTGTTCCCAGTCTACATGAACAGCCTGATGAAAACTGCTCCCTTGGTTGGCAGCACAGAGCTCTCAACAGACGACAGAGCCCATTTTAGGCTGTCGGTCTTGGCCATGGGGGTGGAGGAGTCACAGCTTCTGCTCTACCCACGCCTCATCCCACTGGTAGGACACAAACTCACACACACTGACTGTAACGTAACTTTTCTGAGACACTCACTGGCTTTTCGAACACGTGTCGCCTATTGAGTCCTCTCTTTAAATCCATGTTTGTACATCAAGGGAGGTGGATGAGTTACAGAAGGATTTTGAATCTTTTAGACACTTTCATAGTCAAATTCATGATGCACTTTGATGTAAAAAGGTAATGTGTGAACTCTCCAATTTCAGTGGGAAATGTCAGGCAATGTTGTAATCTTAGAAATGTGTTGTTTTTTTCAGCACAACATGGACGTTAGCGTCGAGGCCGTGCCTGCTCCGGTGCGCTGCTCAGAGGAGCGCCTGGCAGACTCCGGCATGTTCCTGCTGGAGAACGGCCACTCCATGTTTCTGTGGCTGGGCCAAGCGAGCCCACCAGACCTCATCCAGGACATCTTCAACCTGCCCTCACTCGCTCACCTGCAAGCACACATGGTCAGAATAACAGCACTTTGACCTCAACATGTTTAAAAACCAAATGAAATGGTTTTTGGAGATATTAGAGACATTTTCTTACCTCTGTTGTGCCTGAAGGTGTTACAGTATGATGAGAGAATGTCTGGAGGTGCCAGGGAATAACAGGTCCACTTTTGAGAAAGCTGTCATCTGGCCATGATTTGATGACTCAGCATGACTCATTTGATATATCCAAATAAAAGATCAATTCCACAAGTTTAACCCATAAAAATGAGGTAGTCAACAATAGGGTAATAAAACGTAAAAACCTCACACAAAGCTCAAAGATGGACATTTATTTTCAAGCCAGAGGTCAAACATCACTTCAACATGTGGTACTGATACATAAGAGAAGGAAGCAGAGCAGAAATATGTCAAAGTAGGCAGACAGTAGGCAGTATTAGTATTTAACGGAAAAGTAACAACTTCACCATATATTGTTGTCAAGTCAAAGCTAATTAACCCATCATGATGTATTGACATTTGTTGAACCAATATTAGTGACTTAATAACCCTTATTTTATTTTCTAAACCAACCTTTGAATTGTGTTTTTCAGTGTGCGCTGCCAGAGCTGGACAGCCCATTGTCAAGGAAGGTCCGATCCATCATCAATGACCTGCTTGAAAAGAGGCCAAAGTCTATGAAGGTGAGATAATTGGAGAAGCAACATACTCCCCCCCAAAAAAAACAAAATAACTGGAGAGAAAACATTTTGGTGGAGGAAACTCAGTGAAGAAGAAAGTGAAGCGAGAGGAAGGATCTATGCTTCCCTCTAGTGGAGTTAGTATGTAACTACATTCTCCCACAACAGCCTTATACTATATTTATTATTGCTACGTTGTGATATAGACTGTAATCAAAGTACAACTCAAGAATGCAGATCATGTTGACAGTTCATGAAAAGCAAGTGGGGTACATTTTAAAGTAATGTGTGTCACAGCTAGTAGATGTATAACCTGTATTTTGACTAGAAAATGGTCACATTTGCTCCCTTATTTTTCCTCTCAGCTCCAAATGGTGAGGCAGAGGGACAAACCAGAGATGTTATTCCGTCAGCTCCTGGTGGAGGATAAAGGCCTGCACGGTGGAGCTTCCTACATGGACTTCCTTTGCTACGTTCACAGAGAGATCAGGCAGCTGCTCACTTAACCCCCCCAACGCTCTCCTTCAGTGTCCCCTCCAAACAGGCCTGGGAGAAACACAGCATCCAGTGGACCATGCACAAATCTCACAGGGTCAGTCTCAGTTGGCTCCATCTGATCTTAAGGACAGTTCGCAGAAAGAAACTCTTGAGGCGTTTTCCAAAGACGGAGGAAGAAATGAGGGAGCAGGGAGAGCCTTTTGAGATCTCACCCGGAGAGTCCAAAGCTGCCTTTCCAACATGCTTGTGTCACCCTTTAGCATCACACACAGTATGACCTTCAAATAACCACTTGTCACTTGAAGAACTTCCAAGTAAAAGTGGAGAAATTAAACGGACAACACATTCAGCTTCTCCTGCACAGATACATGTGCGTGATGGAGTGTTGAGACTGGAATGACATCAGTGCCTGACGCTGAAGTGCAGTTTGGCTTTTAGCCAACCGGCATAAGCAATACAACATATCTCCACTGTGCAGTCAATTGAATGAAGGTCTTTGTCATTTAACTTTGTAGATCAACAGGGTCAAGACAAGGGGTTATTTGTGGGCAATACTGTTGATGCTCCCTTTGAAACTCAATAAAGTTTGCCAGTCTTTGTTAAACAGGACTTTCTCCCATGAAGACTGAATATGTAAGGAGTCTCAGTAACTAATTTCAAAATCTTCATTTCTTTTTTTAAACAGTAAAAGCAGTACAGTATTTAAAAGACTTAGATTAATCTATACTTAATCCCCCTTTTGCTGTCCTAGTGGAAAATGTACTAAAATAAACATTATGTAGTGTATCCCAAGTATCAGGTATTTCATAATTTCGCAGAAACGATGCTGAAAACCCCCCCCTGCTGCCAAAAATGAAAATTCTTCCTGCCATCACGCCAAGAGTGACTCAAGGCATTCGGTTCACACATGCCCCCACCAGAAAATCTGATTCTTTGACCATTTATAGCAGAGAGTTGATCTTCACAGCGTGCAGTGACGCAGAAAACGTTTTGTTTTGGTGTTCTGAGATTACAATGAAATGGCCACAGCTGTTGCTCCACATAAAAAGAAAACACACAAGGACCAACTCGTGTTCTGATGAAAAAAACAGACCGCATTTTTCCTTCGCTCAGAGAATCAGAAATGGAACTAAAAAAGGAGGTTTATTTAAATTTGTACTGAGGTTATACTGAGTGGATCACTAATGATGGCGACAGGCACCAAATGGAAGAAGTGCAGGGACCAAATGAAGAGCTTTTCCCCCAAAACTGTCACACAACAACTCAATGAGGGAAAAAACGCCATCTGTTCTTGTTTGAGCGTTTCCTTTTGACAAATGTTTTCCAACAACAGAAACTAAATGCAGTTCACCTCTGTCAGGACTTTGGCCAGCAGACTTCTTCTGTTAAAAGCTCACCAACTAAATGAAAATCTCATTTCACTAAGAACAATAATCTGCCAAAATTGTCTGTTATAATAATATGTAACATTCCAGTCTTGAGTTTCAGCACAGTAACGGCACCATTCTGTATCACATAGCTTGTTTTTAATCGAGGTAATTGCTTCTGTGTAATTCATGTATGCATTTGATGAATAGTGTATGATTCTACGTATGTGTGGCCTACAAAACCTCTTTTTGTACATGAAATACAAACCTTTGTTTTCAAAATATTACCATCTGCCTTAAGTTGATATGATAGTTGTTTAAAAAAAAAAGGATGTTAAAATATAAATATGTCCTCAAGGTCTGTGGCTGATTTTAATCTTTTTGGTTTGTATGCAAACTTATCTCAGGTAATTTGAGTACCTTACTAGTTTAAGTCAGAAGAAGTGAGCTCAGTTTAACTGGTGAGATGGATGGTTGTTTTTTTGAGTAGACTTGTGGAAACATAGCTGGGTGTGCCATGTATATTTTATTCCAAATCCTAAACAAACTTTATCTGAATTAAATCCTTGACATAACTCTTGTTGCTCAGTTTTTTCAGCTTTATGCAGGACAGAAAACACAACAAAGAATTAGATAAGTTATCTTTAAGCATGAATGTTTGTTGAAATACTCTGTGTGTTGCTTTTGAAGATCTATTCAGTGTAAATCCTTACTATCCTACAGTCGTTATTACTACAGTATTTAAATGACATACTTCATTACATGCCAGAGCTATAGTATTATATCTAAGGAGGCTCTAATCTAATCTTTACACATTCAGTCTGCTGAACGGTGGTCAGTTTCTGTCACAGCATCCAAGAATCAGTTTGGGATAATTTACAATTACACTAAAATGACTTTATGTACAAATGAATACTAAAATCAATGTACACACACCAAACATTATTCACTATTTTGTTGTTTTATGATCTTTAGTCCTGTCCAGGTAACAAAAAGTGTTTTTTAGTAGTGTGTGTTGTCCTCCTGCCACCACAGGGGGGCGTCAGATGACTCCTCTTCACCAGGGACATTCAGAATAATGCGCTTTCTGATCCACGATGAGATCTGCTTATGCAACGGTCAGTAAACTGCTTCTGACGGTCACGGCGAACAGGAACTAGGATATCTGAATATACAACTGGTTTGCTTCTGCAGACGTCTAGAAAAGATCATGAAGCTTTTTACAGTATGTCAGTCAAACTAATCTAACATGCACGGGGATCGTAACATCACAAGTTACACTTGTAAAGATTAAACTCAGATTGTTCGCAATTGAAGTTGAAAATTACAAACTTACAGTGTGAAAATCTGTAATGTGGCACCTATTACAAAAGTATTAACATAGCTGAACGACTCAATAATATAGAGAATATATTAGCTGAGAATCAATGACGTGCTTTAAAACATTCCCCCTCTCAGGTGTATTAAGCAACAGTGAAGTTTACTTTGTTCCTAAATAGCACTATTATAGTACACTGAAGTGGTTTAGATACCATATACAACACATAGTATTCTATAGCCTTTATTGTGCATTAAGCCATTTAAAACAAATTTGGAAGTTTGAGGTGTATCGTTTATTTTTTCACTTTTGTCAGAGACCGCTGACTTTAGAGCTTTTGACATTATTTACAGAAGAAATATAGAAATGCTTTGTTATTGAAAGTCTACATCCACTGGGACATACTGCAGATATGGTAAGAAGTGGGCAATGTGGCAAAACTTTGATCAGTTATTTTTCATAATCATATTTCTGGGAGTCAAAACTTGCCGACCAAACATAAACAGAAGATTTTACAAACAGTAAGGCACACAAACAGAAATAAAGGGGAAAATGGCAGGTTTTCTTCATGGAAATATTCACATTATCTTCATTAACATGAATAAGAAGAACATAACTGAGAAAAATGTGCAATTTTTTAAAATAAATTAATGGACGACAAACATGCCTCATCATGGAGATTCTTATGTTTGTGGCTGCTACTCCCAGAAATACAGTGCAGTGACAAACGCTATGAACGACATGAATAATTGTCAAATGCTGCCAAATATTCACCAAAAATCAGCTAATTCTCAAGTATATGCTAGATTTCCCGCTGGTTAAATGGATACTTCCTGTACCCAATATCCAAGTCAGTGTGAAAAAAAAAAAAAAGAAGACAGACAAAGTGATATTGAAACACTCGCTAACTTACTTACATAATGTCCAGACACTTCTCTCAGTGATCCAGTAGTTTTCAACGAGCAAGAGGAAGTCAATAAGCGAGACTCCTACCCAACATGCCTTGTGTTTGCTCACATTCGGTGCCAAGCAACGCTTTGATCACGGACAGCAGGAACCGACCAAGCTGAACAGGTGTGGGCAGCTGGACTTTAGCCCACAGGACGAGGAGGAGGAAAACAGCAGGATGCGTATTAGGCCACAACCCAAAAATAATGAGTATAATACAAAGTTACAGTGTTCACCCCTCTGCCCTCTCTGATTAAAAACAGTGAATCACATGAACAAACCTAAAGACCTGAAGTCCACCCGAGAGCAAACTTTGATTTAATACTGTACAACTGACAATCCTTTGTACAATAACCATAATACCATATAAATACCCTCAGACACTGCTCTCAGTGTAAACCCCTAAACAGTGCTTCTAAAACAAAAGTAAAAACATACAGATAGATGGTTTACTTTACAGGGAATATACATACACAGGGTTCAATGAAATACACTAAAAGCAGCATTTATCTTATGACAAAGATATCATCATCTAACGTTATACTCATGGTAAATATAGCTACCTGTGTGCTTCTGTAGACAAACCATTGATTTCATGGTCCGGTTTTGACATCAGTACAATCCTTGTGTTGTCTCATTCTAGTTGGCAAGTAAACATGAACAAAGTTGAAAAGTTTCTCATAGAGTTCTTACCTAATGATTTATCTATAGTATATACAATTCAAAATGGTACAAGGGGTGGTTTTTTTCTCTTTGAATGCATCCTTTAAAGAACAAAAATACAGACCACAATGGTTAACTAAGTCACGGTGAGAACACTCTGGAACTGACTCCCACTTTGAAATCTCAAAATCAGAGATGTGAGACAGAAATTAGATTTTTTTTTGTTGTTGTTGTTTTTTTGATGCTGTAAAAAGTCACAGTGATTTCACTTGGCAGTAAATAAAACAAGGCTGCAACACAGATCGAAGGACTTTTTTTTTTCTTCTTCGGTAGTTTGAAAGACATAGAAAGACACTCCGGAGACAGATGGTGGAAATCAACCTTGAAGTTAAAATATTTTCATCGTGAAAGTCCAACAAAGCTCATTTTGACTTTCTATCAATTCTTTATGTAACACAGTTCCAATACTTATTCAATAAAGTGTTCGAAGGGCAACTAATTCCAGAGTGTTCGCACCATATTACCTATTCCTACTTGTGGCCCACAGTAATGAACAATATTGTATCTACGGTCAAAAGTCTGCATAGCACACTGTACACAGTATGAGTCCAAGTCAGTCAGTGGGCCAAGCTAAAGATGGTGTTCTCCTCCAAAGCCTCCACAGCCAGCCAAAAGTTAAAGAACATTTTCAAAGAGGTGCATTGATCGCATGATGTTTTCATCCTGCACACAAAGAGAAACACCGTAATGAGAAAATGCAAGCGTGCCAACAGCAGTGAGAGACATGTGTCGGGATATCCAGCTTACATTTTGGCAGCAGTCGATGAACTCATCTATGGTTACCACTCCGTCTTTATTCTTATCCATCTTCTGTTGCCAGCAGAGAGAAGGAAGGATGAAAAACAAACAAACAAAGGTTTTCTAAAGCTTCTTTACTGTGACGGACATTTACAGTCCAGTGACATTTACACTCCAACGCTACACTTGCCTGAAAGAACACTTCTACATGCTGACGAGGCGTCTCCTCTTTGAGGACGGGGTATGTGCATTTTCCCATCATGTCGTAGATGGCCTTCATGATGTCTAGCATCTCCTATGACACACAGAAAAGGGTCAGTTTGCTCGAATTACAAAGAAAACACCCATCCATTGTCTACACCGATTATCCTCAAGGGTCTCAGGGGGCTGCAGCCAATCCCAGCTGACTTTGGGCGAGAGGCAGGGTACACCCTGGACTGGTTGTCAGTAAATCACAGGGCCGACACATAGAGATAGAGAGCCACTGACGCTCACACTCACACCTACGGGCAATTTAGAGTCACCACTTAACCTGACCTGCATGTTTTTGGACTGTGGGAGGAAGCCGCATCACCCTGTGGGGTTTGTTTTACAATAATGACCACCGCTTGCTATACATTACATATTCATATACATTATCCCGCTTGTTAAATGGCTTGGTACTAAAGAACACATACATGATTTTATTGCTTCTGCTATCAGAACTTGTCCATCAGTCTGTTATACATGGCAACGGTCTGCTGTACAGAAATAACAGACCATTGAATGTCATAATTGACCAGAATCAAGTATTCAGCGAAAAATTACATTTGGAAAACAAGTTAGTGGTGTGGCTCCAGGATTGGCAGCGGCTGTTGGTCCATCCACAGCTTTTGTCCAGACTGAACAAGCTGATTGATTGTCATGAAATTGTACAGACATTCATAGTCCACAGAGGGCCACCAGTTCAACAAAGTACAGAACCATGAAAAATGCTGTAAACTCTTTAGTCTTCAGTTCTGGGAGCACCACAAATCAAATTCATTCGGCTCAATTATATTGGAGTGAAGGCAAATATGTGAGAGACAAGTATCTCAAAACTTGAGACAAACTGAACAAAACCTCTCATGGCTGCACAGCACTGACAGCAATATGTATTTTGGAATTTTGGTGAGCAAAATCTCTTGCCTTGAAATCTACTCGACATCAAAAGGAGGATATTTGGGTATTTCAGTCTCATGACATCTCACCTCTTTAGTGATATATCCATCTTTATTGATATCATACAGGTTGAAAGCCCAGTTGAGTTTTTCCTGGACTGTGCCTCGCAGGAGGATAGAAAGGCCCATGACGAAATCCTGCAGTGAAAACAAGACTCGCTGAGAATTTTGCAAAATATACACATTTGAAAAAGAGCTTTGTGTAAACAACCCAGGATGTACCCAAGAGAAACAAAACATGCAAAAAGTACAAAAAGAAAGAAGAACATCCATTAGGTACATAAAAATCTAGGTAGTATTTCAGACGATTTCATACATCAACATTTCTCTCTGCAAGGACATTACGTCTGGTGTTAATTGGAAGCAAGTGATGAAACTGCAAGAGCGCAGACATTATAAATCAAAAATACCTCGTTATTCAAATTATTAGCCGACTCATAATCTGAGCCGGCCCTGGGGGAGTCCATACTTTGGAGCAGAATGGACTGCACATTAGCTGGTGAAGCTCTGGTTTGGCATAATGACAGTTTTTCTGTCCTCATAAGCAAATATATGCCCTTCATAAATATTAATCACGTGTTGATAGCATCTCAAGTGGACTTGCTTGGGCTAAATTAAAATGATTGGGGTTGCATGTTACATAATGCTCCAGTGTAATGCCTTAGGGGCTTGCAGTGTTGGAGTTGTAAAAATATTTAGCAGGAAGTTTCAGTCCTGGACAGGGCTTTCGTACGACAGTTTTACTTTAGGCGTTATGCTGCAGCACCGTGTAGGTGATTCTTTGTGACAGTAGCAACAGGACAACTCTTGGCTTACCTCAAAACTCACAGAGCCATTGTGGTCTGTGTCAAATGCGTTGAACAGGAAGTGTGCATATGTTGAAGCATCTATGGAGAGAACAAGCACACACATGAAATCATAAGCCATCTGCCCTGATTACAGCTCAATTAACACTTGAAACAACACCTCCTGCAAACAAGAACATGGTTCAAAGGAAAGTTTGGAAGCTTTTCTGAACAACCTCAAAGAAAAAATGCTCCTTTTCCTTTCATGATAAAAAGTAGAGAACATTGTGCTTGGAGGTAGTTGTTTTATCATTGTTTCCTGTGTGGTAAGCCTTTATATTTACTGGTCTGCCTTTCTTCTCTCTGAACAGATATATCAAAGCCTCTTAATGTTTTCTCTCTTGTTCCTCGGTAGAATCTTTGCATAATGATGAGAGCCAACAGCAAGCAACTGCATGCTGCAGAAATACCCCCCACCCCCCCGAAAACCCTCTCTCTCTCTCTCTCACACACACACACAAATTTTCTTGGATGGAAGTTTAACTTAAAGTACTCAGCGAAAGACAATCTGTGTCTGTCCAGCACACAGAGGAGATAAGAAGCAGCTGGAAGAGCTGCAAAAACAAAGCAGTGGGCTCCTTCTGAATAAAATCATGACACAAACCTCCTTGCGGGAAGAACTGTGAATAGATGTCTTTAAAAGTTTCTTCGTTGACGACTCCGCTGGGGCATTCCTGGAAGACAAATTGTACAGGCCATTAAGCATCTATATTAAAGACTCCTACATTTAAGTCCCTGCCATAAATCTGAGTTTGAGTCGTGCCAATCATGGTCCAATAAATAAACTACTTAAACTAGTGTGACGGAATCTTGAACTCAATTTTTGGTTTAGAAGGAGACAAAATAAGTCGAATTTGCATATTCATGGTTTCTGGGGTTTTCAATGAGGGGGAAGATCATTTTAACATGTTTTGAAATTGTTTCTTATTTGATTTTTTTTCTAGGAAAAACAATATACGACAAACTATTTTTATATATTAAAACATGTTGACAGGGGTTTAAACATTTGGACTAAAACAAGCCTTCCAGTTTGGCCGAACATCACCTTAGTAAACAGAAAGTAATTAATTTTACAGAGCAATTAAACAGTAGCAGAAATATTGGCTCTGGTGGTTAAAGTTGTTACCTTGCCTTGGAAATGACACTTTAATGCCAAGTTATTCTTTACGATGGCATGTCAGGGCCATTGTAGGCAGAAACCTACCAAGTTAACAGCGCTGTATTGGGCCCATTGTAGGTTAATACACTGTTGTGAACTCTATAACTTCAAACCAATTAATTATTTGCTAGTTCATGTCTGGATCATTGTATTCGAGTGTCTATTGAGGAATGATGCGGCAACATTTTATTCTATCAAGGATTTGTCATTTTGGTTTTGTAACTTCCACCCTTGACTGTATATAATAGATAAAGACTCAAACTGCAGACAATCCAAACTTCAATAGATATCTTGTCCACAGCCATTCAAAGTCACCCACCTGTGGTTGTCTGGTAGCATTCAGTGGAAAAGACTGAAAACTCTTACATAACACCTCCAGCAGGGAGGGGTGCTTTTGTTTCTTTTGAAAGAAAAGAGCGACTTAAGACTTGCTGGATGACCTTGCTCAGAGCAGTGTGATGATAAGGCTTTTGCAGGTTCAATTTCTGCTTGGTGGGGAGCTGCACATCGCACACTCTGGCAGGATATTGAATCTTTGGAACAGAGGAAATGCTCCACCTATATAGACTATTTTGTAACCAGGAGGCACACGTGTCTGAGTATTTCGTACAAGACAATAAAGCGTGGCTATAGTGGAGGCTGTAAGAGATCAAAGATAAGGATAGGATAAGGAAGGACTGCGCATGGGGTGGATACAATAACCTGAACACCTCTCTGATACAGTTTTAACTGTAAAAAATGGAGAACTCATCTGCATCAACATTTCCTTAACCTTTATCTGAAACTTAGATGTTTAAAATTTGTTTGAGAAGCTTGAGTCGAGAGAGTTTGCTGGAGCCATTTATTTGCTCCATTTCTCTGGGATGATGAGATGTGAGAGAAATCATTTCCTCAGTGTGAGCAGCCTAGTAAGAATCAGAGGGCGCGCCGAGTTCCCTCCTTCCTGTGACCACGTCTGATCAGCCACTTTTGGAAACAGCTGTGAGAAGATGAAACCTTGTTGTCTTGCTTCAAAACAGGCTCCTTGTGTTTCATTCTAAGAGGATGCTGCAAGGTTGTCTGCATGAGTCCCCCGACACTCCTCCTCTGTTGTTTCACAGACCCACTTACATATCTTGTGGGGTGAGGTGAGGTCAAGAATTGTGGGGAAGTTAGGGAGACAGAATGAGCACAAGTCTGTCTCCATATTGTAGTTTGGTGTCTGCGACCTGATTTGATGCAGCCTCGGAGTGTGTGGAGTGAGTGGTGCTGTTAAACTAATGTATAAATCCGAATGATGTAGCATGGGGGAAAAAAATGACTCTCCATGGTGGGCAGACTAAGTGACAAGTTGTTTGAAATCCTTGATTTTGCCTTTTTGGGGAATATTATTGCGGAAATACAAAGTGGATGGAAACAGATTTTAACAGAGTAATCAGTAAGTTAGTTACTTTCTTGCTGAGAGTTAGGTGAGAAGATTGACAACACTCTCATGCCTGTGCATTAAATATGAAATGACAGCCAGAGACACTTAGCTTAGCATAACATAAAGCCTTGAAACAGGGGGAAACGGCTAGCCTGGCTCCACCCAACTGTAACTTTGAGCTCCATGCTAGCAGTGCTAACGACAATGGTAAAAAGCAGAAATTTTGCAGGTATAATGTTATCATGTAGTCATGCTGAGGTTTATGGGAATGTCATTAGTTTTGCAGGTATGTGATCATAAACCAAAGTGTTGGTACCTGATAATGAAGTGAAGAGAAAGAATCAGCCTGCCAGTGCCTCTAAAATGTCACTCATTAGCATCCAATTAGTCTAATCTGTCCAAAAACAGGTGTAAATACAGTGAGGTGAACTATTTTTTAGCTTTGCTCGGTGACTCCCTGGAGACATGAGTGTTAGGAGAGTGCTATTAGTCTCCTCATTTAACTTTAGGCAAGACAGCAAATAAGAGAAGAACCCAACATTTCAAACGGTTCCATTGAATGTCTAAGTTTGCTGGAGAAATTCAGAGTTATATTCAGAGTTATAAAGACTGCAAAGTTGTTCAGCGCTGGGAGAAAACCTTGAACATGAAATGTATTCACTCCACAGCATCTTTGTACGTTTGACACAGACAGTTTTTCTTTGTTGTTTAGCAGAGCTTCTGTTAATTAGAGCATTGTTTATGTTCTACTACACCACAGTGAAGGGGCTGTCAACAGTCAACCTTTTGCTCAAGTAGTGCAAGGAAATGTCATGTAATTAAGTACTTGAATGGAGAAGGGGGAGATTTTTTAAACATGCAATTTCACCTTGCTTGTAGTGCCGGTGCACACCTGTATGTGTGTGTGTGTGTGTGTACACAGATGGGTAATTACAGCTGTCAACACTCGTAGCACACTGATTGAGTGTGACAGTAATATACAAATGGCTGTGTTCCAAGTCAGCTTCTTCTTCTTTTAACCTTGCTCACAAACCCGTAGGAAAATTAAAGGTCAGCGAAACTTTGTGATTGTTCAACCAAGCCTCACACTGATGGCAGAATTCATCTGATTGTATTTTATTGTCACTTTTCAGCCTCACAATGACATTGGCCAGGGAGGCAGCTTTTCAAGTGAGAATGAAACCAGTGTGTAATCCAGTTATCATCACGTACAACACACTGCCCCTGCAATTCAATTTAAAGTTCAGTGAAATAGTTTCACTCACTTAATGCCTGAACTGCCTTAAGGTCCCGTCAGGATAAACTTTGATCTTGCTGAGCTAAAAGTCAGGACCTTGTTCACACTCCATTCTTTAGATAAGTCATTAATATCAAGCTTTTGGGAAAGCAATTTTCTTGCAATACATTTTTCTCTGCATCAGTGAAGCGCTGACAGATGAATGAATTACCCCATTAAAGACATACAATCATTTATATTTGGATATTTAACATTTATGAATTAAGGAATTTAGCAAAACATCTTAGCAAACAGGGATGTTAATGCTTTCTTCTCTACATTTTTATAATTGCAAGGTTATGGTCATGGCACATTTATATTTGTTTATTTTCTAGTTTTTCATATTTGTATAGCCCTTTATCCACCTCTAACCCAAAACCAATATAAAGGGCCAACAGTGGTTGAAATAATATTTGTAGCATGCTGTCTAGAGTGATAACAAATCAGAGTGTCATTGTCCACTTGCCTTTGCATGTTGTTCAGTTTTACACATTATTCAGTGCCAATGTCATTAGATGGAAATAGAGGTCAGAACATGTATTTGCATTCATTTGATATGCTTGTAAAATTGGCTCATCCGTGATAATAAAATCACAAATGCAATCTGCGAAATTTGTTTCTGAGACTTGTGAAGCAATGCAGCGATAAGCAGGGTGGAGGATGAAATAAACCTGTGAACAGAGGCATCATTGCTGATGGAATAGAAACTGTGGGATCTTAATCTAATGCCAGAGGCAATGCCCCGGACTGTGAACTATGAAAGCCCACTAGACGTGAGGACAATATTGTGTTATTTCCTGTAATTTGAGGTCAAGGGATTTATGAAACAATGGATTCACCTGACCTTAACTCAAAGTCCACCTTTAAAGTAAGACCCAGAGCCAGAGGTCTTGTTTTGTTCCCCTCTAGACATATTGCTGGATCTAAGACAAAGCTCCACTTTAACCACCTGTGCTACAAGTGAATGACAAGTTTATTGTCAGGACAAATGACCTCATCCTGCCATCCACATTAGAGGCATTTGATTTGCTTCGAAACCCTGGACGACAAGGACAAAGGGCCAAATTTCTCATCTTGGGAGTCTTGCCAGCTCCTATTAGTCTGGCTGGCCCTAAAAGCTCGCTTTTATTCTGCCAATGTCACCAGGTTGGGGCAAGACAGAGATGAGCTCTTTGACCCTGGCAGTTAAAAAATAACTTGATGATGGACAAAAGCTGTTTAATATCTGTATTTTAAGTGACTCTTTCTCTCAGTTTGGACTTCTGCCACTAGAACACCTGTCTTATTATACAGCAGTGATGAGTAACTCTGAATGACGATGAAAAGGAAGTTAATCCTTAGACTTGTTACATCACAGATTGCAGTCAGTTTTTGTGCAAAGAGAGGAAAACTGAGGGGTCAGTCATTAGATGCATCATCTCTGTCTCTTGGCAAAAATCTTTGCCAATCCATCTTGTAGTAGTAGATATTTCACTGGAAAAGAGAAAACTCTGACCCGCTGGTGGTGCTACATAAAAGGCCAAAGTCAGAAGGACTCATCCTCTGGGCAACATCGATGTCTGTACAGAATTTCATAATAATCCATGAAATCATTGCTGAGACACGACCGTCCCTAGAGCCATTCCACTAGCATGGCTAAAAATAAAATGCAAGATCGGTAAGGTAAAAAAAAAAAAAAGCTAGGCTGTCTAAACATATGCAATATTCTCTCCCTCAGCGTCAGAGGATTGTGCAGCACAAATTAAAGGCCTCATTAGTACACTTCTTACCTCTTACTCTGTCTCAAGTGGAAGCGGACTAATGGGCAGGCTTTGCAGGGACTTGGCTGGAGCGCAGTGCACGCTCAACAGGAAACAGAAGCCCAATGGAAATTCCACTATCACAGGACTCGCGCGGTCCTCCTCTCTTTCATTGCCAGACAATTTGGGTTGAGTTAATTCTGGGTCATCTCATTACGCCTCACACCAGAGGTGACAATGAAGTCAGGTGGTTTTATATGGGCTGCTCTGGAAGACTTTGACCTCTTCCACAATGTGTTTGAGATCTGGCCTAATTATCATTGGCACAGTGAACAAGGTACAGAAATTTCAATTATCTGTGCTAAGCACAACTGGATGTGATAACATTTAGCGAAAGATGTAGATGATTCAGCAAAACAGCAATCCTAAAGTGCTTGATTACTATTTTACTGCCGCACAAGCAGAGTAGATGCTGAATAGTGATGAGGACTACAGGGAAGTGCAGCTGCAGAGACTTGAACATCCCCGCCAACTGTAGGAAATTGTAAAAAAGAATAAATCAAATAAAATCAAAGGAAAACATGTTTTTTGATGTCCGGCATCAAAAACAACCCCCACCGAGCCGTGCATTAGGAATGGCACCGGGCTGCACGGCGGCCTTGACACTTACATTCTTGAAGCCGCGGTAAAGAATCTGTAGCTCCTTGCGGGAGAAACGGGTCTGAGCTTCAAGCTGTTCCAGGCCTTCAGGGCGATGGCGGACTGCAGATAGTTCAAGCTCATCTTCAACACTGTCTGGAGAGGAGGAGGAGGAGGAGGGGGGGGAAGGTCAGACGTGAACAGATGCTGGTGAGAGCCTTTGAAAATGAGCATTTTTGAGGCTAGATTTTGACATATCCCACATACGCTTCCAAAAGTCAGCAGTAGCTAAGCACATAAACGTAGACATTTGCTTAGACTTCTTTCTCCATATTTTGGTACAAAAGATTCTAGGCAACCTTCCCAATAACAAAGAAAATCCAATGAATTGATTTTCTTTTTCCTCTAAATTGTATCATGTCCTTTTATTTGCAAATGTTACTTCACAAAACCAAACAAAAATCTTAACGCCCTCTTCTTCTTCTACAGCAGAGGTAATTAGTGTTACTGCGATCGCAGTACGAAGTCCTCATGGCAGAGAGCCTCTTCAGCTGAACCCTGTGAAACTTTATAATGGGCCAGTAATGATGGCAGATGCTGTCTGGGCCCTGTCATCGACTGCACTGTCCTCGCAGTACAGTGTTTGACTTGTTGGCGCAGGGCCTCTCATATACCTGAAGTGTGACACAGTGTCTAAATGCCTCATTAGCTTCAAGGGTCTTATTGTGGCCCACAGCCAAAAGGCCATGTCCTCTGACAGACCACAATTAACCTGCTGCTATGGAGCTAATGCTTTGTATTCATGTGGGAGGTTAACTGATATATTATAAGGAAATGAAATAGCTGTTTGATCTCATTCTCATCATCAAAGTAGTCTAGCAGTGGTGGAGGTACAGCTGTGTAATTATTACATTCATGCTTATATGCCTTGTTTAACACCAGACATCCCATTTGTGTGTTCAGTGTATGAATGCGAATGCGATATTCTGCAACGTGCAAAAACTCTTTCAGCTGTGACAAAATTAATGCAGAAAATCAAAGTCTGGATTCTGGAAAAAAAAAATACATTCTAGTCTGCATAAAAACAACACATCAAATCACACATTCAACAAGGATTATTATAATCAACTGTAAAACCACAACCCCTTAGTGAAATACTGAAAACATATTTCTAAAAATGAATGTTGTAGCTGAACTCCAGCTCCAGCAATTATATTCAGTGTGACTGAAGCCGATACTGAGTGTTATGTGCCCATACCAGGAAAAGCCACAGGTAGGAAAAGCATCGAGACAGCAACAACAAAACAACCACGACAGAGAGAGACAGAGAGAAGGACAGAGCCTTGGAAGAGCCACTTGCTTTGATTACTGGAGGATGACTTTTTGGTTGTGGAGCATGGAAAGAGCCTCATGAGTCGAGCTCTCACCCCGCGCTTGTGGACAATCCTAGGGTAACCTGGGAAATACAGCATCAGGTCTTACGGTTACCCAGGCAACAGCCAGCCTCAGTACACTCTGGGCAAAGTGGACATGCAGGAGGCCAGGGTCAATTAAAGTTCATATGGGCATATGGTGACCTCATAGCTTCTTCAGGACAACAACACAGTATTGGACTGTATTAGTTTAAAGCTGCACCAGGTGGCTTCAAAAGGCAGCAAGAGATGACTTAAACATACCATAAATTATGATTATGTGATGCGATGTACATTTAATAAACTCCCAAAGCACAGCAACCTGGACACAAGGACACAACTGTAGACTCTGCACTGCAGCCATGATAGAAGCTCTGTGAAACTGCACACGGGCACAATGGTGCTTCTGACTAAAAGCTAATGTTAGCATGCTAACACGCTCACAATGACAATATTAACATGGTGATGGTTAGCAGATAATGTTAAAGTGTACAATGTTCAGCACGCAAACATTTGTTAATCAACCCAAAGTACACAAAGTACAGCAGAGACTGATGGGGATATCAATTGTTTTGCAAAAAGTAGATATTTTACCAGACAACTTTGATGTGCTGGTATCACTGAAGTCATTAGGATCTGACAAGAATGTCTGCACAAAATTTCATGGAAATCTATCCAGTAGTTTTTGAGATATTTCAATATGGATCACTTTTCATTTTCATCTATAGAGGCACACTGCTAGC
This sequence comes from Pempheris klunzingeri, assembly GCF_042242105.1. Lineage (NCBI taxonomy): Eukaryota > Metazoa > Chordata > Actinopteri > Acropomatiformes > Pempheridae > Pempheris > Pempheris klunzingeri. Next base: position 10,382,632 of record NC_092034.1, read on the forward strand.
ATGGATAAAAAAAAATGCAATATATGCAGTGAGATGAAAATAAATGTTCCCTCTTTTGCTTTCTGTGTGCATCTACGTTTTAACAAGTAACAGTGAAGTACATGTTCAAGGCTGCCTAAATATGGCATCACTGCAAGTCACCTGCAACTAGTTCACTAGGTTACATTACTTATTAACAAGTCTCCCTGCACAATGCAGGCCATCAGTGTAAAAGACAGGCTCTGAATATGATATGGAGCCTGCGACCTCATGGCAGGAAGTAATTTAATATCTCATCAGGTGTCAGCTCTTTTCACACACAGCCAAGCATGCTCCATGACAAAAGTGTATTTTGCTCCTGTCAGTGTCTAACAAAGGTAGCTTGGTACATGACTAGTAAGCTAAAGGGGCCTATCCAACAGTTTGATTGAAGGCCCCAATTCAGACAAAACTCTCTTACGTTATTTGCAGCTCCCGTCTGAGTATGAAAGTAATTAAGTAATAAGTTCACAAGCCCATTTCCCTTCCTGCTTTGGGCTATTCTGAAAAATTTAGTGTGAGGTTTGATGGCAGCAGTGGGCTTTAGTACGAGCTCTCGTGTGCTGAAAACCATTTGTCAATCACGCAAACACGCAATTAATTTCAAGGGTGCAATCATGGTTAAAAATGGTAGAAGAGGTAGAGCTCAGGGAATGTTTTTAACTAGTCAACCTATCGTCAAGATGGGAGATGTAAGAGGACTCTATAAAGCTGGGCTATAAAGGGACGGTAGTAACAATTGCATCACGGAAAATAAAGGCTATAAAAATTGCATCATAAATCTGCAACCTGGTCTGGCAACATCATGTCGGTCCAGTGGAAAACTGTCTGTGGGCATAGGAATGGCCCGGTGTTAAAGTATAATTATACTTGAAAATGGTTGGTGTGTGTGTGTGTGTGTGTCTGTTCAATACCAAAATCATTCCCAAAACTGATCAAGATCAGCTGATGAAAAATGTCCACTTTTTCCAAATTGTAAATTATATTACAGAGAAACGGGATTTCCTTAAAAAAAAAAAAAAACTGCAAATACATCTTGAAATAAAATAAGAGTCTAGAGTCATGCTAGCAGTGTACTGTCAATGCTAATGTGATCACACTAATATGCTGGCAATTACAAACAGGTATAAGGTTTAAAGTGGCAGATGGTTTACTGTTGTCATCGTCTCACATGTTAGCACACTAACATTTCAATCACTAAACACAAAGTAGAGCTGAAGTTGATAGCAGATGTAGTAGTGGACCAATCAAAATTGGACCTGATGATGGCACAAGAGTCACTGTCTATGTTATTGCTAGTGCTTTTCTACTATTTTGTATGGATATTTTTAGATTTACAGTGGTGATTCATGATTCATGATATCTACTACAGCAAAAACCATGTTTGAGGCGGAATTTATTTTGACCACATTTGACCAAAAGCAAGATTTCCTATCATCTCTTGCCAAACCCTCTTTCACCCAGCTTGCACGGACCCAACAGAAGGGTTGCAAAGTGGAAATCCCATGTGTTCTCAGCCTTTTCACCCTCACAGTGTGCAGAGTTAAACACAGCACAGCTATAGAGCAGATGGTTAAAAGCTCTTGGCTCTGATCTGGCACAATGTACACAATAATACACATTATGATGCACAACAACGATCTCATACAAGACACTGTTGACTCTTTTAAGTCTTGTTGACCAGCTTTAGGCCAGTTCATATCGCCCTCTATAATGACACAATAACTTTGAGATTTAGAGGATGAAGAGACACAGTAGAGCTCTCATCCGTTCTTGTTACCTGTCTGACACTTCTTCTCTTCCTGAGAGGAGAAGAGACGTCTGAGTGCCCTCGCTGAGGTTGAACTAGACAGATGTTGCTTTTCTCGACAGCAAGCTGCCTTTAGTTTGGGAAAAAAATACTGTACTAACCAGATACATCTTTTCTAGCTTAATGCTCAAGGACAAAGTGGTGGGCTTCAGTGTATTTTTTCCCACCTGAGCAATGTACAAGTTTGGGATGTAGTGGAAACATTAGGTTAGAAAGAATAAAATCAGATGATCTGCACTGTCACTGATAGAACTGAAAGTGTGACTGTTGGTGAAAAGCTGAACGAGCATGAAGGCAATAAAGGGTGATCTCTAAAGTGGAATAAAGAGTATGAGTGACACAGAGCTTAATCAGGCAGGAAAAGAGCATGCAGTCACGGATGTCTGATTAATGTTTGCCCTTTTAGTTTACTGACAAAATGGATCCGACACTTGAGTATGTGTGTGAAAATGTAGAGAGCAGCTTGTGCTGCGCCCTGGTGCCCTTACCCACAAAGGTCAAAGGTTACCGTCTTGCTAAATGGGTGGTGTTGTCCTGAAGAATCAAGAGTATCAAGCAAAAATGGAGGATTCTGGAGAGTCTGAACAGTCATTACGTGCACACACAAAGTCATGCCACACTTTTGCCTTCCTCGAAAAAAAATAAACACCTCAGCAGCTTGTAGAGAGACTGCTGCCATGATGGCAGGTTGTAGCTGAGTGTACAGCTCATCAGAAGTGTAATTCATCAACACCTATGAGTAACAGAGGTGACTTAGTCATTTTATCCTGTGGCAATACAAGGAAATTAGATTGAATGCCCTATGAGGGTGATAGATAAAAAAAATGCCTCAGCAAAATGTAATTACCTCAAGACATCATGTAACTAGCTTTGTAGACTATAGCCGTAAAATGGTCTACTACACAGTATCTTCTTCATCAATGAGCCGACAAAAGCACAAGAACCCTTAAAGCCTGAAAATAAGTGTAAGAATATTCCCCCCCGAAATGAGATTGGACTGATCAATTATAGTTCACCTGCTAGACTCCCTCAAGGTTTGTGATTCAGGAGTCATTTATTTCAAAGGTTAAGTCAAGCTAGAGGGTGAAACCTCACTGGCCCTAAATCAATTAGACCCATGAACCGAAAAAAAGTGGCTAATAAATATTTGATAAATCTATATCATGTAGAAACTAAAATGTTTTCAGTTGAACATGGATGAACATGGCTGCTTGATACCAATAAATCTTCAGTTCTTGTGCTGAACCACGCAGTTTGATGAAAGGTGCTGCTGAGCTTGCTGCTTTTTTGTGGTGGTATGAGGGTGTATGTACAGTAAGTGCTACACAGAGGCAAACGTTGGCCTGAGGGTTCTCATGGGATGGATTAATTTAATACGGAGAGAGCCCCTTACTCAGTATGAGATTCATAATAAAATTAGTCTAGGTTTAATCTGTGTGAAATTGGCCAGGATCATTTTCAATATGAGGCATTGATGGCATTCAACAGCCCCTGCATTTTATTTCGTCACTGTCTCTCTCGGTTGTTGCAAGCTTTTCTCCTGTGTCGTCAGGCTAAAATAGTGTAGCTTCATCTGCGTGTGAGATACTACCACCACGTGTTTTGTCGCAAGAGCTTCTGTTTGTGTGTGTTTCTGTACGTGTGTGTGTGTGTGTCGGACATGAGGTCTTAACTTATACAATTTGGCTCCAGCTAAGGCACCAAGAAGGCAGGGCGAACGAAAGTAGGCCACGACTCCGAGGGAGCACAACTTATCTTCTGACAGTTTACATGATAGTGTTACACCCAGCAGCACGCAGCATGTGAGCCTTTCCAGCCTCAGTAGTGGTCTGAAGATCATTGACCACACTTGGACAGTGGCTCTGTGTTACAGTTGGTAACTTAGTCTAATTGAATGAGCCTCAGTGACGTCTCTTGGCTTCACTCACTGCTTGGAATAGAAAGGCCTGTTGCCACAAAGGTAATGTGAAAACCCCTTTAAATAATGAAAAAGCTAAAGCATAGTTCTTTTTGGTTTTGAAAACCTCACAGACCTAGCTGGTCTGTGAGGCTGCACTTTGGCACCGAAGTACTTGGAGCTAAGTGACAATTGAAACACGGTGATGTTTAGCAGGTATAAGACATTTAAACAGTTCAGTAGAAAGACGAGGGGAAAGCAATGCAACATAACTGGGGGATAGACAACATAAACCCTCTGATTCAAGCACACTTCACATCATCAACAACATCATTAGTATTCTTTGTGATCCTATTGATAAAGACCACTGCTGACAAACTTGAACACCTGAACCAAACTTAACTGATCTTATCTCAACCTGAGCCCACTCCTAATATAGCCTGTTTTAAGTCCTGGCAAGACAACACAGAACAATCAACCGCCAATCTTGGGGTATCGAGTTCATCACAAGGCTGCACTGTGTCTACCACTGTCCATTTAAGGGAAAAATATGCAAACATAGTCACAAAACAGGTATGGGTGATTGCAGTGGCAGGCAAAAGCAGTATTTGCTAGACATGATCAGACAGTTATTCTCAGGCGTTAAGCTGACAGTAGTATTTAGGATCTCAGGGATCTCAAGTCCAATTGGAATTTAAATTCTTGAGCTTCAGTTTGATTTTATTATTGCTTTAGGCACAGTATAATCAGTCTTCATTTTCTAGGACATTTCAAGTCCCTTCTGTGAGTGATTTTATCTGGCAGTGGACGCCAGTGCTGCCCTTCCATCTTTCTGCATTTTAATGTGACTCCTTGGTTGTGGTCCAAACTGGTTCCTAGTTCAGAAGTAATTAATTGCTCCAAAGAGAATTGGAGCTCAGAGGTTGATTATTTTCCTGACTTAGTGATTCGTTGTGATACGTGCACAGACATCTTGAGGCTCCAACCACCCAGAGAAGGAAATTTCATCCATCTCGGTGCACCATGGCCGCGCCCGAAGTAACAGACACAGGATCATGCACCTGGTCATGCAAAAAGGGCACATATTTAGTCAGGACCCAAAAGGGCAGGTGCTGTGCATGTGCCTGTGGGTCAGTGACCTGCATCATGATTCCCCGTCAACACATGATACCAACCATACCTTCAACAATATAATAAGTTATGTTGATTTACAAAAGCTACGATCTGATGGACGGATAGAAGAGTGAACAACTGACAACAATCTAACTGCAACTACAGAGTCAGATTAAGGCACATTTCAACCATAGCCTATCTGTGTAACTGTATAACTGAAAAAAACTGCTTGCTTGGTTGCGTAATACAAAGGTCTAAGATAATGATTGGTGACGTGCTACACAGAGGCTGGTCAATAACTCTTTTGAAAGGTCAACTCGGTATTAGCAATGATGTCATGTTGCCATATGGTCAATTATACAAATGCAGAAGGAAAAAGCCTTTTATGGAAATTAAATCTAAGCCAATCAGCAAGCCAGGGGATCAAGAGACCACTGTAGGCTAAATATCTATTGGGTCAGTGGGCAGAAAGCCTGTTCACTTTAACACCTCATTCTAGTGTTTAAATCCCAAGGCTGCATGTGTTTTTCAGCGAAACAGGGACAAATGTGACAGGCACTTGGCAGCTAGCAATTAACTGAAATTACACCCAGCGAGACAGGGGACGAGGACGGCAGATGAGCAGGGTCTGGCAGCCTGGTCATTGGTGGATTTTATCCATGTTGGCGTGACTCCCAAACAAAGGGAAAAAAAGTCCAGTGTGATAGCAGTCCATCCAGCTCGCCTAAAGTTACACCAACACCACTGGAATGAATTTCCTCTTAGCTGAATACAAAGTGTCTCGAGGCTATTTTGATTTAAGCTAATGCTTAAGCAATGCCTCAGTCAACAACACAACTGCTTACATGTGATGACAATCTTTAAAACACAAAACATAAGGAGAATACATTGATGTAATACTTTCATACAGCATGTTAAGATTAGATTGATAAGGAATTTAATACACAGTGTGATGCAAAAACAGCAGGGTGCAACATAACCCAATGCCCGATGGACCAGGGCCAGTAAAAGTTTATGCAGGGCAAGATGATTGGCCATGGGCGCATTTTAGAAGATGTCATGGTTTTCAAGACACATGACGAATGAACAACTCATGTGAAATGAGTGAAAAAGGTGAATGGAAGTGCAACAATGAATGCATATCCAGATCTGCCTGAGGACAGAAGATAAAATGTCTGGCTCCCTTGCAAAGACTGACCTTGCCTTTCCTGAGGTGTAATGAATTTTCCTTTGTTGCACCAAATATTTTCTAATGCTCCAAAACAAATTAAAGCCGACATCCAGAATACCAGAGCTGCCGACAGTGGACATCTGCTGATTACAATTCTGCTTTTGCAAGTGTTAGATCTGCAGATCCAAGTCAATAAAAAAAAGTAATGCAAACACAGTCCCCAGTGTGTAAAGAGACAGGCTCATTTTCTATCAGATAAATCACATGGCCAATGACGGAGGTGAATATAGATCTGCCATTTATTCCCATTTGGTGGGCCCAAATACAAATAAGCCCTAAGATTGGGGTTGGGAGGACGATATGTCATTGCTATTATTTAATAAAACAGCCTCGAGTTCCTTATGGCAGGCAGGAAAAATAGTAGCGAAATCGACTTAGGACGAATAGGAAGGCAGGGTCACTGAATGGCCCCTTAAAAACAAAGCCGATTGGGCACATCATTGAGACCACAAAGAGTGACCGTCTGTCCAGCTACCCTGAATAAAAAACACTGTTTTGCATTTTAAATCTTCCCTTTGAGCTATGAACTAGATATGACACTCATCCTGGGAAATTATATCAAGGTTTGTGCTTTGCTGTCAATGATCCAAATAAATCTGAGTCCAAGAAGACTGGGAATGGAGCTGTGTAAACAGCCAAGTGGGCTGAATCCTTGATTATTCCCTTCAGGTTAGATATTATTAGGCAGAAGGCAAAGCACCACAAAGTACAGTAGATCTTTACTAGCGAAAAAGAATGCATTAGCTGTCACCTGCTGCCATTTTGCAATCTGCAACAGTATGTTTTGGCTCATGCACTTACAGTGGTCATGATCAGTTCAATTTGAGCATAAGAAATGTCAGTGTCCTGAAGTCACAGACTAATTTTTCAGCCTTAAGATGGACGTCAGATTTAATGCTGTCCTTTGCTGTTCTGAACTGAATGTGACTGACTGCACTGACTGGAGCGCTGGGGACTGGATGCCAAGGTTCTTTATGAGGAAGAGCATGCTCTCACACTGGCCGTAATGACACACTATCAGAGGGCCGAGGCATTTATTAGAATCTAGGGGAAAGAGCAGTCTTTGCTTTTAATTGCAATCATTTGTCACTTGGAAGTGTTTCAATAATAGTCTGTCTTAAAGAAAACCGTGCTCCAGCATTGGCAGGAAAAGTCCTCCGCCCTTTCTTCTCCAATCAGTTTAAATATTATAAGGTAATAAAGATTATACTTCAGCTTATAAGTTTAGAGCTTTCATGGCGGAAAAAAAAAAATACTGTCGAACGTCTTTATGACTCACTTCCAAGTGAGTCATCTGTATTCCAGTCACAGACAGGAAACTCACACTGATGCTACCAGTCACCCAGAAAAGTGCGTTAATGGATTTATGGATTTTATTCTGACAAGATAAGCACTGTTTATATTTCACATAAACCGCCTGAGATCCTAAAAAAAAGCTTTTTGGACTGAAACTAGATTTTTATATACATTATATAGTCCAGATCAGCCAAAAGACAACAAAATATCCAAATAGGGGCAATATGGCATCTGTTTCAATTTGAGACTGAAAAAATCACCAGAAGTACAACAAAATTGGCCTGGAGGGTTGATTACCTTTTAACTTGCTTACTTTATTTCTCCTAAGACAATGAGGCGTTACTCACTTCTGTAATGAAATGGAGCTTGCCAGTTTTGTGACAGAATGATTCATGGACTGCAACACCAGCCAATTTCACTACGACAAGTAAAGTGATCTGTCGTTATGTTGCCTGTTTGGATCTCTGGATCTTTTGCACATCAGTTACTTGTTTGATTTACAATAGACTATGTCTGAGTATTTAGAAAAGGTACTGACTAGCCCCGCAGCCTATGATGTATGGTATTTTCCTCAGACTCAGTGCAAATTAAAACTTGCAGAGCTTTGTGCGGCTAATGATTTTGACATACTATTGAAGTCACTGGTAATGAGCAAGATTCGCTATATAATTACAAGTCAGCACTTTCGATCCTACTGTACCAGTTCCCTTTACATTACTGCACCCAACTGATGAAGTTTGCAGGAAGACCAGGCTATTTCCGCCACTTACTTCCATCACAGATTTTTATCCTCAATCAGCAGAAGGGATGAATGAACTCCTGCAGTTTGGGCAGAGTCAGAAACAAAGCAGATCACTCTGAACCAGGGAGACAGAGTGTAAAAAAAAAGGAGAAAAAGATTCAAACCCATTTCTTTTCATCTTTGGATATTACAAGGCACTATAAAGCCTGGTGTATTCAATCCAGCAGAATCCCCCCCCCACAAAATTTGTAATTAGCTATACTGTTGGCAAGGAGCTATTGCATTATGCATGAGAACCTATGTCCTTAGCTTAATTATGGGAAATATAGTTGCTGGATTCATGTGGCAACAAGATTATTCACTTAGTTGGCTAATTAAAGGCACGAACACACTGAATAAGCATACTGGATATAGACTTAGACTTCTTTTATATATATATAACCTTGATTGAAAAATAAATACCACATGTGCAGCTTAAAAACTATAGAGAGAACTGAAGGTTTATAAAGGAGTGATTCATAATAACACTTAAACTGCGCAACATTTTCCTTGAATAAAATCCTCGCAATCTGCATACTTAAACAGCGTTTGTGGTTCACATCACAGGACACTGTATTCATCAGACGATATCACAAGCTGGTGCTTTAGAGACACTGTACATTTTACTGCGTCCCTGCGCTATGCTAGAGAGGTCATTTAATTAGATACATCTTTAACAATACAATCTGCCTCCAGCTCACGGAGCCTTTAAGCACCGCAATCATCCATATCAAATCATTGGCTCAGACGCATGTGTCATCCTCCTTCTATCAGACTTTATTATCTGTGATGTTTTCATCGAAACTGATTGCTTGAGTGATACTTGTCCTTGCTCTCCTGACTTAAACTGACAGGCGGCCTTCTTACTTTCAATAAGCTCTTCCGCTGTGCCCTTCTTCATCCCTCTAAAGACCCCAAAGGGATCTATAACTTAGGACGCTCAGGCAAAGGTTAAGTCAATCATGTGACCCCTCTAAATAGGCATCATGGAAAATAGCCTAAGGGTAATTGGACCAGTTGATTATTGTCCTTTAGATGGATTGGTAAGTGGGTGAACAATTACAGCTTGCAGGGGAGCTTGCATGTCTCACACTTCACTTCTAATGGAGTCATTGTTTCTTTTAAATTCTACTTGTCTGCTTGAGTAATATTAAGATTTATTTCCCAAGTAAACATGGCCAATTAAATTAACTGGACAGATCTTAAATACAGTCATCTGAAATAATGAAAAAGATGCATAACACTTCTGCTGACTCGACTTTGATGATGGATGTGCGACTCAACAAAGAAAACAATCCAATAAAGATGCTGCGCATTTTATACCCCGCCCATAAACTAGGGTGTGTGTACTGGAAATGTACACACTTCTGCACTTAACAAAATGAAGAACTCACTTCAATATTTTACAGTGTTTCAAATCAGTCACTGGTGGCCTACTTTAAACAACACCATGAATACCTGCACAAGAAATTAAGGCTTGAAGACCACTATGCCTAACACCATCAGTCTTGGACTTCTACAGTGGGAACAGCTTTATACCCAAATGATGTGATTATCAATGACAGGCCCGTCAGAACTGCTAGATCACAACTGAATGCCACCAAACAACAGCAGAAAGGTCATTCATAATTTCGCATCATAAAAATTCAACAGGCTTGTTTGATTTTTAAAAGTCTCTGTCTACAAACACAAAGATTTGCCACCGGTTTCAAAACGAACACAATTTTCTTTCTGACATTCCTCCAGTGGCATTTCCTGATACTGAACGACAGCTAGATGCTAATGTCAGCACGCTGACACACTCACAATGACACTGCTAACATACTGATGGCAGGTAATATTGATCATGTTTCCCTTTTTAGTTCGACACGTTAGCTTTGCTAACATTTGCGAAACCAAAATATGAGACAAATGTAACCTGATGATGGCGCTAGACAAAAACTGAAGGGATCTATTATCATTCCAATCCGTAAGGGGGACATGAATGAGTATACCAATAAACTTTATTTATTGAGAACGTTTCTTAAAGTTACAAAGTGCTTTACAAAACAAAATTTGAATAAAACCAAAAGGACCAAAGGAGACAATTGTTGAGATATTTAAGTCTGAACCAACATGTGACTGACCAGCAGTGTGATCCCCCGAATCAGGCATTAGCATTGCTAAAAATAGCTGGAGGCAGGAAAATGAACACATTTTATTGATGAATTACAACATGCAGGATCTGCTCCCTGTCTAGATTTACTACTAGATTTACTGTCTTTTGTAAAGGCATCATACTATCAATATATCTGGTAAATCACTTGATAAAAATAACAGGAATGTTTGGTGTGGGGTTAACCAAGTAAATTAAATACCTGAAAAGTCAAATAGGTCCTCACTTTTGTACAAAAATCACAGAAAAATTTAATGCTGTCAAAAAATGGTGTCGCTCATTGCTCTGCAATACTGGTAAAAATGTATCTCGTGATGTATACTGTCATATTGCCGGAATCCCATATAATACTATTGCAGCATGTTAAAATAAATATAAAACAATAATTAATTAATAATTAATAAACAAATGAAATAGTAAAGCAGGCTGGTTAGGCACATTCAAGTAGAGGTTTAATGTGTCTCCTCCTTAAATAATATTTTTGTGAAGGATGTAATGGTCATTGTTGATGGATGTTACTCTGAATGGGTTCACAATTTACCAAATGAGCATCACGCTGTATTGCAGAGGACTTGAAACTAGTAACTGAGACCATAAACTCAGTTGATTTATTACCTTAGTAAACATGATCCTAATGAGAAGTAGGATAGTTTTCTCAACGAACATACAATCTGGCCTCCTTTTTGGTTTACGGCACTTCAGCATTGGCTTCACTTTTCAGACCTGTGAGCATCTTCTATTATATAGTCTTTGGTTAAAATTAATGTGGGCAACGGGTGTAAAGTGGGTGGGGGACAATGAGCCTTCACTACTTCTGACATTCCAACTTCCGATGGGATTTACTCAGACCTGACCCATCTCCAAACTCAGCCTGTAAAGTTTTGTGACAGCATCTAACACGACTGTGACGCAAAATTTGTCCGCAGACATATAAACACCTGGCAAAGTATTCAAAACACACACAGAGACATCTCACCAAGTTATCAGCTCCCAGCGTGAGCCAGACTGATGATGTACAGTTTGGACTATTTTCTGCAGCCCTGTGATAGATAAGGTATGGCTTGACTGCAGTTGTTTCTGCGTCAACATGTTGATGAGCCACAGCCGTGACCTGTTAATAACTCCAAGTAAAAACAGATAGTCAACAGCAAAACTGGTCCAGGTCAGCGCTGACACTAACTCTCTCTGCTGCCCGGCCATAAATCCCCATCAAGGACGAAGACAACACGAGAACTTTGTTAGATGGATATCAGGGCTAAGACACTCTGCACTCCCTCCTGATAATAGCAAACAGCGGGTCCAAATTGACACAGCGTTCCATCCCTGTTCGGGTAATGGTGTACTTGTGAATGTCTGTGACTGGGCTGGGGTTGGGGGGTGCTGCTGCATGCGGATGAACCAGAGAATTATTTATCATTGTGTGACACTCTGATTAGTCTGCACCCTATGAGGCTTTGTTCAGCACTTTGCACTAATGGCTCTGTGTTGTACGAGCGTAAGTAGAAATGTACATATGTGTGAAAGGGATCAGGGCGTGTGTGTGTATGAGACACAAAAAGTGAAATTCGATCCTTGTTATGCCTCAAGCAGCCAAGCAAATGAGACTAAGATTTGAATGTGAAGATAATTAACAAAAGACGGTCCAGATTTCTACAAAAGTAAAAGAATTTCTAACAAGAGGACATTACATCATTTTACTAGCCAAGTGGAGGCATACTTTGCCAACTGCAGTGAAATTCAAATACAAGCCTTGGGATAGTTAGCAGGAAAACACCAGTCCAGCTACATTCATAATTAAACTGAAATTGGCTACCTATGTGCTGTTCGCCAGGCCTTGCTGCCTTGCTCACATTCACATTACAATGCTCTGTTGATTGTGCATTGGCTGATGCAATGATTGTTGTTCTTCTTGTTATGTTTCTCCAACATGGACGCATGCCAATGGCAGTTAATAAACTATTTTTTCAAGTCTGAAGTCCTCACGATCTGCAGCACAAGTGATCAGAGCCTTGTTCGGTCCCTGCAGGCCGGGCAAGTCCCCCTCCGTTTGCAATGTATGGTCTGCCACGACTTGATCTTTATAAAGCTTTTAGTTTCTCTTTGCTGCCAGCTCACGCTACAGTAAAGAGCAGTGCACAATCCATCCAGACTGCGCTCTCTGCTCGCATCCTCTCCTGCAACTGAAAAGTCGCCAGCGCAGATCTGCAGCTGAGAAACTCCCTCAGCATTTACCACGCAGTCTTTTAAAACAAGACCTTTATTCCCCAGATGCCTCGGTGGAGCTGCTCAGGTGGCCAGCAGTGGAGGGCCGTGATCGTATTGGGCAGCTCCCAGCTGTGAATATGTCTGACTGTATGAATGTTAAGCAGAGCGTGCAAGCTCAGTGAAACACCTCCTTAGAGGTTTTATATGAAATAAAAACGTGAAAAACAATTTTCAGTTGCTGCAGAAGGTGACAGCTGCAAAAAGGATTTATGTTATAAAAATATGAGCAAGGTTCATTCTTGTGACTGCTGGGTTCGTGTAAAAGCTAAGCAGCAAAGCAGTGCAGTAGTTCAGTGGTTGGATCTGTCGCTTCACAGCAAGTAGGTTCTGGAATCTGATCTCAGCACCATAGAGTTAGAGTCCGAAACCTGGAGCTGATTAACTGAGCAGCAGATGCAATGAGAATTAATTGTTTAGGTCTTATCTAGCATAAACGACAACCATTTGCTTGTTGGAGTTTCTGAAATACCATGATTTCTTTTCTTTCCTTTCCTTTTTTAATTAAGTACTATTACTATTACTAGTACTATTAAGTAAATAGTTTTGCAGGGGCTTTGAATTTATATGACAGAATAAACATTGTTTTTCATTATGTCATATAGTAAAAATAATATCTTTGAGTTTTGCACTATGGGCTGGTTGGATAAAACAAGCAATTGTTGTCAACATAGGCTCTGGAAAATAAAAAGAGGCTTGATAGAACATAATGTGTTTCAGCTATAATCTGCCCAAAACAACATGCAGTTTACATGAATTTTAAGTCTCCAAATTACCCACAGCTGAGACTGCAAGTGTGAATATGATCTGTGATCTCGAGGTTTCACTTATGTTCAATTTCTTCTGCCCCCCATGCCACCCTCCTCCTCCTGAACATGACTTCAAACGCATCACAACATCAATACCTGTATTGACTGCTTGTCAGGTACCATGGGCTCAGACAGCAGATATTCTGTTTTCTTGTATTCTGTAATTACACTCTCAAACACCTGTGTGGAATACAGAACACATCGACTGGCAAAAAGCGCTCGACACGCTGGTTGGACATCTGTATCGTATCACTGTGGAAAATAGTCAATATGATGACGGCTGCATTAGTTAATGCTTGGGAAAGCAAGTGTCAACTGGCCACTGTTTAGTGAAGCATATAAACTGTTACGCAGGGCATGAGCTTCTCAGTTCTCCCCAAAGAAAACACTGCTCCAATGTGCCTTTGAAATAACACATCCAGAGCCAATCCAGAGACGCCAACAACTCTGCGCTCCATCTAAACACTTTTCTCAGGTCAGGTCAGCTTTTTCCAGCTACCCACTTTTACACATTATCACTTTTCTTATCCTCTCCCTGAATACGCACACAGCATTGGAGACCTCTGATTGATTAACCTAATTAGACAATAAGTCGTGCTTACTAAACAGAAGTCTGATGGATGGGCTGGTTTTGAGCTCAAATTGCTTACTACGCTGCTCTACTTTATTTAATGAGACAACAGCAGTAGGTCCAAACTAAACTGTTTATTTAGGCCAGACCCTCACTGTGTACAGTGAGCCTCACTGTGCCCTTACCTAGTAGAGTATGACAGGTTTGCATCGAGTGCACTATGAGCTGCGTATACCCAAAGAAGTTGTAAATGTTGAGGTAATTAACATGACACATTGACAAACTATGTATGCAACAACAGAGGAATAACCGTGACACAACCAAGAATAAAGAACTCACAGGCTTGAAAATGACAAACAGTCTCTCATTTGTTAACTCTAGAAATTTCTCACTCCAGTCACATCACAAACTCACACATTTCTGTCCCATTTTCTGTTTTTATAACGTCAACTCAAAAGACAAGACAGTCCATTTGTTTTTTTCTGAGTCATTGAGTCTTTCCTGCTTTGGTATGATGACCTCAATTAACTTATAAAAGCTTTCAAATTGCTGTCTTAGCAACTTTAAGTGTGTTTCAAAGGAGTTTGTTGAAACAAGAGTAACACTGATGGATCAAGGGTACAAAAGCTGCAAAATGAGGAGGAATAACTGAGTGAAAATGCATTAGCAAATTTCATGACAAATTACATATCTTTCAGAAAGCAATTTTGTCTCTACTTCTCATTTCTTCCACAGTCTCCATCAGTGTCTTACCCTCTGAAAAGCTGATGAGCCCCAGGAGGTGCAGCAGCTTGATCGAGGCGAAGACCAGCACCACGATGCCCACTGTCTGCAGCCCCTCGGTCTCCCAGATCGCACTCAGCATTGCTCCACCGTCTGCCCATTCCCCTCCACCATACCCCGACCCGAACCCGGAGCCCGAGCCGGCCTCTTCGCCCTCAGGACCAGTGTTGCCACCCGGCCCTGCGCTCCAGTTCCCCTGCACCCACTCCAGTGCTACACCGGCCCACACGCACGGGCCGGGTGCCTCCTGGCACCTGCCTACTGCCTGCACGCTCCCTAAATCCAGTCTGGGCAAGGTTAAGGGATGAGAGCAAGAAGTACTGGCCTCAGATTTGTGAGAAGCCTGAAGTCATTAAGGATCTCTCTGATCTTGAGGAGTCAATCACAATTTAAAAAAGCTGACTCGAAGAGGAATAAAGTCCGCACATGCTGATCTCAATGCTTCCTTCTTTTTTTCTCCTCTCCTCGCAAATGAGGAGACATGTGAAAGCAGTGGAAAAGCAAACTCTGCTCTTCTCTGACAGTTTGTGGCTCTCGCTCTTTCAGGCGCACTGACTGCCTCACTGCAAAGTAAAGGGAGGGAAGATGAGAGGGAGTGGATATGAGTGAGGGAGTGAGGAGGGAGGGGGGATGAGACAGAGGCAGAGGGGAGGTGTGGTGCTCCAGTGGGAGATGCACAACCTCTCATAAGCTATGCATGTTCACATTCATTTCAGATATGTAGAAAAAAATCCTATAATGCAAATGCAGCACTGAATGATATTTAAATGCATTTTAATCGTATGTCGGTTTTCGTGTGTTATTGTCTGCATGTTTGTGTTTAGACACTACCACGGTATAGTCATATCATGAAATCATGAAAATAGTGCTATTTCTAGGCTATATTAAGGACTGAAGTTGAAGATGATGAGAAAGAAAAGAGGGAAAAATAATTCCATTCAGAAAAGCAGGATGCACAGACAAAACAATAGCTTTCTTATGTGGCGGTCATTGTAAATCCATCTCAATCAAACAGACAAAATAAATCTCTCATACTATGGTATTGTTTTCTTAAATGGATTAAAGCTATGGGAGAACCCCAGTGCTTCCACACATAAAACCAGAATGGGAAGAATCAAAAAGAATTGCTACTGTAACGGCAACAGAAGGGAAAATTCATAAATTTGTCCACCTATGTGTCAGTCCTGCCCCTCCAGGCCTCTAAGGCTGAGTTTAGGAGGGCTTGATGGGTAAGGGGAATAAGGGAGTGAGGGGAGTCTATGTAGCAATGTAAGAGTATAGAAAGTGAGAGGAAAAATAGAATCAATTCAAGCCGCTTCATTAAATGTGACCGCTTGTTTTCAAAAGGAGTTTGATTCCACTGAGATGTAACAGACTGATGAAGAGAACAAAGTGAGAGTGTGTGTGTGTGTGTGCGTGTGCAAGAGACTGAGGTCGATTCATGTAGTCAGTGTTTGTAGCAAATGAGTGAAGACACCACCATCTACTGTCCCTGTGTAGTCATAGTCATTATAATCCACCATTGTTAAATAAATCTATAGAAAACAGTGTCTGAAATAACTGAACTTCATTTACAAAATGTATAATTTAACGCACCATTGCAGCAAACAGCACTACATGATTAACCTGGCTACGTACATGCTCAAAGGGCCCAAAAACACTCATGAATTTTATTCATTCATTTGAAACTCTAACCAGGAGTAAATTGACTATTTTGAGCAACAGAAATGTGTGATTTTTCTGCTTTTAATCTATTTAAACTGAAGTCAGCCATCTATCACTGATGTAAATGCACAAAACCACCTTAATCCCAACCATCACAGCAGTCTATTATTTTAGTGCCGTCAGTTGTTGAACACTTAGTGAATTGCTGTGTGATAAATGCTCAATAAGAACTGGCTCGCAAGCATTCATTTACATTCAGTCCATCTGCTGCTGCTCTTTTCTGAGCAACACAGAATGGAAAATGAGGGACGTAATTCTGTTTTAAAAGGAAAAAAAAAAAAAAAAGTGTGAATAATTTAGCATGATGCCATTTGAAAAAAGAAAATAATATTCCGCAGACACATCCTACTTAATCTGGGTGGCCACTGGCCATGTGAGGAGTCATTCATACGCCAGTCTCATCCATAGATAGTGAAAAATACAGTGACAATAAGATGCAGGGATTTGTGGGAAGTATGATACATGGCCACAAGGTTGTACTACTACAATAACCAAAGACAGTTTGTGTGTGTGTGTTGTACTTAAAATAGAATTATATAGAGAGAGAAAGAAAGAAGAGTATTTTTAGACATCAATATAGTGACATATGCTTCCTGTTTGGGAAATTAGTTTGTTCATTAGCTTGTTCCAGTAAAGAGTGTCTGCAGAGTCTATCTTTTTTCCTAAGCTGCCATTTTGTAGTCCATTAGCCTGCAGATTCTCTTTGTCTGAGGGACATCAGCCAATAAAGCAGGATTTCCAGATTTAACATTTAAACTAACAGAGAATTATCACCCAACTTTGAACTCCCCCTCAGCTCACTCTGTGTGTTCTCATCGATGTTCAAGAGGCAGCAGGCGGCTGTTTTCAGTGAAAGAACCCCTAAAAAAACTCATTGGACACTACCTGTCCAGCACCAACCAACGAGCAAAGTCAGCGACAAGCTTGTGAACATAGTGGAGCATTTAGCTGCTGCAGCGCCAAATATTCTTCTCTGGAGTTGGTAGAGACAAAAATAGTACTTAAAGAGTGAACAATTAACATAACTCATCAATGAGCAAGAAACACAACCCCTAATGCTACTGTGTGTCTGCTGATGTGTAAGTAACCAAGTGTTCACATACTGCTAACATGTTCACCACATCAACTTTAACGATGATATTATGTCAGCTTGTTCCTGCTGCCCCCAAGTGGCCAGAAAAATCAATCACTCCTAGAGACAGCAGCTAGAGAACAAATTATCATTACTTTGAGAAAGCATTAAGTGCTAAAATGCTAAATGGAATAAAACCCATTTTCAAATGTTATTGTAGCACAGTAGTAAGTCAATCAAAGTCAATAGCCTCCAACAAGGGAGAACTGCCGGTTTGGTTCAAAGCATTAGCCAGCTGTCATGTACAGCGCAGTGTATTGAGTATAAGCTGCCCTAACTGTTGGATGCTTCAGTGTCTCCTGGGCTGCAACATCCAGCTCACAGCAGCGCTGCCAACATGTGAGCACTGGCATTACATCAATGAAGCCACGGTCGCATCACATAGCCATTCAAGCCACACGCACCGTGGCCAGCAGAGGCCTCAGCTTCCTGAATGCAGCAAAGCTTCCAAAAGCCATGGGGATGCATTGCCTCAGGCCTTACTCTGCCATGGCTTAGCACTCCAAACAGTCCCACATAGATCGATGGTTAATAAAACATGTAGAAATAATAGACCAACTATAACCTTTTTCCAGCATAGAGATACTGTATCCAGCCAATAAATATTTGAAGCAGTGAGGATGGAGGTGAGGGGGTGAGATATATGAGAAAAAAAGAGTAGGGGTGGGGTTTTTGTGCCACGGAGCACCCATCAACTATTACATGAGCTATGATTCTATCAACGCTGCTGACAGGTAAATAATACACTCCACTCTTTGCTCCATAAATGTCACACAAATTCTGGACAATCACCACTCCAACCCTTTTACAGCATGGCAGGTCTGATGGACGGGGAACCTAAAAACTTAGCATTTATGGACCTAACAAGGCTATTTTTGTTTTGGTAAATTCAAAACAATTTTGTATTTGAAAGACAAAATGGGAGTGTTGACATCATTATGATGTGAAACAAACATTTGAGTAAAACAGGGTCCCTTGAATGTTGCTGTATGGAGGGCTATTTAGAACAGTGACAGCAGTACAGTGTTGCAGTCACTCTATGCTGAATATTTGATGAAAAGTACCATGAACCATTCAAAGACAGCACAACTTACATGTGATGTATTACTTTCAAATTGATTTAATTTGGAACAGTAAATGACGGCTGAAGGGGACAAGTAAATAAATCATTTTTTTTTCATGTCGTGGGCTTTTTCGTGTCTTCTTTTAAGTAATTGGTGGGGATGCAGAAAGTAAAGACACTTCTTGCAGCTATTATGTGACCATATTTTTCTTCAAGAGAAAAATGGCTTTGTAAGTCACAAGATTTTGAACAATAACAATATATCTGAGAGGAATTTCATTTCATCACGTAACTTTTCATGTGTTTATATAAAACAAGATACATGCCTTTCAATAAAACAAGCTGGTCTTCTACAGGCTAAGCATTTTCTCCATTGCTGCATAAATTCAGGTGAGTATGTTAATGAGAAAAATAACCATTTATCGAATAAGAATTCCTTTTGGGGAGTTTTCATGGCTACACAGACAATCATTCAATCACTTGATGACAGCTTGCACAACCCAAATCGCCAAGTGCCATCATGTCTTCAGTGAGGAGTTTTTTCAAAGACCATCCTCCATAACCTCTGACGGGTGGTATCTCAAACTGATCCAAGTCTGAAATGTCAGGCTGCATTGAGGTCTGGCGTGTCGCCATCTCTGTTGTCCAAATTCCCTCTCTGTGTAATGAACATTATAAGTGTGAGGGACAAACCTGCAGCCTCTTTGTTCATCTGCCTCTGTAGACTGATGGTCATTGATCTTGGGAAGGATTACACATTTTTCTCACTCATTGCTGCCACCTGTCTCGCCACTTTCCATCTTCACTGTTCGCAAAGGGAGGATCTTATCATTACTTGTCTGGGCAGAGTGGACACAGAGGACATGACCAACAGTAGAGATCAATGAATCAGTCTCACCAGCAGTGGTTATGTCAAATATTATATATATATGTATAGCAAGAAAAAACAAACCGAAAATCCATCTATCACATGAAAACAAGAAAAACCCTTAACTAAAAAACCCTACCTATCCACACTGCAGTAAGATAGTGGTGAGTACACTTTAATAATTTCCTTCCAAACTGTTTAGACTAGTAAATACAGTAAATTGTTTAGAACAGTAAAACTGTGATGAACAAAAATGAACGCCACAGGTGCGGGAGGAATTTAAATGAGTCTTTTCCTGAGAATGTAACAACCTCTGGATATATATTCATTTTTTTTTCCCACACAGTGACAAACGCTGCGTACCAAACAACCCTCGAGAACAACATTTCCATTAAGTATTGGACAAGTGTTATCTTTCTTGAGGCACAAAGTGAGCCTCTGTGAAAGTACGGGACCAGGAGAGGGGAATCTGCTTCGATGCAATCAATCACATCGATGCAGATCTGTGGATGGGCAAAGGGCCGAAGAGATTGTCCCTGCTGTTTATAGATCAGCTTAGAGTACAAGTGGGTGTTATAATTAGGCGACACCTGCAGCGATTTGCTCAGGTATGCAAAGCAGCATTAGTGTTTGGGTTGTGTTTTCCAAGGCACATTAAAATGAGGCTGTCATATTTACTGAAGCGGCACCTGTGAAGGGGAAGGCAATTATAAGCCGTGAACCGGGGCAACCCTCAGTGAAGCAGCATGTGCAATCAGCCATGGCATGCCATGGGGTGACGCCGATATTGAGGACTCACTTTGTGGATAAAGCAGGCTCACCCTGCTAGCTGTGTGTGCATGCATGCATGCGTGCATTTAGAAGAATTTGCAATTTTCAATCCTTTAACCTCAAGCCTTATAGGCCAGTACACAGCACCTAAATGATAGAGGGAAAGAGAAAGTATTGACAAGTATGACTCAGCTCTTTCAGCCTCGTCTGGGAAACATCATTCAGTCCATTTGAATGACTTTTTTTGCCGAGATGATTCATGGTAGGATGTGTAATAAACACATGAGCTTGCACTGTCTCTGCTCATCATTTTCCTCCTGAATTAGTTTCATCCAATCGCGTTAAAAAGTTTTCCTATGGGAGACCCAATTTTCAAAAGCAATAGGCAGGATGTTCAGGATGTTCGCTTAAAATTCAGTACTTGAACCCTAAACTGGGCTTTCACACCAGATGAGCTGAAACAATAATTCAATTAGTCTGTCCATGGAAAATTAATGTGAAACTATTATATTTTGTTTAAGTCAATTTTCTGGAGCAATATTTGGTTCCAGCTTCTCAGTAATGAGGATTTGTTGCTTTTCTCAAGTCAGTGAATATTGTCAGGTTTGGTAGCCAGGAGCAGGGGAAGAATCCAAATGCAGACACGGGCAGAGGATGATCCTCAATGATTTTAATATGAATGCACCTCGCAGGCAGGGACAGGTATAAATCAGGATGAAGGTTTCTGATACAGGTAACAAAGCTAACGAGAAACACACAAGAACAGAAACCAACCATGAACTGAAATGAACTGACCAGGAACAACCAATCAGGGCTGGTATAAGAAGTGACAGGTGAGGCTTATAAGGAACATGTGAAGACGTAATGGCAGGAGGTAACAGAAACAAGAGAAGAATACTACAAAATAAAACACAAAACAATGAGGGAATAACAAGACTGCTAAATAAAGACACAACAGGGGAGGTGACAACCAAATATGTGTAGTTGATGTCCTCAGAAAGTCTCAGAGTCTTTTACTGAAATACAACTAGATTGGAGAGTTACATTTTGTGTAACCCTGGTTATATAACGACCTAATGCACTGTGATCATAGCAAGACCTATTGTGAGTAACGAGAACATCCATTTAATTGAAGCTCAGACAACAGCCTGGGGATGAATGATTAAACCGTTTTTTATTATGTTAAAATCTTTGCTTAATGCCTTTCCTTGTGCCGTCACTTAAATTACACTGAAAGCCCAGTATGGCTACTAACCTTCCTCAGTGAATACCATTCATTTTCAGCAGACATGCTGCCTTCTCCCTACAGCAGGACCACTAGATTGTTATCAGCAACCCAATTCATTCCAGACGATTAGTTCTAGTGTAAAAGGGAAAAGTCAATGGCCTTGTCTGCAAATGGGAAGAACCACAAAGCTCAGGACAGTGTGCTGGAGCTGATAACATTTACCTGCTTTTCTCCGTGTCTTAGCCATATGAGGTCTGGCAGAGCTGTCTGACAGCTGGCCGTGGACAACATGAAGAGGCAGAGAGCAGGACAGAAGTCTCCTTCACATGGTGAACCTGTCATCTGATTTACAGCGCGCTATGCTTCGGCAGAAAAGTGCCAGTCAAACTGAACTTCCAGTGCAAAGGTCAATGGAGAATATGCATTAACAGGAACAATAAAAAGAGAGAGGACAAGGGGGACATAAAACGGCAGACAGAGTACAGCAGAACTGGAGCCACTGTCCACAGGATGAGATATGCGAAGCATAGCTCATCAGCAAGAAACGAACGCTGAGAGGAAATCGATACAGGAGGATATTTCTTAAAGGGAATCATGCATTTGGGTGTAAAACTGTTGAAGCCGTATGTGAGAGAGAGCTTTTGCTTGGTCAACATGGGAACCATGGAAAGGTGATGAGTAGTGTGTTTATTTATGAAGAGAAAAACACAAAGTGTTCATTTAGGGATCAAGTCAAAACACTGGCAATATAACAATGCAACTGCCTTGTCCAATTTCCAGGCTTATTGAAAACACAAATCTTACTCTAACTTTATTAAGCATTCGTAGTTCTACTGAGTTAGATAACCAAAGAGATCCCAATTTGATGGATAGAACCAAAGTGAAAACATGAGTGAAACTGGGCTTACATTCAACTGGTAGGGAGAATGAGGACTCCACTGGGATGACCATGTTGCTCTGTTTCAGCTTGATGTTTATGGCAGGTAGCTGTAAGAACTGGCTAAGCCAATATAATGAGGCTTTTCGCTGTGTCTACATTCTGTCCAACAGAATGCAGCTTTAAGTCAGCTTAAAGCTCCCCCATGCAGTTTTTCTTGTAAACAAAGTTTCTTTCTACAATCAGTGTTACTCACCAAAACACATTGTGTGTATCCTATAAGTCTAAGTCTAAGTCTTTTTCGAAGGTTTTGAAAGCTGCATTGGTCATATCCATGTTTACTTGCTAACGGTCGTCTTATTTGCTGCCTTTTGTTTCCCATCCATTAGTATTATGCACTGAAAACAGGCAACCAATCTGACTTTTGGCTGCCATGATCTTGATCTTAAAAGATAATGAAATCCAGTCTCAAACCTAAAACTTACACTGCCACATACTATGGGGCAAACATAATCTTCCACTTTGTTGTATCTGGATTCATGATTAGAAAAGAATAAAAACTATTTACTTTCACCCTTCAAGTCAGGATAAATGATGTAGAAGTTAATGAAAAAAAAAGTCCACATTAAGCTGGCATGTCTGTTTAATATTCGAGGCAAGAGGCATTCCTGAGGCAATGTTTGGTCTAGGTAATAATCTCCCACTACTCAATATTCTGGTATTCAATGCTGTGTCATTCCAGATAATTGTATGGAGACATCCCTGGCCAAAACAGTATTAAATGAGAAAAAATAATTTATTGGAGGGTATCACTTAGCAGCAGAGCAGGCAGCAGAATAAAGCACATGTTTTAATGAGCCTTTGAGAAAAGCACAGATTGAAAAATAAATAAATAAAATAAAAAAAGGAAATTACACACCATGACTGGCTTAATAATGTTCCAGTATGTTAAATTTAAATGTAAATCAATGTAATGTGATAGATAATAATGTCCTTTAAAGACGTGCCGGTATATTTTATTATATAGGTTAGCACACGATAACAATGAGATAATATGAATGTTAACACAATTAACCTTTAATTATTCATGATGAGAATTCAGAATCTATAGTCTAACAGCAGTACTCTCTAGTTTTTTCTAACAGGGGCGAAAGTTACACCATAACCTTGCAACAATAAATAGCACCATATTTTTGTGTGGCACACAATCAGGCTGACTGTTATATTGGGAGGTGGCAAAATAATGTGTGAGAAGTTTGCAGGAATGCACAAACTGAGAGAACACCAACAGCAAAAGCCTACGTTTTCCCTCAACTAGAAACATGGGATGAACAGAAAAAAGTACTTCCAGACAAGGGCCGACATGGTAGGAGCTTTAAAGTCTCCATGAAAACTTTCTTCTGTTGGCAAATGGCCAAACAGCTCTGGACCGATCAAACAGTTGGGAAAAACAAATGCACAACTCGCAAATCCTTACTGCAATTAAAAGAGCTCATGCTGAAAGAGGTGGGATGATTGGAGAGCTTTTCCAAGACGGCAGACAGAAGGAGAGATCAGTTCACCCAGACAAGCTCAATCTAAATGCTCAGTGAATCAGGAAAGGAGAGGCTGAACACGGACTCTACTAATGTCCAATATGTACGCAGGTTAAGGGTCATGTTGTTCTAAACACTCTTAAATTATTCATTAGCATATGTATTCGGGGGCATCCTAAATCACCTTCACTAAAAGCATAGCAAGGCAGCTCAAACAGTACTGATTGGACAGGTTTCATAATCAACAATGTGGCTTTACCGTACAGTTCAACGCTTCTAACTCAAGTGTTTTTCAATCAACGCAGAAAACAATCTGCCCTTTTACAAGTCTGCTGCCTGCAGAGAAAATCAGTCTCTAGTAGCTCCCTTATCATTGCTGCAATTGATGATGGAGTAAAGCTAATACCTGTGGAAACACCACTAACAGTGTTTCATTCAGTAGAAAGCTATGAGGCCCAACGCGATGCTTGTAATATTTGCCTGAGACTCTGGGCTATTATCAAAAATTAGAATAAATTATAGTCTTTAATACTTCTTCACTGAATAATATCCAATAATTTGCTGTAGATATAAAGACCGCATTAGCAATGCTGACATGAACACGACTCATAGAGCAAATATTAAAAAAGTAAACAGATGGGTTTGATTCTGAACTGTACGTATGAATACAACAATGTACCATTTCAGAACGGAACAAGATTCACATTTGTCAAGTTTATTTAAGCTGTTGCATTCAAACACTGGCTTCTCTCTTGTCTTCCCATTTCTATACTGCGTTATAGACAGCAGTGACTTCTGAAATGTAATCGGAATTGTCACATCATCCCTGCAATGTTGGAACTTACTAAACTAGCTCGAACCTCTTGCACTGAGGTGCCGTATCTCACTCTCAGCCTGTAACAAGCAGGATCGGGCTCAGTTAACAGATGTTTAAAAAGCAAGCAATTAGGAAGCCATGTGCCTTTTTTTTTTTTTTTTAAACTGTGCTCACACCTTCCAGCCATCCTTTTGCAAGTTGATGTCTCTGCAGTTTACACTTTGTTCTTAACACATTTTGTCATTTGTTGGTTACTTTTACATTTTTTCATTTGGTTCTTAATATTTATTGAAGGGGTCACAGGATGTCTGAAGCACCATGTTGCAGTGTCTTTAAACGTGTAATATAAATTAGTACTCAAACAAATCATCTAGTATTTGTTAATGTCAGAGAATTTTGGACATTTAAACAGCTTTAAAGACACAGAACTGCTATCAATTCATGAATTTAGTAAAAAACAACCTGTCTGTGGTGATGTTCTCTCTTCACTTCAATACCTGACTGAGGCTGACTTTAAGCTTTGGTCCCCTCTACTGGCACAACTCCTAACTCTCACATGAACATCAATGAAAGAGGATGCTGGAAAAGCTCAAAGTTTAATCTGCGGAGAACCAAAACATATTAGCTTTTTTCTTTCTTGTCTTTTCTATCATTTGTGCAAATAATGTAAAATGTATCCTTTTATGTTGTTATGATAAAAGTAAGGCTCCCAGCTTAGTGTTTTATTATTTCTGGCACACATAACTATTGTAACATATTGTTTCATTATTCCTGGAAGTAAGTGAGTAGACATAAGTATAAAACACAAACAAACAAAACATAGCATGGATGCTGGCATGCCAAAGATTAAGCCCCTTCACATGATTTCTTTCAACAGCACTACTGTATGTATTATAAAGCGCCCATGTGCATTAAGATATCGTTTTAGCAAATATTATTATGATGCAAAAAATGTTTTACTCCATGGTTCATTCACATTGGAAAATATGAGCCTCCTCCATGAATCAAAGCCACATGGTTTTCGTGATAAACAGGGATGTTGTTGAGGATATTGTTGAAGCCATGCAGCTTCTGCCTTTGTTCAAATCGTCACATATGTCTCCCTGAGCAGTTTGAATGTCTTGTTCACTTCCCCTTCTCTGCTTAACAACATAAAACCACGTGCCATATGTGCTCCGTGGAATCACAGCTCTATATCACACCAGTGTAGCACATTCTGCTTGAGAAAAACACATACTTAGTGAGTCAAAAGGAACAGAGAATGTATATCCTGATCCCTAAGCACAGCCCAGCCGCTTCAGCAAGGATTTATAGTGAGTAAAACCTGTAACAATGAATATCTATGGCTCTACAAACACAACACATAATACAAACATCGCTCTGTTCAACCATATATTTGCTGGAAGTGGACTAAAGTACCAAAGAAAGTCATTTGTTGAAGATAACGTAAATTGCTACATCCCTTCCTGGCTGATGAAAGACACACCTCAGCATGGGAATAATATGCAAAAACTGCCATATCAAAGGCTGCTCTTGTGAGCTGTCACGCTGGTGGCACACCACTGTCACTCATTGTCACGCCACTGAAGAGAGGCACAGAGACTGAAAAGAGCCATTTGCGTCCGGCTGTGTTGCAAGTCTATTTTTAACCCACAGCCTTCCACTGGGAGAGTACCACAGAGTAATGAGCAGCCCTACAAATGTCTGTCTGTAGGATTTTGTTGCTTGGTGGATTGGTTTTTGGAAAGATCCATTTTTATTACTAGGCAATAGTTAACATCTCAAGTAAAAAAAAATAAAAAAAGAAGTCACTCATCCTAGCTATTCTTTATCAAAATAAATCAGGCTAAATTTGAATATTTTTCTTACAATCATTAAGGGCTTTCCTCTTCTTTAAAGGAATGTAATAGTTCGGCTTAAAATTAATTTTCTGGCATGGAGTGGATTTAAAAATCAGTAGGCAAGTTTCCCAAATGCCATCAATCATCATGTTTCCAGTATAAAAGCAATTAAGCATTTAATCAAAATTATTTTCTCATAAGTCATTTGATTGAACATTTTATCAGTGTAATTCATTTGCCCCCATGTATCTACTGAACAAAAGCTCAGATCTACAATCTTTTAAATGCAGACGACACTAACAGGTATAAATACATCAAGCACATCCCAATACTGACTACCTATACAAGCACTTAATAATACCATTACAGTACACCATTTCCAATACTGTTCCATTACAAGATAATTACATGTCAGTTGTCTCTCTGCTGCTGCTTAGTGTCAGGAGGGTCAGGGTGCCAAGATGTCACAGGACAGTGTTAAGGTGGACTATTGCACAGAATGTTTCTAGAAGTTATTAACTTCAGTATGTTTTGACAGGTTTTGACCCACCTGCCTTAACTTGTGATATTTCTGGTATTAGTGAGCTTACCCAAGCCCATCCGATGGGTCGACTCGCACATCACTGACCATCCTAAAACAGATTTAACGCTGCTGACCTGACAGTATGTCTATCAACTGCCAACACAGTGTCACCAGCCTGCCACTTAAAGTGGTATCAGGTGCTGTTATACAAGGAGCAGTTTTATGAGTACAAGTTTGTGTACACAAATCTGTATCGGTGCATCCTTACTTTTAAAATATCATTCATTTTTTATGCAGTATAGTGGCAAGAATATGTAGGGATTTATGCATTTCATCTTTTTAAAGTGCGACAAAATATTGTTCAAATCAGGACAGAAAAAAAAACATTTGAAGCCACTTCAGCAAAAAAGAAGACCTTCACCACCACCGCAAACAAACTGCATATCAGTTTGTCCTGACTCAGACAAAACACAGGAAAGTAGCTTTGGTGGGATTTTCACAATCCCATGTGTGAATGTGACTGTTGCCATTTGCATGTCTTAAGTGGGAGTTGAACATTTTACACCAAGAAACCAGAACTACATCACTACAGTAGAAGACCAATAAGGAGGCACAATTTGAAAGAAAAACATTCATAACCTTTTACTTAGAGTAAACATTAAAAACAAGTAAAATAAGCAAACATTTTCACTTTAAATCGTTAAACACGCAACACTATCATTGACTTCTTTTAATCTGGCTGGTTGGAGGATGTTTGTTTGCGCAGCCATAAGGCAAACAGCTTGGCAGCCTGTACTGTAAGTAGAGCATATAAATAACAGGTGGTCTTCAGTACCAGAGAGATCCAACTCCTGAATATTAGATTCACACTTTCGGGGAAAGAATCCCATCTCCAGTGGGCACAGGTTCAACCATTGTTCTCCGCTAAGCTACAAAACATGGAAAAGAGAGTGGAAATCAAAACAAAGTTTAATCACGAAGCAGAAGTCGTCTCTCATATTAACTGCAATCAATATGCTGCATTTATGCGAACATAAATCACTGCAGCGACATGATTTTGTGCCGACTTTTCATCAGTAAAACACACTTTTTCCTCACTCCTTCCTTTACAACCAACTTAAAAAAGAAGATAATCTTCCAAAAGGAGCAGCATACTACCCTGACATTTTGATTTCACCCTTTTCATTCCAAGGTGACAACAGAGAAGCAAATGCCATCGTGACACTTCCCAGCTCTCATCGCTTAAGAACCAGGTTCTCAAGGTACCAGCTGCTGCACAATTACATTCAGTCCTCAATTGTCTCACTCTCATTTGGATAAACAAGTTAGCCAACCCACAGATGATGCTAGCGTTCACATCCAATCTAATTTCACTCAAATTGAATAAACAAACTATCCAAGTGGAGGCAAAGTGTCAAGGTGCAACCAAGACTGTTGGATGTAAAAGGAAAAGTTTGAAATGATGCTGAGGTGGAGTGAGAAGTTGATAATGAACGATTAAAAGCATAATGTCAGATTATAATATTTGGTCTGCATCATGTGGGCTGAGCCAATTAGCAGCAAATTAAGGTGAATCATGCAGAGATGGAACACATTAAATTGAAACAGGATTGAAAGACAGGAGCCTTACAATGGGAATGCAGCTTTTATTGCTCATGGTACTATCACATGTTCTAACCAACATAAGAGTAACAGGTGGTAGTCCAGAATTATGACTAAACAACATAGTGGGCACTTGGTCTTTATATTGTTTAACATAAAAATCAACAGATGATAACCTCCACTGCAGATGCCTCAGACAGTATAAAGTCCCAACAAACTTCACTCTATGAATCTAAACTTGGGCAGCAACAAGTGGTTTATTGCTACCAAAGGAGGAAAAAAAAACAAAAACACGTAGGATGGATGGAAGGATGTTTCCTTACCGTCATAGCCGGCTGCTAACAAACCAAATCGCTCCAGCACCTTAACAAAGAGGACCACAACCACCAGCACTGCAATCATTTCCAGTCCCTCCAAGTTCATAGTCAACATGTTGGACGGGTCACTGCCTGCCCATGGCCAAAGACACACAGCTCAGCATGCAGCACTGTCTGCAGGCCATTTAACTCCACTTAAGAGCCCTGCATCTCTGGGTCTGATGAGAGACCGGCACAAGTCAGAGAGGGAGGGAGGGAGGGAGGGAGGGGGTGAGGAGGTGTGTGGAAGAGAGAGGAAGGAGGGGGGAGATGGAATGGCAAGGATAAAGACGAGGGGGCGTGAGGACTGAATGGAAAAAAGAAAGAAGCAATGAGGAATGAGGGGAGAGGAGGGGATAAACTTGCTCATTTTGACAAAGAGAAAGAGAAGTGATGGCCAGAATGTTTAAAAAAAAAAAAAGGAGAATAATAGATGGTGGTGATCCACCAGGTGGAGCGGCATACTGAGCACTGTCTGTCTGGGTTTGGGGGTGTGTAAAGGTCAAACAAACCAAAGTCACTTTTTTTGTTCAGCACAGCACAAATGGAAGACAGAGTCATTATTCAGCACACTGTAATCCTACATGCACTGGCATTTAATTATTTAGGACTGCCATGAAATTCGGCACATTCTGAACCTTATGTCTAATGCCATCAATGTTAGCATTGCCACTGTGAACATGTTAGCATGCTGATAGCTCACAGCCTCAGAGGGCATTTTCCAAATGAATCTGTATTTCTTGAAGATGTGCTAATTATCTAATCATTTTGTGTCTAATGTGGGTTCTACTTTTTGTCCACTGTGCACCTATATTTCTGTATACCTTTATTTCCTCTTTCTTTGTCTGACAATAACAAACCATAAAATCAAGCTTTCCTCTTGATTAGGGCAAAAGGCCACTTGTCTTTGGAGGATAATTATAAAGGGGCGTAGAAAATACCTGTGTTAATTAGAGGTCACAATGTGTATGAATTATGTGTTTTAGCAATGCTAAATTACAGACAGTTTTCATTCTAGCATTTGCATAGCATGGACTTTTATGATCCATGATGGGTTCCATGTTTCATTAAACAAATTGGATCGGATTGTATTTCACACGATCTGCTTTATATCCACAATTCACAAGATATGTATGGACATACAGTTTCTGCAGATGTGAATTAAGAATAATAATAATAATGATAAGCACATCTAAGGCAGCATCTCCTCCCTGTCAGTTTTCCATAATAATGCAAGAATAAGACAGGTAGGATAGGATACACAAACTTGATAGACAATCTGTGAAGATATAATAACCCCCACATTATCTCTATACTCCCAAGAGAACAAAAGATATGAATATGCCTAGAAACACAGGTTGTCACAAACACTGATTTCTGTCTAAATAATAGCAGTAAATCATAGCACAATTGCTGTAGTAATTACACTGACAAAGAGATCACCTTGCAACTCTAGCCTGAGCAGTGATGTGAAAAGATTTCCAATATTTCTAACTAATAACAGGTATGATTGAGTTGAGACTCAATAAAGAAGCTGTGGGCGGACTGATCAGTGTAAAATGTCAGCTCGAAAAATAACCCGCAAGTGTGACCTCAACATCCTCTGGACTTAAAATAAAGCATGAAACCTTAAGGGGCAGATGACAAGGGAGAGGTCAGAGAGAAAGACAACACGGCAGAGAACAAAGGACTCAGAGGTTGCAAGTTGAAATGTGCCTGCGGTCAGCAGCAGGTGGCTGCTCGAGACAAAGGAAATGTATTCATCTGGTGTCTCAAAATTCTCTCAGTAGACAGCACTGTTTGCTTTCACTGTCCACTATCAAACATGATGGGGTATATTAACACATCAACAATGAAAAACAATGCTCAGACAGTCCACCTTTCTAATCTAGAAAATCCATGTTTCCTTCACTGAATCCCATCTTATAGATACTAAAACAGACATTTCCATGATTTACAGTATGACCTGGATGTGTCTGTGAAATGGGTCATATAAACTTATGACATCTGTCTACCAAAAGCAGATGAAAGAAGCTTGTGACTTCTATCAAACTTGCAAAATGAGCCAAAAAAAACCCAAACAACTAAATATTTCCTATATGCACAGCATGTATCCATCTTGGAAACACCACAAAAACATAGGAGGATAATCGTTCCAAGACAATTGTGCATGCCTGTCGAGAGAGAATGACAGTTTAGTTTATGACGAAAAAGCCGCCTGACAGATAAGGTCCCTTGGGCGGCCTCTTGGGGATGGAACTGATCCTACATTCATCCTCACTGCCCGTCAGCTCAAAGGGA
Organism: Pempheris klunzingeri; assembly: GCF_042242105.1. Taxonomy (NCBI): domain Eukaryota; kingdom Metazoa; phylum Chordata; class Actinopteri; order Acropomatiformes; family Pempheridae; genus Pempheris; species Pempheris klunzingeri. Next base: position 10,413,997 of record NC_092034.1, read on the forward strand.
ATTGTTAGGATAGCGATTTACCATGGAAACAACCTCTGCGCCGCGCATGCTATTGGGCAGCTCATTTAGCCCACTATCAGTTACTTTTCTTTATTTGTGGCAGCTGAGCAACAGCCAAATATAGCTCCCGAGCTGCGAGAGTCAGTGTGTATGAGTGACAGTGTGTGTGTGTGTGTTTTCTTTGGACATGACAGGGTAGACACCTGCGTAGGAAATACCTAGAGAACAGGAGTTGTAAAGGTGAGAAGAAGGCGTGATAGATATCTCACAGGCAAAAGATGCAGCGAGACAGAGGAGAAAAGAACTTCCAGGTGTAGTTTAAATGATGGGAGACTTTACTTTTTGCTTTATTTGTGCAATGGGTGCACTTAAGACTAATATCAGAACATGACCTAATCTCAAAGAAACTTCCTCTACCTTCCAACATCTGCTCTCCAATCACCTCAACTTTGCATAGGGAGTAATCAAGGCCCTTGGCTAATGGTAATGGAAATAATCAAGGTTTATGCATGTCATCAGCACACAGTATGCTGTATCAATCAGTGTGTGATTGGTGATGAAGGTAATTGCCAGTGCAGAGCATTGTGGTGCGTTGGTTAAAGACGGGAGCACAAATTTTACTGTAGGTGGCAGAGAAGTCTGCAGCACCTGCTGCATGAGAAGTACATTGTCTTGTGTCACATGAGCAGTGCATCGGTCCAAAATCTAAATAAGTTGGTGAGTCATTGATACCTATTGGGAATTGTGATAATTATGATAATGATTATGATAATACACAAACAATGTAAATTGGATAAGAGTTTATTACATATTCATATTTGAAAACAAAACTGGATGTAAGTTTGCTGACGCTGATTGTCCCTTGATGACTTTCACAAGTTCTATGGCTAATTGTGAGTAAATCCCATTAAACAACCAAACAACAACAGTGAATCTATTTTACTAATAAGTATTGCCTGTGTAGCCAAAGCCTGATATCTCTTATCCCTCTGCTCCAGAAATGATCCAAACGAAGAGGGCACTCAGAGAGTGTAGACCTTTACCAAGGCCAACAGTTCAGTCTTCTATGGTATGCAAATCTGCAAGCACAACCACTGCATGTATATGCCTTGATATATTTCCAAGAACTCTGTCAAAAAATGTTTTGTTGTGCGTTTTGCAGCACCACACCACTCACTGTGCCATAGACACTGGTGTTAGAAATTTGGTCCGTTTTGCTGCTTGCTCTTGAGTCAGATCCACTATCAATACTCGTTTGTGGTTGTATCGGGATCTGCTCCAACATTTTCTGCTGCTGACTAACAGACAATCAAACGGCACCGTAAACTGAACCTCCTTGGCAGACGCAATGGTCCACACTGTAGACACTATGTGACATGTTCATTCATGAACATGGACACGGTAGTTTTTTGTACTCACACCTACATACATGAACCTGATGCTATAAATACTCACTAAAAAATAGTCCCTAACAAACTACAATGTAACATTTGCTAAAAACTAAATTATTCGGCCTTCTTTAAAAATGAAAACATGTGCGTGAACCATTTAATCAGATCTACATGTTCTGTAGGAACGAAGTGGACTGAGAGCCTTTGACAGACTGGGTAGGAAAGTATTGAGCTGGCTCATGCATTGCATTAGCAATATAGATAATATAATGCAATCAAATAGAATATACTCAACTCACTAATTCACTAAAACTAAAAGGAATTATTTTCTGAAACAATTAAGATTTTCAATTAGAGACTTGTTTGTCTTTAAAGACTGAATTACCAATGCTGACTATCTCCTGCATCTACAGCATCTGTATGAAATGTACAATCAACTGGTGCAATTTCTCAACAAGTATTCACAATAAGGGATGAGCCATGTTAATAGCCCTCCTCTGTCTTCTTATATTTAGGCCAAAGTGATTCTAACTGTGATTGGTGAGCTTGCAGTTAAAACCTCCTCTTAATGTAAATGAATAAACATGATGGAAGGAAGAAGCTGTTCCCTTATGTTTAGTTAAATTTAGTTACAATTGAATTGCCATCTTCAGACACAGTGCAGTGTGGCAACATGGCGTTAAAACAAATTAATGTCTTCCATTTGTTTGGAGAAATTACAGAAGAAGGCCCCAGTGGCCTGTAACCTTTAAATAATATGGTTAATTGCAAATGAATGTGATTTGGGTCTTGTTAAATTCCTAGTAATGGATCATGGTACAATGAGTTTGCTGACAAATTTGTTGTCTAAAGACATTTTCTTGGAAAGAGAGCATCACCTAATATAAAGAACTCACACACAATCAAATCAAACAAACTCTTTGTTTTAATGGAAACAATATCAAAGGGCATTCAGGGCTCTGCTATGCAAGACAGGTCCTAAATGAAGAGTAAATCAAATTATCTGAAAGAGTTTCCGTGAATAAACTGCATGCATCTGGTGCCATTCTGACCACTATGATAAGGAATTGATAAATGAGAGTACTCTGATTTATTATTCTGCCTAAAACAATTAATGACCATAATTCATTAGATTGATAATGTATACATGTTAGACTTTGGAATAAAACAAGTCCATTCACACCATCTTACAAACTAGCACAGATTGTGCAGAACTGTCCGTTAAAATGTTTCATCTCTTCCGACTGCAGGAAGCTTGTTTGCTTCATTTTGCTGCCATCAAGTGGAAAAAGCAAGAAACAACTCAAAGCTCTGAAACCGATGGAAGGAACCCAGAAGATCATAAATAAGTCAAAACCAAGTAGAGAATAGATTAAATACTATTTTCACTATTAGTGCGTTAAAATACTATTTACTTACAGGGTTACTTAGCCTTCTCACTTTCTCCTGACAGTAATTCTATTTTCCAGGGTTACATGGTCCATCTCATAAGTTATCTATCCAATCATTTATGGACAAAAATCTCATTTTGTTTCTGTTTTAATTTCGTTCTTTTTATTCTACTGATTTTTGCATATGTTTGCCACATTTTAGGGATGGTTTTAATCCTTTGCTGATGTGGACTGCATTGTCTCAGGTGTTTGAGCATTTGATTTCCCATTCTGATTGGTTGATACAGCCTGTGGCTTTAGCATAAAAACGTCTTGTCTCACATAATGAATTTACTGCGTGACGAAGGTCCATGGCAGAAATGCTGCATCATTAATTATCATTAATCTGATCTTTTCTTTCATGTGATTCCATTTTACTGAGCACCTGCATTAGATAACATTATGTTTGAATACGACTAAACTATGCTAAAATGTGCTGATGTATCCTGAGTTTCTGAATGTAAATGAATCATCTGTAGAATCATCCTCCTGAGGAAGGAGGTGTAAAAGCAAATGAGGACTGCACCCCGGGGTTACACTAAGTATCTTCGGCTGCTCTGCAGATGTTAGTATGCACTGCTGTGACCCACTGTGAGCAACATCACTGTCTGTACTCCAGTAAGCCTGCTTTTCTGCACCTGCAGAGCTTCTCTGAGGAGAATGCTGATCATCAATCCAGCACTAAGTGAGTCCTCCTAATGCTGGTCACTGTGTCTTGTAGGAATGGAGTGATTAATTTCACAGAACAAACTGCTGCACTGAGTGCCACGCCACCACAAGAAACCCAAAACAAGCTTGCAGCCCAAAAGCCAACCGATGTGTCTTCGCTTTTCAATTTAAATGCTAATTTAGAGAAACCAATACAGTATAATGACACAGTGACTTTGAAAAGGGCTGAGATTACGTGTTGCTGATAACAAAGGAGAAAAAAAAGACACCCAGAGGGAACTGGGAGCTGTATAGGTGACCCCTCCTCATTTCCTCATGTAAGTGTAGCCTTTGTAAATTTGCATATCAGAGAATATGGACTTCTGAAGTATTTTACACGCGATGTGGTTTAATAAAATCACTGACATTTTCCCACTGTGGGGAGAAGAAATCCATTTCATTTTGAGATAATTTGCCATTGGGACACTACAGATTCATCAATTTGCCTTTTTAAAATGCATGGTAAGCCTTATATGAAGTACATGTTGGAAAGAGTGAGATGATCAGAGTATAGCTGTGAACACTATGTACCTTTACTACTGACCACTGTGCATCCTGAGAGGACTTCTCACTGTGATATGGATCAATAGACTACCTGAGGTGAGACGAGAGTGCTAAAAGAACCATGTGCATAATAACTGTTCCCCTTAAAATCTCTGTCACATTGTGACATCCATCCGGCACTTCTGACTGAGATGAGTAGTACTGTGAAAAATGCTGAATGTAACAGATGGGCTGGAAAAAATTAATGAGATCAATTCAAAGTGCTTTGGGCATATGGTTTTTGCGAGTAATTATTTTCCCCCAACGAAGACATTTTCAATGAATACAGTTCATACATTACAACTTTTAGTCTTTTTGAGATTAAAGAAAATAAGAATTAGTCAGAGATTAGTCTGAATGTGTCTGAAATATGCTTTTACTTTTTCCAAAATAGTATTAGAACTTACAGAGAAAGTTAACTCCAGTTTAAATACATTTCTTTGCTGCCATTATACTCAGCTCCGGCATCCAAAGCTCAGAGATCCCTTATTTAAGGAGTATGGAAGTCAGCTCCCAATGTTTGCGTTTTCACCAGAAACAGATAATGCCTCATTCTTCCTGTGATCAGATTTGGCAGTGGGCGAGCATGGTGATCGGTGGCATGGCTACCCCCAAAAGTGACAGCTGCTCTCGCTGTGGTCGGCCAAAGTCTCCACTCGGTTCTGTAAACACCAGACGGCCTGGAAGGAGACGGGGCCAGCAACAAGAACCACACTGGACATCTACATCACCCCTTGTGTTAACGTCACGAAAAATTAGCTCGAGAAAACAGACCTCAGTGAACATCGCAACTTTTTTGTTTCTCAGTTCTATTACTCATTAGTTCAGCTTCGTGACAATGACCGATGGTGCTTTGGGACAGACTTTCAACACATTTCAATACAGTTCTGTACTCTTTTCAGCATCAAAAACAGCATTAACATTAATGTACCAGTTGGTAGCCTGAGTCAGAGTTAATGTTTTGCTGTTTTCATTTGAGGAGCTCTACTTCTGAGTATACCTATGTCACTCCTACACAAACTCATCTCCTGATGACAAGCAAACAGGCAAGACATTTAAAATAATAATGACAGAAAGCACAACAAGGCCAAACACATCAGTGAGTACCACCATAATGATGCTGGCATGTCTCTTATCCTTGGGACATTTGGAACACTGTGGGAACACTCAAAGCAGTTGGAGGGCAAAGTTCCTATGGGTGCTTATTGGACCATCATCTCTTGTCATGTAGATGAGTGCTGCTATGAAAATTAATGGAAAGCATTAGAGTGGGTAGTGGAGTAGCACTAAGGTCTCTCAGACAGTGCATGTTTTATTTGTTCTCGTCTAAAGAGCACTACATTGTACATTTGGCGAGTTTCATGATTAGACAAAATATTTCAAAACCAAAACATTTCACCTTCTCTGAGAATGTAAGTGTGAAAGTTTGTGCTGCTGGACTATTGGTGCATTAAAATGCAAAAACTAATAGAGCTGATACGAACAATTATTTTCATTATGAATTAACTTTTTGATAATTCCTTTCATTATAAGATTTGTTCAGTCAACAAAATGTGACCAAAATTACATCTTCAGTCCAAAAATCAAGGATATTTACCTCACAATGATACAAAACAGAGAAAAAGTAGTTCATATTTGAGAAATTAAGATACATCTTTGTCTTTTGACAATTCACTTAAAGGCAGGGTCTGCAACGCTGGAGAGCGTCAGAAAACGTGTCCCACCCACTCCCCTTTTATGTGACTAGCTCACTAGCTTTAGCCCTGTCGAGACTCTCGGCATGCGCAGTGACTTCATAGTCAGAGAATATGTGGTAGGCAGGTACGTAGGCAGACCTGCAGGCTTTTTACAATCCTGTGACAGCCTCTGATTTTTCATCTGAAAACGAGTCAACTGGAAGCAAATTAAAAGTCCCATCATTCATAGCTTATCAACCACCAACTGCTGCGATGACTTATATTTACCAAGCACACGCTCCTTCAGCTGAAAACAATACATGTCAGGTCCCTCCCCAATTAAGCATGGCAATACAATGCCACAACATGCGTATTAAGGATGTGTGTGTATCTGGATCCCATGTTCTCTTTTCTAGGTCCCTGTGAAATATGCTTACAGTGCGCACAACTGCCTGCTCTGTGATCTATTGCTTGAGAGAGTTACAAAGAGCCCCTCATTCATTTTGCTTTCAAGCTCTCACACAATACACCAGTGAAATATGACTTACTGTACTTTAAGTGTCATCCATTCTGTCTCTCTCCCACTACACCAAATATAACCTTGAAAAGTTATTCTTCTCTGGCCACCCACTAAATATTTCATTGTTCTTTAATAAAGACTGGACTTCCTAGTCTTTTGTTACAGTGACAAGCTGTGACGGTGATGCCGATCAGCACATTATCGCAGGGAGACAGAGATGTAACATAAGCTTGTGCGACTGCGTTGGCAGAGAGTCGATGTGGCATGCTGTGTGTGTGTGTTTCTGTGTGTGTGTGTGTGCTGCCACTTTAAAAATCAATATTGGGAAAAGCAAATGGAAAAAGTCAAGCAAGTCTGTGGAGTTCAGACTGAAACGGTTACAAAAAGGTGGCCACTTTCAAGTCAATTTCATGGACTGCTCGCATGGCACATAAATTCTAATGGAATTATAGAAAAAATGGAGATTACTAGGCAACTTTCAGGATGCCTGAGTCCAGAATAGACATAGACTGACATAGAAGGATTCTGAAAACAAAGGAACAATTTACCTGTGCAAGTGTATTAATTCCAATTCAATTCTACAAGCTGAACATAAAAGAAAAAATCCCACATCTTTACCTCTCTTCTTCGGGAATTAATCTAGCTGCTCACTAGTGAAAAATGTATCTGATTAAACTCTCTCCTCCCTTTCCCGTCGAGCCTACCTGTCGTCTTGCGTCTTTGTTTCGGCTGCAGAGAGAAGATGACCATTAAAGCCCCCATGGTCTCGCTTAGTGATCTGGAAGTCCTGCTAGATCTCACACACTTTCACTCCCACACTTGAGAGTGAAAACGGAGGAAAAATAAAACAAAGAGATGCTGGGAAGCCTTACATGCAAAATCCGGTCCTCTGGTCCAAACTTCCCCTTATATTCACCCCGGCTAGGTGGGCAGTACGAAGAGCAATAGGAGTGGGAGTAAAACATGCGTGCCTCTGTTGAGTTTTGAATTTTGACGCGCATGCTCTGCAGCCCCCCTCCCTTCCCCTGCTTTCCCGCTCTGAAGTGAGAGCTTGTTAGCTGTGCCCTGCTCTGTAAAAGCTACTTTGTACCAGTTGAGCACCTAGATTAATTGAGCGCTCGGAGAGGAAGCCAGTAGCATGCTGGGCAGAGTGCTACTGACGCTTTTCACAGCAGATCTCTCCTCACTCTGGGAGGAAGAGATTGGAGCAAGGCAAGAGAGCTCATGCTGTAGATAACCATTTCTCCTTACTGGCTGCCTTTTAACTACATCTCCTTCTGGGAACGGGAGAAGAAAACCATGCCGTATCCATGACACTGAGTAAGAGCTGAGGCTGGCAGTGGCTGGAGTAAATATTTAAATTATGTACAAGCAATCACTAGTGAGCGTCTCTTCTACCCACTAATGCTGACAAGCCATTTTATTAACAGTGTAATGAGAGAAGAGGGACATTCCTGTGGTAATCAAGACAAAACTATCCAGCCACTGTAATAAAAACACTTCCTCAAATCACCAGATGATAACTGACATAACCCAAGAAGGCATTGCAGTTTAAATCAATAATAATCTAATCTCTCAGATTTAAGATGCAAATGCTGTCAGCCATACATGTAGCCAGGAGAAAACAAACAATACATGGAAAGGGGAATGGCAGTTTGACCCCTACGCACTCCAGGAACATTGTATTTTCCGTGAGAAAGGATATGTCTTTATGAAATTCAGGTTCAGAATTTGTAACCACAGAGCAAATCTCCTGCTTCCATGTGAAAGTTATACCCAATCCCTTCATACAACCAATAAAAAAAAAAAAAGATTGGCTCTTCAGAGTTGATCCTGCGGCTGCTTATTTGGCAGATTCAGAGCGACTTTGGGGAAGATCCTCCGGATTATTGAGGTAAGAAGGTCTCGGGTTAAGAATCGTATTAAGGCCCACATCTTTTGCCTCTCCATCCTTGGCTCAGAGCGGGAGAAAAATACCGCCTCATGCAGATTCTTGCCTGATGTGACACATCACAAGAGGAAAATAGAATGAAAAATACTTCCCCTCCCTGTGCCACCCACGTGCAATTCATTTCATGAACTGTGTGTCAGCAGTCCAATTCAGAAACGGAACAGCCAACCACTGCAATCAAGTACCAATTTGCACCCACTCCATTAACCTGCTTCCTGTCAGCCGGGTGTACTTTGTTGCTCAGAGGCCTCCCACAGATGTCAGATAGAGGGTAAGGTACGTACAGTGAGGCAAGCTCTCTAAACGGTATATAGGCCGTATAGAAATTGTGTAAACATAAACACACATACACATTAAAGAGTGACCGTGGCCACTCTGAAGGTCAACGACCTTTGAATCACCACTGTGCACCCCAATGCCTTTGTAATTGGGTTCTTCTAAAGGAGTCTGACCAGCAACGGGTGCAATTATTTCAACATGACACCTGGATTATAATACTAACAACCACCTTGAAAATAAGCACTTACTGCACTGAGGCAAAACTATACTAACGCTTTTGTGTCTGAATTAAGACCCCAGTAACTGATACAGCGAGAAAGTACAAGTCCACACAAAAATTAAAGTTTGGCAGATAACTCAGATTATATGACTCTTGAAGTCAACAAGCATTGTCTATTTACTTCACGCCATTTATTCAGCTTTGTACGACAATATTCACTCCAGCCAACTATTTCTTCTCTATCATTGTGTTCAGACAAGGCGGGTCTTGACAGGGATTTATAATTGAAAGATGCTACTCTAAATAGTATACACTGTAGAGACAGATACAAGTTGATCACCTTCATGCGGGTTCATAAACATGAACCATCCCTGCACCTGATCAGATAACTTTGCTTTGGTTTGTAAGGCTGGAAAATGTGGTGGCTGTTCTGAAAACTTCTTCTAAAAATTCTTCTGATAAAGGCTTCAGTTGGGGCTACGAGTTTTAAAATGAATATGGGGATGTGAGGAAGCACGTCGTCATCTCTGCTTGACGGTAGCAGCTCGGGGCTACATTAGCTGCTACTGTGTTAGCATTACACACCCACATTTTGGGGCATTGTGGGTATTGTAGGCACTAGGTTTTGACAAGGAAGACAAATGCATGGGAAAAAAAAGACCGTTTCTAGACACAAATGACACAGATGTGGTCTTCTACATGAGGTTTTAAGATCTAAGAATGGTATCTCAACTTAAACTTAAGTTAAGTCGCACATGTTCAACATGTTGGACAGTTCAGTGGGAGTAATCACCAGCATAACAACTCATAATGTACACATAATATGCATGCACATACAGTATGTATATAGAAGGGAATCCTAGTCATAGATCTGAGTTCAACTAACTTGTACTAGACATAAGTGGCACTTAGTATGAACCCTTAAGCCGCAGCCCCAATTTGAAGATCAGTCCAAATCAGCTGAGCATGGCTTTTTAAAGGGTAGCCTAATTATGTTGGAGCAGTAATGACTTTTCATTAAATTAGACACTCTAGAGAATAGAGAGGAATAATCAAATGTCTCTGGGGTAAATCATTTCCACATACAGGCTTATCCCACACCACTTGAGGAAAACAATCTAAAAACAATGTGATTAACTATATGGGATTTGAGAGAGAAACTGCAATGGCAGCACAAATAATGAAATTGTGGTAGAATCTAAGTGCATAGAGAACACTTCACGTCATGCACAGATTGCCAACAACACTTAGGCCCTGTCATTTCAAGAACCAATGTTGAACACCTCCAGTAAACATCTGCTCAAAATGTAAATGCATGTACATCTAAAGCACAGAGGAGCTCTGCTGCCTACAGACGCACTTGAGATGGCTGTCCATTATCCTAAGTGGTGGGCTTCATGCATTTTTTTCCTGCCACCTTACATAAACTTTCTTGCTCCTCTCTTTCTCTGATATTCAATGTGATGCCATATACAGCACATCATTAGAAGGCCGTTAGTCTGTAGGTGTTTGTGACTCAGTCACAGCCTGGCGAGCCAGAGGTGGGTAGTTGCCCCCACTGTCGTTTGAACTAACGGAGTGCGAAGGGAAATGGAAATGTAGTGGAGCCATCGCCACAGGAAGCTTGTGAACAGCAGTCGATGCATGAGAGCGATGAATCAGACGAGTTTAGAAGCTCTAGGTGAGGACCAAGCCAGGAGGTTTGTGTGAGACACTGCTGATGATTATATTTTTGGAACAAGCCTTTTGAAAGCTTTTTCCACTTTCATAAAGCCATTGTCACTTTCATACATGTTAAGGTACCTGCATGGTCTTGCATGGAACAGAGCACAAGGTGCAAGGAATCAAAAACCACTTTGGGAATCTTTTGTTTCAAGTGCAACTGACCACAACAGTAAATTGCATCAACAGTATTATTAGTAGTATTCGATTCCCCATTCCTGTGATGTTTCTGTCAGATCTCTGCTCTACTGTTTAATTCTAGCAGCAGTGAACACAGGACTTAAGCAGGTAGATATAGATAGATAGATAGATAGAAAGGTAGGTGATCTTGCTCTTTACATTATATTTAACTTGCATGAGAAACCAGTTACTGTACTGTAAATGTAATTCTAACATACTCTAATCTAAAAACCCTAAGTACAAAATCATCATCATCATCATCACAAATGTTTTCAACAAGTAATCCCATCAAACAAGGAGCTTCTGGTTATATCTCTCTGGATAAGAGCTAGAAATGTTAATCATTTTACCAATTAGTCAATTGACAGGATTTTTCACCTCGACTACATTTACATCTCTGCATCTGAAACAGTGCACACTGTATCTATGAACACTTATGTACATTATTTACTTATTTAATCTGGAAATAATGTACATGTTGTTAATGCCAGTACATTTTAATTTGAAAATATTCTGATGAAGTTTATGTTTTCCTGCTCATTGTGCATATCTGACATCATATTTGTACTGCATGCACTGATTGTTAACAGTTTTACCTCCTTCACATGGTGAACGTCTATTTTATTGGTTTACTATGAATTTTCACGCTTATTTGCTGGCTGTGTATATTAATATAAACCTATGAATATAAAATCTATTTGCTACTGCAGTGGCCCAGTTTCTCTACAAGGATCATTAGTTTTATCTCTAGAGGAACAGTATCTATATTGTCCACTAAGTGGCAGCAGAACAATGTGCAGACGTAGTATCTCTGTCAGCGTTTTAAAAGAATCTCCAAATGGTCCTGTTTCCCTTCACACTGCAGACTTTTATGTATATATGACAGAGAGGTCAAGCAGTTTATCATTTGAACAAGCATCATAGTATTTTGTAGCTATAGCTAATCAGAGTATCCATGTAAATTTACCAACATGATGCTGTCAAGAAATAGATATACACACAAGCAAAAAAACCAACAATAAAAAATTGGTGCTTCAAGTATAGGAGCTTCAAGCTTATTTAGCTGCACTATAACACAAGTTACTGTATGTCCCAGTGCTCGAACAGTGTGTTTTAGAGTGACACATACAAGCAAGACAGCCGACATCTGATCAATAATACTAATGTAGGAGCATGTTCTTATAAGACAGGACGAACTCCTGTCAATTGATAAATTAAGTGTCAGGAACGGACACAGGAGGTTTGATTAATTTGTCACATTATCCTCGTCTAACGAGCAGACAGGGATGACCAGATTGTGGCTGCCCACCAGCAACTCCAGACAAGCCCTTCATGCTGTCCTCTTTTAATTCAAACTACTGTAGAAAAAAAACACTGAGCTAAAGGAAACAATATGGGTGGATAAACCATAGAGACAAATCAAATAAGAGCAGATTACTGTTGTCAAAGCACTACATGTACGGAAAGAAGTTATGGCGATGTTCTTCTTTGTATTTGGAAAGATAAAATGGGCATTTATGGTAATATAGTACAATGTGAACACACTATGGCCTATCAGCTCTTAAAAGCAGGGTGATCCCACATTTAAAGGAAGCCCCTAATTTTACAAACAAGCAAACAAATAAATGAACAAAATGTGAGAGAGAAGCTTTTGAAATTATAAAAAAAACACACATTAGCACTGTAGACATCTCAGCTCTTCCTCATTAAACTCAATACACTTTACTGCACTCATTTAATCATTTCATTTTATCATTCACAGTATAAACCTCACTACAGGAACAGGAACGTCTATGTGAGTGACTACCTGGATACAATCTGTAATCAAATGGCACAATTTACAGGCAGTTGGAATTTTTAGATTGTATTTAGCATCACTATATATTATTTTTGAGGCTTGCATTCAAGATAGAATAAAGGAAACAAAATAATTATCTCCCCTAATCAGGTGTGTTTTGTTTGTTGTGTTTGTAGTAACAGCTCGTCGAAGGTGAGAAATGGAAAAACTGCACCATCATGTTCTGAACAATAGAGGGCACAAATGATTTATCCAGACAAACCAAAGCAGCGCTACAACAGCTTCCTATATGTCCAAATATACATCTTGGAGACTGTCGACTTCAATTTTGAGCTGTTTACAACAATCCCATGTTATCTTTGCTAAAAGCATGCATGCTTTGGTCCCATTATCCCTATCTGGACAGTATTTAGATCCAGACCACTCTGACTCTGGACGACTGGACATTAAATGTGACATAGATTTTATAACAAAGATTAGGGGCCCTTGAGAAAAAGAACAATGTAAATAACAGAGAGCAGACTTGCTTTTTTTTCCATGACGTAACACACGGCCTGCCAAAAGCACTCTGCAAGGTGTCCAAACTCTTTGTACAACAAACTATAAATCTTTCATTTTCCAAAATAAATTTGGATTTTTTCTGTTATGCTGGAATCCAAGTGTAAATACACGTCACACGAGGCAATGATGATCCGGTCTGTTTGATGGCTGCTGGGAGTTGAGGAAAGTCAGTCAGTGCTTTCCGGGAACATTTTCCTGAGTGTCTCTAAGAACTACGAGCAAAGCAGCACTTTTTAAAGGGGCAATAAAATGGAAAAGAAGAAATGGAGGATTAGAAAAATGGGTCACATTAAGCCTTTGTAGTGGCAAGTCATCAGCTTGAGACCAAATGTGAAAATTGTTAATGAACAGCACGAAGATACTACAAGAGGAAATACAGGAAATGGTATTGTCTGCTACTGTTTAGCCTATTGAAAAACAGAAAAATGGCTTCACAGCTATCCTTTAATATGCTGTAAGCGCTTTTTTAATGCTAAAAATGGACATGCAGACAAAGCAGTCATTGATCCAAGTACAGATCACAGTAAGATAAACGCAGTTTAAGACTTAGTGCCCTCCCAAAACAAGAGTATTTAAGCAGCAGTTGGCAAAAGACGACTCAACATCCAGATGCTCATTTTGAAAAAGAATCTGCAACCTGCTGTTTCTAATTAGGAACGGTCTTTAGAGGACAAAAGACACACAGTGGGCACAGAGGTTGTTATGAAGCATACTTTCAAAGCCACACTGTAGCAGTAGGGGATGACAGGTGAGGGAGTTTGCAAACGAAAGCTTCTCTGTGCAGTTAATGTCTTATATGAAGAATGTCTTGGCCGCGAACCAAAAACAATCAGCGCAATAACGATGGAACGATAAAAATGTCTGTCAGTATATTCACACTCAGCTCTTTATTTTCAGTGCACAGTCACCAAAGCATCTCCTACACCTCCACCTGCAACGCAGCTCCACCATCAACATGGGACTGGTTTAATATGTTGCTGCAGCCACAACGGGCTACCGTACCTGCCCAGATGGTCTGAATCAGTGGGCATCGGCCTTCGTGGTGTGCACCGCATCCAACTGCCATCAATCACAGTCAAATGCAGTCCGGTGAAAAGGTTATTTCCCTTCAAATGGTGGCACGAAAACAAAAGTCTAATTTCCGCAACTGGGCCAAGCAGGGCAGCTCGGCCACTTTTCTGTTTATTGAACCCCAGTGAGTCCACTCTTTGTTTGGCACTGTATCTCTTGGCTGAGAAAATATCTCTTGCCCACAATGTCTAAAGAGGGAGCACAATTGTTTTGGGACATCTACTTCAGAATAAATAACAAGGGAGCCTTGGCAAGCTCGACTGTGCAGGGCTTTGATATGCACCATTAGTATTTTCAGTGCCTTTTGTGATATGTATACAAATAAATACTGTTTTGTCTGCGTGTGCTTACAGGAATATACCCCCCACCCCTTTTCTTTGAACGATTGGTGACTAAACAGAAAAAGATAAAATCTGTATGACTCAGCACTAGGTTTTAGTGACACATCGAAGAACAGAACTTCCCTAAAGCCATAATAAAAGCACATGAGTTGGCCTGAGTCATGATTTAAATCAAGTTGTTCTGACACACAATGAAGCACATCCGGTAAATTCTGTATTACAGATAAACAATGGACAACAAATAATTCCTCTTTACTGCAGTCTGACTGCAGTAAAGAGACAGCACACAGATTCTGAACTCTCTCACATCCTGCACCAGCAGTTATGCGGGGCTGTCCAACATGGACGCTGGCCAGGCAGTTACAGTTGGGCGTGAGTCTCAGCGGCGCCCGCTGGAGTCGATCTGTCATTAGCGCAGCCCCACCTGCTGCCATTGTGCACCCCTTAGGCCCGGCCTGTGTCAGATTCTTTTATTACACACTGACATGTAGCTGCTGTCTGTGTGACACTGAGCCCACCGTTTCAAATCAGTGTTCACTGAGCCGTACAGGATGCAGAAAAGTGTCCAAACTGACAACTAAGCTTTATAGTAGAGCTACAAGAATGAAGCTTCTTAGCTCAATCAGGAGTGAAATGTATCAGGTAGGTCAAAACATATCAGAATCACAACACAACTGCAATAAATCGGGAGAGGCAGCTGCAAGGACATAAAAATTCTTGTTTTATTTTCCCTAACCAAACCCCGTCATCGCTTCTTAACACAACGGATATTACATTACAGCATGTAATGAGCAGTGTTCACTCTGAATCATAACTCCTCATGCCCGATTCATCTCCAAATAAAAAACTATGAAACCCATGCTGAGATGTGAGGATGAACCCAATAAAACCTTCCATGGTACAGTGCGTGCAGTGTGATGATTGCCGCTGTTATTTGGGGGCACAAATAACGCTAAATAAGCAACCTGAGCGCTCCTAAACCCCTACAGCAATAACCATTACTCCTCAATCCTCTTCATTTTAACAATACTGTATACTGTGCATTATCATTCATCACACTATCTAAGCCAATTGTGCTCGGTTTGAGATAGCACGGGAGCAGTTTAGTCCTCTGCAGGAGGAATTTCTACCGAGCTCTAAAACGTATTATTTAATATGCACAGTTTAATCAAAAGTTCGGTTTCAGTCACATACAGTATCTTGTTCAGCAGAGGGAGTGGGGATTTATCCATAGTGGAAGGTCATGTAAGAGAAAGAGCACAGCAGTGGTCCCTGCACATAAAGAATTTGTAATGAGGCTTTTGTTCTCCAATGGAGCACAAGTACCATAAAACAAGCAAAAACACCACTAAGTTTTTCCCTCTGGTCTGACTGACTGAAAGCATAGGCTGCTGTCTTGGCATTATGCAAATATGCAACTGGTGAGAACATTTTACAATAAGAAAATTCTGGTTTATAACACCACTTTAGCACGACATAACCCAGGTACTGTAGGAATGCAAATCGAATCAAAGAAAAAGGATTTCACTAAATCAGTGGCACAAGGCGGCAGCCCAAACAGGCGAACATATCCAGAGAAATAAAACCCGG
The DNA here is from genome assembly GCF_042242105.1 of Pempheris klunzingeri. Taxonomy (NCBI): domain Eukaryota; kingdom Metazoa; phylum Chordata; class Actinopteri; order Acropomatiformes; family Pempheridae; genus Pempheris; species Pempheris klunzingeri. The sequence goes on from NC_092034.1 coordinate 10,429,978, forward strand.
CAGGAGGTCAAAACACAGGTAGCAGATACCAGGCACAAAATCGGAAACAGGAAAAGAGGAACAGGTACAGATGGCTCGAACGCATGTGCACAACATGGCGATCTGGCAAAGAGAAAGGGCTGGTCAGCTTGTTATATACACTGAAGGACTGAGAATGAGATAATAGGAGGCAGGTGTGTCAGCAGGTGGGGATGATTTAGGAGTGTGAATAGGTAGGCAGGTTGGGTTAATGTAGAAATCAGGTCAGCAGGATTGGGGGAGAAAGTCCAAGGTCATGTAGTGGACAGGTGGAGAATGGCGGGTCTGGAAAGTTCCTCTGAAATGCATGAGCCCCGGGGAAGTGGGAAGTGGCTGGAGGCAGGAACAGAGGGGCAGACTGAGCAAAATAAAACAACTGAGGCAGCTGTCGTGACAGGCACTCTGCTCAATTAACATATAAAGATCAGTTTACTTGTCGTGGAGAATATTAATTAGCCTCTAATAACAGTTGTATTGCCTTTTGTGGCTCTGCAGCAGCTTAGTCATGCCTGACCTATTCATGATGTCACTAGTATCGTCTCAGCTTGGGTTTGGAGACCACAAATCTATTACAGAAATATCCGCTTTAAAAACTAGGGGCATGGACTTTGAAAGACATAACATTCACAAACAAGGAGAGTCTAATAAAAAGTAGCTGAGTTATATGATGTGTAGGATCCAGCAATTTTGGGCCTTGGACCATATTTCCACAACGTCACGGAAGTGTAATACTAAATTGCTAAACAACCTTTAAAGTGGCATTATGATACTTTTCCGAAACAGAGGTCACTGTGGGATTACAATTATGAGGCAAAAATAAGCTAAAGCGCTGAGCTATTGCACAAGTGGAGAAGAGTCATAAAGCCAGTAGACTGACTCATTAATGTGCACTATAGAGCAACATTTACCTTAAGTTTGCAGGCATTACCCACCATAAACTACTGGTCGTAACAGTAAAACCCCCCCGAGTGTACTGAAATGAGCAATTGAGATTTTATTGCTTATGAAGACAGTTATTTCAGTCTTTCAAAAGTTACACAGTCTTGCTTCAAGGTCTGACCTTAGGAGTTCAGTTAGCACTGCACAAGTGTGTATGGTTTGATTTCGTGCTGCTACAACTTGTAGATTAATTGATGAGTGTTTTCACTATCTTCTGATATTTTGTACATACGCAAAAAACTTGATCAAAAACATACTTTACTCTATAGACCTAGTTTCTAGTTTCAGTCATATTTTTTTCAGTCCTGAGGGGGTTTAAGCTACCATCACAGCCAGTGTATCAAAATGCCATGCAATATGCTGTACTTAAGTACATCCCCTAACAGTGTTTTCAAAGCTAAAGTGGTCACAGCCAACTAAGTTCTATATGTGACAGAAAAAATGTCAGTGTGGTGATGAGCGATGCTTTTAATATGTCACATTGGGATTGCTTTACGGGCCATCGCTGCGTGAGTGCGTCTCTGTGGGCATTCTGCTCATCTAAAGACAAGTTCAAATGCCAGCTGAGAAACACGACTGTGTATCCTTGGATGGGCACGTCTTGAGCGGTCCTTGGCTGTGCTGGGGTCGCAAACAGTACCATGAATGACACATTCATCCACCACCTCGAGCCCGGATCTCATCTCAAATCTATTAGGCCAGCTCTGATGACAGCTCATCACCAACACTGACAAGTGAAACACTAACCGTGTCAATGATGCTAACACTCAACCCCCCCTTCCACCCCACCCCCCCACCCGGCCTGACATGCATCAGCTCTCTATTAATAAACCAGAGAGTGGAGGGGAAACCCTTTTCCCCAGGTTAATGGCGAGACATCTTCTCACACAGACTTGCTGTCCGTAACCAAACGCCACCTGTGCCAGCAGCTAGGGTAACACCAACGCATCACCTCCTCTCTTATGTTTCCCACATCAAGGCCAGATTACCTGTCAGTGATGGGAAGTTGCAGCATGCGTTTCATCATGTTATGCTGGCAGTCAGTTCACTTTCAGGGGCTGAGAAAAAGTGGTGGTGATGTATGGTGGAACCAGGACTGCTAATAACAGAGTAAATCGACTGTTTGATATACTGTAGGAAGGCAAGCAAATGATTAAAATGTGAATAGCAGCAGTGCAAAATGAGATTAGAAGAGAATTCCTTGAAACGATCTGCTTACTATCCAATTTAAAAGCTGAGCTCAAGCCAACAGCTTTCGGTCATTAATCCTTGTAAATTGAGAGGGGATACAAGACTGTGTCTTTGTTTCACGCCTCTCCAAAGTCGGCTTGCGTTAAAATACTTGATTGTGGCTTGTGTGTGGTTCTCCGCATATTTGATCTGAAACTAGAAGCCAATCAATATGTACAATCTGCAAGCTGAAGTATCAACCTACCTCAAACAAAATGTTCAACTCACACTGGTCTAAGACTACAGTACATTATGCATGAGTGCACCACTGAAATGCTCTCTCATTAGTTTCTAATGCCTTTATCTCCCATTGTCGTTGCACTAATGTGCCTATTCTGCTTTGACAGAAATAAAGGCTGAAGCCACAGATTGTCTTCCAAGTGGATGCTACAGTAAATATCCTGTCAGGCAAATTCACTTGCAAACACTTCGCACCAACAGTGGGGAACAAACGCTGTGATTAATGCTGTTGGTGTCTCTTAACATGCTGAGACAAAGGAAAAACAACTGCTTCTCTGCCAAATGCATTGTTGATATCTCCGCAATGGTGGAGTTGGATGTGGAGAGGGTAATAAACAGCAAAACGACAACTTCCTCTGTTGCTTAGAACAGCTGTGTCCCACCCTTTTTGGCTTAAGACTCTATAAAACAATGTGTACACACTCCCTTGCCACAGGTATGTGTCTAAAGGAAGGGCCTAAAGTTTTCGATTGTTAGATGTTGTCTATATGCAATGACCTAAAATTGACACCATACAGTCAAAAAAAAAAGTACTGGGATTTGAAGCCCAGCTGTAATGCTGTTCCCCTCATGTGAAGCATTTTAGGTGGTACAAGATGCAAAACTATATATGATACAGCAGACACAAACAGTGACAAAAGTCATAAAAATAAACATTTGTACAGCAGAATTGTTATTCGCTTTTACCCTGTAATTTCCTTCAAAGACCCACTTCAAATGGAATCTTGCCACCCCTTGAGGGTCACAAACCTCAGGTTAAAAAACCGCCGGCTTGGATGAAATGAGGTTACACAAACTCAAACTGTGTAGCCGAACGCAAACACAACCCACAGCGCTTATTTTGAATGCTGATGGAGACCCCAAAGATACGCTGGGTTGAACTTTGGAGAAATGTGCAGAAAATAATGCACAAGACATCTTGAATATCTCCATTTGATGGAACGGTGCAGCCAGAAAAAAAAACGTGAATATGTTACTCAGCGTCATCATCATGTGCTGCGGCTTCAGCGAAGAGTTGGAACGTGTCGATAGAGCAGATGCTGCGACACTGTAGGATAAGAGGATTTTTCCAAATCTGAAGTTACTTGAGGCAAAGTAAAAGGGTACAACTGGATGTGAATGTGAATTACTGAATGTTAATGTAATGGCGGCTGAGATGTACTAAAAAGAAATAGTATATACTTTAGGCAATTAGGTATCTATAAAAGCATGAAAGATCAATTACCTTTCCTTATGCTTAATTTGGTTACAACACCACAGACATGACAAAGGTGTGTAAGGTGATACAGTAGGTAAACCACCGATGTGAGCATGCCATACAGTGCAAGCCATGCATAACCGAGGGCACAAATCTATGAATTAATCACAAAGCAATCCTCTGCTGCATAGCTGCTAATGTACACATAGTCTCTCTCATCTACCGCAGAGCTAAAGCTTTCTTCTCAAGGTCAAAGTCTCTATTAAGATAACTCTATAACCTTTAAATCCACCTCCACATGATACTCTAGTGACTGACCTTTCACCCTATCAAAGTTATTTCCAGAACCAGCTCATCCACAGTGCACCTACTGTAACAGAACTAGGCTAGAAGTTCCTGCTCATGAAAATTACATGAAGTTAACTCAACTGCCAGAAATGTTTGTATGAATTATGCACTGCCGGGCAAATATTGAGCGCTGACAGCGAACTTCTTCCTGAGACATTTCGGTTTAACATAAGGTGAATGTAAAACACTGAATGCTCCCCTGAGGGATGCAGTTAATGGTACAGAAATCATTGGAGGACGTCAGGTGGACCGCGGCATCAACACACTGACGCTAGCAGCTGTGGTTGTTAATAGCCTATTATGAGTTGGGTCAGTCTTTAAGTGATGCAGTAATGGCTCATTGATAATCCATATGTGGATGTGAGTGCACATGCGGTGAGAGCAATTCTAAAAATGAAAAGGTTTGCCAATTTATGTGTGTAAAATCATGGATGATTACTGGGCCAGAACCTCTGTTTGAAGTGACTGTTAACACTTCTTGTTGGAAATTCACAGAGTTTGGTTAAAAGCTTGAATGTCTTGATGACAAATGACTACAAGAGAGACAGGAAACGAATACAAATGACCCAGTCTTTCGGGGGGTCTTCCTCCCATGTAGGGGGGCTGGGGGCGTTTTACATGTCTGTGCCCAGGAGCCGGTCTATAATAATAACTCATCTATGGAGTTAACTATTTTCTTCATGGCATGCCACTCTCTCCCCATGCCTTCACTGATACTTGTCAGGCTGGTGCAGTGAATTGTGTGGTCTGCCTGTGTGGTGCCATCAAATTAATGTAATGCAACAAACACACACACACACACACACACACACACACACACACACACACACACACACACACACACACACACACATAAGTAGGGGCTGTCTCCTTCAGATTCACTGTACTCCCCCTCTCTGCTTCCACCCACCGACTCTGTGACAAATAAAGCAGGTGAATACATTCCTGAATTCCACCACTCATCTGAGGGATGGATTCATTTTCCAAGCCAGGCACCAGAGCATTGTGGGCCGTGACAGAACTTGCTCTATTGTAGATTTTTCATGGTTACAGTTATAAATCAGAGCCCAACTTTAGAAAACACCCCATTTCTCTGCAATTACGCAACTAATTTCGATTACGCTGTTTGCTGGAGTCAATTATAGTAACCCACTCAGCAGCTTTACAAGCCTCAGTGCAGTTTTAATGCGAGGCCCCCACAAATTGCGGCAAGTGCTGTTTAGCATGCATTCGTCACAGCGGTACAAGCGAACGCAGTTAAAGGTTTAATATGTTCATTTTCAGGTAACAGGGAAATTTAGAGAAGCAAAATTTGCCACAGCAGAGTGCAACCATACAAACGTACACACACTGACCATCAGAGAGCGGGACACCTCTAACACACACAAATACACACCAACCCAAGGTGAGTTTTCCGTCCTGAGCTCAGATTTGCATGTGCTCTGGGCAAGGGAGAAATGGCTGAAAGCTGGTACTTGAATGCTGCAGGGATTGCTGCACCGTGTCATCCATTTCTGGTGGAGTACACACATCAGTCAGCAAGCCTCTGCCATGGCCTCAGCTCATAGCCCATCAAATTTCTGCTCTCTAGGAATGACCACTGGGAGAGGGGTGTGAAGAAACAGTGTGTCAGTGAGATCAGTGGCAGGCATGAGGGACAACTTTGTTGATAATCCTGACACCAAAAAACTGCTCAGACTGAAACCGAAATCAGCTGAATTAAGCTGAATCAAACATCGTCTGCTAATGGTCAACAGCAACTTCATTTTTCATCCGTTTCTTTGGGCAGCATGTTTCCAATTAATTGCCTTTCCTCTGCTCATTTTCTGGATGAATTGAGGAAATGTGTGTATTTACAAGACACGAGCGCACAGGCTTACAACCGAAACAGAGTATCTCCTCATATTTCATGCTTGAAGCCGCATCCTGCAAGCTTCCCCCATCTGGTGTGGGGTGTCAGGAAAAAGAAACACAGAGCTCAAGTCACTGAGTATGGAGACGTTTGCTTACGGCTCATTTTGACAGCAGTTCAACAGCAATTTGGGTTTTCACGTTCGATAATGTTCTTCTAGAATGTTGCAGCCGTAAGCAGACAGCCCTTCAACTGGAGGAGTCCCTGTTATGGCAGGTGTCTGCATTGCTGAAATATCCTTGATGAAAGCACTGAATCCCTTCCAGCTGCGGTGGCGTTGTACTACAGCCATTGTGACATGCTTAAGCATCACTTTAACTCCTACTCTTAACTGTGCTAAACATCTCATAATCTCTCAATCGCCGAGCTTTGCTGAAATAGTGCAGAAAGAGTTAAAGTCTGCATTCATCAGTGCAGGCTGCGCAAGCGTCATAAAATCACATTTCATGGTCAGGCTGTGGCGTCACTGCGCTGTTCTGTATCTGGGCTTGGGGTCAATAGGCAATCGATGAATTTCATTTCCCATCTTCATGGCTCAGCAACAAAAATGGAGCAAGTTCTCTAAACAGCTACAGTTCGCGTCTGATTTCTGTGTGCCAGACATTTAAGTACTGTACGAGAGCAAGGATTTTCTGGTTATGGAACAATGTGCTCCAGTTATGTGAGATTACAACTTTTCAAGTAGCTTGTTTGAATGTGCTAACAAAGAATACTGTTAACAATTAGAGAGAAATGTGCACATGGATATTTCTACTTCTGAGTGAATAATACAAAGAGGAATAGTCTTGAGAGCGATATATTCTTTGAGGAATTCTCTTTGTCTCTTTGTCTTTACGTGTTTAAAATAAAGATAACCTACTTTGCTGGTGTTTTTCTTATCTAAAATCTTTTCCACCTGAATTTGACACCAAAATTTTGAGTGTCTGGATAAAAAAAAAATCATATTTAACTTAATTTTAAGCAGCTGAGCTTCAGCAGAGCCAGCCTTTTTTTGCAATAACCACAGATTTACCCCGAATTCCCACCTGTAAAAGGATCCTTCATAGCAAGATCTCCTTTACCGCCTGCAGGATTGTAAACCTCACTCAGGAACACTCTCCCTTTTATTCTTTGCCCTCGGACATGGCTTACACATCAATTATTCACACTCTTCCATTTGCCAGAAGTGGGGAATTGAATTTAAACACAATAAAATCCTGGTGCCAACACAAATCGTCAGTGATTCATGGCTGAACGTATGCAGTGAGTTAAGAGTAGGTGCAAAAAGGCGAAGGCCAAGTTTTCCTATGTGTGTTCGTGAGGTTAGAGTGAACATGAAGCCTGTGTGTTTTGTATGTGTCGGGCTTGACATGAGATGAGGAGTCATGCTGAGGTCATGAATAAGAGATCAGCAGAGGCGCTTTCAGTGATCTCACATATAGATCTAACGTAACAAATACAGAATGGTAAACCCATTAACTGCAGACTGAGGAAACTTAGCAGCCAAACTGTGGTTTTTATATGGTATTGATATGATTCTTGACTGAATGACTAAATACATTACTTTCTCATTTATATAAAAAGAGGAAATTGGTAGTTTTCTCAAAAACACTAGAACTACATGTGGCAGATTGTATCTGTACATAAAACCAAACATTTTCTGTGCTGATGATGGCAGGCAGATGCATTGGCACAGCCCACACATGCGCCAAGTCCCCTTGAAATGTACAAGTATTTTTGCACTGCTCTGTCAAAGCTGATGCACCAGCAGCAGCCTTGCCATAGCGACGCGAACCCACTCACAGTCCCAGTGAAAGGCTCTCTGAAGCCTCTGCAGTGACCACCTGCCATGGAAAACAATCCTGGTAGTTCTGAGTTAACAGTGGAAACAACCCCCTGCATATGGGGATCATAAAAGGACATTATAAAAATCCAACAAGGTCAACAAACATGCGGGAGCTATAGGTTTACACGACAGAGTCAATATAATTCAAGTTCCAGTGCCCTTCTCATCACTTATTTTGATAGGCCATTATAACGCTATGGTTGACTGATCAGACTTGCAAAGCAGGGGCAATCAGTATTAGCATAGGTTATACTCATGCAAGGGTTATAAAACAGTGGTAGGCAATCAGAGCAGCAGCACGTGAGGTGACTACACAGTGAGGCTGCAGTAAGGTACTGTTCTTCTACTGCTGTCTGGGTCAGTCATTGTGGGACTTAAACTACATTTATGGTGTGCTTTAACTGTCCAACAGTCTAAATTCAGACAATCCTCTTATTGTAATGTATGTGGTTGGTGTTTTCTTATGTGTTTTTGTCTTCTTGTCATTAAGGACTGGAAAAAGACTTACCCTAAAATCCAAAATTTTTTGGTCATGAGTAAAAGCCTGAGGACATTTAAAGCTGAGAGCACCGAGTAGCTTTTCGTATCCAAAAGTTACCATTAGAACCTTTCTCTCCTTCTCATTATTCCAGAGATTTACTCACCCAACCAGAGAGTCTATTTTAGCATGTCCCAGCTTGCAACAGTCAGATTCGCTGAGCACATTGATCGTTTTGTTAAAGGACAAGTAATTGTGGGAGAGTGGTGTGCTCTGATTGCCTCTGGGCTTCTTCAAGACCAATTTGTCTGGTTGTCACTCGAGGGCTGGGGTTCAGAACTCAGTATGGAGCAGGGAAGGAGCTGGATGGGAAATGTGATCTCCTTGTGACGCGCCGGTTGCCTCCTCCCTGACTGTTTGTGTGAGCGTACTCGCTGATGACTGAGTGTATTTTCCTGTTTGTGCTGCTGGGCACCGCAACACTGACTATCAATAATGAGCCCCCGTTTGTTTGAGAATGTGCTTGTTACGTAGTTTGCCGTTACTGCTTTCGAGCATAGTATTTCAGATGTGACACACCCAGTGTAGTTTTGCTTCACATGGATACAAATGTTTAGCTTTTTCTTAAATTAACAGATAAATTAATTTGGCAGACATGGGAATGTCTATTTCAAATGTTTTACTAGGGAAGTTGAGTGTTCAAGTTGGAGTAGATTTCCAAGTTTGAGCACTAAGAAAACAAAAATCAATAGATCCTCTTCTGCAATAGCTTTATCTAATCTCTGTGATCCAAAGAGAATTAACACTGCAACTTGGCCAAGTAAATCTCTTAATCAGCACAACCTCCTGAAAGCATCATTCGATATGCCAGTAAGATCCTTTCATATAACACGCAGACACCGTGAACAATCTATAACATGCCCATCTGTTTCAAGCTAAATGGAATTTCACACAAACCCAACGGCGTGTTCCTCCAATAACAATGCTGTGAATGTATTCTTCATTGTGGAAGCACCTCGAAACATCTTCTCAGAAAACCTCATCACAAAATATCATGTAGCATCTTTAGAAGCAAATTCATCACCTTTGTTGTGTCTTCCCTCTTTAGAGGCTTCTCGCTGTGATGGCTCCAGGCTCTGGATTTAGCCAGCCATTACAGACCAAGACCCATTTTTCATGTGTAATTGGGTCCTCCATTAAACATGAACCTGGAGGTACTCATTTAGCTTGGCGCCATCACTTCCACAAACCAGCAACAGATACTACAAGAGATGAGTCACACTGAAAAGGTAAAGCTTCAGACAGAAAGGGGACAACAGATAGAGCATAAAGAAAAGATTTAAAGCTGTTCACATTCAACCTCTGGTATCCTGCAGCTACATGGGTTAGTTTACACCAAGGAAACCTAATTACTCTCACCCGTGGCTTCCTCAAGGTCACATGTAAGGACATGTTTTTTCCAGGCCTGAAATGCTCTGCATCCCATGGTCTGGTGAATCATGAGCAATGATTCACTGTATTTTCAATTATTTACCATTTTCTACTGCTCAAAACACATGGGATTAAGTGTACCTATTTCTATGTGTTATACATTTGTGCACACGGGTTAAAATGTGCACTAGCACAGCACTGTAACATTTTGAAAAGGAAAATACTACTGTACTACTGTATTGCTCTATGTTTGATCTCAATACCATGATGTGTGGTCCAGAGTAAATAAAACCTGTATCTGCATATCTATATATCTATATCTATATCATATAATGGTGTTGGGTGTTCATTTCACTTGGCTTTTTAGCTGCACTAATCTACATTTTTATATATACAATGGGAAAAAAAATACTACCTGTAAAATGAACTTTGTCGCTCATTGTAACGAACGCACAAAGAATTGCGACCAAACTGGATTTAGTGGAGACCAAAACGGAGTAACAGGGAGAGATTACAACTAAATCATACCAGATGGTCATAAGCACGACTGACAAATGCTGACGTTGTGCCATGTTTGCTTGATGTGTACATAGGTGACTGTTTGCTAACACATTTCACCATGTCGGGCTTCATAATCTGCTCCAAATCAATGTAAATGGGGAAAATGTGCTGTGGTGTGACATCAGGTAATAGAGATTTAAGACCAAGTGGTTGCTAGTGACTAATCCTTATCATAATACCTTATCAAGACCCGCGAGTGTCTGATTACATAGACAATACCGGTGTGAAACGTGGCAGAGAAATCTAGCCTCCTACTGTACCACGCTGAAACCCCACACCACCACCCCTGCATGACAGACAATATCAGCCTCCCACAGAGAGCCACGTCTTTGATGGCACTTTCCATCAGCACATTGTGGAGTACCCTGCTTCAGTTGCAGCCACTGAGAGAACACTGGCACTCAATATTTGCCCTTACCGTACGAAGTCATAGATCATCAGGCAGACAAAGTGAAGTGACAGACTCTAAATCAGGAGGCTAATGAAAATTCCCTAATAAAAATTCATAAAGGACCATCCTGAGGTTGGAGATGTTAAAAGTGGGCAAGTATGCTAATTTGACTGAACTGTGATTCTCCCTTACGCAGTTAAGAATTTTGCAAGAAGACATGGGTATAATAATTAATCCCAATCCTGATATCATTACAGCTAGGCTAACACTATGCACTAGACACATGCATAAATACATGCAATACTAGTAAATAGTAAAGAGGAAGGCACTTTGTTTGAAAAAAGACCCCATTTGCTACTTGGTTCATACGCTATTGCTCAAGCTTAATTCAAATGGAAGTGGCATGCTGACATATGCAGTCAGGATTAAACCGAGGATTTTGATCTACAATCTACACATGCCGCTCTGCAGGAACATGCATGCTTGCAGTAGTGAGTACCCACTAAAATTGTGCAATTAATCATATAGTCTCTGTATGATATTAGTTTTCTACTATACCACAAAGTAACATTAAGCTCATTCATCTTCTGTATCATTGCAGTAAGCCTGATGCATGCATCCAACTATTAACTGTCAAAAAGCAGCTTAATGGTTGTGTGATGGAGTTTGTTCGACGACTGCTCTCTCTTTTCAGGACTTGATGTTATTAAACGTCTCCCTAAATGAATTCTTTGTTTTCCTTGTTATAGAACATGGTGGAAAAGTAATTGCATTTTTTAATCTTGTCAGTATAGAATTTCATTTTTCTGAAATATCTGCATACAAACAAATAGCTTAGACAGCAGGAGTTAGGAGACTAGAATTTGCTTAAATAAACAACTTCATTTCAAGTAGTGAAAAAGTATAGGATAATAATTTTCAATTAAATATTTTCTCACTAAAGCCAAAGTGAACTCCATTATTAACTGCATGATACTTTTAAACAATTTCACTTTGATTCTTTTGCTGACCGCTGCATTAATTAGGTGAATTTTGGGAATTCATCATTCAGATGAAGTTAACCTTGACTGACTGAAAGTTGAAATGTGGATCAATGTTGTGCGAGAGGAAGACCTGAAAATTCTTACACACTTTCGACTGCTGACTGGCCTAGAGCTGCAGGCTACTTAAGATATGAGTTAGTATCCACGTCAGTAAAGTGTAAAATTTGTGGTCTCAATCTACAAAAGTCTGCTGTTTGTAACAGTTTCCTTGCCTGCATTTGACTTTTTTCATGCAGTGGACGGCCCACTGATGTCTGATGCCTGGACAACGCTTAATCATATTTTGGACTCCAGTTTTCATTAGGAATCTGAATCTTCATGTGTGATATTTTGGGGCTCTGCTTAATGAGAAAACCATATCCAAGACTACATTCTGCCTCATACATTCAGGCACTGAAATGGCTCTAGGGCTGTTGTTCCAACTACAGCCTGCACTTGCGCATTTTCTGTCTGTCTGCGTAAGAAAATAACATATATGGGCCAGAATATAATGTGGAGGAATGACGGCGTATGGAATCAAGCACCACCAGCCGGTGATAATAGCAGTGCAGTGCATTCTGGTTGTTGTATGTTTTCTAACTTTTGAGCAAAAAGGAATGCCACAGCCCTTTTCTCTGTTTTCAAACTTTTGCACCTTTCTACTGCATCGACTGCAGAATTTTACGAGGAGACCATCTTTCCAACAGTGAAATATTTCTTTCAGTGTCTCTCAACTGTGATTTAGAGTTGTGGGAAGTCACAGTCACATAACATGATTAAAAAGAAAACTCTTGAACTGACCCTAAAGGCCTGTTTATGCCAAATAAGTCTGAGTTCAAACTTATCTTCTGCCTCAGTAGATAAACAGTTTAATCTCAAGATGGGGACACTTCAAGAACTATTTTTATTGGAATGATGCAATGAAATGGTGCATCACAGCATTTACCACAAAGACCTGGAGATGTAATGTGACCTTTGCATATTTATTCATTTCTTTGTGTTTGCAAATGCCAAACCTATGTCTCTGTCAAAGCGTCACGACATTATATTTAAGATTGTCTCGATTTCATTTGTGCCAGTACAGAGCTGCAAAATAAATAATCGTACTGTGGCTGTACTGAGGTGTAATTCCCATTTATCATGCATATTTCTATTTTTTTTTTCTTTGCTAGAAACTGTCGAGAGAGTTTAAAGAGCTAAAATGAAATAAAAGCATGGTTTTTCCATTGACTTTCTTTCTTGTCTGTTAATGTTGGCAGGGAAGAATGGTTGGCTTCTACAGTGAAGCCACCACCTCAGAGAATAGTTTTTCTGGCTCATTCCCTGGCATCAAGTGACACGTTTCACAAAGGACAAGAATGGAAATACAAGAAGCAAATATTGCTTTGTCTGCGTCTCTATTTATTTCTTTAGCTTTTCCATCTCTGCTTCACTGACTGCACTCTATTTGCTCTAGCAAAGCTCAGATTACACTTTCTTTCCCCACAAACAGGAAGCTGTTTTTTATTGTCTGCAAGAGATTAGAAGTGTACACTACACGACAGGAATCCCCAGCCTGAACAAGAGTGTCTACTACAACCACTCTTTCCCTGTGTAGATTCTGTTTGTCTCATTTTAATGAACATCCTGCAGCTGAGATAACTTACCAGAGCTGTAAAATCCTTCCTTGTGGTATTATAAACTGTTTTGCAGTGTTTTGGCATCTGAATAGACTTTAAACACAAGGATGTATTACTCAAAGTGCCCTTCTTGGATTGCATTTCATTGTCACTCACTGCTACATGAAGCAACATGCCCAAACATAATCAGCTGTGTTCTATAAATGCAGGGCTGTTTTTGATCTGACTGCCCAGTAACACCCCAGCATGTCACCAATGCAGTTATTGTCACAGACTAAGCCACAAATATGTACGTGTTTGCATTGCCCTCAAGCTGTCTAACCTGACGGACCACGGTCTGGCCTGATGTGACCTGGTTAAAGAAGGCTTGCAACCTTCTCTACAACAATCTTGTAACTGCCCATGAGAGGTACAATATGCATCATATACGCTAGCCTTTGGCCTTCTGTTGTTAGGTTGAAAACCTGTGGCTTTGCATTCAACCGGCAGTTTATTTTCAGACCGACCTTTCCGCTTCAAAAGGGGGTTATGGAAATCATTACGTTAATAGCATGTGACTAATTAAATCAATCAATCAAGCCATCAAATTTATGCCATCCATCATCCTACAAACCCATTATCGGGACAACAAATGACACTTAATAGTCCACAATAATGCAATTTTACTATTCGATAATAACATATAAGCGTAGATCTGTTCCTATAAGTTGCACTACAATCAGTTTAACGGGAATAACATATCAGAGGAAAAGGCACAGATTTCCTTTGGGGGCACCGTTAAATTACAGAAGAGAAGGAAAACGACAGCAGGAGGAAAAATAGGGCCAAGAACCTGAGAGGAGGGACAAGAGCGAAAGGGTGATCCATCCTTATTAGGTACAAATCTAATGTATCAAGCAGCCAGTCACAGGTCGGTCAGTGTGATCTGTGGGGCAGTGCTCATGAGGAGACAGACCATTGCTGTATTGGCCAGAGCTCAGTGAATGCTGAGGTAGAAGTACTGTAAATGGCAAACACAAATACCTTTTCCTGTGTTGCTTTGCATTTAAATTGAATTTGCAATGGTTGCGGTGGTGCGTGGAAAATACAGGAGACTGAAGAGAAATTCTAAATGACACCTTGCTCCCACAGAGGATGCTCTGTTGCTCAGTGTGTCATACATCACCCCCTGTACTCTTAGCTACATTCACACATTGAGTTGCAACCAATTAATCTGCTCAAGATATTCTGCAGTGTCACTCCTGAAGGAAACAGCTTGGCAGTCTGCATTACCTGTTCCACAATGTGCACAGGGTTGTGCAAATTTAGCAAAAATTGCAGCAAAATGCACTGATTGGAGACAATTTTGTCAACTGTTGTTTCAGATGTCAAGAGTTAACTATCAAGCTCCAGGTCCTTGAAGTCCTAAAAACATTTACAGTTCCACGATGTTGTGATACAGTTGAACGCCTTTGAACAAGCAAGTAAGTGGACCTTGATTTGAAATTGTTTCCAAAGTCAAGAATGAACCATTCAACTCAACAGAGCCTTGAGTTTAATCATTTACTCAGTGTAAACATCACATCGCTTCAATAAATAGTAAAGAAGCAGATAAAGAATATACAATATATGTGATAGTGTGATACATATTTTTTAAAGCTACTTAAGGGAAAAGGGGTAAAACCGTGTGTTAATTCCCAGTAATCTTTAGTGTTATTTGAAAAGCTAATTAAAGTGTTCTCTCTGTGCTCTCAGATGAAGACACACACACACATACATGCTAAAATACTGACAATACAACCACCTTACACATACTAATGAAACAGTAGTTACACTATACCACATTACGCTCAGCCATGCTAATTTATCAATTAATTTCTGCTTTTTAATGGAGGCATTTGAGCTCCGCCGTTACGCTTTGACAGTGATGTTAGACAGCCGAGATCCCTCCTGTTTACACCTGCCTGGTGTTGACACAGAGTTAGCCAGGTAAGTAATGGGGCCAAGGGTGGATGTGTCCCCAGAATGATGGAGAAGGAGCTCCATTTTCTGCATGGCCGTCCACGACGAGCTGCGCCAGAGAGAGTGAGTGATTACACCAGTTTACAACAGAGGTGTGGCGAGTTGATGGGGGAAATGTATCTGAGCTCAATCTTGGCCATGACTCTCACAGACCAGGCTGTAATGTGTGGATAGGTTGTAGTGTCCTTGACTTGGAGCTTATATTGTCAGGATCATGGATTGAGTGCCGAGGGTGGGCAGCAAGATTCTGGTCACACAACAGCACTTTATCCTCTGACACACAGAAAAAATAAAAACTAAAAAAAAACAAACATTATGGAGCGAGTTAATTTTCCCTGCTTGGCCTCTGGAGCAGCTGTGGCCATGGAGGCTATTCAAATTAAATTAAATCATGGAAAACATGTGATTATAGTGCACACAATTCATCCCAAAGTGGAAAAAATGAACAATGCAGAGAGGAAATGTATGCAAGAAATATACCAGTGCAACACAAGCTGATTGAAATCAACCTTTTTGACAAAGAACGTGCATACTGATGCCATACTGCAGCTATTTCACACTGCAGTGCCTCAGATTCCAATGTGGTATACCTAACAACAAGGGCAACATGGTACACATACGGTCTCCATGGGGCTGTACGTGTGTGTGAAAGTGTAAGTGTGTGTGTGAGTGTGTGTGTGCTCTCTTTATGAAGCTCTCTCATGGCCAGCTGGGGACATGAAGGGCTGACTCTTACTCAATGACACCAATGTAAGAAATAAATGTGCTCCACAATGACAGAAGCTGACAGCATGTAATTAAAAAGTAAAACACCGTTTACACCTGCCTTGATAGATGATGCTCACACACATTTTGGTTTTCTGATACAGGGAGCTTCAATAACTTAGCCGCTAAAAGAAAAAAAAAACATAATAATAGCTTTTTTTACAAGACTATTAATACCTGAAGCAGCCTTTAAGTGACAATTACAGTCACATTCTGGTCACACAGAAAAAGCAGCAACACTTTGCTCCACACCAAAAATGTCAAAAGCTACAGTTTGCAGGAATAATGCAGGGTATCATTTGCATCCTGCCTCTTGTCCATCATTTCATTGCCTTAGTTTATCCAACCGTTTGACATTTCGCGCAAAGCTCCGCTTTCGGTGAGCGAGATTGATCTGTTTGAAATTTCAATCTGCAACCAATCAAATAAGACATGGGAACCATCTGAGAACGGCCATTTTCATCAGTGCTGCCGCACAGCCCCGAGGAAAATGAGATATGAAAAAGAAAAAAGAAAAAAAAAAAAACCCTGATTCCTGCGGGACTGCAGCAAGAAAAGTCTCTCAATAAAACATGATCAATGTTCAATAGGAGACCTAACTGCCAGCACTTTCTCGGACCTTGCCACCACACTAAAAACACGGGTTATGCGTGATTCTTGCATGGTGCATTGTGTCATTACCTGAGCGCATAGTAATGATACCAAGCGCCTCTTGATTACTTTGAGGCTCCACTCCAACCCTCATAGGTGTATTGAGTCTCTTTTTGTTGGCAGGAGTGGGGCTGCAGTCCCAGTAATTGCCAGCTAACGGTGCGTGGAGAGAACATTGTCTCGTATCACAGAGCGTCTGGGGCAGAGGGTTCACTTTTTGTGAAAACACAACCAGGGCAACTGACAGTAGGCAGCATGTGAAACAAAAGAGCCTCGATGGGGTCTTGAAATTAAGTGATTACAAGCGTGAGAGTGGAGATAGAGTTGAGTAAGAAAAGAGAAATAAAGACGTAATGTGGAAACAACAAGCATGATAATGTGGTTGGAAAAAAGGGCAAGCAAGGAGGAGAGGTGATAGCAGAGCGGGGAAAACTTTTTAATTTGAGTTAACAATAGTAATGATCACTTGAGGGCGAGTCGGAGCAGATAGCAAAAGCACTGGGGTAATAGAGCAATTCTCTGAGGTGATAACAACGATGAGCAAAGAAAACACATCCAAACCAAACAAATTAAGACTCCTCTTAATAGTCTGCAATCTTAAAGGGCAAAATTTTGTTTTGACAGTCTTTTTGTGCCGTTAAGCTTTGGTCCACTGAGGGTGCCTCCTTCCTCCTATTAATATCTAACTTAACCATGAAAACAGCGTACCACTGGTTCTGTTTTTGTTTTTTCACTGATACCTATAAGCGGAGGTGAATTTCCTGCTAGATTCAACACAGTAATGCCTCGTACACAGCAGCTTTGTAACTCAACCATGCTCACCAAACTAAAAATAACCCAGCCATTCTTTCCACTCAGGAGGACTCTCGCTCACAAACATTAGCACAAATGGGAAAACTGATTACACGGGCTACCAGGGGTGAATGTAAATGGACAGTGGCACAAAATAACCACAGGCCAATGGAATACAATGCAAACAAAGAAAAACGAGGGGAAATCAAATCCAGGCAACCTAAGGGGATTAGTGGATGTTGTGGTGGTGACACAGGCGATTGATAAAAGCACAAAAACCTCAACTTTTGCTAATGTGTTAATGTACCTGTTGGAGCTGCAACAGCTTCACCAACCTCTCAATTTGATTAAAGGGGAAATCCACCAATTTTACACAAGAAGGTCGAATTTAGTCATCATAAGGAGCATTACACAGCCTCTGAAAACAGTTGTATAATGTCTTTTGTTGTAATGGAGGGAGCTTTCTACACTCTAGGAAAAGCCTCCAAGCTAATGGATCTGTTACTCATACTAGACTTACCGGACTATATTTTATTTCTCGCCAGGAAAAACAAAACGGCGCCATCAGCGTAGTCAACTGTGTTGTTTTCACACAAGGGTGTTTTCCACCTGAACACCCTCTAAAAGTCAGAATATATTGGCTTTTGCTGTTTTGATTTTAATCTCCCCAAACTTGTACTTGATGTACAATGCTAAATCACTGTGCCTTTAAAATTCCGACTGGAGTCCCTTGACATGCAAAGCCTTAATCACTCTTTTCAACTATGAGGGTGACATTTCTATGACAACCTCATCATTACCTAATTATTCATTTTACATCGAGTAATTAATAACAAGGTAGAGAATTGCAGGGATGGTGAGTAACAGAAGGGTTTCTCTGCAAAGCAAGGAAGCTCTTTCAAAGGCGGCATCGGCACAGACATTTGTGATTTTAGGGAACGTCTATAGAGCAGTAGTGAGGTTCGAGGGATCCAGAGCTTATTTAACCTTGCAATAATTCATGTGCAACCACTTCCCAATTCTGACCTCAACAATAAGAAGGTCAAAGAACATTTTCACTCTGGTTTGACAGAGAGCTGCAGACGGTGACATTCAATTTCCACTTCAGTGAACACGTTTCCTCTCTTCTTTTACTCAAAACTAGGCCAGACTGTCTCGCAGTATTTGAAAAGGCCTTGACAGCCCGTCACTCCTTTTAAGTCAGGCAAAGAAGGATCTGAGTGGGCCAGCTTGGGGTTTAGCTACTGTACGACATCAACTGTAAGTTCCAATAATGCTCGCAATGTAGCCAAGCAATGAGTGCACTGACCGAAAGAGCCAAAGAATCTGTGCTTCAACACAGCAGCAGAAACCAGAAACCAGAAGGTAGGGGCACTGTGAAACAAAGACACCATGAACTGGGCCTGACAGGAAGCTGATATGGATATAGATATCACAGTCAAATGTCTTCTTTCTGCCTTCGCTAAAGGCAGTGAACCTTGGGAAAGGGGTCATGGTGAAAGGTCATGGTGCAAGGTTAAAAGAAAGCTGTTACCAGATGACACTGATACTGGTTCTCCTTTTTTCCGTTATGTAAGAGCCTTGACAGAGGCGCTTTGATGTTGTGGATCACAACAACATCCTCTTATGTTGCTACAAGACAGGCTGTGTAAGACATCTTGTGAAGCTACTGCATTTTCTCACTCTGTAGTGACTGAAACAAGACTGTCTGGATTCACATTAGTTTTCTCTCACATATTTGTATTTGTACTCAGATCAATCAGCAACATTATCATCAGCCACTATTCGTTCTAAATAGTTTGACCGGTCTTCTTGGCTCAATCTTGGCTTGATTGATAGGTTGTGCAAAATTTAGTGCCATGGCCGGCGACAATGAGACCGCCGTTATATCCTGGTGGACAGGAGAGCAGAAGCATGGTGAGCTGATGTTTGCTTTAAGCCTCAGAGGCTACTGTGATGGGGCTGCTCCCAGTAACAAAGCGTAGACTTCTGTGGTTTAAGTTGTTTCTAAGAGATAGCAGAATTCATTGCAGATGTTGCCTGCCGATAATTCAATTCATGATACTTTCTCATCTCTTAATCTTAATACTTAATATACATATTTTTTAGAATATGTAAATAAATAAATAATGCTACATGATAAACAGACCCTGTGACCTGTAATCAGTGATCGGTGTACTGCATCCAGCGATCGGTGATCAGCCCCAAAAATTTTGATCAGAGCGTCCTTACACATTTGTGAAATTCATATGAAAATCCAGTAGGTTACGAAGGGTGTACAAAAACTACCGTTTTTAAGTATTCTCAAAGGAAGTTTTGAGCACAAAGAGTCAGCATTGTTAAACCTCCTTTTGGATGTTGGTAATTTAATTGTTCTGTTATGCCAGTTTTGCCTCTGCATTTCTGTGGCTTTGCTCTATTGCCTGCCAGCAAAGCAGGCAGTCTGTTGGGTTTGTCTGATTCCAGATACAAAGAATCTCACTGACCACTTAGGAAATAACTGGACCAAACTTGCAGTACGGTATGACTTTGAGATGATATATTTTTCATATAAGGAGTTCGACACATCATAGGACTGTAAGCAAACTGCAAGTAAGCAATCAAGCCTTTCACGGTATGAACACAAACATCAAACTTCAGACCGTGATACACACAGATGCTTGTCAGGTGAATCAAGCAGATGTCATGTTAGTTCACTGAGTGTGAAAGGAAACATTATGCAACATGGTTAGCCATCTGTTATTGTTGTGCCTGTCCAAACATCATGGGAGAAATGTTCTGCCGCAAGAGAAAACACCACTTTGTGGAAAAGCATGAAAAAATAAATGCTTTTGGACAGTGTGTTAAATTTAAGAGAAAAGCTCTAAGCCAGCTGCAGAACAAAAATTAAAATGAAATACTGTTTCCTTGTTCATTTTGCTTATTTTTCAGGTCTGCAAAGGTCCATAAACTTTACTGAATTATTACAGAACTGACACAAAGGCTGGTAGTTAATGCCCAAATTCAAATTTATTTGGTTTCTTTATTGGTAAAGAAGCTATGAACTTCTAAAACTAGCTTATAATAAATGTGCATTTGCAGCGTTTTATCACTATCTATAAAAAAAAACAAAACATGCATGCTCTACAATAACAACTACACCATCTACTCTAAACCACAGTCAAGACAAGCAGTGTTAAATAGCAACTCTCGTCTTGCTATTTAGACATGATGCCAACCTAACCTGCCTGTGAGTATCAAATATTCAGTGTTTGGTCAGGGATTATGGGCTTTGAACGTGGTGTCCTTGTGGGGCAGGTGGAACATGACCTGCTAATAGCCATCAGAAAACCAAAGAGAGGGAAACAAAGACGGGCCCTCACGTCACTGGGCAGGCCCCCACACATGTGCTCCCAACAACATGCTGAAAAGTCACAGTTTTTTCACAGCACTGTCACGTGGCTGTGGATTGGATGAGTGCATCCACATCTTAACTCACACAGACCACATGAGCAAACTTTTTCCCTGAAGGAGAACACTTAATGTACTTTGATTTTGGTTTCTTTGGCCCTAGATAAGACCCTCTTTCAACTTATAATTACTGTAGAACTATAGAAGCCTAAAAACTTTTTCAATAATTCTATATAATTATTCTACCACTTATTCTAAGCAATAGATCCAAAGGTTTATTTCTAAAGTAGTTTCTAAAACAGATATGATTCCAAGTCTTCAGACTAAATTGTATCAAAGGACCTTGAACTGAAGCCACTGCTCCTACAGGGAGAGAAGAGCCATGTGGGGCACATGGTAGACCCCTAGCTGACCTAGGACATGCCGACCTTTGAGTGCTTGTTTAAATCTTTGTTATTGAGGAAGTGGCCGTAAAAAAAGCTTTAGTATTACAATTTGTCCTCACTTTAGAGTTTGAGAAAAAGACAAAGAAGAAAGAATGAAACAAAATGTGAAAACACATAATTATCCCCTTATCTCAAACCCCTCCCCTCTTCTCAGCAATCTGTATATTACAGCTATTCTCTTTGAGTTATCAGTGTATTAGAAACAGAGTTTCAGTGTGTTTAATAGCGATAACCATATTCTCTCCAGGGAGGAAAGTTTTACTATTTGGCGCAGCCATAATTTGACAAGTGGAACCCTGCCTTTTCCTAAAACATTAAAATAAGTTTCTTTGGTACAATAAGTGCATACAATTGCAGTTAGTAAGCAGGGAAAACGAATTGGATCAAGCACCACCAGAAGTGGGTCACGTGCCATTATTGTATGCAACATATCTGTCGAGATTTTGAATACAAAATGAATTAACTTGGCACGGAGAACGTAGTTGTGGAGAAGAGTGGCATCTTCAGCATGGCATTTGTCACACAGTGGGGTTACAAATGGAAACATTTGTGGAACTTTGTTTTGTTGTAATGAAGTCTGTGGATGATCTTGCATTGAATAAGGCAGTGCCTAGAGTTGGTGGAGCACTTGTGTATGTTCTCTCGAGTGTTATCCCAAAGATCACTACCTGTCTCCATATCCAGCTTCTTTTACCTGCATGTTTTTACATCCTGCACTGAAGGTGAGGTTATGAATAACAACAAGTTATAGAGTAGAGATAACAGCTGCCTCCCATCTTAAAGAATCCCGGCTCTATTTTCTCTGGAATGGCTTTGTATCTGAAGAAGTTGTTCTTATGGAGACCATATTGGACCTGATGGTTTACTCATTCATTATTTTTACCGCTTAACCTTAATGGTCACGGTAGAGCTGGAGCCAATCCCAGCTGGCACTGGGCGTGAGGCGGTTTACACCCTGGACTGTTCACCAGTCAACACAGGGTCCTGAAGACAACTATAGGAGGCAAAACTCCTGTCTGCAAACAAGTTAACCACATCTTTCCATTGTAGGAAATTTCAATACACAGTAGATGGGAAAAATGAGGAATACCCTGAAATTGGAAGGAATGTGGATATTGACTTGATTTTGAAATGAGATTCAGTCTGTTTCAAGTGTGTCTAGTGCTATGAATTATCTTATTATTGTCAAAGATTGATTCATCAATGCACCAATCTCATTAGGAGCTCATTCCTCACTTGCTATTTTGATCCAAATGTGCTGTGTTAAAGTATGACCTAGCTACATTATAACAGCGCAAATTCTTCAATAAAATCCACCAGGTCATCAGGACCAGCTGATCTTTTCCCTTTTCAGGACATATAACATTCACTTACGAGATCTAGATTTAAGAGATCTTTGTCTCAATGATTAAGGATCGCTTGTTCCAGCTGCCTAGAAACTTCTGTATCATTGAATTAGTCTTTACAACCCCAGAGGAGTTCACTGATTCACAAAATCAAAACCTGTGATTGATGTCCTTCTAAGATGTTAATATGTCACCATCTTCTGATTTCACCTTGCTTATTGTCACTTTTCAATTTCCTCAGTTGTCTAGCCAATAACCTGTGAAGTTGACCTTGGAATATTTTTGTTGTAAAAAAACAAACGTCCGGGTAACTCAATCTGAAAGCAACTGATTGTATTTGTACCTTAGAGAGAGCATTTCTTATGCATTTCTGTAGAGGCGTGTGCAGCATGATCTTTATCCAAATGATTAATTTGTTGTTCCAAATCCGCCAACTCGGCCTGATTTCTTTTCTTTCTCATAGCCTAGAAAGATATGACGCATCCTCTCAAATAAGGTTCCCATAATATTGATGGAGAGGTTTCGTGAAGGTTGTTCATTCATAGAAAAAGGGAATCTGTTCTTTGAGGAACTTATTGAGGTCTGGCTCTTTTAGCTGTTATGAGTCAAGTTTTAGTCAGAGTCACCTATTTAAAGGCAGACGGGGGAGGGTATGGTCTATACCCCTATATCACTTCATTGTGGTATTTACTAGTGTGTAGCTAGTGTGTAGTAACCATCAAGAAGTCACTCATTAAGTAACTTTTGACTGCTAAAGGAAAGCTGGAGAGGGCTGGCAAGATTTCCATGACAAAGGATGTCTCTCTGCTTGCCCTGTTGTCACTGCAGTCCTGGCCAGACAATAATGGACCTGAACTCAAATGCACAAAATCTCAGGAACAAACACTGCTGGTAAACATGCATCATTTGCATTGTTGAGAAACAAACGAGGAAATCCCATTTAGTTGATTTGGCATTAAAAATGATATAGAGGAACATAATCCATGGGCCGATGGCCTGGAACCGTTAGTTCATGAGGGGCAAGTTGAATGGCCAGTCCATCCGTGACAGTGACGGCCAATCAGAATCTGCAATATGAGCGCATTTTAGAAAATCAGATTCATCAGTTTCAAGTCACGTGTCCAATGAAATACATTGTAATTCGCTGAAAGAGGCGTGGGGATGGCAATTAATTAGAGCCACTGCTCCCCAAAGGTAATTAACTCAATATGTCTACCAAAGGTAGCCAAAGTCAGACATTACCACCGCTTAGCAGTCTGTTATTGGTTACTGGTTGCTCAAAAGCACAGGTGGCAAAAAGGCTCAGCTGACAGTCTGTTACTGTACTATTATCAGCGGTCATGCAGACTGGTCCGACAGACAATAGTGTTGATAACACTGTGCCGACATACAGCTTGTCTGTCTGTGCGCTGTGAGTGTCTGCTATACGTAGTTACTACAAAGCCCACCAGAGTAAAAGCAAAGCCTCTACACTCCCATACAAACCCTGTAGCAAAAATGTGACTCACATACTGTACAGCTCATACAGTTCAGCAGTGTACATGGAGAGTTCAAAATGGTCCAGTGTTTGAATCTATCTTGAGCCGTTCATCTGTTTCTCACTCTCTTGATCCTACTGATGTATTTACTGTCTGTGTTTGCATATGGTACAGTATGTGATATTCAACTCATTCGACAGTCCATTGATTTTATGTTTGTATCTTTACGTAACTTAGCAGTTTGATTGTTCAATGTTAGGAGGAAAGACAGTCATTTTCATTTTTTGGCTGCTAGGCCAGTGAAAATATACAAGGGGCAATGGGGGAAAAAAAATTCCATTAAACCTTGATAAGAGCAAAAAGAAACGCTTGTTTGGCATTTAATGCAACCCTCTGCGCCCAATATATAATCATTTGGAAGCTCAGAGACATTACACTCGTTCTGCATTGTGCCATTATAAAGAACTCAGCCAAGGAATTATTCATCTCCACCAAGACAAAACACCTGCATTGACAAGCTGAATCTACTGAACAACGTGAAATCAATACAAGCAGGTTCAAATTCTCAGACGCTTATCAAAGTTTGGATAGTAGCATAGCATGGAAACTTTTAGGGTTATATAAAGTGAGCACAGGGGTTGAGAGGGCATGTGCTGTGATTTCTAACGATATGCTTGGACTCAGTTACAGTACAAGCATGTGAGCCCGTCCTGATGAGAAAAAGAGGATGATGCATTAGAGAAGCCGAGACGACTGACAGCTCAACACTCGGGGAAGAAGTGAGCTGCGAAGATGTGGTGAAAGATTCCAAAAAGTATTGCTCTGATCTGGAGCAAATGGCAGATTTAGTGTGTGCTACAATGCAATCCAGTTGAACAGAGGTAGAAAAGACAGTATAAAGCCTTCTCACTGCACAACTAAGGGTATTGACTTCTCAACAAATAGACATTGAAAATGTGTCACTTAAAAGTAAGCAGCATAAATCACCCAGCTTTGGGACATCTAAATGATCCTGATGGATACTCTAGTGGACCAGTAGCTCTGCCTGCTTGACTGTCACAGAGGCGGTATTGGAAATGTTGGAATAGATGACGATTTCCTCTGGTGTGAGCAACAAATATGTTGCTGCTTTTCCAATAGATTGAATATGTGCTGACACTGCTGCTTGGATTTATAACCTGGAAGAATGTGCATCCGTGATTCATTTCCCAAGTTTCTTCTTCGACAGCTAGAAAATTCAAGGCCTACTGGGCAGCGCTGGTGGCAAGAATATGAGTGGTGGCCTACAGTCTCCATGGTATCTCTAAAACAGTTGCTGTGCAAGTGCGTTAAGCCGGTTTTGATCAATAAACAATTTATTGTGACTACTGGAGACATCAAAATTTTGTCTTATCTACTTCAGACCTTTAACATCTTGTTCATAGATACATTTTAAGGCTGTATAGACAAAAAACATTCATGACATTATAAGATGTAATGTACAGCACAATCTGCAGAGGGTCCTTAGGTTATATTACACTCAGCCTTACACATGTGTTTGTGCTGGCCTTGGCAACTAAGTGATCAATGAACCACTGACTGTGAGGCTGTTCTGGGACAATGAACATCTCAATTAAAATCCCGTGGCCTGCTAACTGACTCGATCTATCATTCTTTTCCCCTGGTCACCCAAATATGGCCGAGCCAGCTTTGCTCTGGTCAAACGCCATTTATATTAATCTGCAGCACAGACTGGGGAAGATAAGTTAATATGTGTGTTTATGGCGAAATAGATCCACTCAAGTGGAAAATGTGTGGCTGGACTGAATGACTGGTGAAGGGTTTCGGAATTGGATACGTATAATGTCTCTCTCTACTTTTGTGGTTTGTACTGTAGCTGTAAGATACGTCCCAAACTAGGATTATAAAAAATGCGATTCAACAAATACATTAAAAAAAATTCAACTAATTCAGCATTTATCATAGGGCTGATTGTATATCCAACACACTGGTAGTAACGATTTCTTTTTTGTGCTGTGGTTCACAAAATAGCAACCAAACTAATATTCAGACAATGTGGTCAGAACAGAGGAATGTTTCTTAGTAGTGCAGTAATTGGGCTTTATCCACAGGGAAATATGTCGAGCCTTGTATTTAACATGATCAATAATTAATAAGTACCAACACTGACACTAAAGATCACAATTTTGCACCCAAACAAACACTGGAGCCTTTATTGTCATGTAAAGTAATGCCACATTTTATCAACCAAAGCCTTGAGGACACTAAAGGCAATTACAATTGAATATACATTAATCATGTTATGACCATGTGGGAATTGCAGTGTGGCCTAAATGACCTGCTAGTAGCTATGGAAACCAACAAGGGACTCCTTTGGGTAGATACAGTAGAAGGATTTCTCCAAGTTTGGTATCTCCTTAAGACCTATATTTATCAGTATGATGGGAAAACTAAAGCCACCTACACCTTAAATAGGAAAGCCCAGTGATGGAGGGACTCCTCCATAGCTGCCTCCCATCCTCCCCACTTGTTCTGTCTCGAAGGTCAAGGAGACGGTAGAAAGTAGGCCATGGCTGTATGGAAATATTCTCCACTGTATGTCCACTGTGAGCAGCTTCATTTCAAAGCCCCCCCTTTTCGCAATACATAAAACCATTTGGGAGGAGCCAATACTTGAAAAAAATATATCGTAAGTCTCACATGTTCAGAAGCATGTGGGGATTCATTAGCATTTTCATGTAGCACCTCTCTGGGGCTTAGCACCATCTCACTCATGCAGTGTGATAATCAACAATTTACATGACAGCGAAGCTCGGTTAATGCAAGACCGAGACAGGAGCCATGCAAGGTGATGGTGTAAATATATGCGACAAGTGGAGTCACACCATTTGTACAGCTCATTAGAACATTATAAGAGAAGGTCTTATTGATAGCCTTATTGATAAATGTAAATATTCCACAGCACCAGTTTGATGCATAGCAGCGATATGTGGCAGTGATGGGTGCTTGCTACGGCTGATAACCTTTATCCTGTATTGAACTCTTCATGGAGTAATCTGCTGGTAATCCACTATAATCCCAGATTTCATTTAGTTAATACCATTGATTCATTATCTGTCTTATTAGAAAAGCTCTTGGTGTGCGTGTGGGTGTGTGTGTGTGTGTGTGTGTGTACATGCGTAACGAAAGGGAAACCAAAAGCATTTATGATTTGCAGCATGTTACAGGTATGAAAAAACTGTAGTGATGAATAATGCTGTGTGTGCAACAACTTGTGAGGATGATTTCAGAGGGACCGGGCATCAGTATACTGCTCCGCATTATTTTTACTGTTGTGTTTGACTTTCACATATTTTTTCGAACAAATGTAAAACTTAAGACCTGCTAAAACCCATAACAACTGATGTAAACAAGAACATTTGATTTAATACTTTAATACTTGCTTTTGACAGCCAAATATTGCATGAGCAGCCCTTTGTTTTCATTTTCATGATTAAACCTTTGCTTATAGACATAGTCTGTTCTTGTGTCATTAAATTTACACACACACACACAAACACTCACACAAACTATGATGCAGAGTAGTTAATAAATTCAAGCCCATTCTGGAAATCTTCACAATGATCTTGCAGGGTTTGCAGGCATAAATATAGACACAACCTAAATCCTGTGCGGCATTGATGGTATGCAAGTGTCCTAACAGAGACCCATGTGTCAAATGTTGCCTTAGTAATGAGCTAATTTTATCAAACCATGAATCAAGTGGAGAAGTTTGAAACTGCCAAGAGGGGAACACAAAAATCTCTGCAGATTTAAGAGAATCGCCACAAATGGAGACACGAGGGAGAAATCCCCCTCCAAGTCCAGCAGGAGCCTTACCGGTGTTGAGTGTGCCGGTGACAAGTCTGAACAGGTACTGTGCGAACTTGAAGATCTCTCGTTTGCACCTTTTCCTGCAGCTCATCTTTGCTCCTGGGGAGGGGGGCTTGGAAAGGTCAGCACAAAAGGAGGACTCTGGCTTCAGGGTAAAAGAAAAAAAAAATCCAAGGAAGAGTTTTTACTTTGACAAAGTCCAACAACAGTGTCCTCTTCTCTTCTCCACTCCTGTGGCTGTGTCAGCGCGGCCCTGGTGTCTGCGTGTGGCGGGAGTGATGATCATGAGTGAGTGGAGAGCAGTGAGGGGGGCACGTCTTGCGTGTGTGTGGCTGTGTGTGGATATATATCCCGGCTCCTCTGTTCCGCGGCTCCACCGTAAGGCTGTCTGGTCAACACAGGGATGTTGTGTGCTTTTTTTTTGTCAGGCCATTAATATTTGCTTACCAGCGGTTTACCTCCTGCTCTCTGGGGAAGGTGGGGGGGATTGTCTCTTTTTTTTCTTCCTCCAAAACTCACTCCTCCTCTTCTGACTTTTTCCTGCAACTCCTCTGAGCAAACTACTCTTCTTCTGTGTTACTAGAAACTACTCTGTTGGCTTCACAATACAGTGGTTATCCAATGGGTCTCTCCGCCTCTGTCTCTCTCTGACACACAAACAAACACACACTCCAACACTTGATCTCGTAGTGCGCCTGCTGCTTGCTCTACTCAGCACCATCTGTGGATGTTTTACACTCACTGACGGTTGCCATGGAGGTGTGGCCTGATTGGCTCGAGAGGAGGAGGAGGAGGAGGAGGAGGAGAAGAAGAGAGATAGAAAGCACACAAGGAGGAGCAGTGAAATAAAGGAGAATTAAGGGGAAAGTGTCCACCAATGAATCAGCAATGACAGTACATTATGGGCCTGCCGCATTATGTGTAATTGAACGTTTAAACAATGAATGACAGTAATGGACGGCGTTAATGGTGCACCATGAGCTCTTAAGGCACAGATAAGGGAAGTGTTTGACAGAGTGACAAATACACTGTAGAAATAATAAAGTCTGGGGATAGTAGGAGGGTAGAGAGAAAAGCTGTGCAGCCCAGGTTGGTGAGATTTCCTATAACAAAATGTCAAGGTCAGTATTAATAATGACTGACAGGCTACGTCCTGCGTCTGTGATGACGTTAAGACTAGCCATGTGCATCATCTTCTCAACTAATTAGCCCATACTGTACCTCAATTGCACTCATCTATCAATGCCAAGCGCTCCCATCTGAAAAGCCTGCCATTAACTCAAACCTCCAACTGTTTCCAGTCGTATTGTTGCAATGAATTTGCTTTAAGAAAACACTGACAGGCACATTTTCTCATTATTAAGCATCCGTCCGGCTGACAGGCGCAAGTATGAAATAAGATAGGACTTAAATCTGCTGTGAAAAGGGGGCTGATATTCCACAGGTCACTTGGCAGAAAGGCAGGTCTATTTTTGTGAATCCTGCTGCATGTGGAGTCTTTGCAGACTCTGACCTTGGAGTTCTTGTCGGAGTGTTATACCAGCACACAAACACGCTCTGGACAGGAATGAGCAGCGAGGGGATTGTTCCGCCGACAGGAGTAAAAAGTGTGCTTGAACAAAAAAAAATTAAGATTTCAAGGACCTTAAGTATTGTGGGAAACTTCTTATTGGGTCACAGCAGCACAGAAAACTAGTACAGTGTCTCAATTAGATGAATAATTTACAAGGTACCTGTGGGGCGTAGCAGTGCCTTTGTGACATGACTTGCTTTCACAAAGTTTGGCTGGGGACATGACAGCCTAATTAAAATGGACGATTACTTTTAAATTGTTTTGTTGATGTCATTTGCTAAAGAAGAGTTGCTTTTTCAATTATATATATATATATATATATATATATATATACACATACACACATATATGCTACCATATGCTACATATGGTAGCATATATGTATATGTATACATATGCTACCATTACATTGCACTGTAGTCCAGAATACTACATAGTGGATTTACCAGACCTCACATAACCTGTAACCCCACATCAAAAATGTAACTATTGATGTGCTGCTTGGCTGTAGGTCTTAGGCTAATTGGCAGGACATGCAACCACAATTGCAGCTTACATTAGAGCAGAAAAACAAACCTCTTTCTTCGAAGGATATGGCTGCTATAGTTGTTGCTTCAGACTACTTCAGAGACCAACAGTCCATTAGGATACATGTGCAATCCCCAAGTGTGTGTTTGTGCCCATTTCTGTGCATACACGCATGCAGACTTGCATTTGGTCCATTTTTGCAAGCCCCACCCATCCACTGACCCCCTGAGAATATTCAACATGTGTGCAACTCAATCACTTGTCATCTAGGCCCTGGTCTCCATTTCTATCCATGTTTCCGATAAACAAAGGCATACAGGCGCCTGGGAGTAGCTACACTGGAGTATTTTCAGGTCACACGATGCACACATGTCTCAGTGTCCATGATGAAATGACTTCTGAGAGGTCTGCCATCTCACTATTTCTAAAGGTGAACAGATGGCCTGCTGCTCATACGAATGACTGGGAAATGCCCGCCGACCAAAACAACATTATTCAGGTACACTCTGTTACAGGCAACAACATTCAATAAAAGCCCTATTTTTTCCTACATGTAGCTCGCAGATCACAATTAAGGGCCTCCCCACACCCTCATTGAGTGTGAAGTGTGATGTGTGGAACAAATCGCCACATACCAAGTCCATATACAGTCAGGAAAATCTCTCAACAAGACTTATGTTTAACCTTAATGAGTTATATGGAAGCTTTGGTCAAAACAAACAAATCCTGATATCTTGAGTTTAGGAAGAAAAAAAACTAAGCAGATGTATTCATAGATTCCAACTCAAGAGTTTATGAAACAATTGTAATATTTTGTGTTGATTAAGAATCAGTACATGTAATAACTATAAATTTGCTTCTGATTTTCTGGTTAATCAGATGCTCTGGGCATTTGAGTGCATAGCCTAACCATACACCACATTACACAACTGTGTCTGCAGCCTCCAGGGTCCAATTCAAACACTATCTTCATCAACAAATATTTATCATGTTCATCCCTTAAGCACAGACAGATATAGTCACTGAGCATCAAAGTATTGCATAAGTAATTGTAGCCTTGATGCAGAATGATTTGGCCAGACACTCCGTCCTTAAGAGCACTTGAATCTACCAGAAGAGTTTACTTGATGAAGTTTGGACTCATTTCACCTCTGTTTCCACAAAGAGGAACCTAAAATCAAAGTAGTGCACCATATAATGCCAACAGTGACGTTTTGGCTTTAGTGAGAAAGTGCTTCAGTTGGTCCGTCTTTCAATATTTTACTAACAAAAAAGAATCCAAAGTTTCAAATCTGAGCCAAAGATGCAGGTGCATTTCCCCATATTTTACCCTTTAGCATTCACCCCATCTTCTAGAATCCAAAATCTAAAAGAAACTTTTCTGGCTTTCCAAACTTTGATGGAACATAAGCTCATTCATGTTGCACCCAGCAGCAATGACAGGAGTAACATGATATAAGCTCCATTCAGAGAAGTTGACAGATATATTGATCCATCTAGAAAACAGTAACTGTGGGTGCCCAGGGGTGAGAGCCACCATTACCACTGTGAGCTTTTTTCTCCCCTACTGTGTGCAAGCGGCTTGATCGGCTGTAAAATTGCAGAGAGCAGCTTGTCATCAAACACAGGGGCGCGATTTACTACCACATGCTTCCTTTGCGAGGTGTAGGCATGCTAAACAGCTATAAAATGTCTTCCATTAAATCCACAAACTGCAAGATAGAATCAGAAATTCAAACCACTGTGACGTGTAGCACATCTGGAGACACGAATGGAGAACCACCTTTGAATCTTAAAAACAAAAGTGCATGACACATCTCCATCGGGGCACATCAGAAACTCGTAGCTTTGGGGAATGTGGCCACTAAATAGGACATCAAGAGCTGAGCCCCAATCTATAAAGCAGCCATCTGCAGTGGAGTGCGCTTCACTGCTCTGGATAAGTGCTCCACCTACTCACCTTCCCCTGCTTGACATCATCCAGAAAAAGGTTCTGAGTGGAGTAGGACACCATCCATTGTCAACTGGCCATCCAGTGCCTACAATTTAGCTGTAGAGGTCCTGGACACTCATAAGTTATTTTGTTTTATTTTAAGGAGATTTTTTTTTTATGAATATATATTAGTTTACTATCAAATAACACTCCTGCTATTTGCATCATTAGAGAAGCAGACATGAGAGATCAAGGCAATTAAACTGTTATTTCCACCAACACAAAACACAAGAAAACTCGTTATCAGCAAAGCTACAAAAGTCTGCCTCAAACCCAGCAGGCATAGTATTTGCAGGCTATCATTAGACAAGCACTAAGCGTAGTGTCTTCCAGCACCTGAACATATCGCTGAACACCAGCATGCACACAGATTATCTGCAGTATTCAGCACCAACAGCCATCTTAACTGAGTTTTGGTAAGCAAGTGTGCCAATATGCTGCCAGCACAGGGAACAGAGGTCAGAATAAACAACCAGTGGTTGCACACCATAGAGCGGATGTCACCCTTTACCTGTCGTGAATTGCCTTACCTGTTGTGAATCGAGATATGGCAAATTTAGTTTTTTTAAATGCCATATTTATTGACATGAGTGGAAACCATGCCAACAGTAGACAGGACTTCAATATGTTAATATGTTAATCACAATTTCCTAGAGCACAAGACAATGTCTTCAAAGTCCTTGTTTTGTCTGACCAAGGGTCAAGAGCAATGAGAAAAACAACAAATCCTCACATTTGAGAGGCTGAAAAGATTGTCCAGCAATTTTGCGTCCGCCTTTGTCACATTGGTGACTGCAGTCTAGTGGAACATTTAACCTTGCATTTATAGTAAAAGCAACACTTAGCAAAAGCCAATGTGCAACTGAGCAGTGGTCCAACAGCCAAGCACCATCACTTCCATAAAAAAAAAAAAAAAAAAAAAACATGCAATGAAACAAAAACTCATCAGCAATACAGTGCAGGACATTTTGCTGAGTACATAGAAAGCCGAGAGCAGACTGTAACTGCAATATCCGTCCTGTTCAGTGTTTTATATAGGAATAAATCCTCAGAGACGGCCCGCATAAATACTTCTACTGCAGCTGATTTCACGAGAATAACGAGAAATAGTAGATATACTGTAGACCAAGGGTGATATGTGCAATTTCAAATGGAACAGTTAAGTCCAGGCTCTCTGCCCAGAATTGCTTAGTGAATACACGATTTCAAGGATGAGGTGGTAATAAGATGCATCATTGCCAAACATGCACAATGACAGCAAACTGGGACACTCTCAGAGCAGAGAGGCAGACAGTCATACAACAGAATAATAAATAAATTAGAAAATACATTTTTTGAACTGTGCTTTAGCAGCGACCTCTGAATCCATATCACTTCGACAGAGGAGGTAGGAACCAGGATCAAATGCTGCAAGATGAAATTAAATACATTTTTCAGCACCTGGCCTTTAATGACCATAATACTTCATCTTCATTAAGTCCAGCTTTTTTAAAAACCTCTGCTGTGGGGTTTTTCCATTTATGCCTGGCTCAAACTTTTAATGTTAGGATGAACCTCATAAAGTCAGGGCACGGGTGCAATGTAGCTCTCTATATCTCTACATTAAGTTTATATCAATCAATCAATCAACCTTTATTTGTATAGTGCCAATTCATAACAGTGTTACCTCAAGACACTTTCCATAAAGAGCTGGTCTAGACCAAACTCTATAATTAAGAGAGAGAGCCAACAATTCAAGAATACAAATTAAGGGGGGGGCGGTGGCCACCGATCCGCAGCAGTGATTCATGGAAGCCAGGAGAACCACAACCACGACCCACAGGAGCCTGAGAGATGAGAAATTAGAGATGATAGATTATAGTTTTGCTCAAAAGCACAACATGGCTGTCAAAGTAAAAGTGAATTGAACTATTGTAAAAATCCTTCTTCTCAAGAATTATTTGGAAGGTTTTTACGCCTGTGGTCCAAAATGTAAAAGGATGTTTTCCTACAATAAATGGCTTTAAACACTGGGTCTGGACTGTGCAACGAAGAGAAGCCTCAGGAGATACAGGACACTCTAAAGCTATCAAGCCAAACAGCTGCTATAGAAACCTTTGCAGAGAGATAAAACACACCAGGTGCTGTCATTAGGAAAGAGCTTGATTGATTCTCTTAAGCTGCCATTAAGAAAAACGTTAGCCGATTTGTTAAGAGCATAACAACAACAATGTCTGAGGGGATCTGTGACCCTGGTGATGATAAAGTGCTTCATGAAACACCAGACCGATGCTGCGTCTTCTCCGCTAGATCAAGTTAGCATTCTGGGAGTTGAGATGAAGGCTGAGCTCACAGGGAAGCAGAGTAATGCTGTTTGAGCCTGTCTGGGCTTCAGACAATATACTGTAAGTACCAACAACCGTACAACAATCAATGAGCAGTGATAGTCATTTGTTCTTGCTGACCAAGACTAGCTCAGCAACAGATTGTACCTTGCCGTGAGAGGTATTACCAAGGTCATGTATTTTTAATTAATTTGCAGTTGTGCATTCAAGCTTCTTTGGATGCGAAAAATAAATGAAGCTGGAACTAATGATAATTTACATTCAGATTAATCTGCAATTCATTTATTTTTTGGATGATTAAACATTTTTCCTATAGAATGTTTAGAAATAATGAAAAATAAACCTCAGAGCCAATGGTGACCAAATTAATTGTTGCACAACCAAAAGTATAAAGCCCAAAGATATTCATATTAGTGACATTAAAGGAGTTGAAGTGCTGGGAGGGAAAGAAAATGTCCAAATATTTATGTAATGACACCGTATTGTGGAATTCTGATCAGGCTTTTTACATGGTTAGTACAGAGTATGAAGCACATATGAAGACTCGCTACTACCTCTTCATTCCACACATCACCTTAAAGCCCTGATTACCCAACGAGATGTTCCCAAAACAAAAATGATAAAAGTGGCCATCAGCTTTCTGTGAGGGAAAGGCTGCTGCACTTTGAGCCAAAACAATTCAGTGCTTTTTCCGGAATCGTGAGGCAAACGGTAGCTGTGACAACGCAGGGTGTCACTGCAGATAAGAGCCGGGTCGATATCTGATGACAGTAATGAATTGCTTATGACATCAGGGTACTAATGTTAGCACAACTGCTCCCTTAGGGCACAGCAGAAAAGCATATGGGATGCCCCCTCATGTTAAAATCTATTTTCACATTTGTATGCACTTTACAGACCACTCGGATACAGTGTGTGTATGCATAATGGATCGTCATACTGAACATATGGCAGGTTTGAAATTGTGCTCGGTACAAATGCTTATCAGGCTGCATTCACTCAGTCTGCGGCCACTCTTCATTGGCATTCATTACCATTCTTTAGAATTAGACAGAGGTGCTTTTGAAAAGGTCATTACGAAAAACTGATATAATCCCCTTTATTATAAATCTGCTGATGGGATACTTCTAACAGCGCAGTGAAGCCTGAAATGCAATCTCATTTTTCTCCTGGCATGAACACAGTACTGTACACAGTATCTCTGTCATTACTCCTTAGATGACCAGGCAGCATTTTATCTCCACTCTGGTATCTTGCCGGGGCTATTTGGAGAGATGAAGGCTCTCTAAGAAGACACTGATAAGGGCGACTCGCTTTGTATGTCCAGTCACACATAGCTGAAGGGAGATCTGCAATGGAAAACTCTTCTTTTCTGAGAGAAACTTTAGCACCAGACAAGATGAACTTGGTCCAGCTCCACAAACGCTTTCTTAATTCTTACTTGCGTTTTAATTGCAGGCTCTGATATGGCAAAATTGACTTCTAGCTCTTTTCCAAGGGGCATTAGGTCTTGTATTAATGCCTGCTGACAAAAGCTAGTTTCACACTGCAAGCCTCAATGCTCAAATTTGATGTACTTTTGAGATCTGATGTTTTCTATTATTTCAGCTCAGGCAATATCTAATACCAATCTGAAAAGGTTTCACGCTCAAAGTCAACCATGAATGCTTCTTTTGTTGAATTCTTTAGATGTTTGAACTGCTCCCTAAGGCTCTTGGGTTTGCGGTGACATTGCAGCATCATTCACCTGTGATCCCATTCACGAATTCCTTTTGATATGCTTTCAAATACAGATCTGTTGTAATAGGGGCTTTGAATTTAGCTTGAAGCATTTCTCTAAATCCTTATGAGGTCCAACACCTCATTGTCCCTCCACCTTACAAAGTCTCACTAGTACTGCCAACAGTGCGTATGTTAGACCGCCACTATGGGATCATGACAAAAAAAAAGTGCTGGAGGGACATTAAAGTTGTATGAATTCTAATATGACTTCTTGGATTACTCTTGTACCAACCAGATATGTGACCATGTGTGAAAGTGGATCAAATCACAGTTGAAAATGTCAGACTCAATGTGAGGTTCTTTCTTCATGCTGTCACTAAAAATGCAATCTGTGTGATACAGAAGGGAAAAAAATCTGATTTGGACCATTTCAGCTGTAGCGCCGTCATTAAGGCAGCTCTTCACCTTTGGCTCTGAACCAAAGACAGCTCTTTCTGAATCTGTTAGCAGAGCAGGTGACCTTCTGTGTAATGGGTGGGCATATCAAACAGCAAAGCAGGCTGAATGTCTTACAGTGTGAAGAAGTTAATGCATCTTGATGCAGGAGACCTGACTGAACATCACTGATTGGTGATGGTGATGCTTGAAAGTTTCACCCAATAGAGAGCAGCACTTAGTACTGGTGGGTGCTCTTTAACAGATGAGGTGCACTATCAAGCTTACATGAAAACTGAATGCAGCTGTATTCTTGGTTGGTGAAATCATTCTACCTCAGCTGATGTACATATAATCTTATAGCCGAGTATGTCCAATTAGTCATTTAACCAATTAGTTGATGTCAGAAACTTAATCTGCAGCTATTTCTAGATTTGATTAATTGTTTCAGTCATTTTTCAAGCTAAAATGTCAAACATTCTCTTCATTTAGCTCCTTGAATTTGCAGATTTGATGCTTTTCCTTGCCATATGGTTGACCAAACGTTTTAAACTGTTCTTCTGATAAAATAATCAATTTCAATGTGTCACCATTGACTCTGAGACTTTATATTAGGCATTTTTCAATATTTTCTGATGGCTTTTGGAGACATTCAATTCACCAGCCCTTTAACTGTACTCTTAATTTGTTCTTTTTTTTAACTTTTTTAACTTTAACCAACTGGCTCATTGTGAGTTTGTCAGTCTAGAAACAACACAGAAGAGAATGACGCATTACCTGATAGAGTCCTGATTCAATCCTGCTTGCATTTGTGTCAAGTTTAGCGTCCTGTATTTTGACGAAGCTGAATCCAATTATAAGACCCGTAATTACAGTAACTTGCATTTCCCTTTTTTTGCACGTGTGCATTTAAATGGGAAACTAATTGGTATTTAAGCTAACCAAGCAAGACAGCAAGCAAGTCTGTTTGGGTTGTGATTCTTCCTATTAGTCCTTAGTTAAACTGATACATTTACAGAGTGTGTAATATTGATTCCGTTCCCTTTCCTGTTTTAAATTTTATTTTCTGTGTTCTAAAACAAAACAGCAAAAAAAACTGTTAGCACCAGATTTTACAGTGAAGCGGCTGCAGAAGTGTTCAGACAAACTGCACATGACATTGGAAGCAGCACAGATAAAGGAGATTGGATCAGAGAACCACAAGGCTTCCGTCTGTTAGATGAGTAGTAAGTGAGGAGACTAACGTGAGGGTAAAAGAAAACCCCGAGATAACGACAACTCCTACGCTACACAGTCAGGAACACCAGTTGGCATGTTCATACTGCGAGGATGACTAATGCTGGTTTTTAATGTTACAAATCTTTTTCACCTTTACCAACTCAGAAAATCTTGGCTGCATATTTTGCCCCTCTCCCTGAGATTTTGGAGGCATTTTTAAAATTGTGGTGACACTTAAGATCTCACCGAGTATAGTTCTAATACTGAAAGGCAGTGAAAACAGGAAAGAGAGACTGGCAACGGAGGAGAGAAGAAAGGAAATCACAGTATGTCTGAGTAATGAACTCTTGAAATCCTGAGACCGTAATGAACTTCCTCCTCTCTTCATTGACCTCATCACTCAGTTTGATTGAGTGAGGAGGTCAACGTTCGTTTTCACCAAGAGCAAAAACAATAATGATCCCCTATATTTACTGTTCCTCAGGGCAGCCAGGTCTTTAAATATGATGGCGCAATAAAGACACAGACATGATGAATCTCAAACTATTTTATGGAGGTGACTGAATGAGGAAAAAGGGGCAGAGTATGGCACCAAGGAAATGTAGATGGCATCTAATTTATGGATTTATACTATGGAGTGCTTCGATTTGAAATGGCATTGGTCCAGTATTGAATGTTACGGTAATGTCTCAGAGCATCAGGTTCTTTTATTTGCTCCCTTCTTGGAGCGAGACCATTCCTCTTTTACAAGGACATAATGGCTGAAACCTCTAGTTCTTATATCAACTCAGCGGTCACGAGTAGGACATATAATTATGAACAGGGTCTTGTTGAGGTCATCTGGGAACTGGAAATTCATTTTAAAGCTGTAATACGTGTTCTCATATTGCAAAAACACCCTTTATTTCAAG
This sequence comes from Pempheris klunzingeri, assembly GCF_042242105.1. NCBI lineage: Eukaryota > Metazoa > Chordata > Actinopteri > Acropomatiformes > Pempheridae > Pempheris > Pempheris klunzingeri. The sequence goes on from NC_092034.1 coordinate 10,468,636, forward strand.
GATGGATGTGATGCAACTGCAAATATTGTTTTGGAAATAATCACAAGCCAAAACACACAAAATAATCCGACAGAATACAAAAGGGTAGCATACTGAATTGCTGAATATGTTAGGAAAAAAAAATCATGGCGTCTGGCTCACTGACTCCTAAATCTGGCTTAAGAGTCACAAGAAACTGACACCAAAAGCAATTCATTTGTTTTGCCTGACACCGACAATGTGATGAATCGTGGTACAAAGGGATACAGCCTTTTCTCCATATTTTCATTTTTTAGCCTGGAAATGCTCTAAATGTTGTTGATGGTGTGAAAAAGATGCAAATCTTGGGTTTGAATAAAATCACAGTTTTTCTAGGGCATCGATCTTGATATGCCGGCCAGGCACTCAGCATGCAGATCAGTCTGTTTGGGAAGCTGCATCAAACACCTTTTCCTCAGAGAAAGAGAAATGTCTCATTCTCTCAAGATTTGAATATGCTTGTTTTAAATACTGTTACTTTGATACATTTTCAAATAATTGCACAATTCTAGTTGCATGTGGCAATCATATGGGAGTTGGTTATGTAAATCTTTTTGATTAGGAGCCAATCTGTCTTTCCTCAATCTCTCAGGAGCACTGAATGTGAGGCTAAGCACAGCCAATAAGGGGGTAGAGTCCTTGTTAACATGCTGATGAAAGCCAGTAAAAACCAATGTACATGCACAGGATTTATATCACCTCGAGCACCGCCAGGAAAATGTTGTCTTTTTTGTTTACCTCTTTCCCTCTTGTAAAGCCTGCAAAAAAACAGATTTTTCCACAAAACCTGAAGTCATGAGCCAAACAATGGCCTCAGCATTTGGATGGCATGTGAACATTAATCCTGACACACTAAATCATTGATAAGAGGTATAGTGTCCGGGATCAAATTCACCGAGGCCACCTTTAGTTGGTTCATTAATAATGTGGTAGAGGTAGCCCTGAGATTTGATGGAGGAGGAGGAAATATGAGGCGGGACATTGGATTTACTGCTGTGTGCCTGCTTTTTATTTCATAACACAGAGCAAACACACAGAGGACCACTAACTGCCATTTTTATGGACCATGTAGAGATTGTAGCAACTGAGGGAACCCTTAAAAAAAAAAGGAGTGAAGGCAGAATTACACAGCAGAACACAGATCCAAGACGCAACATGACTGAACCCTGTCTGACAGGACAAGTCAGAGTGGACAACAGCTGCAGTAAAGATGTTATCTCAACTCACCATTCAACTTGAGCAGGAGTCTATAGCTATGGCAGCTGCCCTGTAAGGCTTTAGAATCCGCTGTGCTAAATGCTCAACAGTGCAGACATGGAGATGTTTAGAGGGCAATCTTTGGCTTGACGACCACCTTAGTTTAGTGTGTTATCATGCCATCATTTGCGAATTAGCACCAAGAATAGCTGAGGCTACTCAGAAGATCATTAGTATCGTAACTTTAAAAAATTGTTGGTGCTAGAGGAAAAGTCAAGGGATCATCAAAGCCATTACTTGTTATCCTTAGGGAGGAATTAATGTCTGTACCAAATTTCACATCAATCCATCCGACAGCGGTTGAGACACTGCACTCAAAAAAAAACTAATGTCAACCTCATGGTGGCTTTAGAGGAAAAATAAGAAGGATTCATCCTCTGGAGACAATAAATGTTCAGCCATTAAAATCAATCAAATGTTTTCATGACAATCCATCCAACAGTTGAGATATTTCAATCTAGACAAAAGTTGTGGAGCAACCAAACAACTAACATTAGTCATCCCTAGAGCCAAAATGTGAAAAAATGTGAATATATATATATGCGGAGTATGTTAACAATCCAAAAATATTTCATAAGCACATCAATGGTGGATTTATTTACATCAAATGTCTTCTCAAAAAAGCCTACATGTGCTTGAACATTTTTTTATTTGGAGATCCCTCTACCTTGATTAGTTTTTGTAAACCACTGTCATTACTGAACACAAGATCATTAACAATGTTTGCTCACAGTTTGTGTGAATAATCAAACTTCACTTATAGTAACTCACAGCCAAATTCAACTCAGGTACCAAAGCCAGCGAATATTTTACATTCTGCGTAACATTTGAAAACACATTTGCAAGAGAAAAACATTCTTTGTATGCCCTACATTATTACAATAATCCAAATGGGAGGCCTCGTACTTACAGTAGGTTTAGAATGTAATAACCTTGCTCAATATCTAAATCACAGTTGCCATTAAGTCACTTCTACTATAATTCAGAGTGCCCTGGGAACAATTACGATTTGGTGTGTGGTCACCTGTATTATTAACTAGCCCAGAGCAAAACACACTGAGCAAATCAAAGTAGCAATCTCCTACTACTGTGGGGGAATTACATTATTCTGCAACATAAGCTGGGGCTCATTCTTTTTCACAAACCCTTAACAGGTAGCAACACTGGCGTCTTCTTTGTTTTAAAGATGTGAAATACTGTATGGTGGAATCAAGGCTGGAGATGAGGCAGAAAATAAATATATTATAGTTTAAATATTACATACTAATCCGATCAACAAACTTACTCTGCAGATTCTCATGAAGGCTTCCTTTGAACCTTTTAACACTGGGGGGCACAACACTGTTCTCTCTTACAAAAAGCCATTTACTGAATGAGTGTCTTGAAGATGAGAAAATAAAACAACTTAGTCGCTGTCATGGGAATGGGCAAATTACACCCACCACCATGCAGTACAAATGATCATTAGTGCTGTAATTACTGGGAGGCCATCACGTTTGAAATTCATCAGTAGAAGTAGATTGCCAGTAAGCACTCCTGGAAGTATGAGGAAATGCATCACAAGGGGATTATGTGGTGGGCTAATGCCCTCTGTTTTACAAAAAGGTGCCATTCCCTCAACAAGCATTTCCTGGAAAAGAGTCCATGTATCTTTGTAAACAATCCTGGATCAGTCAGGACATTTTTCACAAGTATTGGGGCGTATTGATGATGTACTGTTACTAATATAAACCATCTATTTGATGACCAACAGTCCTTTTCATAAATTCAAAGATTCTTAACATGTTGCACTCATCCAGGTATGCATGCTACAGTGAGTACAATGAGTGTAATGAAAAAGTACTATTACTCCATAATAGGTGCTGTTACTTAAGCAGGTTCCATAATGTCAAACAAACACAGCAAGAACTCATGTGAACAATTTATTCTGGCAGTGACTCTGTTAGTGTTAAGAGGGAGTTAACTGTCATAACAAAGCGTATATTGTGCCATGCTAAAAAGCTCTGCAGGCCAGCTGAAAGCCTTCTCTTTTCCATGACCTCATTTTGTTTGGTTTCTTGCAGGAGGCCTGGTGTGGTTTGTTGACCTAATTTCTGCAGGGTGCGCATCTGCCAATAGACCAATACGCAAAAACTACAACAGTCACTAAAGAAGGATAGGCCTCATCCACTGGGAGCACTGATACTCCTGATTTTTTCCCCTCAAGTGAGAACAAATGGGCCTGGCGCCATTAGTGGAGCAACAAATATAGAGGTTGCCCTTAATGTGTAGCTGCGTGGGTGAGAAATTCCCAACCTCGTTCCCTGTGAAAGTGAGAAAAACCAGAAGTGCCATTTAAAAAGAATGCTCTAGATTGGTTCAATGCTACCAAGGAACTAATGAGACACCGATTTCCAGATGTCCAGAAAGAGAGAGACCTTGACTATGACGTAAAGGTAACAAAGTGAGCTTTCTTTCACAGCAAGGTCTATTACAGCACAAGATAAATCATTTTCCAAGGTCAATCAAGGCGTGAGGCACTGGCTGGTGAAAGGAAACTGATAGTGTGTTTCAGTCTAACTATAAAACAATTTAAATTAAAACCATAATTTTAGTACCAATTTCCTACTTAAAGGAATACTATAAAGCTTTTCTATGAAACCCTTTTTAGCCACGCAAGCAGCAGACCTCTCAGGGCGGTAATGTTGGTCCGTCCACCACTTTGGTCCACACTGAAATATGTCAACAACTATTGGATCAATTGCCATTTTGCACACACTCATGGTTCCCAGAGGATGAAGCCTATGGATTTCATGATCCACTAACTCAAGTGCCACTAGAAAGTAAAATATCTCAACATCTTTGATGGATTGGCAGAAAATTTTGTACTGAAATTTATAGTTCACTGGCAATGAATCATAATGACTCGCGTGACTTTTTCCTCTAGTGCTACCGGCAGGTTCACATCTGTGGTTTTAAGTGAACTACCTACAACTGATGGATTCCCCTCAGGATAAATTGTAATAAAGTTAATGGTCTTCTCACCTTTCATCTAGCACCATTATCAGGTAAAACAAATCAGTTTGTCCAATAGATCAAATTTAAGTGAGTATCGTCTTGTGTATTATGTGTATCTGCACATTATTGTCCTCGTTCTTACAAGTAAATGCAATGTTGGACACGTTCAATAAAAAGATTCAAACACACAAATAACAAAAGAAGCTCAGTGGAGGCTGAACAACAGCTCCTTAGGACTTTTACAAAAACCTTTATACTTCTGAGTGCAATCTCAGTTCCAAAGAATTTACCTTCTCCGGGCAATGAGTTGATGCCTGAACTCAACTGTCCAAGATGCTACATTTAAAATACTTCTGGGTTAAAAAATGACTCAACTTTAATCCCACCGCTAGGATTAAAGACAGTAAGTCAACTAGCAGTTGAGGAACTGTCAAACATGTCCAGCTTTATCAGTCCAGCTGCTGCAGACTCCAGTCTCCAGTCTGTTCAACACATTTCTGCTTGTGTCTCAGAGGAGCAGGTTTTCATTCTATTGCAGCCTGCCAGCTTTGAGCTGTAAAACTTTTCACTGGCATTTTGGACAGAGCTTCCACCTTCGGCCATCTGTCTCTGTCTCCATTCTTAAGTCGGTGCTGTCCTTATCTATTCCTTCCACTGTTTCTCCTGCTAATTACTCCCTCCTTCTGTCTCAACTTCTCTATTGTCTCAAATGTCTCTCTCCCTGTCTTCTATTCTTCACCTTTCACTGTGTATCTGCTCACACATGTCCCTCTTGGCTACAGTGGTCTGCATGGCTGGGCTTGAGATGTTGCTTCCATTTCCACCGTATATAACACTGCTAACTAGTCCCACAGGCTCATCTGCAGGGTATTGGCACATAACAGAGCTCCAAACAGACAAAACTGAGTATTCAAACGGCAATAGCATTAAAACCCCCTTGAAGGCAGGACTTACTTTCCCAAAGCCTCCCAGAATGTGATATGTATTTTTGCTGCATTTTGACCTAAAAAGTCTTCCATTTCACATTATAACAATTTCTGCTTTAGTCTTTCTTGCTCAGTTTGTGAGCTCCAGACATTTTTTTTTACCCTAGACATCTGGCAACAGTAAATGACTTTCCATTTGCATCAGTGTACATGAGAACACAGCACAGACAGCAAGGAGATGCACACAGGCCAGCCCATCTCCTCTATTACCGGGGTGGTGATTTGCCTTCCTAATGAAGTAAGCATCATTTAATTATTCATTTTGGTCTGACTCAGGAGTGCAAAGTAAATACAGTATGTATTCGTAAAAATAGAGCGCTTCAAATAGAGCTCACGCAAAGGTTAGAAGACCAACTGAGGTAGTCACAGTAAAACAAACTTTTATATGCCTATCCAACTCACACTCTTGTACAATAACATCCTGTTTTGAATACTGACTCAATATTACACCCATCAAAATTTTTACTTCCTAATGGATTAGTTTTAATGCATTATGATTGGTGCTCATTCAAAATCATGATCTCATTTAACAAAGCTATAAACATCAAACATCCTCCTGCCACAGAACTGCTTTAAAACTCTTATCACCAGACAGTTCGTTCTGAGTTGTTTTGACAGATGGCGTTTTTTTTGTTTATTTTTTAATAGTCTTTCTTCACCTTTAAATTTGTATGCAGTAATGCACAGTATGAGAAAAATAATGTGTTTTTTGAACACTACTGCATGTAAGCATATTTAGTAGGACCCCAAAATACAAGAATGAATAGATGGAATGTAAAAATGAGCATAATGCATCTCCTTTAAGAAACTTACTTAAATAGAATTGCTAGAGTAAACAAATGTAAACCCACTCCTTTATTCAGCATGACTACTATATTTGCAGTAAAAATATACAAACTGCTCCAGAATTACAATCAGCTTACAACTATATATATATACATACATATATACATACACACACATACACACACACACACATATACACACACACACACACACACACACATATATCTCTATCTATCTATCTATCAAATTTTTCTTTTGTGCAATCCTCATACACAGAGCGACTGCCTGTCATTTGGGAGCAATCTGCAGACAGGTGCACTGTGGGATTGCAGTTTCACTGGGATGCTCCCAGTAGGACTTCAATCTTATTTCGGTTTCTTTCCACAGTGACAGGTTGATGCAGCCATCTGGGACAGTACCCACACCTTGTGTTAGACTTGTCACAAACATGTCATGTGACATGTTTGGCATTATGACAAAATGCTCAGTCGACGTAAGGTTTCATAATAGATTGGGATAGAGATGGCCTTAGACGATAAGTTCAATGATCGATTCACTTCCAATCGTTTTTATTGGGAACCCAACACACCAGCTGTAAAAACAATGCAGTATTCATTCGTTACTCATGTACAAATACTATAGGTCACTTTAAAATGACTCTACTCAAAACATTAAAACATCCAGATATCCTAATTACAGTGAGCCGTGGATGTTTATCCTTCATGTTGAACATTAAATACATCACACCTATGAGATGCTATCTCAGGGGCACTATGAATGAACTTGCGTGGTCTTCTCAGCCTGCCAGTGAACCTCTGCCCGCTGATTGGATGCAGCCTGACAAACAGGCAGGGGAGATAAATTAGACCGTGACAGGGACAGGTGTGTTAAAGCAGAGTGACACAGACACGAGAAAGTCATTTCTACCCTGCAGCAGCCAAAGGCTTACGAGGTTTCACTGTACCGGGTATCAATCAGGAGGGCCTATTTATAGAGGGCCCGGGCCGCTGTTAGAATACAAACACTTGACTGAAGTAGGTTACCAGCAAACGGCTGTATCACCAGCAGACGACAGGACAAAGGAGGACGTGTGAGGAAAAGAAGGTAGCCAGGTTAAGGATAAGTTATGCAGAAGCAGCTGATGATAAATGACATTCACAACTTCACACCAACTTTTCCAAGAACAAAGTTGTAGTTGTAGCTTGATTAGGAGGCTTTACGTCTCTGGCCACTGGTAGCAGCATCAGGTGACTTTGTTCGCTGTTTAATGGAGCGGGAGACACAGATTTTCTTGGCTTCAACTAACTGCTTTTTTCCATCGTCTATGAATGTGTAGATTATTTTTGGATCAATGGTTGTCTAGACAATGTGAGAAAAATAGAGAAAATACCCAACCCAGAGCCAAGACAAGATATTCAATTTGCTTGGTTTGTTTGTCCAACCCAAAACATATTTAGTAGAGACAACAATCTCTTTCCAAGGTCCATTTAGTCAGTTAGAAGTGTTTTTGCTTTTTTTCTTGCTTTTGCCTGGGAACCTTGTTTCAGAGGAAAAGCTCCAGAGCAACTACTAAACAGGTGATGAGACCGTGTAATGAGCTGCAGCTTCTTGAGGGTAAACGTTAAACCTGAGCAAAGACAGGGGTTTGATGACATCATGCTAATGTCATCAGGGTTGTCTCAGTTTGGGACACAGAAAACCTCTGGTACATACTAGGAGTGTCGAGGTGGATAGACGTGAGCATTTATCAAGCAGGGAGGGTCTAAGGAAGGATGTAATCAGATTATGGAAAATCTACACTGCAGTGTTTTTGGAGTTTGATTTAAACTCTAAACTTAAACTTTAAACTAGTGAATAAATGTCAGGACCTTTCTGCCTCTGCTACTTAGATTTTGACTATTTAGCCAGGATTTTTTTTTTTTTTTTTTTACAGGAATGCTGGTTGGACAAATCAAGCTATTTGAATACATCAACTATGGCTCTCATTATTTTCTAACCTTTTATAGGCCAAAAGATAAATAAATTAATCCAAAAATACTTCAACAACTGGCTTAAACAATTGATCACATGGTCGATTGACTCTCTGTTGAGCAACTAATTGTTTAATCAACCAACGAATTTTCAGGACTAAAGCTGTGCAAAGGAGACACATGTGGCTTCAAGTCTGTGGAAAAAAACCCTGCATGTGGCAACAATGCATATTTAATGATGTGTAGAATGAGTTCCTGGTATAGTCTGGACAAAGGACACAGCTTGGTTACAGCGATGACACTGTCACGTGTTGAACCACCCGGCATCTCAGTTAGCTGTATCCAGTTGACAGGACGGGGTGTGAGTGATATTGTCTGTCAACAGGTTACTTTAAGGTGTTTTACAAACAACATGGTTCTCTGGGGTCACCTATTCTCCGACTAATCCCTGGCTATTAGCTACTAATCCCTGTTTATCAACAGAGCGCTGCGGGTCGTGGCCAAGTCTGAGAGAGAGAACGCCAGGCTTACTATTGTGTGACATAATGGAAAGTGCTTCTCGAATTGTGTGTGCTTTGGCTGGGTGATATTTGAGCCATTTATAGAATTGTTAGGCGGAGTATTAACTGCAGTGCACAATGACCAGCCGAAAGCTTTTCTGTCTGTTAATAACAAAGCAGCGCTGAATTTAAACTTGTTTCCTGCAGTGAAAATCATTCATTTTAACACAAAATTCACCAATAGTCTGTGTGCTGTAAAATGCTGTAACCTTGAGGAGCATCCATCCAAATATAACTAACCTGCCAATTCATCTGTGGCTCAGCAAGTGAAAAATATGCAAGATTGCAAGTATGCACAGATGTAAGACATGCTGGCCACGGCATGAGAACAAACGACACGTGTACTATTTTCTCTCTGGCTATCACCAGCACTAGCCAGCGCCATGCATAAGATTAATACCAGGGAAAGATATCACTGTTGGATCCTCTCCCCCTCATCCTCCAGCAATCGCTTTCACAACATATGAATCAACTGAATGACAACAGTAGGACATGTCTGCATCTCAGCCAGCCAGCAGTCCCTGGGCAATCGCTCTTCTTCGCCTCTCCTCAGAACTGAGAGGCTGCTTGCTGCCTCAACTTCCCCTCCAATCCATCATTGCCTTTTCGATTTCCACCTCAGATCTACGGGGACCTGTACTCTTGACCAAGTGGGAAAATATATTAAAATGGAAAGCGGCTTGCTCTACCGAAAGCAGGCACATGACTTAAAACTACGGGCAAGTTTCTAATTTCTGATTCAAAAAAATCCTTCTAGAGAGAATTACATTCATCAAGGGCACCCTAGGAGTCGCTTAATGATATTTAACAGTTCCTCCGAAATAGAGCATCACTATTTCTCAAGGTTTGTGGGTCCTTTTAGCAATGCTTCTCACCATGATGTCGGACTGTTGGATATGGTATCACACTGAGAGAAAACACTCAGCAATTAAATTCAAATCAGCGTAGCGAAGCGGTGGGATTTAGATGTGAAATTATCACATCTTACTGTGTGTGTAGAATTAAATAAGCCAGAGGTTTTAGTCAGCACAACAAAAATAGACTGAGGAAAACATGTGACATTGAATTTACAACTTCCTCAAGAGGATTCAGTGCTGTTGACTTGGCCAACATACTAACTGAATCAGTTTTCAGGCCATTTCTGTGTTGTTTGAAGGACATGACCCTGAAACGCAATCTCAAGGTGGTGGGACTCTGCCATTTCCAACTTTAACAAGCTACGGAGACGAGTAAACACACATATATTATATATATATATGTGTGTTTGCTCGCCCCACTCGTCTCCGTAGCTTGTTAAAGTTGGAAATGGCAGAGTCCCACCACCTTGAGATTGCACACTGAGAGAGATAGATAGAGAAATAGAGAGATAGATAGCATCTAGCATGAAGATCAATTCATAAGATCCCTACTTCTTTAACAGTAGAACAGAAAAAGCAGCACACTAATCAAACAGCTCTCTGTTCTTAATGTAAGCGGACAAATCCCACATGAGTGATATTGTTGCTGGTGAACACTGACACACTCTACACTATGGCTTGGATGTCCAATCATCATGCAGAAATGCGATTGTAGTATCCATATTCACATATGCTTGTAATCATATTGTAATGCTGTGCCTCTATCGGCAAAGAGACACATCGCAGCTACAGTGAGAGCATCTGGGCCCACTGAATTACTACTGCAGTGCAGGCATTCACAGAATTTATCACCACCTGAGTGCTAAAAGACATGATGTATTTTTTAGGGGGGGTGGGGGGGGTGCTGTCCTGCAGGATTGTTGTATTGGATTATATTGGACTGTTCTGGTGTTGATACTGCGCCCACTCTTGTATATAAGCCAGGTAAACAACTGCAGTATGCTGCATTATTAAGAATCAACATTTGTCATCTTTAAATGGCCTCCAGGCTGAGTGTTGCTCTTTGGATGTTTTTCAGGCACTGCTGCAGCAAACGATGTACATGCTCAGTGATACATGCTATATAATACTGTCATAACCAAATGAAATGATTCACTTTAAATTACTTTATACTTAAACTGACAGAATTGAATATTATTCAAGGCACTGCCAAGCTGCTCTGAATGCAGCAAATAGTTCATTCATGACAGGCATTCATTTAATCTGTGGCTTGCTGCCCTCTCCTGGCAGTACAGATGAGGTACAGTGATGGATTTCTACAATAAGGTGCGTTTATTGAAAGTTCAGATAAATTATAGAAATGGGCTAAAAAAAAAAAATAGATCCCAACTCTTGCATCAAATTGCAGTACATTCTTAACAAAGTAAAACCTAAACATAGCATATCATATATATCTACCACTTGTATCTGAGTATGATATGTATGAATACACAATACAGAGGTGTTGAGGACACAGTCAGTGAACTTTCTTCATGTAATCTTTGTTCAACAACACTTAACAGTGAATGATGAACTGGTTGCATAGAGATCTAATCCAAAAACAGGCTAGAAACACAGTACTGTACGTCATCATTTCCCTTAGAGGATAAAACGACTGACCCATTTGAGTGCGTCTTAGAGGCAGCAGGGATATGTAAAATGCTGTCCCAGAGCAGACGTCTGTCCCGTGGACACAACATGGGGCTCGTGTATTTCTAGAAGCACCTGCGAAAGTGTGCATGCTCATTTTGTGGACACTGCTCCGACATCCGGAGGGTACGACTGCCACCTGGCAGGTTTATGGTGCGTGCTGGGAGGTTATTCTGGGCAACTGCAGGGGATAATTTTATTAGGTTTTAGATGGCGTCTAATGACAAGAACACCTATGAACAACCATATGCTAAGAGAGAGGCTAAAAATCCCAAAATAACAGTTAAATTATCGTTATGATTGTTAATCTGTGCTCTCTAAATCATGGTTTTCTTGATGTTTGTAATAAATACAGTAATTAAATGTAGAAAATAGACATTAGACAAAGAAACTTTTTTTTTGAGTTTGCAAGTTCAATTTTATACTTAATAATAAAGATAGGAAACTCCCTTGCTGCAATGCTATGGTAAAAAGTTAATGGCTTTCTTACTGCAGTATACCATTGTGTTCCTGTTTCATCTAGCTCAAGCTACAACGTCAGGCGGTATGAAAATGAAGGCTGTGCTGGGATGGAGGAAGCAAGTTTCCACTGAAAAAGGAGCAGTGACAGGAGTGAAAGTCTGAAAAATGCTCTGTATAATTCAAATGTGCCTGACAGGAACACCTGGGTCCTTGTGTGGCTTCAGCTGTGGCTGCCAGCTCGCATGTTATTAGAGGGTAAAATTCTAAAGCCGTCTGCGCAGGCGCACACGCATGCATTTACACGCACACAAACTGAACACACAAACAGATACAAAGTACAAGAAAAAAAAACTAGACTTAGTATGTGATCTAGAGACTGCACCTGCCCAAATCTAATCAATACTGAATGAGTAAAGCTTCCCATTTTCTACAAAAGATGGAAACGCATCTTCTCGTATTCATGGCAAGAACAGCTGTTTTGGAGTCCTTGTGTTGTTGTTTTTCACCCTGAAGGAAAATCTTTACAGCAGATGTCATTTAGTCCCTACGGTGACATTCATGACTTTTAAAAGTGTCCCAAATCATATCCAAACCCCACATATTCATCTGACAAACCATATCAATGTGGAACAGCACCTACCATACAAAAAGCTTGAGGTTTTATGGTAATGCTTGGGACAACCATGGAAACTAAGGAAGTGTAACAGCAATAAACAGATAAGGAAAGACACTGGAAGCTTAACCTGCATTCATAACTTGTACTGCAGCCAAATAAACAAGATACAGTATAACAAAACCTTTTTCTCATTACCAATGCTGATTGAACAATGAAGTGCATATGTCATTATGCAAGAAAGCCAAATTCAAGGAAAAATGGTGCCTGAGTGTCGATCGTCTCGTGTTAAATAAGTCTATACCTACACTTTATATGCAAATGTGAATAAGATTGTGCATGTTTTTTTAAATAACATTGAAATAATTTCCTTATTTAAAGTCTCTATAGTCTCTCTATATGACATTTGGTACATTTAAAAACAATTTGCTATGTACACTCACTCTATGTGTGCTGTAATCCAAGCTTCTCAGTTCTTGGCCATCAGGACCGCCGCAAGTGCACGTTAGTGCACGTGAGTCAGTGAATCGATCAGTGAGCGAAACCTAAGCACAGTGAGGTCGAGCCAAAAAACAAGTCAGAGCCACTGACCAGCAACAGACTTGGCTTAGATACCGAGTTAGGACAGTAGCAGAAAAGCTGAGAGAGGTTGTCAGTCAGTGGTTGTATAGAACGAATGAGACCAAATGAGAGACCTGGCTGCAGAGCTGAGGCGGCGGTCAGGTAGGGGTGAGACGCACATGTGATTTGGTCTGAGACGATGAGATATCTTATGGGAAACCTTTGCGAAAGGGTGCTTCATTCAAGCTCTGATACACTGAAATGTGACTTTGGCCAAAGACAGCCTTGTGTTTTCACTCTGTATTTTACTGCCTGACATGTTCCCTGTTCCAGTGTCAAGGAAATGTAGTTATAAATACTACTTTATATGGCTATATGGCCATTGTGAATATACAACCGGAGAAGTAATCAATACTGATATAGGTGCAAAGTGAATTGATTTACTGGAGCTGTCTGCTGTGACTCATGGTGATAATATTTCACTTGAGCAAAGTCATATATTTTGGTTCCTATAAGATGAAAGGAACACTGATCAATACCACATTCATATGCTTTAAATGGTGTGAGCCGTATGAACGGCGCCTGGACTAAGTACATGCTGGACTTTCATCTCTTCAGATCTCAGGCTAATTTAAGCGTATGGTGTTACTGTGAAATCTAACAGGTAATTGAATCACAGTCATACAGTAAACCGTTGTGGATCTGCACAGCTCATGTTTGTTTGTTTTTGTACCTTTTGGGTTTGGGGAGGCCCAAGTGATGATGCGTCGCACCAAGCAGCAGTTGAGCAGGACTTTCTTGGAGAAGCCATGGTCTTTACGGAAATGCTGCAGGTCCTCCCTCCACTGGGTCCTCTTGGTTGGTGTACACATGGTTGGAAATTCTCTATTTTGAAATATAGTGTTGTATTATTTGACAGGACCTATGTAAATTCCATACAGATACAAGCCTAATTACTCGGTAACATCTCAAAGGACTGTGAGTTTGCAATAAATGTCATTCTAAATACACACAGGTGATTAGAATTAGCCTCATTACTCAAATGATGACCAATGGTGACCAAACAGTCAAACACATTTAGCTACACCGACTGCAGCATGCAAAACAGACTGTCACAAGTTTAGGCAATACACCTGAGAACATATGCTAATTTGGCGTGTTTTTCGCCCCCAGTTATGCATGGCCATAATGAAATGCAAGACATTTCAGCATGCCCTTTTGGAACTGGAAAATCCTTGTCTTATGTGTCTGAGCTGTTGTTTCAAGAAGGCAAGTTATTCTTCCAGCTCCTCTAGGACTTCTGGTATAGTAAAAGTAAATACACCATGCAGATTGCCTATATGCAAACACGCGCAATGATCCTTTAAAAGGAAAAAGATCACGAAATATGCTCCATGTTCAACCTGCCTAACACTCCTAGATTTTCAAATGAATCCAGCAAACAACCTGATTGTCTCCAGATAATCATGCTAGAGTAAAACAAATAAGATCTTATGACACTAAGAAATAAAAAATGACCCAGCCATACCCTACCTCGTTCAGCACTATGATTACAATCCCCCTTGAGGTCCCATTTAAAGAGCAGAACTTTTAGACGTCAACAGATCACACATCAGTCTGCCACTCTGACTGGAGGGCTTTTGGTTTGCTCTCAAAATCACAAATTTATACCCGTCAATGGACAGAAATTGAGGTCTAATGCAAGGACTGCTATCAATTGTCCCTCTGAGCATCATCTTACCTTGCAGGTTAAAGCACGATGTGCACGCTCTCTCTGCTTCCTCAGTCTGCAAGTGATCCTCAGGTTTCACACAAGCACTTTCCCTTCCCTGAGCTGATCAACAGAGTGTGAAGGGGGGTGGGAGGAGGAGGAACAGGAGGAGGAAGAGGAGAGCGGGGACCGCTCTGTAGAGCAGAGAGAGTGAATGATGAGAGAGCATTAACGGAAGACACTGTGGCTTTTGGTTCAAGTTAGAGGACCATGCAGGTCTTTTTATTCAAGTGTCTGAGGAAGAGGAGCGAGTCAGAGATGCTGGTGGTTCTGTATTCACTGTCAGTCCCTTTGATCATCCTCCTTGAGCCTCTTAAAACACATGAAAGCCTTCAACACACACCTACTTTGCATGCCCACTCCCTCCAATAGGACATCAGGGGCATAATCAGAGAAATCTATAGTTTAAATTTAGCGCCATCTGCTAAAGGTTGTAAAACTAAAATTTTAGACCTCAATGCTTTTTTTAGTTACCTCCTAAAATGTGCCAGTTCCACCAAACTGTGAACTACCAAACGGTGACATTTAATGTCTAATCAGACTCATATCACCCTTTACTTATTCTTTGATTACAGAAATATTGACTGATTTTAAGAGAAACTTGAAGCAGCTTTATATCATTAAAATGTAGGTAGTATATGCAAAATGAATGAAAATGAACCTCAAACTTTCCTCCGTCCATCCAGAGCACCCTGCTCGTCTTTTAGCTCGTCTCAGCAGAAACTTTAGCCAGTTCTCAATAACATCTTTAGGTCTTTTTTTAAATGAAAAATGGTTTTGCAGAAAAACATATCTTATCAGATTATGGTATCAGACAAAAAGGTGTCCACACTGAAACTGAAAGTATCTGCAGCATCAGCATAACATTCACACTGTAACAATACTAACATGCAGGTACCTCGACAGATTAAAAATCTGACTCAACAGTAGAAGGGAATCACATTACAATTCATCCTGAGAGAGGACATCTGTACTAAATTACATGACAGTCCAACCACTATTTGTTGAGATATTTCACTCAAAACCCATCAATCCTTCCATCCATCCATTCATTTTCTTCTGCTTATCTGGGGTCAGGTCACAGTGGCAGCAGGCTAAACAGGGCACTGCACACGTCCTTCTCCAGAGCAATTTCCAGCTCATCCTGGGGGATGCCCAGGTGTTCCCAGGCCAGATGAGACACGTATAATCCCTCCAGCAAGTTCTGGGTCTGCCCTGGGCTTTCCTCCCAGTTGGACATGCCCAGGTGAAGTTTAAGGGGAGGCGCCCAGGAGGCATCCCAGCCAGATGCCCAAACCACCTCAACTGTCTCCTTTGGACACAAAATATTTCGCCTTATTTTTAAGGCCACACACCATGTGGAGGAAAGTCGTTCTGCTTGTGTCTGCGCTGTGGTTTTTTTCGGTAATTACCCAAAGCTTATGACCATAGGTGACAGTTGGAACACAAATCAACCAGTAAAGCCAGAGGTTGGCTCTCCAGCTCAACTCCCTTTTCACTACAACAGTCTGGTACAGCATCTGCATTACTGCTGACACCAGATCAGTCCTTACACCCATTTCCCACTCCATCTTATCCTCACTCGAACAAGACCTCAAGAAACTTCGACTCCTTCGCTTGGGGCAGCAACCTACTCCCAACTCGGAGGGAGCAGTCCACCATTATCACTCAAAACAAGCTTGAGGAAATTTTGTCCCAAAATATCCCATCTGTGTTGAGATATTTCACTGAATATGGGAAAGATTTGACCTGCTTGTAGCATTAATCAGGGGATGACCAAAGTCAGCAAGTGTAATCCTGTTTGGTCCCTGGATGTGTGCATAAAATTTCATGACAATCCATCCAATAGTGGTTGAGATATTTCAATACATTGTCAAAACTGGTGGAACAGCTGACTGATCAACTGATCAATGTTGCTGTTCCTAAAAACACTCAGCCCTTACTAAGAGTCTTTATTTTTGTGATCAATTTTTTACTACATTTTGGCAGCTATGAATCTTTTCCACAAAAAAAAAAGCCTAAATGAGATAAGTCCTTCAAGCATACCTCAATATAAAGATGAGCAAGAACACAGCAGGGAAAAAGTTAAACGAAATTCTAAGAAAATAAGTGGTTTTCACCATCTATCATTCACAGCCTGAAAGACCACAAGAAGTTTTACGGTTCAAGAACCGTATCAGCATGCGCACAGTCCTACTTCGATGCCAGTCAGAAATATCCATAAAAAACTCATGGAACATTGTCCTGTACTTGATCCTGCCCTCTGATCTCTGGGAGCACTAAATTGTTTATCATTTTGATTTATAAGACAGCCATTATTGTCAGATACTTGTGTTGTATGTCTTTACTCTGTACTTAATGTATAGCACAGCACAGCCATAAACACATGGACTTTACTACCCTGAATTTATTTCTACTGTTACTGTTACTGTGTTAATGTCTCCCAGAATATGTAGTGTGGAATTTGGGAATTTTTGTCAGCATTGCTCAAAGCAATCTTTTTATTTATGCTGGGACATACAGTAAGTGCCATACATTTACATACATCATATGCAAATGATTTGTCCCTGGTCATCAGCCAAATGCACTTAAGCTCATATTTAAATGCACATAACATTATCTACCCTTCAGTGATAGATGGTTGTGCTTAAGGGGAGACAGCGAAGCTAAATCTAATTGCTTCCCCTGAGATGAGCAAGGCATATCCTGTACCTGAGAAGACAAAGGGGGGCCCTGGACAGAGAGCTGGGAATAGAGCCATCCTTTCCCAGCAGGCCGACACATTTCGCCTGATTGAAACGAGAGAACAGATTGGTTGCAGTGTTACGGTATGATGGTATGGATTCTGTGCTAACAGTTGTTCGGCACTGAGGGAAAGGCTTGAAAGTCCCCAATATGATGAATAATTTATATTCAAGAGGATGTCGCTGCTCATTGATATACAAGGCCACCGTAGTCAAGTACCAGTCAGGACCAGGTACAGCGGACCTCTGAGTGAATCCCACTTTTTTAAGAGTTTCTTAAAGCTGCTATGGGCCTATCAATATTTTGATATAGACAATGGGGTAAATTACTCCATGTATGTGAAAGGCACTCATACTAACAAGCACAGCCATTTCAGCAAATTGTTAAAACATTGTTATGACCTGCAGTTTTTACTGTTTTGGTTCACTCTCACTTGGTTCACTCCTTTCCAGACACAGCATGCAGCTGTTTTCAACTATTCGTCATGCCGCAAACATGCGCACAACGTTAGCAACTAGGTGGTGAACATAATGGAGGATTTAGTGGCTGAAGAGAGAGAGAGAGAGAGAGAGAGACCAAAATTGAGCTAAATAGAGAGTGTACGCTTATGTTATTTCATATACGTACGTAAATACAACATCATCAGGTGACATGTCAAAGCCATGTTCGTTTTGTTGCCCCCAAACAGTCAAAAATGTATTTATGCAGATGTAAGCCTCAACAAAATGGTATTAAAGAACTTCATCCATACGTTGACGCTGTACAACAGCTTAGAACTGTAAAACTGAGTAAAACGCTAAGAATATGGCCATTTTCAGGGCAGATTTTTGCAAAATTCTGGTAAATATTTCCGCAACAGGAGGGTGTAAATTATAACAATGGTGTTTTAATTGAAGTGTGAATTTACTTACTGTATATCTGTGTACATTTAAGTGCATGGAGCTGTTTCAAATGACATGACTGAGCCTGTTAAATCCTAATTACAACACCGCCCTTCTTAGATGTCAGAAAAAAACTTCAATTTAGCTTGTACCTTTACCTAACATCTTTACACAGTTATTTAAGCATTCAACAAATCTGCATGTTTCTAGGGGATGGGTGGATTAATCTTCCCATCCAATCACTTTCCACTACATTTGTTTGTCCTGCTCAAGTCATTCTATGAAAAATGACTGAAATACAGTTCACGTACATTTGCAGCTGAATGTAGACTTTTAGGTGTTATGTGGCTTGTGTCTGAATTATACAACTGAGCTTATGGATCCACTGCACACTTAAATCTTCACTGTTCCTCTAACACAGACACCTATCGATTATGTCAGAAAGAATTTACTCTAATGTATTCTGAAATCAATTCAGACAGCCGACTCATGTGAAATGGATTTAGAGTTACATTAAATTCTAAGTATGTACAGTGTTAGAACCTGGCGTCAAGGCTCTGACCTCATCTCTCCCTGAAAAACACACACCAAGATCAGCATGAGGGAGACAATACGGAATTTACCCTCCAAAATCTGCACTGGATACAAACTCTATTCTGTGTCGGACAGGTAGCAACCGTTGGTGTTTACCCGAGAACAAAACAATCTCTTCCAATGAAATGTAGCAGTGATAAGCAAATGAGCACCAGCTCACAGTTAGTACAGCTGAGTGTAAGCAATAGAACAGGGGCTCAGCGTTTGAGTTCAAATAGTCTTTAACTATCCTCCATGTGCATTCATTAGTTTACCAAAAACCACGTCACATTTATTATTATATATAATATATTATATATTCTTCTATCTCTGAATGAAGGTAGTCATGTTTCCATACATACAGCCAACATACAACATGACCCTCCATTACAGACTTGAGCTTGCACCCAGCCAAGGTGAAATCACCCAAAACAGGCAACATCATCAAAAAAACCAAAAGAAAAATATGCTCAGCAACTAAAAAAAGTAATTCACAATCATATCAGTCCAACTTCTACGTACAGAGGTAAACGGCAGCAGCAAACATGCTCAAAAAAGCAGTCAGCATATGCACACAGGCTCCCCACAGGTAACCGATACCCCCAACAAGAACATACACCAACTGCAGAAAGTCAAGCCATCTACGTACAATAGGCTCATTAGCACAGGCAGTAAACACTTGGTGAAGCAAAGTGAAGCCTAAGCACCTCAGAGTGCTTTGGAGAAGTTTGGTCGGGTTGTTGTGGTCCCACGCTGCCAGCACAGACAGGAAAGCTCTCTTGAAGTGGCATTCAAGGCGGCAGCAGCAAGACGCACTGCACAAAACTAATTATTTTCCTGCTCAAAACCACCCTGACATGATGATACAACTGTTGGCAGCCAAGCTTGCTTCAACTTTTAGCAGCAGCAACAGTGGTACAACAGAGTTAACAAATGCGCAAAGGCAGGCAGAGTATTGATATAAATATGGATTTTTAGGTGCTGCGATACTAATTTTAGTTTGTGGATCATTTGCACACATAACTCTTACATGTTGCTCGATCTACGACATCCATTGATTTAGTCAGAAGCCATTTGCTGATATGGATTGTGGAATCAGTTAAGTCCCCTTAGTTCTATTCTCGGATAACAAATGGTTGAGATTACCATTGCTTTGGTTTGGATGGCTGTTGTGCATGAAAAAAAAAAAAAGCGGGTTTTTAAAAATGCTGCTCAAAACAACTTCGTATTGCTTTCAGTATTTCATCATTCACGTGTAAACAAAGACACCACGACAGCCTGGAGCCCCAAACACAAAAAACGTAACTTTTTCCTGAATAATTGAGAGTATTATCATGTCATTTCCATTTCTGTGTGCGTTTCCTTGGTCTACTCTTGGTCTCATCTTTAAAAATGCACTTGGATATACATCCTAAGTTGTGTTTTTGCATTACAATGAATAATTAATGTCCCAAAAGATTTTACTAGAGAGTTCTGCTGTCAGCAATGTTTCTCTGGATACACACTGCAATTGGGTAAAATGATAATTCCTGTTTCTTACAATGTGAATCTTACTCTTAATTTAGCTACATTGGTGGTTTGCGTACAACCTGTCTGTTCGTCCCAATAGTTGAGTTTTTTGCCCCATCAGACAGTGTTTCCAGATTTTAGCAGTTCTACTAATCTTGAATGATCTTTTAAGATCATCACACTCCATTGTACCTTACAGAACCCCCTACACATTCACATCCTCTGTCCCTTTATGACCGAATGATTTCGGAAAAGCTCAAGTGACATCAACAACTCTGCTGCCTCAGTATCAAGTGATGGAGGACACACATTTCAGGACAACAGGCTAATTTGAACCAAACTCTGCTTGTCCATAAACCTTGTGAGGATAATGCAATACCCCATTACAGAAGTCATTACCCGTAGCAAAGAGGTTTGCTGCTCAGCAGCATCAGCGACACACTGTTACACTAATTCAGTTTTTTTTATGTTTTGAATGTTCCCCACCACATTAGTAAGTAGAGCTCATTAATTACCTTTACTACTCAACTGTAATCTGAATGGTTAGGGATGCAGGAGCTGAGTCGAGTCTCTGATATGTTTTATCTTTTGGAAAATAAAGCATTTATTTAGGCCTACATGTAATCATTGACTACAAGAGTTTGTAATGAAATCTAAATTAAGATTTGGGAAGGGAACTGATCAAACTTTATTGATTCTAACGCCATCATCAGTTCCGCTTATCGCTTAACGATTCTTTATTGATTCCTAATCAATTTTCTGTGTAGAAAAAAAAAGTAGGTTTAGCGGTTTGTAGCAGTTTGAGCAGAGTGTCTGAATCTAAAATGGATGAAATGAGAATATTTTGTACACATTTGTACATTTGTTTTCATTTTGCTTTTCTTAGTCAAAAAAAATGTAAATAAATACTGCCTGCCTGTGTGGCTCTAATGTTTTTGTAATGTTGGATTCCCATCCCTAGATAAGATGAGAGAGGAAGTGGATCAAATCTAGAAAGAACACAATCTGAATATATTCCGGGTTTTTTGGCTGTTTTGTTTTGTTAAAACTAGCTTAAAAGTATAAATAAAGCGGTCCAAAACAAAGAAGGAGACATTACATTTTAGGATTTCTAAACTTTTTTTTTTAATGATTGCCTCATCCCAGCCCACCCCCAGGGAAGCTTTGAACACACACAATGGCTACAGCCACTGCAGAGCCCCGTAAAAGCTGCTGTCACAAGTTGGAGCCATAAATCTCATGCTCGTGCTCATTATTCTCTGTTGCAATAGCCTCAAATGAGCTGCAGCCATCGTTCTTGCCAAGCCCCAATGTCATGGTGGTCAGAAACCCTGTGGCTCAGTGTTAGCTGGTCAGTTGGAAGTCACAGTAGTGCCAGACCGACGACACACTGGGCTATGTGCATCTAGGCTGGCTGTCTCTCTGCCTCCTAATTTTTCGCGCACACACCCACCGCGACCTTGTCCTCCAACGTGGCAGCTAAAATTAGCAGAATGCATGGGGTGGGGGGGAATCAGCCCTGTGGATTAAATAAACTGCAATGCAGTATTTAAAGATGTGGGCTCATCTAGGTGAGGTCACATTATGTATCAGTGTATCGTGGATTTATTTTCTTTCTCGTTCTGAAACACGAGATCTCCATTGTCCTTGCAGACAGCAGTGGTCATTCGTTTATTTCCTTAAGCTGCCCTGAAATCGATACAATCACCTCTTGAACCATGGCCGGGTAATGTGATAAGATGGAGAGCATACTGGCAATGAGAAAGCCCAGATCAGTGTCAGATTTACAGTAGTAACGGTTTCCATATCTTCTTTATATAGCCTTGCACTTAGAGCAGCTTCTTTCCCAGTCTGGTTGTACATGAGGAGTCAAGCGGCCCCAGAATGCAACTGGTTTATTGAAAATGCAAGTATCAACAGCTTCAGTCGCTAAAGGCTAATCGAAAGATCACACAAGATAATGAAAAATGGGCGGCGATAACCACCTAACAATCTTGCTGATACAGTTATGTGTCAATCACAGCATTGTTCATTATCATGCCTCAATTATGCACCAGTGGTAATTGTTGCATGAATAAAGGTTCAGCACTTTTTAAATGGGTAATTGACAAAGCTCTTGGGAGAGGGCAACTCGGCGTAATGAAAATGAATACTATGGACAGTCCATCCGCTCACATTTGCCTGCTTTCTCTCCCTCCACTTGTTAAATGGACTGTGGTATTATGGCCAATGTGGCAGCCAGGTTTAGAGCAAAAACATGGAAAAAGTAAGAGAAATTCAACACACAGCACATGCTGCTATGAGAAAATTATTTGTATAGACACTAGTGCACGTCTTCGAATATGCACACTTTCAAACAAGCAAAGCCAGACACAAACCCACACACACACCTCCAGAGACATACGTCGAACCTTTTACCACTTCCCTGCCCTCTGCGTGTGTGTCGTTTTCTGAGTCAATGTGTTGGAATGCCTCCATAAATTATTCAGCCGCAGCGCCTGCTATCTGAAGATAACAGTGGCTCTTTATCGGTCAGCGTGTACAGAGACACTGCACTGGTGAATATACAAGCACCTAGAGGGATTTGGGGCACCTTCTGTGTAAGGATGCGTGTCATTGTGGCAGTGAAGCATACAAAGGAATATTGCCTATCTAGAGGTTTATGTTGTAAGGTCACTTTCATTTTCTCTAGGGATGCTCTCATTTTCAGCTCATCGAAAAGATAATTTTTTGGCACCGCATGACTAATGTAGGAAAGTTACCTGCCATCTATACTTGTTCTAAGCATTTGCGGTAAAGGCAGATTCTTAAGAAAACGAATCTAGTACTGACGAGCAATCCTAAATACCTCTTTGCCAACTACATCATCAGAATCTCAAAATATAAGTCAGGAATTTTGTTGTTGTCTTAACTTTAAGTATATTAATAAGACTTCCAACAGCTGAATCCTTAATTGTAGGTTCTGCATATTGCCATAAAATATAATTACCTAGTCCACACTAAGCTTTTATAAGAAAACAAACAAAAAAAATCAGAGAAAGTGTCCGGAGCTGAAACAATTAGTCCATCATTCTATTGGTCAAATAACAATTTTAATCATTGATTAATTATTTAAATCTTTTTTTTTCGAAGCAGCCTCTAAATTGGAAATATTGTTTTTTTTAGTCTTCTATAGACCTACATTGCATACTGTTGGTGGTACTAAACAAGCAATTTAAATATAATCAGCTTGGGTTCTGGGAAATTGTGGTGGGCATTTAATGAATAATAGAAATTAATAGAGAAAATAATTGACAGATTAATTGTGAAACTGTGAGAAAAGCAGCTTCAAAAAAGTTCCATCTGTTGCCAAAACTAAAATCCAACTGCATAAACGACAGAGTTGCAGACTGGATACAGGACTTTTTACATGACAGGAAATAGCAGGAGGTGGTAAATGGTGTCACTCAGAATGGAAGAATGGAAACCAGTGATTTCTGGAGTTCCATAGGGATCTGAGCTGGGCCCTGTACTCTTTGTTGTCTACATAAATGATACAATCTGATGTATGTCTCTTTGCAGACGATGCAAAACATTTAGAATATATAACATAAAGTGTAAAAAAAAAATACAGCACATCCTGAAGAAGATCTCAACAGAGTATTTGGTGTGACAGGTGGTCACTGAAATCAAATCCAGACAAACGTAAGCATTGGTTAGCAAGTGGAAGAGAAAAAGGATATAGGTGTTGTGGTTGATAGTTCACTTAAATTTCATAAACGTATACCATACAAATTACCAACAAAATTACAAACCGTATGCTGGCAATAATCAGAACAACTTTCCAGAATTTTCCATTTTATCTATCGATTTTTCTATTGTATAAATCGTTGGTGAGATCTCAGCTTGTATTCAGTTTGTTGTCCTTGTAAAATAAAATATATAGAAAAACTAAACTAATTCCTGATCTGAAAGAGATGTCCTATGAAGAGAGGTTAAGAAAAGTACAATTACCAACTCTAGTTCACACACAGAGAAGACATGGCTGAGGTTTATTAGCTTATTCATATAATATGTGATAACAAAGTTGTCATCCACTTTTGCAATAACTTTAACATTTTAACACTTAATTCTGTAAAAGCATGGAATGAGCTTTCAGAGGATCTTTTGAAAATAGATTGGACAATCTCTGTTGTGATCATTGTGATTACTTGTGATTTTAAATAACTATATTGTGGTAATTATTCTTGGTTGTAGTGGATTTTTATCCTGTACAGGAACATTTTCAACAAATTTTTTAATAAATCAATTTCAGTAAATCACCAGTATCCAAACCTAGTATGTGTGTGTTTTTCTAGGTATATTAAAGCTGTCACTGACATCTTACATGTCTGACCACATTATATCTGACCTGCTCTCCACACGTCTGATATAAATCAGGATAAAACAGATAAAAAGGCACACTAAGAAATAAACAGCGCAAGGACATCTGTCCACTGTAGGCAGCTTATATCTTGGATGAATGGTGAGTGAAAAGCTTACTCTTTACTACTGAGGCACCATTTTCTCTGTATAACCACTTGGTGTCAGCCTAGCACATTGCATGGACGCTACCACTACCATACAGCAGACACATTCTTTCCATGATTTCCAAGGTTGAATGTTAGTTGATATAACACTGAAAAACATCTACTGATAATTACTTTAGCCCATAGACTTAAAGCGTAGATAAGCCTACTGACAGGCATTGTTATCTATTTTCAGGTCCAGAGGACGGATTCAGGCTGGCATGTGGCTCACATCTGTATGCTTTACTTGCCATTATCTCCCATTGGAATGAAAGATATGTTTAGTATTGTGTAGTCTATATTGAGCGCTGGCAGTAGGGCATGGACTTTTTCGAGGGACTAAATCCCAGAATAGGCTTTTGAGCCCCCATTGGGACAAGAAGAAAGACAGACGGACCCTCCAGTTGGCCACTCATGCCAAGCCTGCCTCCACATATGGCCTGTATGATGTTGATGAGCTCTGACACCATTTCATCAAGTACTCTTTGGAAAGACTCAATCTACCAGGCTGACTCTTTAGTGGTAGTTCCATCATTTGTTTTTTGTTCAGGTCTGAGGCACAGTGGAGCGTAATGTTGGGGGAGTGAGATGTGACAAAGTTCACAAGTTGGAACTGATTTTAAAAGCACACAGCCATGTACTGTTTGTGCTTATTTGTAGTATGACAATAATTCAGGCAGGCATGGTGATAGATACCGATGATTACCAATTGGCACAGATAAGATTGTGAAGTGCCAGGATATTTAATCTCAAAGAAATAAAAGCAGAGATGATATAACGAGCAAAATAACACTCATAACATGATCGAATGCAGAGTTGACAACAGCATAGAGCTCTTAAGGCCTTTAACATTTCTGAGGCAGGAAAACAGCTTCACGTGATGATCACGCATGAACTTTTCATTAAAAGGGCCACAAAAGGAAAAAAGGCTGGGATCAAATCTGCAACTTATGATTCCAGAGCAGAGAGCAGTAAGTCATCCTGCTAGATGCCACAATGCAAAATGCTATAAAAGAGTCCATCAGCAACTACAGGCAGTAATGTACATACAGAACAAACCAACCGTTCGATGCTGAACTGTGAGATAAAATGTTAAAGGCTTGTTTAACCTAAAAATAACTAAAGATCAGAAAGACATATCCTCTATATTCCTTCTCTCAGCTTTTAAAAATAGAAAAGAGGCCTCCCTCACTTATTCCCACACTGCCCTTTTACCTACAATAAACTTTACTTTTTAAACTCCCTCGACCCGTACCAGGCAGGGACCCAAATATTGTATCTCCAGTAAAGTTTATTGCAAGCAAAGGGACAATGTGCCGGCGCGCTCTTCTGTCTTGGCTTTGGACATTTCCTGCTATGCACCTGTCTACAAGAAACAAAGGTGTCCACAAGCCTTTAAAGTCAGGCTTTTAAAAAAAATGCAAGGAGATCAGTTCTTTCATTATGTATCTATATATTCAATCATATTACTTAAAAACCAATTAGCTCATCCCAGACCTTTATTGTCAGAAAGACAACAAAGAACGTCATTAAATAACTATGAGGGACGTCCGGATAAAACCACAAATGAAAAGGACTTTGGCCTTGAAAAATAATTCCTTAACTCTCAGTCACACAAACACTTCTTCAGAGATGCTTTGTGTAGCACGCAGGGCTTTATAGAAATAGAACTTTTTGAAGAAGCTTCCTCGACAGGAAGGTGAGAAAAGTCAGATGACCAAAGTCTTTTTTTCTGTTATTCTTCTGGGCACCGGGGGATGCGGTTTATCCTTAATCTGACCTTGGCACAAACAAACAAAGCCATGTTTGCAAGCTGAGGCCAAGCGTTGCCACCCAGTTGGCAACGGCTGCTTGGCACTCCATCCAAGGAAGTCAAATGGAGTGGATCTGTGGCATAAACAAGCCTGCGGGTGGAAATATAAACATGAAAGACAGTCCACTTCTTTTCGCCTTCAGCAATCATAAACAAGCGCCTTATGTTCCGATGTCCCTATAGTTATATCTGCAGCAATGGCACTAATGCCCTCCTACCACCAGCTTCCCCTCTACATCCCATTCAGTCACTCTCTGTTTATCCATCGCTGTATTCCAGCACCTCTCCCTCTCTGTGCCCTGCATCCTCACCTCGCCCTATTTTCTTCCCTCCTTTTCTCCTTCCCTTCATTCTTCTCTGGCCTGAGTCCCAAGGCAGATGGTCCCCACCCAGTCTCATGCAGGAAAAAACAAAGGCTGGATCCAAAGCAAACAAAATCTGCTGTGGGGTGCTCGGGAGACGAGCAGGGAAGTTCAGGGCGCAATTAATGCTGGATGTGACCAAAGACCGGCTTTTTGTCCACAAGTAGAGAGGAAGCACACAGGTGGTAAGAAAATAGACCCACCGACGACTAAGTCTTCTTTCTGGGTCCCATCTTGACGCTAAGGAGTACACTTAGCTGCACAGCAGTTGGTATGCTATTAAGACTGTCTGATGTGCCAGATCTGTTTAATAAGTCATACTGTTTTTTTATCTATTTATAGAGTGACGTGACTGTAAAACTAAGCAAACAGATCCCAAAAATCTGTGATCCTTGCAGATTTCTTTAGTGCAAACCATTAAAAGATTTTCTTCATCAAGAGGTGGGAAGCGAGACAGATAGAGATAGTTACACAATAACATCTGTAATTTTCAGAATCAAAAAATAACACCAAGTTGGAGTTGCTGTCAAGAATCGCACTTTTATGAAGATGCCATTTTGTCAGTTCTTAAAAACAATATGTCGTCCAATTCTGTGTCCTTACATTGACTTTAAATGAGTTAATTCGAATAATCTGTCCTTCACACTATAATTTATTCTGCTGACAAAGCAAAAAGTACATCTTCTGCAGAATCAAAGACTTTTCAAAAGAAAAACTTTCAGATCTGCGATCCTGTGCTGCATACTGTCAAAAGTTTCGTCTGAAAGGCTAAAACACACCGTTCGGCTGTGTGACAGATTGGGAGCAGTTTCTTCAGTCTGTACCTTTGGTTCGCTGTGATCTCAGGACCCCTGTCTGACAGATGCTGAGAAAACACACAAACACACACACACACCGCATGCGGTCAGTTCTCAACACCATGGAAGCTCAAAGCCGACATCTAAGGACAGACAGCGCACAGGGACATTCGGAAGTGAAACCAGCCCACATGCAAATAACCATCTGTGCTTTTCAAAGCCACGCTTATATTCTTTAAGTTACCATCAGCTGCAGTCTTTGGCTTCCTGCGCACAATCATGTCACTGAACCAATGTTAAATACAGAAAGTGGCTGTGTTTAATCATAACATGCTGCAGTCACTATGATGACTCTGTGATGTATGAATGAATGCTGTTGTGCTTAAGAGCATAACTCACTGGCTCAAACAGTAAAATCAGATTCATCAGTATATTGATTATTTCACAAAGGTCTGTTTGTTCTCAGTGTAATTTGTTAAATCATGCATAGGCAGATTTACATGCGACTGACCTTCTACACCTTTAACTCTCCACCATATACTCGCACTTGTCCCCACTCATGTACTAACTTTGCATATATCTTGGGTTGTCTCTTGACTGATAATCTGCATTGGTTTTCATTTATCAACTACTTGTGTTGGATAATATTATGCATGTAGACAGCTAAGCATGAGCCTAAGTAATTAAAAGAAAATCAGCGTAAATGAAGCATTGATTCAAAAGCTATGAGGTAATGCCTCATGGTAGCATTTTTACTGTTTCTGTTTTATTGCTTAATGTTGTTTAGCACTGTTCGAGGCCCCGGATATACAATGAGAGGCATAATTAGCAATGATAATTCACACTGACACAAAGAAAAAGAGGACATTCATTACCATAAGCCCACAACGGACACAGCTTGTTCTCAGCTATGTAAAGTGCGAAAGCCGGAGCTAGCCATGGTGCTGAAAGCACCTCATTCGGAAAAATAAACCTTGCGGGGCTGCGTTTCATAAATCGCCTTTGTGAAACTCAGGGATGCGGTACTAAAAGAGAGAAATGTCTAGGGAAGCCTTTGGCAGGCACTGACAGAAGTTGCAATGGTGATCTGATAGAGCTCCAAGGCACTGATGCAAAGAATCACTGCACCAAGGAAGCAGCTCTTGGGAGGATCGACGCATGGCTGGATGGCTGTAGCAGTTTTTGGGAGCGAACGTTACGTTTTGAGATTTCTCTGGGGGTGGACTATGATGTGTGTGCTCACTGGGGATAACGTGACGGGGCTTCAGGGAGTGAGGAAAGAGAAAAAAAAACACATTAAGCATTGAAGAGCACATTAAGAAAGAAATATCACGTTAGTGGCATCATTTGGTTTTTCCCATCAGGGATCAGTCATTAAATACAAGCTAGAAACAAATGCTGCACATATCTGTAGCCACCTTGACCGACCCTCTATAGATCAGCTGAAATTTGAGCCACCTGAACAATAAGAAACTTGGTCAGGCATACCAATTACAGCAAGCAAGGGAGACCATGAGTAACTTATTAGAAGTAAACGAGTGAAACTTTTCAGAATAAGCACAAATCCAAGTTAACAGGCATCCATGTTTTTAAAAGAAGCACAGAGCAGCAATCAATAACATAAGATCA
The DNA here is from genome assembly GCF_042242105.1 of Pempheris klunzingeri. Classification (NCBI taxonomy): domain Eukaryota; kingdom Metazoa; phylum Chordata; class Actinopteri; order Acropomatiformes; family Pempheridae; genus Pempheris; species Pempheris klunzingeri. The sequence goes on from NC_092034.1 coordinate 10,498,019, forward strand.
TAGCAAAGTTTATGCTTCAATGCTGCAGCATCCTCTAACTGAGAAATCAGAGATAACAGAGACTGCAACAGTCAGATGTCTTCACCACAACTAATGACTCACTCCGGTTAAAAACAGAATACGCTGAGCGCCCATATCCATGATCGGGATTATTCAGCCCCTTCAGGGGCATTTTTTCAAACTCTCCATGTCCTCATTAGTTGGCGTGCGTTTAACCATTTATTTGCAATTATTTTTGCAATATTGTTCCCCATTCTTCATGCTGTGGGTAAGGGTTATTGGGAAATCTAAATTTCAGAGACATAATTGAATAAAGCATTTGTTGAAGGTCTATTCAGTCTGAGAGGAATGCCTCTCGATAGCTCAAACATGTTTAAAACCTTCAAGGTATGACTCATATCCTTAACAAAGCATAATTAGAAGTCAATTAGGTGTGCAAACATACATTAACATGAGCCAGGAATGATGAGCATTTCACCGCTCTTCTGGCTCTGAGTGGCAGTGAGGAGCCTGAGAGGAAACCTATGGACTATAACTGAGTGATCAGTATTCTGGATGCTGGCCAAGTACGGTGGAGGAGAACCCAGGAGAGGATTGGTGTAGCTCAATCCATTATGGTTGGTTTTTTTTCCTGATGCCCCATGCCCACATACTCATCATAGACACATTATGTACTTATTAGAAGGAGGCTCAGAAGTTCTGTGGATACAATGAGCAAGCTACCTTGGCAGATACTGCTGCGGTGAAAATAACTGTTTTTTATTGCAACAGGGATTTCTAAACCTCACCTGCCTAAACACAATGTCAATGCCCTGTAGCTAAAATCATTCAGCAGTAATGAAGAACAAAAAATGCTCTTGCCCAAACTGGCCAGAGTCACCCCCACACAAAGACCATCGACCATATTTTCTTTTCAAGAGAAGGCAAAAGTTCAGACATGACTCCACAGTCACCTCAAAAACGTTAGAAATGTATGTTGCAGAAGCATGCGAGGTCATCTTTGACATGTGAAACAACTGCACCAAACTCCATTGAAAATATACCAATTTAATGTTGCCTTTCAAATTTTACTATTAGTAGCATAAAGCGACGACACTGCCTGTCTGCTATAAATCGATACTTTCGACAGGCAAATGAACGGTAATAGTCATGACCCATTAATCACGAAAGCTACATAAAATTTGAACTTTTTTTCCACAGTTGAGTCAAATTGCTAACGCCACCCATCCGCTTTAGTGATCATGTGAACGTTGAGAGGACGGTGCCGTTAGCGTGAAAAATTAAAAAGTTGTCATTTTATCAAAATGTTGTCTTTGTTGTTGCATTAATTAGAAGCCGAATCAATTAGTGGTCCAATAACCACCCAAAATTTAAGCCACACTGCAGCAGGTTCTCATTTTTGACCGATGAGCAAGGTAACATTAAATTGTAATTCCTCTGCTAGGAGTTTTGCCTGTGGTTTTCTCCATGCCAAGAACAAACACAACCCATGAATCACCAAATTAACATGCGACCACAGTCCTACCAGGTGAAGAAACAGCAGCATCCACCCGGGCAGAAATGGTCTCCACTCTCTTTGCGTCCATAGTTTGTTTGTTTTTCCTTCCGTGTGTGGACTTTGGAGGTCGGAGGAGGCTCGCTGCAGCCACAGGACAGCCTCGGCGCTCACTTGGTGGTACTAGTTGCTGCTCATTAACTCCCAACACTGACAGACAGTGCTGGGTCGCTAGTCGTACGCGCGCTTTTCGGCGGGAGCGCGCACACGTGTGTGAGAGATGGTGGGGGTGAGTGTATGAGTGTCACTGTCTGTAGAGAGTAAGAAAAAGGCCACTGTTTGTGCTTAAAGCGTCATGATGTGTAACTTCATCAGTGATATAATTTATTATTAAAACGAGTTTTGCTGTTTCCAACAAAGCACAATGTGATGATTTGCTTCTCCGTCTTTAGGACCTCACCTTGGACTCTAGGAACTTGTGACAATGATTAATGATTAATCAATTATTCTGAAAAGGTATCTCAAATAGAGCTTGTCCACATAGACTTGTTTTACTTTAAGGATTTCGAGAGTTGCTTTTAGCCATTTTGGAACTCAATGTGCATCTTTCACTGTCCACATATTCTGTCCACATGGTCTATTGGGCTATTTTTTATTATTTTGCCAGCCCAAATTTGTGTGTTTCATGGATTATCACTACATTATACTTAAGAGGCATAATCCGGAGTAGGTATGGGCTAGAATTTGAAACGCAGTGTTGTCCTTAGATAACAGTGTGGTTCCAACCTTGTGGCAGCGGTTTGGGGAAGGCCCTTTCCTGTTTCAGCGTGCCATTGCCTGTGTTCACAAACCTAAATGTCAGTAAATAAATGGTTTTCCAGATTGGGATAGAAAACTGGCCTCCACGGAGCCCTGAACTCAGCCCCATCCAACATATTTGGGATGACTTGGAACGCTGACTGTGAGCCAGGCCTTATCACCAAACAGCGCCTGACCTCTGGTGGCTTATTGGGAGTAAATCCCTGCAGCCAGGTTCCAAAACCTTGCAGAAATCCTTCCCAGAAGAGTGGAAGAAACATGTTAATGCTCATAGTTCTGCAATCACACACTCACTGTCCACAGACACATACAGCAATTCACTGGCATAAACTGAATTTATGGTCTCTGTTACAGTATGGCTTGTTTGGCATGCCATATTAAACTTTTAAGTAGTGGTTCCCAAAGTGTGGCTCGGGGATCACAAGGGGTCTTTAACAGTGTTGCCACAAACAGTTTCATTCTGCACCAAGTCCAAATACCGGGGACGGGACGCTGTCTGATAAAATGTGAGTCTGCAGACAAATAAACACATAGACACACTTGATGGAAGTCACACACATTCAGTGCAAAGAATTCTCTTTTCCAAGCAAACTGCAGTATAAACAAGATATCAGCTGCTGGACAGAACAATATGTCTGTAAAGTAGCCAGTAAGAAATCAACCACAGTTTTTTTCATTCATACTGCAGCTCCACAATGAAACAAGCAAACTTCAGCTAACAATAAAGCCCATGATGAAAGGATAAAGCCAGAATAAATCAGACTTCCTCTTAGGAAGCCAAGACAACTGTCAGCTGTTTTGAAGATAAGAACATTTTTACGTAGCACATCTGTTTTATGGCAGCAAAGGAGAGTTTGCAAAGGATTGTTTAACTGTCTCCCAAGAATACCACAAAGGATAGAGTTTTCTTACTCACTGTAAAACACACACTCAGTTCAGTTTAACTAAACAGACAATAGAGAAATCATGAAACAGGAGGCCATTTGTTCAGCTGGTATTATGGGAAAATCGCTGACACTTCTCGACAACAGGAGCTTCTCTATAAATCGACTGTGATGTATTTTTTAGAGCAAGCAGCTACTTTGAGCTTGGTTGTGATGAATATTTTTAGACATATTTATTTCTGGAATATGCATGAATCACATGCAGCAGAAAAAAAGGAAAAGTATGAACCTGGTGCTCACATGTTCCACACACCTGATTCGCAATAAAGGCATCATATAAACTGCAGTGTGCCTAAAGTTTGAGGTTTTCATCTATTCAAAACATTCTGTTGAACCTGAAAACCACATTGAGATTATTACCAGGCACAGAAATAAAACTTGATTAGCCCTTAGAGCAGGGGTGTCCAAACTTTTTTCACTGAGGGCCACATACAGAAAAACATACAAAGGGCTGGGCCACTCACTAGAAGTGAGCTATATTGCTAACTTTAATCCACTAGAGGTGATGTATATCGCCTCACCTCTAGTGGATTAAAGTTGGCAAAATCAATCAAATGTAAGTAAATTCTGCTTGATAACTGAATATGATTCAAGAAAAAAAAAAACAGCCTTTCCATTAGTGGGCTTTCATTTATTAGTTGTGGTACAAGCTGGTCTTTGCCTTGTAGGCTCTTGTTCAGTGTCTTCAGGTGATCAGTGAGATCCACTAAAACTGCCCCCCCCCCCCAGCACCAGCATCAGCACCAGAGAGGGAAGCTTGAAATAGTCTGTGCTAGAGCCCTGGTGCTCGAATTAACAGCCTTACCTCCACTTTCTTGCCCCTCGGCGGACACCGTAGATTCCTTTGCGCTCACCTGTCCCAGCTGGAGCCACATCCATCGTACCTCCACACAGCTCCTCCCATTTAACTCCGATCATGCCAACTGCACCTGGCACAGCTTCAAAAACATCCTCACCCGTCATGGTGCTCTTTAGACTGCTAACATCAAGCAGCTCCTCCGTAATGCAAAAGTGCTCTCATCGCACACCGCGTCTGAAACTTTCTACACTAACTTGCTCTCTTACGTTTCCTTAATTCGGCCATTTTGGGTCACCTGTAGCAAATTTCTTCTTCGGTTACTCATTTTATAGAGAAGCTGCCTCGTTCAAAACAGTTACTCCACCTAGTGGTGAGACTAAGAAGTACAATACAGTCCAGCGCAGGTTCCATGTGTGGGCCGTGTTCCAATACATTTTTAGAATTTCCTGCGGGCCAATGAAAATTCGACCACAGGCCGCACTTGGCCCGCGGGCCGTAGTTTGGACACCCCTGCCTTAAAGCAAGCCCATTTAACTATAATAAATGCTGACAATGAATGCTAAAATGTAGTGCACCAATACCATAAGAGGAGCAATAAAATCAGTGAACTGACTCATAATGTGTGATGTCTGTTACACAGCAATATCTGTGCAAAGCTTGCTAACATTAGCTACCATATGCTACTGGTCATACCAGACCAAGTAAGGCTGGCAAAGCAAAAACCCTGAGTGGGTTGAAGCAAGCAAGGGTGTGTTTTAGCGCTTGTAAATGTAACTTTTCACATGTGAAACCATCAGTGTGAACTTTCTTTAAAAACATTTTGAAAAATAAAAAACTCATCTAGTCTCACTTTAAAATGTCTTTCTAGCAACCTGTCAGTAGCTTCTGATGTGGAAGTAGTAGCATCCTCATTTACTTCATTTTACCTTCTTATCAATTTGTCATTTAAATCAAAGCATTTTGTGAAGCCCACCAGCTTGCTATCTGGTGGAAAAATGCATTAGAGGATCGGTCCCATATTTACCCATTAACCCTTGTATGATGTTCGGGTCTGTGGGACCCGTTTTCATTTTTTTATAAAGAGCAAAATGATATGATTAATTATTTTTTCAAACTCAGACTCATTGGCCTTGGCTCATATTGATGAGTCTGAAAAAATTATTAATCGTATAGTTTTTCTTTTGATAAAGAACATGAAAACGGATGAAATCGGGTCCACAAACCTGAACACCATACAAGGGTTAAATATAAAGCTACAGTCAGGAGCCAGTTAGCTTAGCTTAGCTTAGCACAAAGATTAAAGACTAAAGGTCTAGCTCTGCACCACTAGAACAAAATCTACTTATTATGAATTAATTCTATATGTTTTAGATATCAAACACTTAATCCAAAAACTTGGATCAGTCAAAATCTAACTTTATTGTCAAAAAAGAGCACAAAATAACCTCTTTAACACAAATAAGTGAGTGAAAATCTCTTCGCCTCCATCCATGAAGGAATAGAGCCTCATCTAAAGCCCTCTAACGAGCGCACGAGACAAATGCATTCCAATAGACAGCTTTCAATTTACTAGATGTGTGTGTGTGTGTGTGTGTGTGTGTGTGTGTGAGGGCTCCTGTCTGCAACTGTCACCGTGAACAATGACGGATGCTGTTTTTGAGGAGGCTATAAATAACAGAGCACCTGGACAGAAAGATGAAGCCAAAATCTGCTCAGACAGACTGGCACAGGTAGATGGATGGTAATGTGAGGGCATTAATGAGAGCACAGGCCCGCCAACACATGGGCAGGAGAGCTCTGCAGATGGCTTGATGTCATCATTATATGGCAGCACGTGTGTATATGTGTGTGTTTGTGTATCTTTGCAGAAAAAAAAAAAAAAAAGAGGAAGACAGCTTTGTGAGTGACTTTGAGAGTGACTCAACCTTCTTCTGACAAAAATTGAGTTAGAATATTAAACACAACCAAGAACTTTAATTTCAGTCTTGTAGACAGTAAATGTATTATTTTAAAATGCTATTAAAGTCTGGGCTGAATCCTAATAGGGAATTATCATTTGAAATGACTTCAAGTCTCACTTTGGAAAAACTATTTCCAAACACATTTAATATTCTGATCTAATGATATCCAACTAGTAGCAGAGCCCTCATCTCCTCACACTGCCCCCTCCCCACCACAACACCCCCCCAGCATCACCAAATGAGCATCTATTTCCGTCCTGCTCTCTGATGGTGCCCAAAGTTTAATTGTGATATATTTTGGTTTGCACAAGGTCTCTGCACTGTGTTTAATGAGGAGACTGTGCCGATATTAGAATTCCATCACTCTGATTCATCTAAGCACACAGTTAAAAACGAGCACAATACCTTCTTCACCAGGCACTCTGCAGGAGTGAGGAAAGTGCTGCAGGTTAAGGCTGAATGTTTTTCAGCACTCCACACTGTAAGAGAGGAGTCAATTATGAGGTGGAACTTGTTGCTGATTTTGCAGTCTTGTGTCATTTAACAGGAGGAAATTGCAATCCCCAGCCGATGCAGGCAGATTCTTGATTTGCGGCACCATTATTGAGGATGGCACTTTCAGCTAGCTCCACTGCCAAGAAGTCCTCTGGACACCTTAATCAGGTTGAATGGAATAAGACAGAAAGGTAAGGAATTCATTGTACTCACGCATACACTGAATGCCACAGAGGGGATCTCAGAGTGTAATACAAAGAGGTATTACACTCTAGTTTTGCCTTTGAGAGGGCATGGGACTGTCACCTGTGAGCTTGAACTTCAGAGACAGTGTGAGCAGCTGCAGTAGAGGACAAAAAGAAGTTGGCTAAACTGAGAGTGGGCATTCGATAATCCATATTAAAGACGCAGCTCAGGAACAAAGGAGTTTCTCACAGGGGAAATATGTTCTTTGTTCCAGCAGCTGGACAATAAAAGACTACAAGAAGACTACAAGCCATCAGCTTTGACTATTAGTCAAAGTGTTTTTCTCCTGAAAACGCCGCCTGAAAACAGAGTTCCTCCTTTCTCTTTTGAATAATCTGCATTTACCATCATTTTTGGGCACTTATTTGAATCACATACATAACCAGGAAAGTCAGCAGGGCAGAAAAGTTTCTTTATTCCGATTTAGTTTCCCTAAACCTTTCCCTTTAGCATCATCAGCATAAAACCCATGTTGGCATCGCAAAATGCAAATCTGCAGACAGTCGCATGCTGTAGCTTCGGTGAGGATGCGAGTGAGCCATTTTTGAGGAAATGATGAGCAAAAACATTCCTCAAATACAAAGAAAAAAAAACTAATACTAATAATCAGTATCAGTATCCTTGTGAAGGACAATTGGCAGTTTTTGCTTGGCGATCATGCATTTGTCTTAAAATGCAGTATTATGTAACTGTATGTGTTTACATGCCAACACTTGCAAAAGCCCTGACCTTAGCTTAAACACAGCTTGCATACTGATGTGACTTTGCCTCATTTGCAAGTATTTAAATAAAGTCCACATAAACTTACCAAACTACATAAATTCACTAATTATCTCCGCAGACAGCTGCCTGACAGTGCTGGTGATCATCACAAACCCTGGATGCTAATTAATGCTTTAATCTATATGTCAGGCCTCAGAGGTTTTTTGGGCAATTAGCACACCGCAGGTAAAAACATTTTGGTTCCCCTGGACAGCCAGAGCCACCTAATTACAACCAACACAGTCAGATGGCTTTACTTTCCAGAAAGTATCCATCTTCATTTCCAGTGGCACGTTTCCTCAGCAGAGCCAGATGCTTCCTCCAGGCGCCACGAGCAGCGAGTGGAAAATGTAAACAACACATCACTTGTCTGACGTTGGTCGTCCCTGGGCCTTCTGGTAAGGACTGTGCTCAGATATGCTCCACAGAGCGCACTAAGTGGAAGCTGGGTGGAAAGGTATGAGACATCATGGAGGGATCATCACTGCGTCTGAAAATAGACTGTTTATCAGCAGCTGGTGCTGTGGGTGTTTGAATATGATTCTATTTCGGAGAGAGGTTTGATCTGACCCTAAGACTTCTGAATGAGGCTAAGAAAAGATCTAAATGACTTCATTTGTTTTATCTTAATTTATTATCGATTTCTGCCCAAGGTGCCCCTGTGATCTTAAAGCAGAGATACTATCAGTTTATTTGCCTTAATGAGCTCCCGCCCCCCCACACACCACAAACATCCTCCAACTGTCATTCCTGTCCTCGCCGACATCCTCAGCTGAACTTTCTCACTGCTGGCAGTGGTGAAGAACCTTGGCAATTATTTGAAGATCACTCTTTCGTGCCTGGAGGGAATCAGTGAGGCTGCCACTAATCAAGGCGTAACTGCTCTCTACATAATTCAAAAGTCTTATTGTAATTTGTCACATCCAAGATGGCTGGGCAATACATCTTTGCCTGTGTGAAATATGCGTTTTATTAATATGCTATTAATGAAAAATGAGAGCTATTGGAGCCGTGAGGACTCTGTGCTTCCTCTGTGACTGAGATGATCAGGAGGTGACAATTACTGATCATTTCTTGAACGTGGAAAATTGCAGGAATATTTTTGCAAAATGACCTTCAAGATTTCAAGACTGCTGTACGAAGGCATGTTTATGACATCACATCTACTAGTACATGTCTTATTTAATTAGATCTACTACAACAACTAGTACAACTTTAAGGTACTTGTACTTCCACTTTCCGCCTCTTTATATGTCGACTACATTTCAGAGTAAGATATTGTACTTTTTACTCCACAATTACCTGATATCTGCGGTTACTAGTTATCTTCAGTGGTTTAAGTAAAAGTACCGATACAACAATGTCCAAATACTTGATTACAAGTAAAATGTTCTTTAAAATCCCACCTAAGTAAAAGTACATAAGTATTACTGGCAAAATGTATTTGAAGTATCAACATTAGAAGTACTGTGATGTATCTAGCTCTGTAGGACTTTTACTTGTAATGGAGTGTGTCTACATTGCAGCACTGGTACTTTTACTCGAGTAAAGGATCTGAATGCTTCTTCCACCAGTGTTCAACTATCTCACGTATGCAGAGAACTGATTCACAGCCATCTGTGACTGTTGACACAACCGCCAAGTCCGATACATGGCAGTCACTGACGCAGAACGTCATCCATAGAATCCATTCCCAGAGTACTCGGCAGTCAAATCATACTTTTTGTCGGCTGCTTTCTCCAGCAATGTCAGGCTACGAGTGGGACTCCGTTCACTTTGGCTGTCGGAGAATGGAGAGAGGTGGAAGAGGGAGAAGATGCACTCCTCTCATTATCCTTTCTTCTCGTGACAGTTTCACTTGCCCTGTGAGTTAGCCGTCAATCAAAACCCAGGCGTCAAGTCAGAGGGAGCCCAGAATGTACGCTGCACTCATCACATCTGCCAGCAGGCAGGGAGAAAACACCTATAGAGCCCAAAGCCACAGCCAGTTGCAATTAAAGTGCTGCTCCGCCATGGAGAAAGGAACCTGAGGCCACCTGAAGGTCAGTGAAAAACCCAATTACCAGCTTGTCATATATTGTCAGCGAGAGTAATTCTTAGAAACAAAACAGCTCTGACTCACCTTTGCACTGGCTTCAGAGATCCGGGAGAAGATGGTGAGTGTTATCACAAGAATAAAAACATTCGATTAGGTAAACAGAACTTTTGTTTTATTATTATTGGGACAAACTAGAGAATGAAAAAAAAAATCCCCGGGGTAAAGGTATGCACAGGGCCACAGCTCAGACCATGCAGGCTCACATACAGAACTCTTAGATGGAATAAAAAGGTTTGGATCAAAAGTTATAAAAATAGAGCATTTACAAAAACATATCTACAAAGACAGTTCAGTGGCAGTAATGATTTCATTGTACATAAAAAAATGTACTATCGAAAAACAAAAAAAGGCATTTCACAGTTTAAAGGCAAGAGCACATCACATCACAATGCAGTCTTTGGGACGGAAACTGTCGCTACACGGTAGTTTCATGTTTCCACAAGCCAGTCTTTACAGTGGCTGAACTCTCTGTGTTAATCAAAGGCACTGGCTGTCCGTTTTCTTTCACTGTGCCACCGTTCTGGGTGACAAGGTTGAGCCCATATGACTTTGGTTGGCTTTCTAGTTCTGTGCTGCCAGGCTGTTTTACAGATCCGCAGTCTTTACTTGAGTTAGACGTGGGAGCAGTAGCCTCCCGCTCCATTTCTACAGTTACCACTGTCCCGTTCCCCAGGGTGTCGCCACCGCCTTTGTCCACGTAGCGGGAGCGGCGTGGCAGGCTCGCACTGTCACTGCTGTCCTGCTGCAGCTGGCTCTGATGCCGCTCCCTGTAAGCCATGTAGGCCGCCCGTCGACTGTTGCGTGCTGCTATGTCATAATGGTGGTGCCGCCTGTGGGGGGCGCTCTGCACGCTGCCCTCCACGCTGGTGGGGACGTCGTAGGCGTACTCTCGCAGCACAGTCAGCCGACTCGCCCTGTGCGCCCGTGCTCTGTTTTTGTGATGCCTGCTCGTGTGTCCGTTAGTGGCTGCTGCCGGATTGTTGATGTTGTTCATCGGGCGGAACTGCACCTCAACTGGTGCTATGTGCATTTTAATTTCATTGTCTAGTGAGTGTTCGGTCAGGCTGTTGTCCAGAACGGCTGCACCGTTGGCGGTCACCGGGGCCGAGGCTGACTTGCACTGAGCTGCCTCTGCGTGCAGATTGGTCAGCTTGCTGCCATGGGCGGAGTTGCGCATGCTTGGAGCGCTCTTATTTGTGTAAGAGGAGTCTGCACTGCTGTGGCCACACTTTGCTGACTCCCCATCAGCCTTGTCAGCAGACCCCGCTGTGGATGCCATTGCCACGCCTGGCTGAGGCAGAAGGACATCCTCCTGTGCAGAGTATGCTCTTCTCCCAGAACAACAAACCTGGGACCAGTAGCGCCTCATATCCTGCCTGTTGACACAGTGATGCGCAACCATGAACGCCCCCAATGCCAGAGCGGCCACCCCAAACAGGCAGGTGAACGCTAAATCAAAGGGGTGGTCCTGTGACACAGCCATAGCCCCGAACACCCAGAGGGCCGCGTACAGCCCTAACGCCCCTGCTGCACCCATCAGCTGAGCAGCGAAGGTGTGCTCATTCTCTAGGGCCGACAGGGGCACAGTGTGGGGAGCAGACACGATGGAGGACGACGCCTCGTGAGGCTGGAGCTGCAGAGTGAGGGGGGGGCAGTGGCTGTTGGGACCGTCGGTGTCAGTGTGGGCTGAAGCCAGATGCTGCTGCTCTTCTGTTGGCTCCTTGAGTTCATAACGGCGTTCAGGGTGACGCCGCAACTGGAGCAGGATGCTGAGGAAGTACATGCAGTCCACAAAGATGATGAACCCCACTGGGCCGTAAAAAGCCCCGATGCTGGGCTCCCATGCCATCCAGCAGCTAGAGGGACAAGAGACAACACCAATCAAACATTTCATATACGGTAAGATAGTAGACGTGGCTTTTAAGATTTTTCCTCAATTATATCAAGATCATCTTTTAGCAATGACTCAAATTACATAGCACTTCCTAAAGGGAAATGTGCCAGCAGCGCTCATTAAAACAATAACACATCTCCTCATCTTAATCTGTCACTGTCATTTCTGACTTCCCAAAGTTAAAATGGCTCTTTGAAAAACTTTTGTGCCCAATTTTTACAGTAACTGTCCCATTACATTTAATAACACATGCTGGATTCATCTTGCTTGCACAAAATTAATTAAACTCCAAAGACTTCAGACAGATACGGGTCCAGATTTCTCAATTAGTCAGCCACGTTGCACAATCTAAACAGCTGCCACTGTAGGGGGTGCGGGGGTGGGGGTGGCGTTGGTGGGAGCTCACTGTAAACTGGCAGCAGTTGCTTGTTGCTTGGATGCACACACCATTAATAGGCATCCATAATCAGAACTTCAGGGAATAAACTTTTCCTTTCCTCATAAAAACATCCATTATTTACTAAAGCGACACAGTGTGGCCGGTCGATAACTAAAGCCAACCCCTCCTGGGGACGGCATGGAACGGATCTTCTGAGGCTGGAAGCTCCTTTATTAAACACCGTTGTCCGGATAAAATGACACAGCATTAGCATGAGCACAAACTGCGGGATAGGAGCTTTAATTGCTTTCTCTGCAGGGACTACTTACTATGGTGCACTGGTCCGGCTGCCATAGTTTTTGATATTCGCTGCTGCAGTGATCCCACAGACAATGATGGGTATCCCTCCGCCGATTAAGTAGAACCTTTCGGAGAAAGCACAGAGAAGTGGTTCTGCTTTAGTCTGTCTGTCTGTAGAAGTGGGCCCGATGTGGGCACAGAGGTCCGATGGTATTCTAGGCCTCCACACTGACACCATGTGGCAGGTCACCAACAAACATGACTACTTACAATGGGAGAAAGTTCAACAACAGTACAGTATAACAGTACATGAAGTATGTAAGCCTAACATGTCATTTCACAACATTTGTGTAAAAACACACCCATCTTAAGCCACACCATAAATGCTGCCTGCTCTATCTTACCTGCTAATAAAAATAAAGATGAGGGATCACACATCGTCTGAATGTCTAAAACATTATTCTGAAAACCTGAAAAAAACATTTCCTTAATAGTTAGAAACTGAGGTGTAGTTTATGTTGCCGTTACAACTGCTGATTTAAAAAAGACCACATGAGAACAGACTTTTATGTCTGTCTATGATTTTATCTGGATTTGGATGCTTATGTGGATCAAGATACATCGCAGCAGCAGCAGGACAACATAAGTTTAACTTTGGGTTTCTTCACTTATTTACTCCCAGGCAATGACAGACTGGTGGTATTTTATCATACCTCAGCATAGGCCGCGGTGGTGGTGGAGGTTCGTCCAGCTCCTCATAGCGTTTGGCCTTGCGCGTCACCTGTTTGTAAATGTTGCGTGCGGTCACGCCCACCCACAGAGCGGTAGCCAGAGTCGAATAGTGCAGCAAGATGCCCACCTAGAAGAGATTGCACCATACATAGCATTTATTAAAGCAAAAGAAATGCAATCAATCCTCTGTGCCAGAATGATAGAGTGTACCTGATTCACCATTCAAAATAAAAAATGATAGAATCCAGTTTGTGGGAGTATTTTAAATGGCATAATGATTTTCAGTATGTCATAGTCAGCCTGAGTTGAAAAGCCACCTTATGAGATGTATCTTTATGCCAGAGGGGAATAAATAAATAAACAAAAAAGTTCTCAGCCAAAATCTTTAATGCAGGCACTTTGTGCAATGACAGATGAATAAGTAATAGGCCTCAGTAGAACACACCACGAGGGGAGGTGCAGGATCGCCTCTAGTCATAGACACATTCTACTGTATCTTTCTACGTATCTTTTACTGTGTTTCCACAAGTTTTACAAGCAGGGGGAACTTGGCCAAAGGCAACTTTTTCTTTGAAAACATGCAAAGCACTTGTTCACGCTGGCTACGGAGTCTGGAGGAAAACGCCTGAGTGCTGCCGGTGTGTACTCACTGCCTGGCAGACGCTTGCATGTCGTGTCTGGTTTATGCCACCTACGAAGACTCCACAGGTGAGGGAGATGTGGAAGCAGAGGTTGACCAGCATGTGCCAAAACTTGCGGCTCACACGGACAGACCTGGAGTCAGAGAAACAACACATCACAGAATTATCGTCTTGCTGGCCATCTACCAACATGCAGGCCCTTCTGATCGTCAGACAGTGAAGCTCTAGTCTCTTGCCTACAACGCTGTTATTAATTGATATCATTACATGCACTAGACTCATGATTTGTTCATTTAGAGTGTGTGCCACCAGTTTACTTTCTGTTGAAAAGATGGCAGAGAGAAAAGAGAGAAACTTGTATTTTAACTGAAAAAGTCTGGCAGCAACATCAACATGATTAATTGCAATTTAAGTAAACACGAAAAAAGATATGTGCAGATAATTAATGTGGGCTTGAGGCAGAACCAGCAGACATGAATCTTGCAGGGCAGTAAATATCGAGAACAAGAAACACAGTATTGACTTACAACAAGAAAAACTGAACAACAACGGAGGTAATCTCTTACCTGTGATGGTAGATGTAGCTGATGATAATGGTGAGCAGGCAAAGCAGCAGTATGATAGTGGTGGCGTAGATGACTGGGTGCAGGGGCTGGATGCTTGGTGAGAGATACTCCACACTGCTGAGGTCCTGCATGACGGACGAGGTGATAAACCCTCCACATTCACTATCACTCTTCTGTTATGGTGGCCAAACTTGTCTGTGTCATACAATGAACATGAGGAATGACCCAACCTACCATCAGCAGCCCGTAATTGCCGAGAGAGTTGCAGGATATGGTGGTGAAGTTGTCATGATGGCCTAGGATCCGGCAGCCGTCGCTCTGCCAGCCTCCGTGGCCTCCCGCCAGGCTGAAGTTCCAGGAGGCGGACATAGCGTCAGAGCCGCGGGCAAACCGCCGCAGGGTGATGTTGACGGGCGTCCTCAGGACATGTGCGGCCATGCCGTCTGACGGGAAACACAGACATCAATATCAGGACTGACACCCTGTCAACTTATTGTGTGATAATGTGTCCTAATTGAGCACAATGGCTGGTTGGTGCTGGTTGTGCTGTCAAATTTTGGTTACTTTATGTATTGGAGTTTCACAAAAAAAAAAAAAACGCACACGAAAACACTCAGGACTACACCAAAATAGGATGTCTCACCTATCTTGGTCATGATGACAGGGGTGGCCACACTCCTCCTCTTCCCTCCATCAGCCAGTTGAGAGTAGTTGCCAGTGGAGGGAAAAAACTTGCCATTGCGGAAACCCAGTAGTTGGAGCTTGTAAACTGTGTCCTCTGTCTGCCCAGGGAGTGCAGTCTGGGTAAACAGAGACTGAGGAAGCTGCAGGGAAGCTTCCACAACGGTGCTCTAAAGGTACAACAGATAAAATCAGGTAAAAATCCAAACATTTTATGTGTCTCCGCCAGATGTTATCCTTTGTTTTGATTGAGTCAAACATTTCAGGTTGATTTTACGTGTTTACAAGCTGTAATCAGCGAAAGAAAATCTGCTAAAACAAATTCTAATTATCTCTTGTGGGAGCTGACTTTGTGAAGGATGCTGGAGAAGGAGCTGGTTGTGTTGCATTTGAAGGTGAGTTGGCGGTCCTGTCCGGGCGTGCGCTCTGGGATGGGCCTCTGGAACAACATGCAGGTCATACCGTTCCAGTCGTTGGTCCTAACAGCATGAGCCTCCAGTGCTATGTTTGGGGATGTCTGCAAGGATAATAGGAAGAGTGAAATTTGATCCAACTTATTTCAAAACAAACGTTTATATTCTAATATGTGCCACAAAGCAAATAGGGCTCATAGTGTTGGTGAGGCGACTAACCAGGGAGAAGGCCTGTGCTGTGGCCAGACGGTAGACAGCGATCTTCTGGAGGCAGGCGATGATGCGTGAGCAGGCCATGGCTTCGCGCTGAGCCATCCAGAACACCCTCTCGTCGGCCAGCATCAAGTTACTGGCCATGCTTACCATCACCTCACCCAGCTGGGAGACGGGAAACATTTTGACATGAGTGATATACACACAGTGATGATTTCAACAGCTGGGAAATTCATGGCACTGACTTAGAAATGTTGTAATTATAACTTCTGTGGCCCCATAACATCAACTTACTCCATGTAGCAGCAGCTCAACAGCTCATATTCTAAATTACTTGAATGGAAACATGAGTGAATATGCTCGGCCAGCATTTTGTTTATATCAGCAGCACTAAACACATGCTTGTGGGAGACAAGTGACTATTGGAAACACATTTCAAGCACGGTGTCGCCCAACTAAATTTTAATAAGCTTGAAAGCTACAGCGCTTTGCGTCAACAGCAGTAAAACTTTTCTTTTTGCTGGCCTGCAGCTGTGAGTGAAGTCGTGACAGGACATCCTTTCTAATTAAACAACATGACAACAAACAGCTGTTGAGCATTAATCCATTTGTCCTTGAAAGGGGGAATACACCAACTGCATGCGCCACATTCTACTGTGAACTTGTAAGAAAGTGCTTCACTCTGGTTCTTGGGACAAATAAGTGCAGTCGGAACTTACATCTTTAAACCTCTCGACAAACTTGCCGATCTTCTCAATCATCTCAGCCACAAAAATAATGTCCATCTTGTCTGAGAAGTTGGCAGCATCGATTGTGCAGGCCAACAGGCGGCGAGCTCTGGCCACCACGTTGCTTTCATTCAAAGGCATCTGACACAAACATACAGAGAGAGACAGAATTAGTCTATCTGATTTGAAATGCTCCGAGCAAAGAGGGAGAAGCAGAGAGGATAAGAGGAACTCAGATAAGTGAATCAACATACAAACACAGAGAAAGACGGGACAGTGAATGGGCAGAAAATCACAGTCTCAGCAACCAGACACAGACCTGGTTGATGACATATAGAAATCTTGTGACATCTTTTTGGAACTGGCAGCGGGAGTAGTCGTCCTCCGCCCACAGCCCGTCGCGGTCACAGTAGCGCCACGCCCGCTGCTCGTCACCTGAGCTGCCCGAGTAGGTGCCTGCGCTTGATGGCAGTCTGTTGCAGGGCAGGTAGGCTCTGATACCTGCCAGGGTGCCCGGCCACCTGAAAGGAGCCGAATAAAGAGTCAAACTGTTTCCATTCCTCATCAACAGATACATCCGATGTCCTCATTTTCTCCTTACGGTGTGTCTAGAGCGCCATAATGTGTGTAACATCAGTAATCAAAGTAATCTAATGATTAAAACCAGAAACTATCAAGTAAGTAAGCTTGGCCTCAACTTCAGCAGATCATCTTGACCATGTCTACGTGTCTAAACGCAATTGGATTGCTGCCGTGTGACTGGCTGATCAGATAATTGCGTCAATGAACACTTGAACAGATGTACCTAATAAAGTGGCCTGTGAGTGTTCAACCACAAGAGGGGGCTGCAGTGCTTGACATGACAGCATGCCGTACATGTTATACTCCTGAGAGTGGATCTATGTAAATATGCAAGTATTCAATTTGGCAAATTAGAGGGCCAGGTGAACAAATTAAAAACCCATATTATTAATGAATGAATGAACCAACTGTTTGCTAATTTAATTTACTTTCTAAAATGCTCAATAAGCCGTTTTAAGCCCAAATAACCAGTTATTTGTAAAAATGTAAACAACTGGAAGTGTGAAATGGTTGGAACTGTGTGTGTAGACTACAGCACTTCAATTACACCAAGAGCTGTAGTCCAGATGCCAACATTACATCTAGCATAAAATTCAGGCTTTCATACAGGATAGATTCTTAGTGCGACTGGTAGAAATGAGTAGCTCCGTGTGAGTCCGTACACTAACCTGAACTCTCCCTTGTTGTTGGAGACGCGCTCGGGAGCACAGTACCGGGCAGAACTCTCCAACACGAAGATTTCGACAGTCCTGGTGGTGTTGCCCCTGCTCGTCCTGACCCGACACTCCCAGTTCCCACTAAAACCAGGCTGAATGTTTGAGATGGTCAGCGCACTGTTGGGAAACACAGAAAGAAAATCAGACATAGACAGAAATACTTTATTTATCCTAAAGAGGAAATTGAGTTGTTGGTACTAAAAAGGCTGGTAGTAAGATGTACACTGTCATACCTTGCTATCAGAGAGCAGTTCTGCACCATGCGCTTTTCAATGAAGATGCCCTGGGCTGCGTCGGGCTTGACCATGCGGCCGTTCTGGTACCACAGCACCTGCATGTCCTCGGCCACGAAGGAGGCCTGGCACTGGAACGGCAGGCTGTCCCCCTGAAAGACGACCTGCTGATGGGACGGAGTGAGCTGGAAGGAAGGCAGCTCAAGTGGAGCATCTGAGGAAAACAGACAGGAGTTAGGAAGAAAGTTAGGTAGTCGGTTCATTCTAACAGTTTATCACCACAAAGTGATGTGCAGCCTCATGTGGATGTGTGTGTTCCAGAGAACAGTTTGGTTTTGCCTTAGGGCAACAAAGTTTAATTGGTCCCACCGCCCGTCTCACTTAATTTCAAAGGGTAGCTGTCACTCACTTCGCTGTGAAAGGGAGGGAGCTCAGAAAAGTAATCTTAAATAATTAATAATTCTTTAGTCCATTTACTCTGGACGTGATGCCTTTTTGTTTTAGTCTTGGCACTTTTTGGATACACAGGGACCTGAAAACAGTGCCTTGAATTCTGGATACATTAGTGCTATTTGTCATTCATGTCAGGCCACGGCTCCTGCTAGATCTGTGCCATGTATTTCATAATCCCTCACTGCGATGAGTGCCAAACTGATAAGACGTGAGCAAGTACAAACAAAGGCAGCACTGGCCTGGGCAGCCTTTCTCTTATCTCCCGTGTCATTGCACAAGCCCCTGTTCCCCAAACACCAGCAGCCTCACTGATACCAAAACAGAGAAATTAAAGAGACAGTGCACTGTTCTGACATTACAATCTGTGCCACAGCTCAGCGTGATTTATTTCCACCTTTTAAAATGAGAGACTGGACAGATGACACATCAGTGACATCAGTCACTGAAATAACTCAGATTCAGAGTGCTTAAACAACTATTATTTTAAGGCGACACCTTTGTGCTAAGTCATATCTCTGCACGTATGCGTACTATTTTTTTTTTGTTCAGCTGTGTGTGTCCCTACCGCAGGTGAGGAGCTCCGGCCTGAGGGGGGTAATGAGCTGGCCCTGGAGAGACTGCGGGTAGGAGCACTTGGTGTTCTTGACCGCGATGTTCTTCTCTTTGATCCAACGCAGCAGCCACAGAAGGTTGCAGTCACACAGCAGGTAAGGGGTCTGAAACTCCCTGTCGAAGTATAGAGACACACAAGGGGGGCAGGTTAAGTGGTGGGGAACTAGCAAATATCAAACTCACTGACAATCAGCCATTTGCCTGATGGAAAGCCCTAATTTTGCTGTCAGATTTTATGACTTAATCATTTGATTGCGGTAATTTTCATTATAGATACACAAACATTGCAATCACACATGCATGTGATTTCATATCATACTTACAATGACTTCAGAGACACCAAGCTGTCAAAGGTCCCCTGAGCCAATGAAGAGAACATGTTCCCTGAAAGGTTTCTGAAAAAAAAGGAAAATAATTAAAAAAGAAAAAGAAAAGGACAAGCAATGATAATTTGTCCCCGTTTACTTCAAAGATAAGATTGTAGAAATGCCTGTCTTAGCACACAACTCATATAATCAGAAAAATACAAGTCACTTACAGTCTGATCAGACTGGTGAGGCCCTTGAAGATGTCTACATTGAGACAGCCGATGCTGTTGTTGGACAAGTCTCTGTTACACACAGAAAGAGGTTTCTGGTTTATTTCTTCCACATTTTTGAAATAACACAACACGGCAGCTACAAGGACCTACAAGAGCATCATTTAGTAAGCTGCATTAAGGCTGAGCAGGAATGTTTCACAGCAAGATAAGCCATGAAACTCAGATTCTATCATGAGAAGAGTTGACGTACTGTAAAATGTTAAAGTCGCTGAGATAAAGCATAGCAGGTTTTTTTTCAGGAAAAAGAGCAACATTCAACAGGGACAGGTTGAGGCAAACAGCCCAAAACTTCACCTGGCAGGTTTACTGCTTTCAGGGTCATTTTAGATAATGTCTGTGTGGGCCTCCGGGGGAACCTACACATCAAAGGCAGAGTTACACACTGTGAGATGATTAATCATCTAAGATTAATGTCAAACATGTCAAAAATGTGTGTTTTTCCTCTGGATGTGACCTGACATGATGTCTCTGGCAAGCATCAGATGGAAGTGCCTGAGACTCCTGACGCCTTATAAAAGGAAACACAGACAAGTCCAGGACTGAACATGGAAAAGACTGATCTGTGAATTACACCAGTGTGTAAACACACTGCAGCGAAGAGGGGAATATTCACAGGTAAACTTGGGTAAACCATCCTCTGATACTGAGGATTTCGACCCCATAAACTGTATTTTACACGAAACATCTTGTTGAAGTTTTCATTAACCATGATTAAAACATGATTAAACATGGTTAAAATGTTTGGCCACTTGGGGGCAGCAAAACACTTTTTTATTATCACCTTACAAAGTACTTGTGGCCAGCTTGATAGCAAACAGTTGCCCATTTACACAATGAGCAGACACAGAAGAATTCGTTTGAAGTTGTGTTTCTGGCCACCTAAAGAATGTAAATCCAATATTCTCTCTCCTTGTAGCTCTGCTTTGGTCTCCGCCAAGTCCTGAGGGGAATATCTGATCATTAGCTGCTTCACTCTGTTCACTGGCTAACTGCTAATGGTGTCTGTCAGCTGTTTGATGGTGGGCTGTTGCGTGCAGTGGGTTTATAGAGTGATTTTGCTGTTAACAGCCGATTCTAGAGAGGAGCTTCATGGGAGCCTGAGAGACTGAACCAAACAGTACATTTGTGAGCCCAAAAACCAAAACAATGAGGCACTAAAATTCTCTGTGGGGCTGAAAGTAACTGCAGAGATGGGTGATAATTCTCAGTGAGTCTGTGACCAAGACGTTTCATGTTACAGTCATTTGATCCATTTTTGATTTAAAAAAAAAAATTATTAGTGCAGCTTTAAAATTGCTGAAAGCTAACCCTAAATAGCTTTAATAAACTGTCAAACGTGGCGATTATCCAACAATCACATTTTAGGCTCTTTAAATTCCCAGAGAGATAACATTTAGAAGCAACCAAGGTTCAAAGTCACAGCACCTTCACAATAGCTGTAACACATATTCCTCTGTGAGTGATCCAATCATTGAAAAGTGCCAAGTAAAGAAACAAGAGCCTTGGTAAAAAAAAAAAAAAAAAGACAGATCATTACCTCAACCCACCAGCTAAACTGTATCCTGGGGTGCTCGAGGAATGCGATACTGACACAAAGTGTTACCTGGAAAATGACTGTCAGGCATATGCTAACATCCGAGCATTTATGTAATTATTGCTGTTGGTCCTTAAGGTACCAGCTGGGGAAATAACTGTGTGAGGTTATAAGTTCCACTTGGAAGAGAAGAAAGAGCCGCCTTTTGCAGGCTTGCCAATTTGAGGGAGCATTGTGTGTCAGGGGAGGGATAACACAGTGGAAGTGAAGGGGTGGAGGGAGGGGGCTCTCCTTGCTGAAGGCGTACTTTCATCTCACTTTATCACCTGGATTCAAATACTAGAGTTACAGCTACATCATGGGACTGAAGACAAGATGGTGAACACTGTGAACTCATCGTTACCATGTTAGGAATCCGTATAACTGTCATAACCCATTTAGAATAATGCAAATACATCCACATATTACTGACTTTTGTTGTCTGGCTGTGTATTACTGACTTATGTCTCTACTCCACATCTGCTTCTAGTCGTCGACTAATCTCAAACACGTCTTTCAACCACAGGCATGTCGCACATTAACAGCACAGAGGACTGTTTGAGTGCAGTGCTCCAGTTGTGAATGATACGAGAACAAGAAGCAAAAATAGCCCGATGTGATTAGGCCCTGAAGCAGGGACTGTTGGTGGAATGAAGAGTAAAAATGGCTGAAGCCAGAGCCAAAAAAATCCATTTGTGTTGTACATCATGTTTGCATATATTTATAAGTGTAAAACTGTGTGGAAAATGTGTGTATACACTGTGAATAGTGAAGTATGGGAAACACTTGTCTTTTCCCCGTGAGGGTGTAACCAACAGAGCACCCTACACCCGAGCTTCCAGCGCCAATAAAGAAACCCAGACAACTGGGACCAGCTGACTATTTCTAGATCAGACGCCAGACTTCTCATCTGTAGGCCTGGTTTTAACCTGATATGAAGAGCAGTTTGGTTTTTCTATAAATTCAGGAAGGCTTTACGCCAACGATGGCATATATGTGTACATAACAGTGAGCTGGACACTGGTCTAAGAGAAGCACCACTGAAAATCACAAGAAAGCAAACTCCACTGTGGACGTATTTGAAGAATAATCTTTTCAAAAACGTAAATTTAAATGTTTTCTCATGCAGGCTTTGCGTGCAAAATAGAGAAAACTGACGTGAAAAGAGAATTTATCCACCAAGTGTGTATGAATGACTTTTTCAAACACCTTGCAAAAGAAGTATTTCACTGCTGGAAAGATGGTCTTTTCATAAAACTGGGTTCTCTATTCAGTCTATATGACCAGAGAAAATGGGTGCTGCTATTCCTTTTTGCTCAAAAGATAGAACATCTACAATAACCAGAATGCATTGTGGCGCTATCCTCACCAGCTGTCGGTGCTTGACTTTTGGCTCTGTTGGCCTCGTCCCCCTCCATATGCTGTTATCATAAGTAGCCCCGAGCGTCTGATTCCAGCATCAAACTAAATCGTTTTCTTACGGCAGGCAAACAGAAAAATACAGTAGTACAATCTGTAGTTCGAACAAGAGCCTCAAAGGTGGCAAATGTCGACAGGATGGCATTGTTCATATGCATACTACCCACATTATATCGATACAAAGCAACTTGGAAATTGACCAAGTACCCATTTGATGCAGTGAGTTAACGAATGTCTCCCTGTGGAAAACTAGGATGTAGGTTTTAAATGTAGGGTTCAGCATTTAATTTGTCCCACTGATGCACCACAGCGATGCTGGATGGATGCATCATACATGATCTTTTTTTTATCATGTTCCTCACTGTAACTATGTTTTTAAACTAATGTCTGATGTGCAGAACCCATATGTCCAAAGGTTTGCAGCCTTTTCTATAAATGTCCCCTTCACTGCTCTAAGATAGACAGGCACTCCAAATGGCTCGTCATGAAATGAGAAAAAAATCTAATTATTCAATAGTGAGGTGGGAAGTAGTCACACAGATGGAGGGAAATCAGAGACTGGCTGGAGTAGAGTCAAAGATAAGGACAAACAGAAAGGTAGAGAATCGTGTGCCAAAGGTATGTCAAATAATGACAGAAATTCTGGTAAAATCTATTTCTATGCACTCTTTGCTGCCAATTAACTTCACTCCTATTTTACAAAAACTGGGGGAAAAAGTAGGGTGGATGTGTAGTGATGAATGCCAACCCTTGATGTCGGGCTTCTGTGTTTACATTCCCAGGGTCCAGCACTACCTCATCGTCTCCTTTGCTCATCTTTTCTTTTCTGTGCTCCCTCCCTTTCACAGCGGAGCGAGTGACAACTACCCTTTGAAATTAAGTGAGACGGGCGGTGGGACCAATTAAACTTTGTTGCCCCAAGGCAAAACCAAAGTGTACTCTGGAACACACATATCCACGTAAGGTCGCACGTCGCTTTGTGGTGATAAAGTGTTAATGAATGGCTTGGGTGTGGGGTAAACATTTTAATATGCAGACGACATATAGACAGGCATGAATCCATCTGAGTGTGGCATGAATATGCATTGAGGACCAGGGGAGGGGGGGCGAATGAGGCCGGGTCTGAGCCAAGGAGCTGACTGCCTTCCTGTCTCGCTCTTATTGCTCCGCAGCAGCAGCCAAGCTCAAGTTTGTGTTGGCAGCGGCTGGGTACTGACGGATGATTCCAATTCACGCTGTGTTATTGCTCTGTGTGATGCGCACACACACACACACACACACACAAAGAGAAAACACACAACTATACAATTACGTACAGAGTTTCTGACCTCCCACACTCACGCACCACATATCCCAGATGGACTCCGTGTATTCTCTGCATATTAAAATGATTGTCATATAATATTCACAGACTCCACACACACACATTTATATAGCTGCCTTCTTTTTTTGGGAAGTGTGTGAAAGCATATAAGGCCTCGTGCTGTCTGCTGTGGTCCCTGGCAGTGAGCCAGACAAAACAAGGCAGTGGAAATAGACTGCTGCTTGACCATGCTCCCTTATGGACACTGGATACACGCTAGACCTGCTAGAACACGCACAGCACACTGCATAGATGCACACAAACAACAGCTGCTTTAAAACACAATATATGCAACCAGAGTCTTTCCAGAAAGCAGCGAAGCAGTCTGACTAAATACTAATGAACATAAAACTTGCACATACAGCCTGTACAGCCAAGACTGTAAAAGGTTTGGAACTGAAACACATTTTGCAAAACACAACTTTAACCACACTTGAAAATGACAAAAATTTAAACAGAACAAGAGGCGTCTCTTCACTCACAATACTCAGAAACCACTATTCTCACAGGGCAGCCCTCCAAACTGCCTTTTAAAAAGCTAGAATTTAGATCTTTTGAATGCAATAATGAGGGAACACCTCAGTGAAATCCCAGAGGGACTAAATGTGTGAATGTAGAGTATACACACACTTGCAGAAACCACATGAAAGAGACAGTGCAGCTGCAGAAGCTGCACCGCTACTCACAGTCTTTTGAGAGCTGGCAATCCAAGGAAAGCACCTGGTTCAATACGGCTGATCAAGTTACTCCGCAGGTCCCTGTGGGGGAGAAAACAAGAATTGCAGGTCATAAACAGCAACAAAATAGTAAAGCTGCAGCAATTACTCTATCATTAGCCTAGCAACAGAAAACTGATCAACAGCTTCAACAGCTTCTCAAATATTAATATTTTCTGTCTTTCCAACAAAAGAGCATGTTTTAGAACTCATAGGATGTGTTTCCTGCTAATTATACATTAATAATACATTAAATATACATTAAAACTGAAAGAAATATTAGGTTTCAGTATTCTCCAGGCTCATCATTAAATATTCCAATTCCATGGAAACCACTTTAACCACGGGACCTTTGAAATGGACATTTCAGCATGCAAGCATGAACAAGGCAATCAAGTCAAAGTGTCAAAGTGTCAAGAAAAGACTCAGATTACCATCCTTAGCACATAATGATACAAATTCACTATCGTCCATAATAATATGGCTGCAATACACACAGTGGAGTCTACTTTGCGTGTGTTTCTTTTTCTATCAAACTCGAACACGCAGACCTCCACCTTCCTCCACCCTGATGGCCTCCGCTGTCGCTGCCAACCTGACCCCGAGGTGCTCTCACCCCCACACACACACACAGACCTCCCTCTGCTGCGGTTCAAAGGCTTGCGGCCACAGAATTCCTGCGGCGCTCACCTGCGCTGGCACTGCCTAGTCACTCATTACAGTGGAGGTTCAGGAGGCTTTCTAGTCGCCACCTGAACCCACACAAAGGGCCTCAGGGTAACTCTGACTGTTTGATGTTGAGGAGCTGTCATCTGAAGGTGGGTAGGTGGCCATAGATAAGTCAGACAAAAAATCTATTGCTTGTTAAAGCTTTTGATGTGAGCTAGCAGTCTTGGCTTCTCTGTGCAGGGCTGTTGAGAGAAGAATGAGAGAGCAGGATAAAGAATTGAAAAACACCCTTACAACCAGTTTTAGGAGTGCGTATTGGATACGCAAACTGCTATTTTGAGTCTACTAATTTGCTTGTTGCTGAGGCTAATCTAATTCTGTGTAAACTTTGCTTGGAGTTACAATTGTTGCAGTTGAGAGAAAGGAAAGCAGGACGCAAACACCATCAGCCATCTCCTCCTGTTTCCAAGTTCAGAATGAGCTGATGGGGTCAAGACAAAAGCTCCTCTGCTGCAGTTTGACTTACTGGTCACATGTCCGAGCCACAAAATTAGGTTTGCACAAATAACAGAACAATGTCACCAATGCCATTCAATGCTGCCGATATTCTCACATACATGCTCGTTAACGGTCATTAAACAGGAGGCTTACACTTACTGTGGTAAAAGTTTTGACATGACTTGAATAAAATAAAAACAAAAGCAAATGAAGTTTTGTTTTTCTAAAGTTCTGATCCTCAGGTGGTCTTCATATTTCAGTCATAGTGGGAAACCTGTAGAGTTGGCTAAAGTAATCACTACCACTAATGACAAAAAAGAACACTGTAGCTCTGATGTTTGAATACTTGTGGATAAAATATGGGCAGTCAGAGAGAGACCGTCCATAACTACACTTCTGATTCCAAAGGCCGCCGATCACACATGACCCTGGGGAGAAGAATGCCAGGTTTTCTTAACATGCTGAAATTGAAAAGTCTGGCTGAATGTTTCCTCATGTGCTCCAGATCTGTTTTTGAACTGGTTCCAAACCAAAGGGTGGTTTTGCAGCTGCTGCCATTTGTCGGGGCACATATACTGCCTTCTAATGGTGTTATTAGAGTAATATCAAAACTCATGTGACGCGGAGTAAAGATTAATCGAGGTTGTTTTTCAAGTTCGTGATAGAACACAACCTCTCAAATCAGTGCTTTCAGGGATTTTGTTCATACAGCCTTATATGGTCTGGTAGGCCGGTAACTTTTAGTGTCTAATATTAGCAAACCCGAGCTAGATACTAATTTGTTATCAACATTCATTTATTTTTATGTAAATACATTTATGTTGCTGTTACATTTCCACATTTATCGTTTGCACATTATTGTCATTTGAGGACACTATGGCCACTATTCAACAAAATGTGCATAGTCTCACTTTAAAATGACCCATTGAAACTTTTTCTGGCTACGGTTGGGAACTACAGGATAACAACACTTTAAGTTTCCGGTTCACGAATAAAAATAGCTCCAATTGTGACGTGAATGTCTACCAATATGTCTCCTAGTGAGGTATGGTGTGTTTACTTTTTGTTTTACATTTGCAATAAAACTACTGGCATGCTGAAAGATGCTAAAACATTATGTAAATATAGCACAAAGGGGAAAAGATACATTAAGTCAGCTAACTACTTCAGTAATATCAACTACACAGCGATATCTACATGAAGTTTGCAAATGTTAGTCACCACAAGCTTCTGGTCATACCAGAATAATTAAGGTTGTAAGGTTGCAACTAAACTACTGAGCGCACTGAACTGTGCAAGAGTGCATTTTATTGCTTATGACTTCAGCTTTTCATTTGTAAAAGGAAGATTGTGTTAAAAAAAGTTACGCAGTCTTACTTTAATCTCACTGGTGAAGCAAATTAGATTCTTGTTAGTGTCCTACTTTCCAATGTGCAGTAAGAAAAAGCAGCACTACATCATTCGTTACAAACTAACTTTAAATGTATGGGTAACTTGCTTACATGCATACTTCCACAGGTATAGCACCATTCATGAATAGTTAACAATCAATTCCTTAGAAAACTCTGCACACTAAAGCAGTTATCCTTGGTCTGTTTTCCCACAATAGGCATTCCTCCACAGCAGCGGATTTAGTAAGGAATTAGCATGTGACGGTCGCCTAGCTTGGCTCCTATTTCTATGAGAGAGTGATAATGGGGATTCTGTGTGGCTTATTTCCAAGCAGGGGCACCTTTGGCCCTGACAGAACACAGCGGTCTCCACAGTTACTTTGCAATTTCACACAGAGTGCCGGATAGGCGTAATCGATTCTCTACCCCTCTCTGGCACTCACAGCCTGCTGCTGTCTCAGTCTTCACGACTGCATACATGCAGTCCAAATGAGGGAGAGTTTCTTTGTGGACAAAAAAAAAAGCTGTGAAGGCAGGAGGAAGGAGGGGTGCAAGGCAAGATGGAGAGCCTCAGCGCATTCAAACAAACTTGAGAGTTTGAGGAGAAAAGGGGAATGTGATTGAAGGTAGGAGGGTGGGAGGGGGAGCGGGGGGGTAGGGGGGGGGGGGGGGTGCAGGAACGTTTCAGAGAGGGAGAGGCTTCAGCATGCGGTGTGTGTTTGGGACTCGTACTGCTGACACCTCTGGCCCTGGCTTGGCCTGATTACAATAACAAAAGCAAGAAAGCCGTCTAGCGATCTCGCTTCACTGGCTGAGGGTGGGGAGGGCAGGGGTGGGGTGGGGTCTGTGAGGCACAATGGGTACTGATTTTGGAGGTAAAACTTGCCTGTGGATTGATGCAATGCTCTGCTGAACAACGTTTCCAACCAAATCGACTGGCAAAGCACAAATATCAACTTTTTTTTTCTCCTTTAAAAATACATTGAGCACACAGCCGCTTGTTTACCCTCTAGGTCTGAGCTCTAAAAACTAACAGCTGACCCAATTCAAAAGTCCACAAGGAATTCTCCTGCAAATCTATAAGCAATGTTGGCAGGTGAATGACTTATTAAAATGGGAGTGAATGCGAGAAAAGCCATGGGAGACAATTTTTCACAACAAGAAGTGAATACTGCAGGCGCTTTATCCTGATAATGTACAAACTCAGTCTATGCTGCATGCCACTGTCTTAAGTTGCAAAAACTGACATTTTGCTAGCAAGCATGGCCCAGAAAAACACCAGCAACCAATCATATCAGAGAACTGGTGGCATTTTTCAACCTAAAACCATCTTTCTAAACTGATACCACAAGGCTAAATGTGGTCAGTTTGGCCTCATATACCTGCTATATTTCTGTTCTTTTTAACAAGACCGGGAAGAATGACGGGGGATACATGGCCTTAGAATTCCATATCAATGCAGTCATGTGTTATTGTAGCCTTGGGTAAAAGCACGGCCATTAATGGTCTGGTTATTTTATCTGCATGAAGCCATTCCAGAGTGATAAATCACCCATGGCCCATATGTGCGGGCCCAGAGCCATTTTCTTGAAATCTCTGTAGGAAGGAAACACGGGCGATGACATTCCAATCTCCAAAGCCAGAGTCACAAGGCATGAAGACATCTCTCTGCTGTTCAAGGAATCTCAGAGAAGATACATAAATGTCTTCATCATCTAGAATCAATTTCTTCACCACAGTTTCTTCTCTCAAAAAGGGTTTCCACCAAAGAAAAAGGACAGAGACTTTACAGCCTGTATTATATACTAGTATTACTGTATGTTGGGGACACAGTGAGGTTTCCCCTCTAAAGTGGGCCCCATCCCCAGAATATTCAAGCAGCTGTACATTGAGAGTATGTCACCAGGCAGACAACAACCAAGCCTAGGGGCCATACCTATAATTAGCCTTTTCTAGTACCATCTCAGCCCCCCATAGACTGATATTCTCAGCTGAGGCTAAGTGCTGTGCGGATGCCTACTCATTTTCTATGACCTGGATGTTCCACTGGCATGAGGCCAATGTGTGTTTTACAAACCTCCGGCTGCACTAGCCCTAGCTTCACTTGTGGAGTGATGGATGGTTCGCGCTAATGTGCTTGTAGATATAACGTGAAATACTGTGAAAGAATTTGACAACGACAGCCCCGCCATTGTGAAGCCCATTGGTGATATTTCAGGGATTCATACAGCCTTAACATCTGCTTTGCAAGATGGAAAACATCACTTTTTAGAGCTCAGATTATTTCTTTTCTAACGGTGTAAATCTTAATTCAAGCACAAATTCCCACTGCCAAAAGTACTTTAAAATGCCCTGGAAACACTAGCAAAGACAAAGTTTGAGTGTGACTGTCAGCACTGATACATTAGTGCGACTGAAATCACTAGCACAAAAGGGAAACATAATAATACTTACAATTTCTCCAAAGTCGACAATCCAAAGAAGGATCCATTTCTGAGTTCTTGAATCTTATTGTTGTTTAAAATTCTGTGGAGAGAAAAATATGAGAATATAAAGCAAAAGAAAAGAGTAAACAACAAAACTACATTCATCATGAGTAGAAAAAGCACTATAGTACAATGCATGCTGTGCAACGTCCTTTTCTGTGCAAAAAAACATGTTAATAATTTTTCATCGCTGATAGATTGCGTTATTGCTGGCAGCTACATGATGTCTGTCAACTTATCACACTAATCCAATTTAATGCAGGCCTATATTTAGCCTAATGTTTGCAGAACAATAATAGTTGTCATATAGAAAACCAGCTGCAGCACTCCAAACATCAGCACTGAATGTGTTTTATCTCAATTGTAACAGTGGATTCAAAAGGACCATGTGGAACAGTGCCATCCCGCTACATGAGGTTCGCTCTTTTTTCCCCTAGCCAATCTTAGCTTCCAGTCCCAGAATGTTCCCCGCTGCCAGGAAGAGATCAGAAGAAAAACAACTTGAGATTCAGTCGAGTATTTTCTTTCATGTTAAATTGGCAGCATCTGAGCCCTCTCGAGACAGGTAGCCAAAATAAGATTAAGTGTGATCTTTCCGTGAAGCCCGTTTAACTTTAACAGGTAAACGAATCATAATCTGATGTGCAGCTGCAACGACTCGTTGGTGATACTCTTTTTTAAAGTAAATGTATTCCAACGATATGAAATCCATGTTTTTGATCAAACACAAGGTTTGCTTAAATGTAGCCATAGAAATGATACTTATACGATACTAAACCAAACCAAACATGTAACCAGATGGGTGATACTAACAAAAGTATTTTATGGAAGGACGTTAAGAAAAAAACACTAATTCTACATACTGGTATGAAAAGCTAAGTATCATGTACAGAGAAATTATCAATCCTATTTACAACTAACTCTGGATGAAATGCATTGTGATATGAGGCAACAAATAAAAAAACAAAAACAAATAAGTAGTAGCCTGAGGTACTCCCTCAAAAGAAACAAGTACACATCCTGTTAAATAACAAAATCTACCACGGTTTTCATCTTTTTCGCTGTAAAAATACACAAGCTTGAGAAAACCTTCAAGTCCAAGTGTGAATTCTTGATTACTTCCTCCCTGGGCAATAAACCAGAATAAACCAGATTTTATTATCCAGTTTATTCCACAAGGTGATTTACTGCAGTCAAAGCTGCAAAGTAAAGATCCACTTTCTGTGCCCAAGTCCCTGAGAGCTCCGATCTTTCTCCCAAGTTAGTCCCAAAGGGTTTAGGAAATCAATATCACCCTTAACTCCCAGCAGAAAACCCAAGCAGGGACTTAGCATATGTTTCTGGCCAGCTTGGAGGGGATGTGGTGGGTGACATACATGCTAGTGGCACCCACAACCCAGGGCCAGATTGGAGTCATTATGGGGTGTTGAGGGGTTGTTTTATTACAGGGTTGGACAGTGGAGGCTCATTTGAGATTTGCTGCTTGGCTCCCTGCCGCTCAGAGAGAGAGAGAGAGCGCACACAAACAGTTCCTGTGTTTCACAGGCTTCTGAATGCTGAAATGGCAGATGTTAAAACACGGTGATGTACAAGGCTGCAAATTCTATCACTGCCTGTGTCCACATGATCTGATGATATAGGGTCGTCCTCCCAAGATTGCAGTCACAAAAGCCTCATTTATATTAAAAGAATAGTTAGCATACCAATGGGATGCATTTACCATGAATGTAGGAATGTGGCCACATAATCCAGAGAGTGCATTAAATCGCCCTTTATACAGCATATGGCATTGTAAGCCAATTTACAAAGGTCAGTAATGTGAGGTTACATTACATGGAAAGTTGTATAACTAGGTTTACACAAAAGATTATGAATTTAAAACAATGCGTCTTGGGAGTCATTCAAGTTTGGCTGCATAAACACACACTCCTAGCCTTGTGACTCTATGGGTCGTCAAAACAAATGTGTGAAAGAGTTCTCCCGAGGGTCATGAGCTCTTTTTTCACAGTCTTCCTAACTCTCCCTTCTTTGTTTCCTTCACTAGCCTTGTCCCTCCCTCTTCCTCATGACAGGAGTGTGACCTCGGTATGTTGGAAATTGCTTCGGCTGCAACATCTAGCCTTCTTTGCATTTGCATTAATGAGAAAGAAATACCACTGCTGGCTACACCAGCAATATAAACATAGCAAATCCTCAAATCTGCACGCATTTTATGGCCATTTAACCGCCAGCATCTCTACCGCCCTCAGGACATCTGTAACAAGACCGTCTGCTTCCTTACTGTCAGTCTCTGAACGTCAGCCTCAGGTCCCCAGACTACAGAACTGTCTATGGAACTTCTGAAGGCTAGGCCTCAAGCTAGGAGGTGGGGAGTCTCCCTTATCTTGATGCATAGATAAGACCTGCTTGAGCTCAAGCCAGGAACAAGCTACAGGGGGATCCTACCAAATCTCACATCCTGTCTCCTGATACCAATGCTATAAATCTCAACGACATTTGTGGAAACGCCGTCTCTGAAACCGGAAGAGTAATATAAAATGCATTGGCTCAGATTTCAGCTTTCCTTCAATGTGAGCAAATATGACACTATTGAAGGTACTTCTGACCTCTTTTTCACTTAAAAAAAACACCTTCGAAAGCATACACCTATGGCTGTAGGGACATTATCGAGAGGAGGACTATAAATGGCCAGCCACTCCACACTCCCCTCATAGGCACATAGCGTTTTAAGGACAAAGCCAACTGATGTTCTCTCTCAACACTTTCTGTATGCTCAGAAGGCTTTTAGACAAAGAACTCCTGAGAGCAGAGAGCTGTAACTCTTCAGCCGGTTTCCAAATAAGTTTCAGGCTGCGGCTGAGCTCATAAAAAAAACCCTTCTAGAGTGACTTCCTCTGAATAGAGTGGATGGAAACGTGGGCCTCAGCTCAGGTGGAAAAGGGAACTGGTCCAATGGCTGATGTGCTGCGACTTGCCAAGGTAATGCTTGTGGTTATCCAGCACTTTCTCATCCCACAAATGATTCAAGTGGAAGATTTTTCTACTACTTTGGTTTTATTTTTGAGAGATGGGCACTAAAAGGTTAAAAAAAAAATGTGATCATGATTTTTGTTGAAGTGAGATGATATAAAGCCCATTAAAGGGATTCGCCTGCATTGAGGCAAGCTAAAAAGGCCATTTGTCATACAAGCTCTTTTTGCCCCTTCATTCTTGAAAGTCGTGCAGGAGGCCTTGGAATATCCTCTTTCAACATCCAACAGGCGAAGTCATTAAAGCAAGGTATTCACCTTATGGCTGAGTGGAAAAATGATCCACCATGCAAACACCAGGATAAAGGCAGTAAAATTTACACAGACGAGAAGGCATTGCACAGCCTGAGCTCATGTCTATGCACTAAACTGAATTGCTTGTCTGGGATTAAATGAGACTCGGGGGCAACCTGGCAAAGTCAAAGCTCAACAGGTTTGAGAAATGAAAGGCTGTGAACTGACTAAATGCGCAGCTGTCAGTGCCTCGCCTTTGGGACTTTGCTCCAAACACTGCAGAACTACTGTGAAGAGCACAAGAGCATTCCTTTAGACCAATGGCTTGCCTGGAAAGCAACAAAAACAAATCCTCTTAGGACATGCATGACAGCAGGCACCTGTGGTCTAAGTTACACAAGCGCTTCAAAGGCTCCTCAGTAGCTTTCGAATGTTGAGGAGAATCAACATGCGAGATGATGGACATGAGGACTGATCGCGCATTCCAGTACGATGTGTCTGCAATTACAATAAGATCAGAAATCTAAAGGGCAAATTCTTCACCAGCCTGAACCGAAGGAAGTCTCAAGGAAACCAGATGAGGACCCTAACTGCCAGTTTGCACCGCTGTGAAACAAGAGTTTACAGCACTCAAATGTGTCATCAAACTGTGCGCGCTTTTCCTCCAGCACGGGAGGAAATCCCTTCTTTCCTCCTGACATTAATCCTATGCTTCTCTGTAGAGGCCAAAACCAGGTGTGCTTATGTGCACTATCCAACCCAGGTGTTCCTGTGAATGGGACATGATTACACCAAACAAGACCTGTATTGAAATATGAGCTGGGTGAGTACGGAAAGCTTAAACACAGTCAGTTCCTGTCTGCATGGGTATGTAGGCTGTTGTAACTTAAACAGGTACACAGAAATAAATGCTCATGTACACACCCATGTAAACAACTCCCACAGCCTGATTTATCCATCCATGACAGGCAAAGGTTACACTAGAGCCCTCGTATTTTAGCCGAGGCCTGCACTGACACCGCGCCGGCCTATGTGGGAGAAGAAGCCAGCTGTAAACACATTTGTGTCATTTCCTCTCGGATTACTTCGGCATGCGGTATCATTTGGAGAGCACAAATGCAGGGAATGCGCCACTCTTTTTTTTTCTTTACAGAGAGGCATTCAGAGCAGAGCTGCACTGAGTATCTACATGCGTTCAGTCTCTGGGTAAAACTAGAACCAGCAATCATTTAAGTCTGATAAAATAACAGCCACTTAACTACGAGACTGCTCATGTACAGACAGGTGTAGTTAAAATAAAGGATGAGGTAAGAGTAAGACCAGTCGTGTGAGAGTATCTGGGATACATTTTCTGGCGTGGAGACAAAATGATCCCAGTGGTTCAACAAGTTCACCATAGAGTGCTTGTAGTTCTAATCTCTTTTTAAAATGTTCTCTGTTCTTTTTTGTTCATTAGAATTCAGACCCATGAAGAGGAAAACAGGAACTCTTAGGTACAAAGACAGGGGGCAAGTATGAATGATGAATGAAATGGGTCTCTAATCTCACCTAACTTTTACTGCCATTTCTGGCAAGGCCTTTAATTAACACATCCAACAAGGCGTGCCAACATACAAATTGAATAACATCCACATAACGAAGGCAATGCATTTCCACCGGTCGCTACTTTAGCGAGTTCCTACAACGGAGCAGTTTCAAAAAGTTAGGTGTGACATTTGGTGTTACTCCGTGGGATGATTTTAAAATGAAAATTTTGTGCATTTGTGTCAAAGCAGAAGGGACAATTAATTACAACTGCGAACAAACTAATTAGAGCAGTTATGTTTGCTGCCAAAGTTATGTGCTCAAGCCCTTTAAAACCACATTTATTTGTTTATGATATTCCAAGAACACAGCCAAGAAAACCCAGTGTGTAGCAAGTGGCAAAGTGTTTAGCATCCATAAAATAAAAAGAAACACAAGGCTGCCCATTGCATAAAAAGTAAATAAAATCTACAGTTTCTTGAATCAAATAGTGTCCTTAGAGCAGATACATAGGGAGATCTGCTCTGGTTTAACAAGGATAACTAATAGCTGGTAATTTTCAGGTTTGAGAAAGGTTCCTCATAGCAGCTGAGACCCGGCTTCCGTTCATCGCAGTCCAGACCAGCTGTGTCTCGGCCACAGCCGGCCCACCACGAGAGAGAGAGGGAGAGCCCTTAAAACTGGACCACCACTCCTAATGAGTGGGCTCGCCGATTTCACAGGCCATAACTGAACACCCACTGACGACAATTGGAAAAAAAAAAAAAAAATGGAGACTGAAGTCTGCGCTCAAATTATCTTCCTCGTTCTCTGGAGGCTATCGAAACAGGAAAAAGTGCTTAAGCTCAATGTTAGATCATGCGATGAAGAACCAGGACAATTAGGAAGACGTACAGACATTCTTTAGAGCAGGCCATTGCTAAAAGAGAGCTTTTTTATAATTATATAATCATCTGAGAGGACACTAGGATAATTCCAGACCATGAGGAGGAAGGTAATGAGGATCAGATTGTTTAATAGGGATATTTCTTACTTACAGCAGAGGCATAAGTGCCTCCATACAGACAACACTGCTGTATTAATCTCCATCCATACAAACAGGCCTGAAAATGCATATTACTTCACCTTTCACGCACATTGTAAATAGGAAGCTGATTGTCCACTCTGTGGTTGGCTGCTTGGTTTCAGAATATACTACAGAGGAAGAACTGCAATGGTGAAAACTAAGAGCAAAGATGTCTTAGCTTGGCCCGACAATGGGCTGGAGCTGTTACTGAGAGCGAGCAGAAGCAGTAAAGGGAAGGACACTTGTGACTGATAAGACCAGAGCAGGCCATAACACTCAGTTGTGTGGCTGCCAGGTGCTCAGCTCCACCCAGGCTGCACCACGCTGGCCTAATTTGGATTTATTGAGAACTGCAAACAGAAACCAGAACTCCAAGTCCCAGCAGAGACATGATATCACAGACGTGTTTCAAAACTCTGCAATTGCACTTTAATGCGGTTCTGAAAAGAATACAAATCAATTTGCCAATATGTACGGACAGCAGACCTAGAAAACAAAACAAAAAAAATCTAAATCTCTAACTTTGGCAAGCGCTTCAAAGTCCTGTATATGTGATTTGTGGTCAACGGGTTGAAACATGCACACTCACTTAACCCTACCAGCCAATCTTTCTTTCCCTCCCTGGAGTCTATTATTTGCTTTCCCCTCCTGCACCCTGCCTCGGTGTTCTCATATTTCCCACATTGCTTACCACCACCACAAAGCACAAGTGCACCGGACGCACAACTTTCAATTTCTGCCTTTTTGCTGCGTTTGTTGTTGTCGCTTGCTCTGTTCTGTCGAGCGCTCTCCAGCAAACCAAAATCAAGACAGTTCTTCAACTTGAATCTGGTCTGATTTAAGACTGAGTCAGCGCAGAAGCACGGTAATACAGCAAAGACCTCCAAAATCTGCAGGAACGTTTTATGACCTCAGTCCATGAGGTCATGAGCAGGCGTGTAAGGAAAAACCACTTGTGTGCTCAGGCAGTGGTGTGTATGTGTTCCATCCTCACAGGTTGTGAGAGACGCCACACACAGAGACTAACAACTGCATCAATAGCACTGATGGCTGAAGTGCTGTAGAGGAGGACGTACAATCACAGCTGCTGCTTCTGAATGACAGGGCTTGTACACTTTCGGAAGGAGAAAATTCAAGCACTTTTCGAGCACTTTTAAGGCACCTACGCCAAAAATGTCCAGATTCTCAAAGCCACAATCATCACATTTAAAAATGTTACTATAAATGCAACTGTGGGAATCAAGTTTACAGAATTCCTTTATACCCAGTTATTAATGTACTCGTCACTTTATTTTACCAGCTGTTCATATTACTTTTTTGGATTGTTTTGATCAGGATTATTTGACATTTGCTAATTTACAGTGTAAGGCATCAACAGAGGACTTGTGTGGCTGTGATTGGCTGGCGAGTGCTGACTCCCAAACATTTCCTGGTTTACAAGGAGTCGAATTTAAGCATATTCCTATCCCTGGAAACAGCTAAATTAAGCATTTTCCAAACTTTAAAGACTTTGTACGAACCTTAGAATTGAGAATGAACATTTTTACGTCAACAGCGGCAGCACTGACCTAAAATTCCATATAAAGACTGTATCTGTAAGTTCCTAGTGAAAAATACAACACAAACTACATCTAACTAGATGGCGTATTTCAGCCAAATGTAAAAAAGCCTTGGAGATATGATCAGCATCTTGTGTGAGCACTGATTTAGTAGCCAAAATATCTTCCTGTGTGTGAGCCAGTGCACTACAGGCGGGTACTGTTACGCAGGGTTTACATTTACACTGTTACAGTATGCAACTGGGAAACACTGATGTATGGCTGACATGGAATGAGCACCAGTGAAGCCTAAGTGCACTTGTCAAACAGTATTAATCTTGTTTTCTTTGTTTTATTTTAAACTATATTGTGGGGGGAAAAAAAGTAGTCCACATGGAAGTTGATCACATCTATTTAGATTATGATTAGGATCCCCTCCATCTTTGAAGCTCGGCTGTAGTTTTAGTACTTTCAAGAATAAGAAAAACATGTTCAGGTCCCTGCAGAGACACCAAGGAAAGTATTTAGAAGTAGACACTAAGGGGAATAGAAGTAATGGAGTTCACACAGAGGCTTCAGCAGTGGCTTAACCCTGTTGAAGCTTAATGGTTTCTAGTTTAGTGTCAGCATGTTTTGGAGATGTGAGTAATGTGGTTTAGTTGGCTGGGATCGATGCTAAATCCTGCATACTCACAGAGTGACCGTCCTGTTGGGGAGGGAGTCCGGGGGTAACACCTGATGGAGCTCCATGTTGCTGCACACCACTTTCCTGTCGGACTGCTGGCTCTTCCCACCGCTTTTCGAGCGTTCATCGTAAGATTTGCAATCGGACGACACCACGGAGCCGCCGCCGGCACACAGCAGCAAAACCAGCAACAACTGCGACAGATCCACCCTCATTTTCACACTGGGCCGGAGAGCCGCAGCCGCATCGGCGAGGCGAGCGAGGCTTTTCGGTGCTACACAGGGCGGACGGGTGCTCGTTGCGGAGTAGCTTGGTTATGAGAAGGTGACCAGAAATCCGGACAAAGACAAAAACGAGACCTTTCCCGGTATCTTGTTTGGCTCAAGCGAGGCTTCCTCCTCCATTTCTCCTAAGGCTTCCCCTCCGCTCGGCGGTGCTCAGTCCCACAGAGGTGTCCTCCTTTGTTTGCCTGCCCACTCATTTATAATTCCCTTTCCATCCTGGCGCGGTGCTCATTTCCTCCAACTCCACAAGTTTTAAATGCCGAGTGTGCTCACTGAATAACTTGTCCGCTCGCAGGGAGGGTTTCTTTGTTGTCCGTAGCGTGGGTCCACTTCACACGGTGCTCTTTTCCACGGGAGGCGGCTGCTCTCATCCCAGGTTATCAGCACTAACTTCAGGAAGCGCAGCCAGCCTTTTCCCTCTTTTTATTTTCCTTTAACACACTCTCTTACTTTCCCAGTACTTTAGACTATATAGCTACTCCAAACAGTGAACTTCCTCCTCTCTTCTTTTCCAAACACCAACAGGAAATCACTCAGAAAAAAAAAACACACAAAGCGCTACAACAACTCCTTTACAGCTCAAAGTGTCCTGCAAATACGCGGAAAACTCACTAAAACAGTTTATGGTGGTTAAAGAAAAGTACCCCGCGTGGTTGTTGGGTCTCTTTTAGGTCCACGGCTTCTTTGGAAAGTATTCAGGGCCAGTTCTCTGTCCACTGGGAAGTCCTCTTCCCACGGTCCTGCCCCGGGATCCACTGTTGTCAAGTCAGACTCTATTAGAACTACATCCGGTCCGCATTTCAGAGTAAAAGCCCGAACAGAGGTATGTCCATTGACTTGCCACAAGTAAGGAGCACTGCTGCAGTGGCCTCACCTCTAATCAGGCCTCAGTAGTGGAGAGTAACTGTACACAAGTACTGAGCAAATATATTTTTAAGGCACCAGTACTTGAGTATTTAAATTGTATGCTACTTTTGAAATCTACTTCCCTTTTGCTCTGCACTGCACTACTTCTCAATCATTTCACAGTTAATAATACCTTTGCAGAATAAGAGACATAACCACTACCCAACAACATGTATAAAGTTAGACCCAAATCCAAAGTACAAAGAAGGGGGGCAAGATTGATGATAAAATGTGTCTCTAATCTCACCTAGTTTATACTGCAGCTTCTGGCAAGGCATTTAATTAACACACAACAAGGAGTGCCAGCACACAAATTGAATAACATCCACAACACAAGGGGGCTATATTTCACTACTTCTGTTAGATCCTAAAACAGCAGTTTAAAAGTCAGGTGTGACTTGGTGACTTGAAGATTTGGTGTTACTTTGAGGAATGATTTTAAAATGAAAGTTTGTCTTAAAGGAATAGTGACAGTTATTAATAACAATTCCAAAGAAAATAACTAGAGCTGTGTATTTGCTGACACTAATAACAGTAAGGCGCACAAGCCCTTTAAATCCAGATCTATTAGTCAATCAAATTTGGAGAACGTCGCCGTGGAAAGTAACCTGCTGCAGTAAAATGCTGCTTATACAGAAATGCATAAATTCCGCACGCTCAGGATTTTGTACCCATTTTCATTTGATAATTTCAGTACTTCGGTATGTGCACTTTTTAATACAGGATTGTTACTCAATGAAAGCATGTTTTGTTTTGCTACTGACCTATTCTCCTGTGTGGTTGCCTGTACATAAAATATCTGTCCTATTTTGCTGTCCACATAATAGGCATGAAAGATTAAGTCACATGAGGGGCAAAAATCGAACTGTATCTTGTAGCTGTACGTGGAAGACATTTAGCTGATAAGGATTCGTTTGCCCTTTGGCAAACAATCCATTTTCTTTGTTATGATCAGGCCGAGTGAGCCACTTCACTCTATGGAAAGTGGACCAGAGGACAGCACTGAAGTGATCACAGGCCAGGGAGCCTCCAGGCTGTGATGCTTTCACCTCCACTAAGTCCCTCTATTCATAACCTGGACCAAGCAGGCTTGACAACCTTTTTTGTCTGTATCCAGAGCAGCACATAATTGTTATGCAGCAGAATAGAAGGTACACAATAACTATAAGGCTAATAAATCATTCCCATTTTACTAACATTACTGTTTGTGTGATACATCATCACCTCAAAGACTGTTATAAAAGCATGTTGGTATCTAGGGACACAGAATTTCTCCACTTTTTAAACTGAAATTAGAGTCTATCACATAAAACCACTGTAACACTTTGCTACATATTTGTTGCACACATTTGTTATGCTAGCAGGAGAAACTATTATATCCTATATGCTTATGACGCCAAACTAATATAAATAAATATAATTCACGTATTATTTTGAACTTGAAATTAATCTGAACATTTGGTGTAGTTCGTGGTTTGTGATATAATCTTGTCTACTCGTCATAATAACATTTCCACAGTGAAGTGACACCAGAAACTACAAGTTGTCCGGGCACGAGGCGCAAACCTGACGTCCGCAAACCACGTTATCACGCAGGAACTCAAGTGCTGCTTTCAGTGCTCCTCGGTAATTTGTAGTTGCAAGGTCGTGAACACACTTTTCTAGGTAAAATGGAAGGAATTAACCCTGTAGCTCACGTTGTGTTTGTTAATGAGTAGTTCTTAACAAAATTCAAATGGCGCTACAGGACCAAAATGAAGCAAATAGGAAGCTTATTTGTTTTATGTTTACTTTTGTTTGAGTGTCGTGAAAAGCGCGACGCCTCTTAACGTCACATCCTGGAGTCTTTCCTGGTCGTGAGATATTTACGACTGCGCTGTCACAATTTGCGCGAAAACGACCATTTTAAATAAACAATGCTCTTGAGAAATTAACTGTAGATAAACGTAACGCAGTGAGTCACTGTGGCTGCTTTGCTTCAGTGTCCTAACACTGAAGAAACATGTTCCCGTGTGACTTTGCGTGGGGAGCCGGAACTGCTGCGTATCAAATAGAAGGTACGTAAATACAACCAGTGGATTGATGAATTATTGGGTGCAGTGGGTGAACTGGACACACTGTCACCGACACTTCTGCAGTCTGGGGTAGTTACATTATTGCTTTCGTTATTTTTCAAAATAAACCTTATTGATATCATAAATATAACTAACAGCCCTAGTTTGTGGTCAAATTGTGTTGTAACTTTGAACAAGCACAACCTAATGTAAAACTGACTCATTTACAAAAATCTACACACAACAATGTTTGAAATAGAAGACAATCCTAAAGGGTTTATTATCCAAAGATACTTAGAATTAATACAGTGTAACACACTTTAAGTCCCCAAAGAAACATTTCTGTGATTTTTTTTTTTTTTAATGATGACATCCTACAGACTTTTATGAAATGCAACAACCTATTTGTGCTCATTGAGGTGGCTGGCAGGCAGACGGCAAGGGACCGAGTATCTGGGACACATTTTGTCACGAGGAAGGCAGAGTGTTTGGGGAGCAGGATGGAGACGTGGCCTGTAGCAGCTACGAGCTGTGGGACAAGGACTTGGAGTGTATCCAGCAGCTCGGACTGACACACTATCGCCTGTCTCTCTCCTGGGCACGTCTGCTGCCTGATGGGACCACACGACATGTCAATCAAAAAGGTATTTCTCTACCCCCATTAGAGCCATGCCATATTTGAATAAAACACCATTATGGGACAAGTTCGTATAATGGTTTGGCTATTAACAACAGCACTGTATACTTGTCCAACAGGTGTACAATACTACAACAAGGTGATTGATGATTTGCTGGCCTGCAGTGTATCACCTATGGTCACACTTTACCACTTTGACCTGCCTCAAGCTCTCCAAGATCAGGGCGGCTGGAAGTCACCGGGTATAGCGACCCTGTTTGACAGCTACGCTAAGTTTTGTTTCCAGACGTTTGGCGACAGAGTCAAACTTTGGATCACCATCAATGAGCCCTACGTGTGCGCCAAACTGGGCCACGAGGACGGCATCCACGCCCCTGGGATAAAAGAACCGGGGATAGCTGCCTACCTCGTGGGCCATAACATGCTGCGTGGCCACGCCATGGCCTGGCACAGCTACAACTCTTTCTACAGGGCAAAGCAGGAGGGTGTGGTGTCTCTGGCCATCAACAGCGACTGGCTTGAGCCACTACGTGCAGAATGCACGGAGGATATCGCCGCCACTGAACGCTACCTTGCATTTACTCTGGGGTGGTTTGCCTGCCCTGTGTTTGTTACTGGAGATTATCCGGAAATAATGAGATCCGCCATTGACGCTCAAACTAAGAAGTTTGGATGCACTGGCAGCTCAAGGCTGCCAAGTTTCTCAAAGGATGAGCCAGCCATTTTGGGCACAGCAGACTTCTTTGCATTGAACTACTATACGTCTCGTAAGGTGAAGCCAGGAGGAGGTTGTGGAAACATGTTGAGTGTGAAAGGCGACCGAGATGCAGAAGATGTTTTGGATCCGTCCTGGCCTGTTTGTGGTGTGTCCTGGCTCGCTGTCGTGCCCCACGGCTTAAGGAAACTTCTCAAGTACATCAAGGTAAAACTACAGCTCATCTCATCATTTGGGGTCATTTTCTTTGTCACGTTTAGCTCAAAGTCAACACCACTACAAAGAGCCTCAAACAATGCTTAAATATATCCTTTATTTTGATTGTTAATTCAATCAGTTGAAACGTGAAGTAATTTTTCTTTTTTGTCCGGGCATCAAACTGAATTGACCAACAAGAAGACAAATCACCCTCAACCAGACGAGGGGAACACTCTGACATTTGTTTAGTGTCTTGCTATTGATTTTGTATGCAGTAATCTCCTTTTAACACCTCCAGAAACACATTGATGCTTCATTAGTGCTGTCACATTGAATGAAACAGTTACTTTGCTGAAAAGTGTTTGCTATTGCAATTTCCTGCTGTTGTGACTTGTCACAGGCCATTAGTTTGAGCTCGGCACCGTTGAAATGCAGCTAAACGGCTCAGTGTAGACCAATCTGTCTCTCCTTGGAAAGTCTGACAGCTGAGATGCCTTGTTTGACAATAATATTTGCCCCATGACTTTCCAGGATACGTTCAACAACCCGGCAGTCTACATTACAGAGAATGGCTTCTCTCAGGTGGGCCCGCTGCAAATTGAGGATGTCCAGCGTGCAGAGTTTTATAAGGACACCATCTTGGAAGTGGCTAAAGGTAATGGCAGGTTAATCTGTAATGGATATAAGCAAATAGCTATTAGCAGACAGTAGAAGGGTCCAAGCCAGTGGGGCAAAATATTATCTTAATTCAGCATTATGAAAATATTCTACATAACATTTTATGTCAGTCCTGCAGCTGCCAGTGATCACCTGCCTGTCAAACTGTCCTTAGTGAAAATGAATGCTATTCAAGAGGACTGATACACCTTCACCCTTCCTGTATTTGGGCATAAATGTCATAAATCTAAGATGCAAAGATTGGCTGCTTTAGCACCAAGAATTTGAGTAATACCTCAGTTTTGTTTTGCACATTCCCAACAACTCCATCTGTGCACTATGGGCAAAGGCTTACAATTTTCTTCTTTGGCTCAAGTTTTGTTATTTTGGATGCAATTTTTGGGGGATATTTATGTATATCGCTAAGTGATCAAATCTGGGTAATCTGCATGTGCAATAAATTCTTAGTGTTTTATTTTCAGGCCTTAAGGCTTGGGAGTTATTGCCCAAATGTGAAGTTGTTTGTTTTGGCACCACCATCTGGCCAATCTGTGTATTTTTTATTGCCAGGAATATTGCAAGTTATCTTCCAAATTCAGGAGCTCCAGGATTCATGGTTTCTGTCATATGGCGTAGCAGTCTATTTTATTGTTGTTTAAGGCCGGCAGTCTTAGAAAACACATGCAAAGATGCTTTCAGCTGACGAGTACTAAACTAAACTTTCTTCCCGTTGAGAATAAGTCATGCTCTTGCTTCAGAAATCTTGATTCACTCTTTTCAAATCTGCAAAATCACATGCTTTCTCTATGTTTTAACCCTCTGCGTTCTTGTATAGCTATACAAGAGGATCGGGTCAATGTCCGCGGATATTTTGCTTGGTCACTGCTGGACAACTTTGAATGGGCCGATGGATTCAGTGTCCGCTTTGGATTGTTCCATGTGGACTTCTCAGATGCAAAGCTAAGACGAACCATGTACCAGTCCGGAGGGGAGTATGCAAAGATAATCAAGAAATACAAGGAGGTAAATCCAGAGGAAAAGGTGGATGAATAAAAGCAAAATGATTAATTTCTTTATGCATTCTGAAAGTTTTTGCACAGTTTTTTTGTCTCACTCGCACATTCATTTCTTCACAGTTTGGAAAATGTTAAGGAAAAAGTCTGCCTAGTATGCTGACTTGTCAGACTTTATAGAAAATCT
Source organism: Pempheris klunzingeri (assembly GCF_042242105.1). Taxonomy (NCBI): domain Eukaryota; kingdom Metazoa; phylum Chordata; class Actinopteri; order Acropomatiformes; family Pempheridae; genus Pempheris; species Pempheris klunzingeri. The sequence goes on from NC_092034.1 coordinate 10,542,224, forward strand.
GACTTCAGCAGGGGATGTGAGGACATTGGTGAAGAGTGTTGATTCAATGGATTGCAAATTAGTATTCTGACCTGCGCAGGTCCCAGTCAATCTGTACAAGGAGGTTTATGGCGAGGGGAGAGTTCCTCACTCAGGCAGCTGTATGACCAAGCTGCTATAGCCGCTTCGCAGTGCTGCAGAAGGATGTGTGTGAACGTGCTGCTCGTCAGTGATGAAAAGAAACATTAATAGTTGTTTCATCCTGAATAACAGCAATATTACGTGCCTGTGTGCATGCAAAGAGTGCTACTGGCTGACTGTGACTATGAACTTGAAAATAATACAATACAGTAATGTAATTTGGGACAGAGAGGTTTATCCCTGTTTACTTTCAAAGTTCCAAGACAAATAATTATAAGTTGACAAAAGCTTGTCAGAATAGCCAATAGCTCAAAGCACCTCAGCTTTATTTGCACTAAATGTTCTGAGTGTCATGACGTCTTAGATAAGGTTAAATTAATACTCTAGTTTATCTATTGTCTATCCACCTGTTGTCTATGCTGCTTGTCCTTGAGGGTCTCGGGGGGGGCTGCAGCCGATCCCAGCTGACTTTGGTCGGGAAGCGAGGTATACCCTGGACTGGTCGCCAGTCAATCACAGGGCGGACACACAGAGACAGTAGTTTGTGTATTGTAGTTTACTTTATTTGAAAGACAAGGTGAAACACATCAGACATTATACAGTCCATGTGGTCATCAGTTTAATTTGACACAAAACTCCCGTCCCACGTCACCGTTCATATTTGAGGAGAAAAAAAATTACCATAGTCAACTCAGTAATTATAATGCCTTGAGGCTGCATAAAGCACACTCCAGTAGACTCAGAAGGCATGCCAGCTGAAAGCAACAGATGTCCTGCCACAGTGAGAGACTGTAATGCCATTTGTGTTCCACAGGCAGCTGTGCAAACTCTCTACTTTAAGAAAGAAAAGAGGGAACAAGGCGAAAAGCCTTATGTTGATTCTTTGTGCTTACTGTGGTTAAGGTAGGATCATTTACATGGGGTGCTGAACAATGCACAGTAGATCCACAAGGCTCAGAGAGCCCTATTGAATGTTAGGCTTTGACATTAGTGTGTACAGGTGTGTCTATAACAAAGTGGCATATTTCAGATCATTCACGTTAAAGGAAATTAAAACCAGCTCGATCTTGACTCTCAACAGTAAAACCCATGCAGAGACAAGGATGAGCAGTTTGATGTCACCTGTTTGTAAGCCTACAGTGACACCCTGTGGTACTAAAGGGAACTACAACATTGAATTCAACAGCTTAGTGTGTGCCGAACTGCACTTCACAATATGGTGTCACATGATGTGCTGCTTTGATTAATAAAATGCATCCTGTTGGTGCAACAATAAACAACTAAAGCAGCTCCCTAACCACAATACATCATAGATTTAACACAATTAATATTTATGCTCTGATGTGAAGGAAAATGTCATTTATATTCTGTGTTGGGAGACTTTGTTTGCATTAATAAGCATGGTGTATCGTGACATCCAGTTGGCTGTGCATACTGTTTTCAACAGATGTGAGTAATACCCTTGTGGCCCTCCTCCATCTATGTCAAGCCGAGTGAGATTCTCCTTTGTCTTATGATGAATAACAAGCTATTGTGGAAACATGAATAATGCTACTGCCGCTCGCATTAGAATGTCTTTGCAGGCTGCTTTGAACACAAAGTTGAACCACGTCTCACACTATTTCAACGCTAATTAAGTTCATCTAATATCTGTGGCTCTGTCAGAGGCTGCTGGAGAGCGTGAAATCTCTGCAGAATGATGGCGACACACCACAAAACACCAAACATTTGCCAAACAGATGTAATGCGCAGCTCCTCAGGTGGAGACACTGGCGGGAAACTGATTCGCAATCAAACAATGTGTTCATAAAAACTTTGGTGGTAAAAAGAAAGGAAACAATTGTAAGTTCTCATACCTGTATAAGAGACAAAATCGTGATTAAAGCAGGCTTCAGTCAACTTTCCCATGATTCATCAATGCAGCCGAATTGCAACTGAATTCCCAGCAAAGATTAGTATTTCCACTGACCGTCTCCCAGTATTGATGGATTCCATCTTCCTCCATCACTGGCGAGAGGCAGCTGCATGAGTGAAAGAGCCACCGCCGCTGCTGAATTGATTGAATGAAATATGAGCAAGAAGTTACTCTGCACTTACTGCATGCTGGAATTAGCCATTTGTGGGGAACTGAGGAATAATGTCTGCCTATTGCAGGTTGGAAAGCTTAAAACATTAATTAGCATTTAAATAATTCACTCCTCAAGTCTCTCTTTAATAGCCCAACTACCAATATTCAACTTCATTTCATTACAGCAGGCAGAATTTATTCTGATTAGGCCATGATGTAGAAAGTCACCGGAGAAACCATTTCTAACTGTGCTTTCCAATTAAGCGCCAAATATATCATGTGTATAGATAAGTTGCTTTTGACAATGAATTAGTACGTTTAATTGTAACATTCAATCACATTCACTGGCGGAGATTTACCCCGAGGAACATTCTGGCAAATTACCAAGAGAGGCCCATTTGTATTTGGCCAAACTTTACTCATTATATTTTGACAGGCACTATAAAATATTCAATAACTGGGAAATTCATTTACTTATTATAAATTAACTAAATAATTTAGCTGCTGATAAACTATCTTCATTGTGAATTAGAGGAAAAGTGCAATCTTGTGTATCAATGCAGTGCTTACAGGTGCAAAGGGTATGACTTCTGGCAAATAATTACCTTTTTCTATTTACTGATTACCCTCATATGCATATTCCCTGGAGAAATTGTATAATTAGATTGTTGCTTCAATATCAAGATGAAGAGACATCAGCCACTCCCTTCCTCTAGAGCACAGATACAAATCTCTCTGTTCCCTTTCCTCTCACTCTCTTTGTCTGGGTCTCTCAGTCAGCTGGTAAGGGATCCGTGAGAGGCCCAAACCACCGCTCAGCCCGTCTTTTCCTTTCTTTCTCTTGCTCTTTTTCCACTCACTTTCTGCAGCTCATCATCTTTCCCTCTTCTAATCGCATTGCTCATTTTCCATTGACGAGAGAGTATGAGGAGAGAGGGAAGAAATAGAAGAAAAAAACAGCACAAACTTTCTAAATCCCATTGACCTACTTCGCCAGACATTTCACTGGGAATTCACATTAGTGCAAAAGAGTTAGAAGAAGAAATGTTCTCTCATTTCCCACCCCTCCGTCTTCCTCACAACCCCCTCCTTCTCTTTCTCTTTCAGCTGGAAGCCATTTTCCTCACATCCAGCATTTGATCCTGTGTGAGCACTACAGTACATTATACAAGTGGATAACCAGCCGTTTGGAGCTCTGTCACCACTTTTGACAGTGGCGTAAGAAGCGTGACATCGGCGCTATAAAAAGCGCTTTGGAGGACCTCGTCTTTGATTGATGAATTTGGCGGTGGAGACAAGATTGAGGGGGATGAATACTGCTAGGCCTTGAAGACAGGAAGTGGAATTATGACAGACCCATACAGAGAGCTAAAGCGGGGAGATGAAAAGGGAATAAAAAGAGAGAAAGGCAATTCAAATCTTTTTCTTTTAAGTTCCTCCCTGAGGGACTGCAGATGACCCTGCTAACGACTGTTGAAGTTCTAACTCCCTTGAGTGTGATGGTGCCGCATGATGGGAGGGGGTTCGCGGACCTGCCTGAAAAATTGAAAGCTCCTAGAATATTCAGCTAACCCCATGCGCTCAGCTGGGGGTGGTGATGGGGGGGTGGGGCAAATGCAGAGATTGGTATTCAGGGTCTGCGTGTGTGTGGTGGGTAAGCCCAGTGGTGGTGGCAAGAGAGAACCCCCCTCCGTGTGCGTGTGTGTGGTGGCCAATGAGCCGAGCGCCGTGTCTCATGGGAACGGTGGTAGGAGTGCAAGTGAACATAACTGCGAAAGTGGAAAGAGACAATTTATGGAACCTTTAGAACTGAAGTGAATTTAAGTGTGATGGCGGTGTAGTTATCAGGCCTGGATCCAAGCAGAGAGACTAATGACGTGGATATAACCTCATGCTCCCAATATGCAAACACAATGTCATCAGCAAAGAAAGAGTGAAAAATTCATCTCCTCTGAAACTTTAGAGACAGAAAATGGTTACCTGTGGGGTCTTATCTGTCTGAAGATAATGAAGGAGATACAAGGGGCAACTTGCAGTACAAGTATAGTATATTAAGTATTAGCTTCATCCCACGTTTACCTCGACCTTTCATGTCCTACTTCAATCAAAACTGTGCCAATTCTGCCTTCGAACAAGCTGGTTCTTGTTTTTGTCATTTTGGCCATCATTTGCATTGGTAATAATAATAATGCTCAGCAAGTTTGGATTTGCTTGGATCTGGAAACGCAGCAACATTGTTTAAGAGACGTCAGAAAAGCATCAGAACAAGAAACACCAGCAGTATCATGAGCTGTCACCCCACTGTCAGATGTTCCACCTTAAAGAACATCCTCCTGCTGTAACTTTGACCCACTGTACTTGTACATGTGCATACACGCCGGTCAAACCTCAAACTCTGGTTGACATACAGTTTTCATACAGTAAGGGATTAGTAGATTGTGGGTTTGCTCACTTTCGGTTTAACTTCCAAATGAAATGGTTTAGATGGCTGGTCCTCAGCCCTTGGGACATGGACCACTGCCTGACCACGAAACATTTGCCACTGGTCTGAAACTTTTGAATTCCTAATGTAAGATAATCAGTCCGCCATCACCCATATTGCCAGTCTCTGCACCATGCTTGTCTCTTGCAACTAGCTAATGTTAGCTGTAAAGTGAGTACAATCAAAACAACTTGTGGGAATTAGAGAGAGCTGGAGAGTTGCTTTTTGTGTTTTGCTCTTATGTGCGTTATAATACCCAATGTTCCTTTAGATCATTGTGGGTTTTGTCTTTGGTTTATTGGTATTCAGGTAATCTGAAAGTTTGAGTTTCTTTCCCAGCTGAAGTTCAGTTCATCGATGTCGACATGCCTATTTCAGCAATGACTCTGGTGAATATATTGTTACCATAACCTATGGAATATATTTGATCACTTAGTTAGTAAGTAGCAATAAAAAACATTTTTCTTCAACCATTTAAAGTCTTGTGCAAAGAGAAAAGACCTTTAGTGACAATACTGTACATGTCACATTTACAGTTTTTAGTGTTTTTTTTCAGATTTATTTCGGAAAAGTTGCCAATTTTCCAGGAATATGCTGAAACACAAGTGGTTCCTTTGGAAAACTCGCAGCTCATCTTTGATTAACTGCAGACGCTTTAGGTTCAGGCCATTGCAAGAGAGTGAACGCATAGGGCGCAGAGCAACAGTGTGCACGGACTAATTAACTCTAAGTGTTGTACGACATGCTCCCTTCTCACCCGCGTTGTCACTCAGGGTTTGAGTGGCGCTAATGAGAGAATTATCTAGCCTCGGACCCTGGTAATGCATTCAAATGAACACCAGCTGACCTGACTTATGAGATGGCTTTTTAATCTCACCACTTAATACCAATCAGACCTGCTTTCTCATGTGCCTACACTGGGAGGGCCCTCTGCTCCAAACGCCGCCATCCACTTTTTTTTCCCCGCTGTTGATCTAAGGGAGAGCGTTAATTGTCTTGGATGACTCAAGGGCCTCTGCTGATATTATGCAGAGAACCTCAGGTGTGCAGGATAAAACAGGTGGATGTAGCTTCTAAAGTGTTTGCCGGGCATCAAAGTGAAAGTGTTTGGGTGCGTGTGCATGCCTGCGTGTGCGAGTAAGCCCCTTATCATGAGAACCCAGTTGAGGATTAAGAAGGTTAATAAGGTCATGAGTTTGCAACAAAAATCTGTGACATACAATAGAGCTTTGGCATTGTTGGATTACCATAATCATCATCCTTTGGTGCCCAAACCTGTGACTCAATTGTTGTGCTCACAGTGTTTCCAGATGCAATACAAATGTTCTGCAGGGGACGGGTAGGGGGAATTTAATAATTACCTGCTGGTATTACCAATTTAAACATTTGTACTTCAGCAAATAAGCTTGTGTTTCAAATTGGATCAAGGTATTTTCAGTTTGTTATCTTGCGAGCTTAACTGTGATGGTTTGTTTCAGGCAGGCAGCGCTGAACTTGTGGGCAACATGAGCAATAAGCCCTTTCAAGTGTTTGGGCTGTAGCCGTTTTTGTTTTGCCAAGTGCTCGAGGTAACAAATAGCAGATCAGCCAGAGTTCAAGGCTGCTCGCGAAATGGTTGGTGCGTTTCAGTGCCTTTTGGGGAGACTTTTATTGTTATAAATCTTGTGGCGTACTCCGGGCGTGTATGTTTGAGTGTTCTTGTGTGTGCCAGGGAGTCCAACACAAGCTTAGGTGCGACATCTGCTTGTGAAAACCTGCAAATTGAGGTTTAGAGAGCAGGTTTGCCCTCCTGCCCTGCGACCATCCCACAATTGCAGCATGCAGAAGTGTATCAGGATAGGGAGGAAAAAGAACTATTGATGAGTCTAATATGCAAGGTGTTTCCACCTCCCTGAAGTCATTAGAATCTATATTTTCATATTGTTCACAAGCAGTCAGGATTTGCCTGAACGAGGCCCCATTAAAAGGGATTTAATAGGATTTGCTTATTGCTGATTCAAGGAGGTGGTTCCGATACCTTTGGTAGCAATTTTGCTCTGCAAAGTATTCTCTAAGTTAAGTACTAACTGAGGAATAAGACCTCTGGAGTGTTGTCATCTTGAAGGATGCTGTGAAAGTATAAAAAGATAAATATTTGCTGAAACTGCAATAATGACTGGATTAGATACGTTGCTATGCTGCCGCTTTTTGTTCCCTGTTATGTGGATATACAGACCCCTGATTTCAGCTAGTTTGGATCAATGCTGACAGTATTTTGACTGCTCTGCATGTGTGATCAAACCCAGTGTCAGATTATTGCTCTAATTATGGCAGGTGAAAAGTTTTGTAGTGATGACTTGTGCAGACACACATACACACAGTATTCAATTAGTGGGGTTGCATTGTATAGCACATCTTTACATGTCACTGGTTGACAGTTAATTGTACAGCAGACAATAAAGATCAGCTGGAGTGTTGTGTCGTGCGTGTCTGTGGCAGAGTTGCCGCTTTTGTCTCTCTATCTCAGCCCACAGGCCCATTGTCATGCAGGCACCCAGGTAACGGGCCCAGTCGTCACTCATCTGCCTGACGGCCAGTGCTATCTGCCCCGACGGTGACTGATGATGGTAGTGCGGGTTGGGAGTGTGTATGTGTTAACACCAGACAGTGTGTTGTACCAAAGGAGGAGGAGGGGGGGGTCCATGGCTGGTAGGCAGGCAGTGAGGGAGGCGAGATGGATACCACCCTGACTGAGGGCTGGGTTAGAGGCCAGTGGGCAGTGCTGCATTCACTGACCGTGCCTGTGAGCAGTACAGGGGCTATTGGGCACAGCAGCCAGGCAAGGAACAGTGTTGGTGAGATGGATCAGTTGTCACATGGACAGCATGACACTGAAAAGAAAGTTGGAATCAGCAGGTTGGCACTGTGTAGTTGGGTGGCATAGAGGGCGAACAAAAAGATGTGGTGCGGTTAAAAATTCAACAGACTGTAAGAATTGCCACACATAGCTTTATTATTCGTCTAAACCAGTTGTCGTCAGACTGTGTTATTGGTGGGGGAATGAGGCATTGGAGGAGGATATTTGTAAAGTGGAACTGTAGTTGGCAAGCAAGTAGAATTTGACACATAGGAGAAAAAGTATAGGGATCCGCAGAGGTTTTATCTGGTAATTATTTGGAGATGACAGGGGAAGTCTCAAATCCTGAATGTCAAATATCTTCATTAGTGGCTGCATGTGTGTTCAACGTGTGCATGTACACGTATGCGCGTCCATGCACATGTGGGATATATGAATGCATGTGGATGTATGTGTGAGTGCTCTCATGCGTCTGCTGTCCGGGAAGATCAATGCGTCCGCATCGATGTTGTCTTGCCCTCTGCACGTGAAGCAAATGGAGGGGGAGGAGGAGGTGGCGAAGGGTGGGAGGAGAGTGGGATGAGAGGCGCGCACTAAATGGATGCAATGCAAATGGCACCAGAGGACATAGGAATCAATTTACCTTATTGAAACAAATGAGAGCAGCTCGGCCCTGCCATGGCGTGTGTTCTTTTCTCTTTTTTTGGCCGCCCCCATTGTTATTGTAATTAACCCACCCAACCCAAATCCCTGACCCTCCCTTTCACAAACACAGCCAACCCCCTCAACAACCCTGTCCATGTCTGCCTGGGGTCCCTTTTACCCTAATGAAAAAGCCTTAGAGGTGCCCAGGTAAAAATGTTGGTGCTGTAATGGTGATTCATGGCCCTGGGTGACATGCTAAAAGGCACAGGAGATCTGCCTAGGAAAGCTTTTAGAAAAGGGTATTCCATGTACGAGCGCCAACACCCCCACTTTAGCACACACACACACACACACACAGAACCCCCACCTGTAATGACTTACGGGCATTTCCTGCTCCTAGCATCCTCTTGTGTTTATAAACTCCCCCTCCCCACATTCATGAAATCCCAATAACCAAAATGGACTCGACGAATTGTTGGACTGACCTCGGCAGTAAGTGGCCTGCACAATGCTTATTTCATATAGTGATGTGTGACGTCCTATTGAAAATTTGCCATTCTTTTGTGTACGGGTAGGCCACATTGACACCTAAGCTCTAATTCCCCAGTGTGGCATGGGCATTGTATAGGGGTCTTGGGGAATGGATCAATAGTTAGAGAGCGATGGGGTCACGGTGTAATCAATGCGTTGGACAAACGACCTCCTGCTGCCGCCCGCACCTTCCAAGCCGCTTGACACCTGAGGTGATCTTTACTGAAATGTCCTCTGCTGAAATGCCACAGGGCCACGGGCTGCTGAGCAGTCACTCATGCAGGGCTCCCGAATCAAGTGGTGTATGCAAACCGGGTCTGCTGTCATCCACGGTGAAAGGCCTTGGCTCAGCGTTACTACATAAACAAAACTCATGCACCTGAGAATGTCAATTACTTTCCGCCTGCCCCTTTGGACGGCCCCGTGCTTGATGGCCAAATTGGGATTAATTTGGGGAGGATGGGGGCCAGTGTAGAGGTGACACAGTGTCGTTCCACCCCAAAGAGAGAGAGAGGCGCCTGTGGAATGGAGAACAGGAGCAGCAGGCCAGCTTGATTGTTCCCCTATTACCCTACACACCGTTTTGCATAAGCGGCAAAAGGCGCTGATGAAAACAAGTAGCGGTTTCAGGTCGGAAGCAGACACCCAGAAAATGAGCTTTTTTTCACCCTTTCCCTTCTTACCCTTCCGCTGGGCCGCATAATTCAGAAGAGCCATCTTGTGGAAATGTCATTGTGTGGTGCCGGTGGAGCAAGCAGTGTGACAGAACGCTGTAACGCCTCCCGGGCTGGGGCCCTCGCCACGGTTGCCACGCCCGAGTCTGCCTGACCTTGCAGGTGCTGATATATGCAGCCACATTGGTGTCAAAAAATGGACAACGATTGCCTCTTCTTCCTGGAAGGTTTTAGCCACTACCAGCGCAACTTTTTCCTCAGATTTGGGTTCAATGAGAGGTGGTGCATATTTCTGAGAGAGGCTGTATATGTTTATTTGCTTGCGGATATAGATTTTTTTTCTCTTTTTTTCCCCTCCTTTTCTTTTTTGAACAGAGGTCAATTCCCCACTGCGCATTCCCTTTTATGCACCCACTCCCTATTCTTCATTCATCTTACCTGCTGACACATCTGACAACACGCTGCTATATTATCATCTCCCAACCCCCAGCTCTATACCTTCCACAACAACACGGGGCCGGCTCGACTTCTCCACCCCTTCTCTTTCTCCTTTAGAAAACTGATTATAAATGGTCAATTTGAAAATAGACTGGAAAGTCCCCAAGGCTGCTTGCCTTGTCAAATTGAAAAGGGACAAGGACAAGTCAGTCGACTTACCCCCCCCCCACCCTCCCCGTCCGCCGTCCTGATATTTCAGAGGCAGGCGTACGAGAGGGAACATAACAAATTCCCCCCATGCGGCGGGCAAGGCGATGGCGAAGGATGACGAGGGAGGGTGGGGCGGCAGAGAGCTGAGGATCTTCAACATCTAGCCCTCAGCATTTATATCACAAGTCTCCACAAAGAGTCTATGGATCACTCCAGTGGGCTGGTGTTGGCAGTATCAGGAAAAGCCATAGGCTGTCAGGGAGTATGTGCCTTTCATATTTCACTGTAGACAGCCTTCCCTTCTCCCGGCCTCACTCACAGCAGCCTTTGAGGATAATATCTTCAAATCTCTCCTTGCCATGCTGAGAGGCTATTTTTAAATAGATATTTATTTCATTCTCTCAATTTTTCTTCCCCCCACCCCCTCCCCTCTGTCCTACAGGTATAGCTTTACTGGTTGTGACCAGCAGAGAGATCTGCACAAAATGGAGAAATGCTTGTGGCAAGGCAGGTATTTCTGTCAGCTCAAATCTAGTCTTTCTTTTCCCGTTTTTCACTTCCATTCAGTTTTTTTTAAAGGGAAATCTGTCTTGGAAAGTCTTCTTCTTTTGTTACAAGCTGGTCTCACCCTTTAATTTACAAAAAATAAACGTCTACAAAAAAAATAAAAAACAGACGACATTGAATAACAACCTGGTAAAAATTAGCTTCACCCCATTATGCAGAGGTCTCGTCTCATCAACAGAATAAATATATGATTTTATGAGGCTTCCAGTGATCTGTAGTGACTTTTTGTGTTAACAATAAAGTCCCTGTCTGATTAATCACACTAGCAAGATGGAAAGCATCCTTTGATAAAGCTGAGATGTTCATTGCGGCACGATTCATCAGAGAAGACCTTGCAATGAGATGGGACGTGTGCCTTTTCCATAACACGTATTCCCTCTCCCTTCAGAATACATTAGCGGAGTGTGAGCGACGGAATCATCAGATACCAGGAGGTGAATTGAAGTGGTCATGAACCTGGTGTCAAACTCAAATAGCTGAATGGCGATAGATAAAACAAACAAGGAACGTGAACCGCTTGCAGAGGGAGGCGAGAAAATGTGCGCTGCACTGTCGAGAACTTTTACAGATAAGGCCCGCTAGCCCTGCATCGCAATTGGGGCTATTATCGAGCGTGACCCCTGCTGGAACTGTAACATATGACCCTAAATTTATGTATTGCATGAACTTTCTCCCGACGTAGCATGACATGAGTTATGTTTCATGTTGAATTGTGAGCTGTCCTGCTTTCCCCCAGGGTACACGGTCCTCCTGACCCACTGCAAAATAAAAAAGGGTAGATGGAAATTTATGAGCTGCGACTTTCCCTTTGGGCTGAATGTTGCTATTAGCAATGTGACCATGCTTCAGGTTGAATACTGTGGGGACAGAATACACAGTGATATAATACACAATAAAGCTTGTTCACTCAAAAGCCTTTTACTCTAAGTCCTTTAAGGTGGGCCTCGCAAATTGACAGCTTTCCTGTTGGAAGTGATATTACTTTCATGTTTACCATTACAGACACAAGAATATTAGATAAAGGCAAGACGCTACAACCTAATGCTTTATAATTCTCTCTTCCCGTATTCCCTGACGATTGTCTTGCACAGTAAGCACATTTTAAGTTGTTGTCTGTTATTCTTTATCTTATTTTGTTCCTCTAACCATGGCTAATAACAGTTTTTCCTATCTTCCTCTATTTCTGGGCTAAGCTGGGTCTTAGAGCTGGCCCTCCGTTTTACAGAGGCAGAAAATGCTTGGGTAAGCAGTGGAAGGATTCCTCCGTTGCTACTTCAGGTAGTCCCCTCCCTCCCTTTAGCTGAGATTTCTATCCCAGGCCCTTATTATCACCAAACAAGCACTTTTTGATGATGATAAGTAATAGCCACATCCCTGTGTGTAGGACTCACTTCTCAGGGGAGTAAGGAGAGCATGCTGGTCATTTTTCTTGCCTGCTTGGCGTCCAGTGATCCTGGGGAAAATAGAGGCTGCATGGAGGCGGGGGTGATTCTGTCTTCATGCAGCACTATTCAAAACTAGAGGAATAAGCAATAGATTGTGTGAGAGTAATGTTGTTGATTGTTTTTTTTTTCAGTGCATGTAACTGTTTTTGAAAAAAAACTTAGAACACCAGACTATTTTTTTTACACCATTTCATTGCTGATCACTGAAAAGTTAAAGTTAACCCTTCACATTACTGGTGAAATAAGTTGGAAATGGCCACAGTTCAATGTTAAACATTATCCAACTTTACAACATGGCCGTCAAGTACTATGGAGCAACAATGATGCAGAAAGAACACATCAAGATAGTGCGTCCTGACAGAAGTTCGCTATAAAAACATTGCAGGGTGACAGCGGTGGTCGAGGAAATAGATGATAAACACTGGACAAAAGTGAAAATATCCTGCAAAAGAGCGGACACGAATAAATAGCATCTCAGGGCCTTCTAATCTTGCAGACAGTGCACGACAGTGGCTTGTCAAATTGCGCCGACCAATTTGAATGCACAGCAGGGGAACTCCCCTCTTTTCAATTTGGCGGGCATCTTGTTTATTTCCCCACTATAACTGCATCTCACTGCCAAGCACACCAACACACCCCTCAGAAAATCTATAATTCAGTTGGATTTGTGTGACACTTTGATATTATAGTCTGCTAAAAGAGGAAAATAAGAGACGGGCTGATGGAGGGAGGGAGACAGACAGAGGGGGAAAAAATGAAAGAGACAGAAGATGGAGGTGAAAATTATGAAAAGAAGTCATGTCTGAAGAGGGATGAAATATACAGTGAAATACATCGGATAAAAGATTAAAGCTGAACGTGCCAAACAACTGTACTGACAGTTGAAGGTTTAGGGTCTTGTGGACAGGATGTTTCTTTGTCAGTTTGCCCGCTATAAAAGCTGCGGCCTTGTGTTTGGTCTGCCGAGTATGCCACTCAACAGAAGTGGTATTCAAAGCAGGTGTCCAGTCCAGTATGTCAACTGCTCTGTCCTCGAACCAGCATAGCATTTGTGAGGAGAGAGGAGAGGCGCTGCTGTTGCTTTCATGCATCCTGTCTGTGACAAACTGGTAATATATTATAAGTTTGTCTTTAAAATTCAAGGGGATTGAAAGCCCCTGGGTGACCAATACATGTACTGTTTGACAAAAATGTGTTAAATGTTTTTTAAATGAACATTTTTTACAATCTAGCTGCGTGAAAAAAAGTCAAAATTCTGGCTCAATGGCACTTTTGTTTTCACTTGTGCATGCTCACTTTTTAGAACCTTTTTCAAAACGCGAGAGTAGTGGTGTGTTAAAAGTGATGTCTGTGGTCTAAATATATGGCTATAGAGTGTGTGGTTACATGAAGGTGGCGGCTCTCCCCCATCCTGGTGGCTGTCACAGTGAATCCCTGAGCTGCCACTGAGCAGCTTGACCTTTGGCTCTGCCTTTTAGTGCATTGATCCACCGGTCACTTTGAGCCAAGATGGCTTCCCTCGCTTCTCCTGCTCCCACCCAGTTAACCTGAGTGGACTCGGTAACTGGCCTCTGATGTGCGACAGCCTCCATATACATGTTCCTGTGCACGAGCCTGTCAAAATGATTGCTTTCTCACGTGTCTAAAATCATAATGTATTCTTAAAAAAGTGCAAGAAGCCCTTCTTACAGGCCAGATGCACAGGGTCATGTGTTCTAATTTTAGGTAGTGTTAATTGCGGCCCTCTCAAGTGTCCTCACTGCCACCTTTGACAAAAGCACCATTCATAGACAGGGCGGCCAGGCGGGGCTGGCAGGGCGCCTGCTTTGCCAGTTGTTGCTGACACCTCCTTGGCAGCGCCAGGCCGATTCTGGCTGAGGCGTCTGCTAATGCTGCCCTCCCAAAATGCATGCCTTATAGTGCGTATTTTTATAAGCAGAAATTTTGCATGCTTTCATCTGAGTATCTAATACATGTCACATTGGTCCCCTGCTGGATTTCAAAAACAAGTTGCATAGTATTACAGTAGTGACAGACCCTAAGAGGCATGCTGTAATTTCAAGATAAGGTTGATATGATCGAGTCGCAGCATGTGAAAGACAAAAATGGAACAGATCCTGTGTAGTCCATAAAGCATTGTGGCTGTCTTGATCTAAGTGAGGGCATTTTGTCACTTTAAGGCCTGGGAGTTCACCTCTGAGTCGGGCCTCATAAACACGGTCCCTGCAAAGGCAATAGAGGTGCCTCACGTGCAGTACAAAGCAATTCAGCATTCTAACACCCTGTCAGTGGGCTCACATTTCAACCATTCTTTATTCTCTGCCACAGTTCCAGCAGGGTGTAAAATGTGCAGGGCTGTAATTAATCCATGTCAGGTCAGAGAAGAAGAAGAAGGGAAAACGAAGGGAAACGAGCTGGAGTACGAGGTGCCTTTGATTATAGCAACAACCCCCCCCCCACACACACACGCACGCGCACACACACATGCCTGCGCTATATTGTTTTGCATTCATGAAGGAAATCTGGGACCCCCAAGGAGCTGGGGCCCTCCTACAGTACTTTCATGTTTCTAAAGCCTGCTAAAGCTCTATTTGTCCCATTGTACTCACTCTCCACTATAGGACACAGGCAGCCTGCTAGCGGGGGTGGAACAAAATATATATATCTTCAAAAGACAATTCATGCTGGGCTCATATATGTGACCACAGTATAACCCCAATTTCAATTCGCACCATCAAATCAGGAGTGTAGAAATAACTGAAATTAAAATGTGCGATCCATATAAAATATATAAAGCGTTATAAAAATCCTCTCCCCTGCTACAAAAAGTTCTAGTTAAGTTATGATGTTTGGAGAATAAAAGGCTCTACAACCAATTTTCGGGTTTAATGGAGGTGAAAAGGTTCATTACACTCCCACCTTCAGGGATATAATGATGGTTCGCCCAATTCAATAGTGAGCGTTTTGAATTAGCCCGATCTGAAGCGCTGATGTCAATCATGTTGACAAACACTTGCATTTGAGGGTAGAGGAACACTGATCCTGAATGGGAGTGGTAGCATTTGCTGACATGACAGACAATTTCAACTTGAATGAACTAGTCTTATTTTAGTGTGAAAGAAATGATACTGGCATACAAAACCTGACCACAATATACTAAACAATTAAATATCAAGAGTGTAAGGGATGGATAGAAACCAAATCTAAGGCATACATGGCTGGATTTGTGTTTTTAGCCATGTGGCTCTTGGGATAGCAATATAGGTGTGTCTGTCTACTAACTTTATCCAAAACATCTCAACAACTATTGGTAAGATTGCCAGGACATTTTGTGCAGGTCCCCATCTGGATGACTTTGGTGATTCCTTTACTTTTCCTGTCCCTCAACCACCATAGACTATGCAAGAGAAGTGAAAATAGCCCTCATCACATGACCCATTGGTTTGTAGTCTGCCATCTGATGCCTCGAATTTGGCATTTTTAAAATCACCATCTTGATTTAAAGCAATCATCATCTTGATTTTGGAAGCACTGCATTTCCCCCTTACCTCTGGTTGGTTAGGTTTATACATGACCTGCCTCTGGACGGTTAGTCACAAGGTAGTCCTGCTCTAAACCATATCCTGCTTTATGGTCTACTTAACTCTAAATGGGACCATATTTTACCAAATGAACATCATGCTGTATTGAAGATGACTTGAAACTAGAGATTGAGACTATAAACTCATTAGGAAAATGCTTACTGAGTAATAAATCAAGAGAGAAGTGGAGTAATATTCTCATATACGCCCATACAATCAGACTTTGTTCTGGAGCCAGGCTCTAATGGCCTCCCTAGCCATTAGAAAGAATGCAGATCTAAGGTACCTCTGATTTGGTGGTCGTCATCGTCCGAAAGTTCTCACCATTACCTCACCATTTACCAAATGGACTGGCACTAAACATTTATAGTTCTGGTACTGTTAATCCTAATGACTTCTGTGAACCTCAGCTAACTTTTTTTCTTTTTGCCCCACAGTTAAGACTGACAGCTGTGGTGTTGATTGTAATTTCTTGATAACTTCTGGATGGATTGGTGCGGACATTCATGTTCCCTCAGCATGAAATACCAAATAACCTACAAAACTAAATAATTGTCATCAGCGTTAGCTGTACTTTGTGCTAATTTGCATGTTAAGAAGCTGTGACAGTGAACATGATAAGCATCATATGTGCTAAACATCAATGTTGCCAGTACAGCTTCACAGAGCTCCTAGCATGGCTGTTGTCTTAGTCTTGTTCGTAACTTGCTCACAACTACCCTGTGCTGTTGCTCACAGAGGAAAATTCTGTAGCTTCCTTGGGCTTTCCTCTCAAGTCACATTTAGCATAGTTGGTCCATACATTTTAATCAATAAAAGCCTCAGGTACAAAAAGAATCTATGACATTCTGTAACTGCCCAAATCTGTGAAAATCTGTCATGCTAGTTGTACAGCCAAAGATTGAATAGAGTTAAGTAATTCTAAAGGGCCTTTTCGTATCTCATTCATTTTTTTCTCCTCGCAGAGCTTCACAAGTTTTGCTTCATTATTACTTCTCCTGAACATCTCATTCTTAGTCTGGTGAACAGAGAGATGAGCAGGGGGAGTTTAAGTCTGTTGGGGGGAGAAACCAGGCGGAGGAAGCACAGCATAAAAACTTTTTTTCAGGCTCCATTTGAACTTTGAACAGATACTGTAATGTGTTTCACTCCAGACTCTCAAAGGATGAGGGATTTTGGGTTTCAGTTCCTGGCCTGGAGCTCATTTAGGACTTATTAATCTAATTACTTGCCCAATTGTACATATTTAACATTGCCCCGGCCCTCTCCCAACTCGACTATAAGAAGATGCCCGACGAACTCAGCTGAATATACCTTTACAAGAAAATTGCTGAAGCTTGCAGATAGTGGAAAAAAAAAAACTAAATGGCTGCAATTCATCACACAATTACACCAATTATGTCGCTGGAATTTGGACGGGCTCAGATCACAGACCTCTCCGTCTGGGATTCCTGGCAGCCAGTCCCATGTGCACACAAGTCTGGTATACTAAAGCCCATTTATCTACCTTTGGGAAGTCTGAGCCAATATTAATGCCCTGACCATGATTCCCCATCATCTGCTTCACCCGGTTGGTGACACTAGCGGTTTACACATAGGTTATTAATGGTCTATAAATATTCACTCGATGTTTAGTGGGACTTTGTGGTGGCCATTAGCAATAGACGTTTGTGTCGGGCTGGGAGACAGACGGGAGTTTTTTATTTCTTAACGTGACAGCGCAATGGTGTGGCTAACCTTGGGGATCTGGCCTGATGGGGAATTGGACCTTGGTTTGAGGCACTACTTTTATTCTCTTGATTTTCATGACTAGTGAGGCCGTGAATGATGAGCTGCATGCTTCATACCCCTCATTGTTATCTTCCCAAAATACAAGGTTAGGGTGGGGAGGGAGGGGAGGAAAGGACCCCCCCGCCCCCTCCCCTCCCCATGCACACAAGTACACTCATTCTTTGAGCAAAACAAATCCATCAAAACTTAAATAAACATTCCTCTCAGAAAAAAATCCGCACTAATATGAAAAAAAAAAAAAAAAAAAATCAAAGAAGAGAAATTAAAGTATATTGTGAAAAATGAGTCAGCTGTCTTTTTCTGTGTAATTCTTCCTCTCTCTGAGCAGTGAGCAGCAACCAGATATGCACAAATCCAAATGCAATCAGACAGCCTCCTGGAACATGCACAGCATTACATACACCTTGCTCACCATGGATTAAATTGCCATTGACAAAGTCTTGTTGTTGCTCCCTCTTTTCTGGATATGATTTGAATTGGATTCATGTAGACATTTCTGACACAGTGAAATGGAGAGAGGAAGAGAGGGAGGAAGGAACAGGCGCTGGGGGAGAGGAAAGGTGAGAACAGAAAGACGCGGGAGCAATCAGAGACGGAGGGGAAGAGAGTAGGAGGAGAGATAAAAGGAAACAAATCAGAAAAGGGGGTTGAGCCAGCGAGAGACTGAGACGAGAAGAAGAGAAGGGTAAAAGAGAAAGAGAGCATGTCTGACTGTTCTGTCTCACAGGTTCATTCTGATGCATGGAGACAGACAGGAGAATAGATTGGTAGCCTTGGGTGGATAAGGACAGAACCATTCCCCAGAGAGATGGATTAGACGAGGGAGTGGAAATAAATGATCGCAGATTTTAATGGCCTTTTGGCTCGCTGTGCGCCCCCCCACCACCACTTTTCCTTACTTTCCCATTTCCGAGTGGGGGGAGTTTTACAGTGATGACATTTTCACATGCCAACTGTCTACCTTTTGCAGTTTAACTCTCAAAAACAATCATCATTGTGTTCGGTGGCTGCATAGGGTTCGAGGGAATGCGGAAGAAGCGTGTCCATCTTCAGATGCACGGCGAGATGGGAGAAATGTACTCCTGAGCCAGAGCTACATGTAAAATACATGACCTATACAAGTCAAGAACTTTGTGCAACATTCACTGCTCTCTCCATCCATCCAGAGGTCACTATACAGAATGAGGAAAGTCTAAAATGTATTTTTCTGGAATGCACATACAGGGACACACAGGCAGTGGGTGTCCAGATAAGTGTCTATGATTTTAAGGAAGTGAACTCTTTAAAAGTAAAATTCTGGGTCTTAAATATGTAATTTTGGTGATCATGATCAGAGAGCAGCAACACCGGTGAAACAAAATCCGACAGGGCAAAAAACACAAGTGGCCAGACAAGCAGACAGGTTGTTAAAAAGCCAGGGTTTAGCCTGTTTTGAAAAACAAATTTTTGAGCATCCTGCTGTCTCTGGTTTGTTATTAAAAAAATGAAATGTGAATTACTCTGTAAAAATTCAGTAGCTATTCATTGCGATCATGAAGTTAAGAGGGACTACTTAAAAACTGCCCACTATGATGTTTTACACCATGGATGTATTAAGAGAACTGGATATAGCGTTGAAATTGGAGCTGCATTCAGTCCTATTCAAGTTGCTCATAAAGTTGCGTATGAACTCAAAAAGGTATAAGTATAAAAGCACCTGGATCTTCTGCATTGTTGGGCCCATGGAGCGTGCGCACCAGCGTCTTGGGTCTGGTGAGCCAGCTTGCCCTCCACTATAATGGACATGGGTAAAATGATTGAATCCTGCAGCTCTTCTTGACTTTAAAAATGTTCTGATGGTGAAATGAATCATTTTGCGGCGGTTGTGACTCTCTAAGGCGTCACTTACACAATGTAAGTCTGTGGAAAAAGTCTTCTGGGCCCAATGGAACCAAGTGACAGACGCTGTTGTAATTACACTGTTTGGCCACTATGTAAAAGTGGCATCCAAGACTGGCTCGCTTCTTCGGGGCTTGTCTATGGGACCTAGTCATTAAGGATACACTAATTACTATTGTTCTGTAAAGTGTCACCAGTTGTAACTCTCAACACTATAATGCCATGAGAACTTTATATTTGTGAATGAACAAAATACGTTAGCTAATTATACAGCAACCAAATGAAAGTACAAAATTATGCAAGTGTGAAGTAGAACAAAATACCTCGTTGGCTGCTTGTCATGAAAAGAGGCTCTTGTGTTCTTGAAAGTCCTTTGAAAGTCTCCGATTGTCTGCTTCGGCTTCAGATGTCAGTAATTAAGCAATATAGCAGAATCCCGTGAGCCATCCACTCACGTTAGATGGTAAACCGTCCATCAATTAATTCCGTAAAAATTATGCCACAAACAGAACATTAGTTCCACTTCAGAAACATAACAATGGACATAAACAATGGACAATGGATCAGTATATGAGTGTATGAGACAAATCAATTTTATCACATGTGAATTATTAGTATTTTACCATTCTTCTTTGTTTTTCTTCAAAATTAGTTTGGCTAACCAAACCAAAAGAGTAAAAATGAGAGTGAATATTGGACTTAGATCTGCCAGGTGTCAGAAACACACGTCAGAATGAATGCTCAAGTTTCCAGATGTTTAAATAGACTGTTTTGTTCGACATAACAAAGTGATAATACGTCAGTGTTGTGTTTAGGACTTGTTGCATGGTTCTAAGTGGCAAACAAGAGAACAATTCATTCAGATCTAAGTAGGAAACAAAAACAGAAATTTCCCTTTAAGTGAAAGTTCACAAATTTCCCTAATTTTTCCAACTAAGAACTTGCCTTCAAATGAACCACGGAGCTAAGTGTGCGTTACCCTAACTGTCCCATTACCCTTCATGAAAAATAGCAGATGGTCGAGGGACTTAAGTGTCAGTAAGGGACGACAAGCTAAATTAGAACATGTGTCCTATAGTCGAGGGATAGACTATGGTGGATACACTGTGTATGTCTGTCAGCTGATCACAGGCAGAGAAAACACAGCTGTTATGAAATGTATATCTGTTCATATACATAAAAATCAACTACCACTCCCATCCCCGGGTACTTTCTCTTTTCCTGTGCCAAGAAGTGCGAAGGGCATTGCACATTAATGGCATACTGTTCATATTTCCCTGCCCTACCTTATCTCAAAATGCAGCACCACATTAATCTTGGCAATTTTAACATTATATATATGTGTGTGTGTGTGTGTGTGTGTGTGTGTGTGTGTGTGTGTATTTAAAATACAGGGGAGCCAGCACATAAGTCAGTATAGTTGAATAATATACTTGGCCATTAGTTTTTATGGAAATATAGCCTTGGGTTGTGGAATAAAAAATGGGTCTCACTCCTAATTTCTGTTATGATAAGTTCCATACCTGATTGCCTCCATAAGAGGCAGATCTGTCTTCATAAGGCCTTGTGAGGCTCCTGACAACTATTTAGCTCTGCTAATCCATTTGTTTGATTTATTTCTTACAGTATGTGGCTAATGTCTTTTAAAGATCTAGCAGCTACAGAGAGATTAAGGAAAACCAATTGCTGACAGATAGCATCAAATTTTTGAGCATCTAATCATTCTTGCATATCTTCCTCTCCTCAGAATTCCTTTTGGTTAATAAATGAGATGCCTTGATGAGCACAAGAGATACGGATGCTATTCTGTGCCAGTCTGGAAAAGATAATGATTTTGAGGGTGGGATAAGCATCATCTAAATAATGCAATGCACCACTCAAAATAAATTGATGACATGAAACAAATCGCACTACTCCAGCAGCTTAAACTCAGCTAGAGAAGAGGAACACAGAGGAAATAAAGCCTTTTGAGAGCACTGAAGGAAGATGTGGTAAACTTTCTCTTCCCACTCCAACACTCTCCTCTTTCTTCCTCTTCTACCTTTCCTACTCTGTAACAGTTCCTTCCATCACTCTCTGACCTCTAACCTGTAGAGGCCTTGCTAAGGGACCCGGCCAGCAGGTTGAGGCCAGCGCCGAGATGACTTTGGGGGGTCTCCAGCCCTGTCCGACCAGGAACATCCGTCACCGTCAGAGTGACCACAACCAGGGCTCAGTCTAGCATACAGGAGGCGGTGGTGGTGGTGGTGGCAGATGGGGGGAGGGCAGATAAAGACTGATGGGTAAGGGGCTCATGCTCCTCTATCATCATTTCACAGGTCTGGGACTGTGAGACAGCAGTGTCTCACAGAGGGAATCACCGCTGGTTTGGGAATGGATGGGAGATGGTAAAAGAAGAAAAGTAGGATGGTACAGGAAAGTGGAATGCAATCAGTTAGGTGGACTAGATAAGACTAGACTTAAGGAACAGTCTTAAGTTTGTCAGCTCACTCATTGACTAAAGCCAGTGAGTGAGCTGACAAACTGACCGAAATTGTACACAACAGCATTGGAGAACCTCTTGAATGGAAATGTATTTGGAATGCTAAGTTGCCGGGTGAGACGCTGCACGGCTTCCCTCAATTTCTGTGCAAATACATGCAAATACAACTCTGTGAGAGCATGCATATACATTGTACACAGTGTGAGAACTTATCCACCAAGAAACATTATGTAGGGCAAAATATACACATGCACAAGCATATGCACATATACAAATGCAGATACACTCGAAGCATACAGCACACAGATAGTATTTACTCTCCAGTAGGTAAATGCACAACTACACATGTGGGGTGCACACGCAAATGTACACACACACACACACACACACACACACACACACACACAGGTGCTTTCACAATCATGTGCACATGCACTCCCACATCTACACACAGATTAGGCTACTGCTGGGACTGAGGAAAATGGCTTTAGGGGACCCATGGCAGTGGCTGTGGTTCCCTGTCTCTGGCTTAGACACAGCCACGTCGATAACTAATCCTGACCTTTCCCCAGCCACCAAATTGAAAAATAAGAATAAGAAAAAATAAAATAGATGGCGGATGCTATCGAGACGGCCTCTGCTGCTTCCTGCGGGTGTAAGAAGCGCTCCATCTAATGGATCGAGAGGAGGGGGGAAGGAAAGGGAGAGGGGATGGGTGTTGGGTTGGCCCTATCTACTTTTCACAAGGTCCCTTCACATGGGCTGAGAGAGTAATTCTATCCTTGGTTTGCCCCACTGGCCCAAACCTGACTTGGAGAGCCAGTCATGAGGCGGATTTCAGTTTGTCATGTCATGTCTGTCTTTAAAATAATAGATACACAACAAGATAGGAGAAATGGACACCTGATTATATGCAATAGGTGACCTATACAAACCCAGATGTTGCCTCATGGTTCATTATATGAGGGGAGTCTAACCTTTCCCTTGCTAACACACACACACACGCACACATACATCCACTCCTTGCTATGTCATACCTGTTAGAGCCCTAAATTACCTTTGCCACAACCATGGCGAGTGTTGCCAAGCACCTCACTGTAGCGAATATATTTGGTTACATTACTCAACCACCCGTGGTGTGGCACCAAGGAGGTGATATGCTCCTACTGGACTCCCAAATATTTGATTTCTTCAGATGAAGGTATCTGACCCCCTGTGAGGATGGATCCAGCCATGTGTGTCCAGCATCGGAATAATTGACATATAAACTCCACTATTAAAGCCCATTACTATCTAGTGAATGCTATATGAGGGAAGTCCAAAATATCAGCACTTCACCAGAAGGTGCAGATGAAATTCTCATTGCTCCTGTACAATCAGTGTACAATTGCACGTGGAAATGTCCAAGCCATTTTAGCGAACAATAATAACAAAATGAATCAGCAACAGAGCACATAGAAATGGTGCAAAATGAAACAAGAGAAAACTCATTTGAAAATAGAAATGAAATTACTGCAGTCACATGCTGCAGTTGGACTGTTTTCCTCTCCTGCCCACACACAGGGAGGAAGTATCATTTGTGAGCTGTCAGTAGACTCACCCCAAAGTGGAACACAGTAACAAGCACAGATGCAGAAAGTTAAGACTTGCTGAAGTGAACATACAGGGACACAGAGGCGCAGACACACTTCTACCTCTCCATGTCTACACATACATTTGGGTGACTAAAGCCCTTTGCTTCATGTTACAAGGCGCGTGTTCAAATAGATAGACAAGCATACTGTACATACCAGGCTGGTGAAATAGGTTGGTGTTCCTGCAAGATCCACTAGGGGGTGGTGTAGTTTTCAGTCTCTAAGAGCCTCCTCAATGTCAATCATGTATTTTACAGTGATGGTCCTGTGTTTGGTCCCCAATTCAGACCACTACAGCAGCTTTGGGGTCAGTAGTTTATTAAGATTGTATGACGTTAAGACCATTAGTCAGTCCCAATCCACCTCTAATAGTCACAGGACAAAATGTGTGTAGAAAGCAGGGAGGGGGACATGAACAGTGCTTGAGAGCATTAAGCACATATGCAAACATGTGAATAAATGTTCTGTGCACACAGATGCATGAAGCATGAAGAGCAAAATACACATATTGAGGTGTATCATGCAGATGTGTATACTGGTGCGCTGTAAACTGGCTGCAACAAAAGGCAGGTAGAAGATCAATGTGCACACAATAGCATTCACTGCACAGAGTTAGGAGAAAAGTTTCTGGTATAAATTACTGTTGCTGTGCAGAAAAAAAAAATATCACCACGCTTCCTTTCCTCTCTCCACCCCTCCTCTGTGTTGGCAGATCAACAGGCCCCACCCGTAACTGCCTGTCATTGCTAAGGTACTGGTGTGTCGCGCCACTGAATTCTGTCCCCGTCTTTTGATGCAAATAATACACATTTGTAAGACTCATTAGTCGCTCAGTGGGTAATGGTGCCAGACAGCGCTGGAAAAACCACAAGGGCAGGTAAAAAGAAAGGGGGTGATCAGCTAACTTTGTGTACTAAAAACAAGTGGACACACAAAACTGTGCATGTTGAAGATGCTTCATGTACACACTCACAGATTTATGCACAGTAATATACAAAAGGCAGCCTCGCCAAGTTGCTAAAAGACAGAAGGCATGGAATCTTAATGTTGGAGATAAACCACAAAACTGTGTGTTAACATGCTACAAATTTACTGGGTAAATAACTTAAGTAGTCTCCCTGGGCAACACAGTGTGTTCTGAATACATTTTCAAACGTCAGATTAAAACTAGGAGTTGCTAAAATCAATGCAAGGGAACTGAGCATGTACCCTGCAATACATTTTTTTAAGCTCACATATTGTAGTGCGGCCATGGTTTAAAACTCACTTCAATGCAGTAAAGTTCAGCTTTTGACAACCAGTTTTTATATTAGACCTACACTGGTTCATTTTTTTTTGCCACATGGGGGCATTGACACGCTGTACAAACAACAATGACATATAGACAAAGATATTAACAAACAGTTGCTTAAGTTCATATCAAAGAGACAGAGCAAAATTAGCATTCATTTGTAACTATACTTCTGGCCACTCCTTTTAGCCCTGGATTTGGTCTCCACCAATGTCTGACAGGAAAATCAGGCTCTTTAGCTGCTAAATGCTCCACTATATTTAGCAACTAGTAGCTGACTTTGTCTGATTAAGTAAAGTTGCAACATTTAAATAATTTGGGAACAAACTAATTTAAAAAAAAAAAGCTGTTCTCATACATCATAAAATTGAAAAACATTCATTTTCCCTGCCCACAGAATTTCTATAAAAAGCTTATTTTTGGACAATAGTACAGCTATTAGTGTACAAATGTAGTAAGAGTTGAGATAAACCTGCAGCTGCTAAAAGGGCATTCCTGGCAAAAGAATAGATCTATAGCATTTTGCTCCACCTGGATAGTGGATTAGGTTTTAGAGATTAACATCCATCCATCCAGCAATCTGATCCATTCTAATGACACAGTTTAAATTAGCTCTGTTCAAAGGTAAAAGAAGCAACAAGTCAAATGAAAGAGGATGTAAAGCGCCTCCTGTCCAAATGCAGCTCCTCCTATACATCATCCACCTTCCCAGGCCTTGTCAGAGAAGGTCACTGGAGTAGCACCCTCCAGTGGTGACGATAGAGCTATTTTCTGCTGTGTTTTAGCTCTTTTTAATGGAATGTTTGCCTCCAGCTATCCGCAGCATGGCTAATTAATCGGAGTAATTATTTGCTTAGGCAGACAAAGTGCGCGTTTTGTCTGTGTTCGGCAGTTTTCGACAGGAGAACATTGTGTCCGGATGAGGGCACGGGGACTGGAGCATGATAGCCGGGGGAGAAAAGTAGGCATGACGACTCATTGATGCAAGAGCTTTTTTATTCTTATTCTTTTGGTGTATGTATGTGTGTGTGTGTGTGTGTATGTGCGTGTGTGTGGCTGTGGCTGTGCTGCGGCACTGTGTCACCTTTGCTAGGATTAGGGAATTTGGACCCAGACGTGTCTTGTGGTCTTCTGGAAGACACTAATTAACTATCTATGTCTTGAGCTGCAGTCAGGTACACTTAGGCTGCAATTTGATCCTTTTGGACTTAATTTCTAGGAGTACTGGACTGGGTAAAAGACAGGCAAAGTCACTGAGTACGTGGAAAACCGTCTGCATCCATGAAGTCCATGAAAAAATATCATATGAGACAAGCAGAGCCTGATAGCACCTGAGTCCAGGCACGTATGAGGACAATAGTAGTCATGGCTGGCAACCAAGATGCCCATCTTGGTTGAAATCATGGAAGTCTGCTACACGTCAGCTTTTGATGACCTTGCTGCTCGCAAGAATATGTCCTTTGGCTCAGGCACTGACATCTGTATATCCCTATCCATTATACACAACTTTATGCATCAGTGATTAGAAATAAAGTGTACATTTAGCAAATCTTAGCAGCCTCTTATAAACAAGCACTCACACACACAAACACCTAACATACTCGCACTCTCGCCTCTGCCTCTATTGAACAGGCTGGGTCCTTCGAGCGCTCTAAATCTGTTCATCTGTCAAAGTGTCAGAGTCTATGCATCATCCCTGAGTCTTAGGAGCACACAAACACACACACAAACACACACACACACGAGACAGAAAGCATCTCTCAGAAGCAAAGCAGAAGGCTTTACCATATTTTAAATGAAGCAGGCTTGCAGAGATATCAGATTGCTCTCCATCTTATGGGAGACGGTCGCTGCTCTTGTGTGCGTGGGAGTAACAAAACATAAACTACTTTCAGGGAGCCTGTGGAGCCTTACTACACTGCCTCTTAACACCAAACAGAAAATCAAAGGAATAAGACAGATTCATGTTTCCAGAGTAGTCAAAGTCATACTGATGATGCTGTGCAGAAGGAATTTATTTACCTTGTTCATATACCAAGAACAAACTGAAGACTTGGTAAAGATATTATTCAGGTTCATTTGTTGTTGAGGTAAATCCTCACAAGCAAGTAAATGTGTCGAAGGAGCATGACATTAAAGGTATAGAAATACATAGAAAAAATGTTACTTGAGGACATGTAAATACTTGTCTCTGCCACGGTAGTTAAAAGGTACATTTCTCTTTATTAAAATTGCGTTCGCCAAATTAATTTCTGAGAACTAGGAACACGGCAGCGTCATCCCAACAGAGTCAGATGCAGCATAAACAGTAAACAAGCCAGCAGTTTAGCACATTGTCTAAGGTAAGGTTGATACCCTTATTACACAGGAAAACTGTGCAGACCACTACAGAAATATGTGATACAATAGGATACTGGACAAACTATCTGCTGAGGAAGATCATGAGATATGCCCAAAAGCTTCAGAATGGCTACTGAATGGTCCTGCTGTTTCCGAGGTAGAAAAAAATAACACTGAACCACAACTTTTAAGCCAAAATGGATAAAGAGTTCCACGGAAAAAATAGAAATTTTAACTGCTAATGACAAACAGCTTTGAAATGGGCCTGTTTCACGTACGACAACGTGCGATGTCAGGTCAAAGATGAACTAACAAGTCTGTGTGTAAACTGTGATGCATGTTAAAGTGACAGTCCGTACAAATACACTTGTGTTTAGTTTAGTTTGTATTTTATTTAGCGATGAAAGCGACAAAAGGAGCAGGACAAACTGGTGTGTCCCTTTAAAATAAACTACAAAGTTGGGTCACTGTTCTTTGAGACTTTCTGCATGCCGAAGGTGCTAATGTCCTTATGTCACTGTTCTTAAAGTAACCCCACTTGTGATGTACTTGAATGCTACAAAGAGATGCTCAGCCACCACAATTGTGTATTCCTCAGCAGCCTGTTTGTGAAAGAGAACAGTACACGATGTACGAATATGATTATAGTTCAGAAAAGGGCACTGAGCCTCCATACAGGTAAGGGCATTCAGAGTGTAGATACAGCTATAAACAAAAACTGATTCTCGTGCTAGTTAGCAGAAAAAGTCATTTGCAATTACATTGTCAGTGGAATCTCAAAAGCACATACACGTTCTGTTCCTCCTATCGTCTTTCTGCCCCTTTGTCTCTGTCTCTCTCACTCTCCACCCCTGACACACACACAAACACATACAGTTTCTGACGGCCATAACTCAAAGGTCACGGGTGCCCTGGAGCGTATAGTATCTTACCACACCTCAGTGGTCCAACACAGCTCCCAGGTGAAAAGAGATGCTGTGGGCTCAGCATGCTGATGCAAGCACGTCTCCTGAAAGACCGGAGCAGAGCAAAGTAATTTGTTTGTGTGTCATTGTCTTTGATTGTTGGCAACTGTGTGCGCAATAAAGTGTGTGTTTCGAAACTACAGGCTACAGTCCTACTCCAACTGCCTTTATAGCTGGACAGTGTCATGCCGGACAAAAACACAAAGCGCTGCAATCACTCTAATTGATCAAGCTGCCACACTTTCTCCAAATCACCTTCGTCACAAGGATTTGGTGTTTCGACAGGAATCACCTTTCCCTGGTGCTGGTGGACGTTAGGAGAATTGAGCAACATTAAGTCCTTGATTTTAAGAAAACGACAATGGATTAAAATTGCAAACACAAAGGCTCAGAGATGATTAAATGGTTCAGAACTACGTCTCTGGAGTCCCAATAGTGTTCCCACCAACCTTGGATCCAATGCCCGAGTCAATGATTTTGTTCCCCTTCGTCTGTTTCTCCAACTCCTTTTCCTTTGACTAAAAAATAAACTTTTTGGTGAGTGGATGTCCTACAATCTTTTTTGGGGAACAAATAAAATTGTAGAGAAGGTATACAACAATTATGGAGAAAGCCATTAGGTAATTGACCACTGGCCAAACTCTTCCCCTGAACAGAGACTGTCCAATCATAGCTTAGCGACCGTGACTTGGAACAGCAGGCCTGTCAAGCTTTGGATTTCTCCTCTTGCTGAAAAAGTGTGTATGGGGCTGTAATAAGAGAGTCTGGATGGGATTTAACCTTCTCAAAAAACCAAAGGTGCCGAGCAAAAGTGAAAGGAATGGATTAAACAGTGTGTTTGTATCATATAAGCTGTTAAAGTGTCCGACTACTGCAGTAGTAACCAAGCATTACAAAGCCAGCGGCTTTTCACAATACATTTTGTGTACAGTTTACATTGACTAAAAGCCCGTCCACTGTGTGCAATTTTGAATTTTTATCAACTCTGTCCTGCTCTGTTGGATTTGGGTCACTAGAAACGTGCTTTAGTTTTCATCCTTTTCTCCTTGTAACATTCAAAGCGACTCTCTTACTTGTCCACCCATCTAAGCCAAGCAGCTAAATGGGGTTATGTTAGAATGACAAGAAACTGAGAATTTCGAGTGGTGAATCTGCCAGAGTCGTTACTGTAAACTGCATATGTGCCGTGCAAAAATGGAAAGCTTGGCAGGAGCAGCAAGAGTAATAAATAGGTGCAGGGCTTTGTGAACAGTTAATTGGATTATAATAGGCCATTGGAAAGATGTCCAAAATGTTTTTCACAACTTTAGCTTTTCCCTCCTTGATCTCTCCCAATCTGCCTTTTCTTGTTTGTATTGTTCTTGCTTCCTGCATCTCTGCTTGGCTCCCTTACCTTATCCTTCCTACGGTAACTCTCTCTTCGAATCCCGTCTCACACGTACACACACACAAAATCACACATTGTCCTCCACTCACTTGCCCTCACTCCTTCACCACCTCCTCTCCCCTTGCGAGTAGTAAGATGAGAATGTGTGTTTTTTTACAGGGGTTGAGGTGGAGGGGTGGGGGGCTGGATGGAGAGGGGGGGGTCTAATGTCAGCCTGGGCCATGATCCGCTCTGAGGAGTTGATTTGCTGCGGCTCAGCGCCCCAGAGGCCGATTAGCATTCCGCCGCTAACTCCCCAACTCCCTCATACTGTACGGCGGCACAACCGTAAACGTCTGCCTCAGCTGCCCTCCCCTTTCTTTCTCACTTCCTCATTTTTACTCAGATGGTCGTTCCTGCCACCCCGCATGTCAATAATGAGCTCTACAAATATCACTGTTACACTCACAGCTATCCCAGAGCAGCCCTATTGGAGTGAGCAAAGAGCCTTGCCAGTGTCGAATAATTGTCAGCAGGAGGAAATGGTCTTTTCCTGCTCTACCTCAGAGTGTGAGGTTTTCCTATTGTGACTGTGTGGTGACTGTTGGCTCACCCCCAGGGACAATAAGCTCACACAGCGGCTGAACTTGTGGCCACCTTAAAACACTTGCCAAGCTCATTGGCATTTAGGCCCTGTGCGCGGCTCCTGAGGTTTGGTGCCTTTCCTCTCACTCACTGAGACAGCCTTAATGATAGGTGTGCCAAGGCGGCGCGGCGTCATCGATTGGGAAGAAATAACCAGATTAGTCCCTCATTGGGTCTGGGACTAAGGATAAGCTGGAGAACCCGGTGTCAAGATGAATTGGACCTGATATTGAAAGATAATGACAGCTTAGAGTTTTAGATGGCGTTTTGACTGCTGGTGCCAACAAAAAGCAAAGAAATAAAAGTGAGTCTGCAGCAGAAACCTTTAGATAAACACTACTTTTAAAAGTTGTCCACTGACATCTGTATGTGTTGCAGTGCATTTTCCCTTCCTAAAAGCACATCACAAATGGGTGCTTAATGAATATTATTTTGATGCCACTGACTGAAAACTGTAAAAATCCTTCTATCTTGACATGAATGCAGTCAAAAAAAATGCATTTATCTTCTCGATCGTCATTGCTTGTGCATGTGGCAATTCACAGACAGTTATGCGAGACACATATCTCATGGCTAAATTGATACGGAGTGCTCCTTTATTGAACTAAAGCAGGAACAAACTTTAGGTTTATTGAATACACCCCAGGTGCTCAATAACCGCCAGACCCCATCAGACGACAGAAGCTCTCTATTGAGCAACAGAGATTAAGTTTCTTGACTTAAGCCTCTCCAGCTGAGAACAAAGATATATACCTGAATAATGTCGAGGAGAGAGGTTTAATGAAAAATAAGATAAAGAAGAATGAAGAGAGAGGATATATTGGCATCTTATTGGCATCTTGCAGCGCTGGCCATTAATGTGTGCTTTGATGTGGTGAATACGATGCACTGGCTCAGACAAATAATCCTAATAAAGAATACAAATTTACAAATGCCAGATTCAAGCAAAAGTGCTCAATCATCCGCATCCCTCCCCCCTTCACTTTCCTTGCGCAGGTGCAGCATGAGAGTGTCCCAGCATTGTGGGCAGGCATTAATTCACCTGAGCACTGTTGCTTTATTTCGTCATACATCAAAATAAGAAGAGAGTGTGTCTTTTTTGTCTGCAAGTGTATATTTACAAATGAGTGCTTTTAATTTAAAAGAATGACCCAATTCTTAGGTGGTGTCAAAGACATGATGACTAATGCTTTGCCTGGAGACTCGCTGCAAGTGATTGGTTTTCTATTGCATCAAAATCAGAGATTCATAGATCATGATAAAGTGGTGCGACCGGGACAATGCTTCATTAATGGCCAGAAAGGGACGCAGGCTCAGGAGTGTTTCTAAAGTAACACCCTTTTTCTCGTCGGCAGCTCAATAAGGCTGGAAAATAAAGCCGCCTTCAGCTTGGCGGAAATTTGAAGCAAACACAAGGTGAAGGGCAAATTTTTAGCAGAAAATGTGAACTTTTACTTATATTGGAGAAACACATAAAGTATCTGGACAGAAACAGTTCTGCTTAGATGGATAAAATGGCGTACATGTAGCTTATTACTACAGGACAGTCTGCTGCCCAGTCTTTGTCTTTTTGTGGACATTTTATCTTCCGCCCAACAGCAGCAAGGCTTGAAATCCATAAGGGGAACCTTTTTTTGGCTTGATCTGTGCCCCTACTGTCTGTATGTGTCTTTAATAAAGATGCTTTCCCCACTTCCTGCCTACTCCCTTCTGATTCACAGCTCTATTTACAGTTCCTGCATGGCCCTGCCAAATCAGGGGCCCTCAAATTGGGTAGTTAAAGGAGCTGCGGGCGGAGAAGCGCATTTTATCACCAGATATGCCCAGAAATCAATGCACCCTCTCAAATGGCTGTCTCTTTATGGACCGTCAGGGAAATATGAGTGGAAATAGAGAAGCGGGAGGGCAGTGATGTGATATAAGTGAAGGCCTTCATTCAGACTCTTGCCTCCCAGTTCAAAACAGACATTAACACGAAGAGTCCCGTTGGTTACAACTCCCCTCTCTTGGAGTCCATTGTGTGCAGTCGTGCAAGATTTTGTACCTGATTACTGGACATAAAGTCACAAAAAAGAGCTCACAAAGATGAGTTAAGCCAGAGTATAAGTAGCTTTCAGAACATTTACCGGCAAACTTATAATATGAATATAACTAGATAAAGAGTATCTCAGATTGCTGCAGCTGGTGTAAACACCGTATGAAGAAATAGAATGGTGTTGGCCTGCAATAGGACACATCAGACGGATGGATTACTGCCAGACCGCCAGTATGTACCTTCAGTCCAATTTTGCCAACATGGCAATATTTGACAACACAATAGGCAATGTGCACTTATCCATGTATTGAAGGTTATTTTGTCAAATATGTACTGAAATGTTAATTTAAGACTGAAAACATCGCATTATGAGTCTTGTTAAGACACGTGTAAAATGTGCACTGTATGCAGAGCGTGTGCTAATGCTGATGAAGTATCTTGCTTGTTTTCCTATTTGTATGGACTAATGTGTGCTACCACTGCACCTTGGTGAGTTTTTAAAGTCAAAGCAGTTTAACTCACATCAATCACACATGCCACCTCTCCGCATGAACACCTGTAAAGTGTTCATGTACTTGATCTGTGTGTTGCCGCTGCTTAAACGCTCTGACTTCAGGCCTGTGGAACGGGCTCTTCAGCTCAGTGGCAACCTGCTCTTTATTTAGAGTCCTGTCTCCCTGGTTCAGACCCAAGGTCATTGCATCACACTTTGGACGCTGGCTGCCAACAAAGTAGCCTATCAGTCATCAGCCTTAATGAATAGGGTGCAGTGTAAAAATAGACACAATGACATGCAGTCAGAATGCAAGCTTTCACCGGCAACGGTGGCATTGGCACTTGGCAACTTGCACCCCTTATTATCAGTCCACATAGCTGTGTCTGCTCGTGTCCAAAAGGGTTATCTTTAGTTTGTTGATGGTTATTTTAGTAACCATCTTTTGCTGTATGCAGCATGACAAACACCAGCCTTGCTAGACACACAGGATGTGAAGATACACAGTAAAGTTTGGTACTGGGTTTTACTCAGGACATGCTATAGATTGGACAGTATATTGTTTTTTCGCTTGCAGCTGAAATTAAATGTAGAAAGCTTGGTGCGCTTGGTCCAAGTTCAGTTCAGTCAGCAGGCATTGGTTTTATTTTTATCTTTTGTATAAGCGAATTATTTGTGTGGTGACACTCAAGACACATGACACATACTATACCACTATACCCATTTTAATGATGTGAGATCTCAAACACTCATCTGGCATACACACGCAAACACTTTCTGACCACCCACTTATCTTCCAGTGCATATATGAATATTTATATGTGCTTTGATCGTGCGCAACATGGTTTCTGTGCCATTGCGGGAAGATGACTGTTTCCCCACTTTAAGGATGAACGAAATACCAGAAATACCCAGCATCACTGATGGGTGTGCTTGGGTGTGGTTTGAAATGTGCTCTGTTGCACCTGTAGCAGGCCTGCAGCAAGGTGAGATTTTAAAGCAAGATTTTCAGGGGCTCTAGTCATGCGCCATTAAAAGGTACCCTGTGGAGTTTTTGTGCACAAGCACAAGAATACTCACGTAACTGTACAGCAATGCAATACATTATTCTGCTGTTAATTTCAGGCTATTGCATTGAGTGACAGCTGGTGGCAGTAATGCACCGAGAGATTTCAAAATGCTTGTTTGCAAGAAAACTCCACTGGGTAGCTTTAATTGGAATCACTGATGCTACCAAATTTTGTTTGCAATTAATGAAAAACAACAGCACTTTGTATTATATGTAAGTACAAGGTACACATGCAATGTGATGAAACCAGGAGACAAAACAAAATAACCAAAATGCATTAATACAATAACAAATTGTGTATACTTTCTAGGTCACTTCAGCCTTACAATTTACCTGCAAGAACATGTGCCTGTGTCCCTACCCTCTGCTCTATGTCTGAATGCAGGTAAATGAGGGCCATTGGAAATCCCACTTAATAGTAGCAAACTGCTATCTGGATCCAAAAAGTAATATTCCCCACCACCTACATGAGCACTGCAGCCTCCAAGGATCAGCCATGTACTGAAATAGTGTCCTTTGACAGCGTTGTCGCTTCCTTTACTAAACTCAAATTGGTCCTTAGGCTTTAGAGGTACAGGGTGGCAGATGGCCGCCCCCCTCACAGAGTGGCTTCACCAGCTTGGACCAGCACACATGTTCCCTCAGTGCAATTAAGTCTAGCTGACCCCTCAGAGCCCCCTGCATCAGCGGGGTGTTTCCGTCGCGTTCCTCCATGCAGATGCTAGCACCACCGTGTTCTATGTGCAAACCCTCGCTATGTGTGTCACACTGTGCACATATGGCTGCTCCGTGTTCAGCATGTTTAATAGTGCTGACATGTTTTAGGAGACAACATTAAGGCAGCAGGAGACCTAGACTAAATTGGCCATCCGTATGACAAATAAAGCTGTTTTGGTGTTAGGGCTTTGCAGTGTGCATGAGAATGTAGACAGTGACAAAGTAATAACATATTGTGAAGAACATGGCTGAGGAATGTTGTTCATGTTCAGTCTTGTGTTATTTGTTATGCATGGCAAAAAGGTGCTTTGTTCACTTACAGCTACTAAATAAAATTCTCTATTTTGATTGAAAAAACAAATCACTCATCATTTGCAATCTGACTCTGGAGCAGCCTCTCTCTCGCTCGCTCTCCCTCTCTCCCTATCCTCCTCTGCCGCTCTCTCTCTCCTATCCATATGTACAGTAAATATATCTCTTTATTTGCATGCACAGACTGCACTGAGGCATGACAATAAAAGAAGCAGCTTAATATATCAAAAATCTGTCTGATTTATTGGCATCTGAAGTGTTTGCTAGCAACAAAAATCATTCCCATGCCAAATAGTCTTTGTAAGGCTTGACTGCTATTTACTGTCATGCGTCTCATTTTAGTGTTATGGGTGATTATGATGGGGAGGCCTGTGCAGCCATATATTAGCATGCGCTGAATGAGCTGTGGGACATGATGCCCCGTGACTGTGAGGTAAATGAAAGCTGCTTGCTTATGCAGATGCATTTAAAGCCCGACATGAACTGAAAATAGCCTGGAACATTATGCAGAGATGTTGTGCGATGTAGATATCCATACATTTGGTGTATTTATGATTTATCCATCAATGCTTCCCTCCATCCATCTTGTGTAATGGCACATGCTTACATATCACTCTGCACAACAATCCTCCTGAAGTCTTTTTTTTTTGTCCCAGTCAGTAAATCTCTCTATTTAGCATCCATCCAATTTGGGATATGCAGACGAGCTGACCTGTTGTTGTCCTGAGGAACCTGAACACGTCAGTATAGCTGTCACTCGGTGGGTAAATTACTCAGGTTCCCACTGTCGTGCTGCAGGGCCTGGGTCAGACTGGGCCGTATCTGCCCCTTTCATCCAATTAGGAAATGAGTTAAAAACCCTTCACTTGTGCTGGGACAAGCTGACACACACACACACACACACACACACACACACACACACACACACACACACACACACACACACACACACACACACACACAGGTGCTGGCCACAGCATCTGCCCCATCACCCGCGCTATTTCTTAATTTAGATTTCAAGTAGGATAACCGGTCAAAACACACATACAAACACACTGAGGGATAAATAGACCGTCTGTCTCCCCACTTCCCCCTCTGTCTGCCACATGGTGCAGACACACATCAATTGATTCGGCATCTCTCTTCCTGTCTCCCTCTTTCTCTCTCTTTTATAGACACAAACACATACACAAGCATGAGGTCCCTCCCCTGGGGATGAAATCACTTACACACACACAAACACACACACACAAATATCGGGTGGCTCGTTGCTGGAGTGGACAGGCCTTTGTGAGATAACGGGCAAACGCAGCCTGACAGGCTCGGCTGGGCCATTATTGAATTGCAGTGAAGACTATATTACTTTAGAGTGAGATAAAAGACTACATACAAGACGGATGGGTGGGGGACATCAAACAAGACTGTGTCCGGATTGTGCCAGGAGTAATCCGGCTGAGGGCAGCGCTGATTTCCCCAAGGCTAGGTGCCATTTCTCCTTGAATAATTCTTATGAGGAATCCAACAGCAGCCCCGCCTTTGTGCCGTTATTTGTAACGTCTCCTCGATTCCCTCCATCATATCCCTTTTTTTTTCCATCCCACTCTTGCCCATTCTTCTATCTTGTTTCTTGGATTGCTGTAGCACAAAACTCTGATGTTATGATTGGAATTCTTCAAAATCGTTTAACTTCATGGGGTGCGCCCTCGGCCAGGGGATGTTTCTCGACTATGAATGGAGAGGGAGGACCCTCAGGGGAAATACTTGTGATGGTGTTTGGGAGGTTTGGCCTAGAATGCAATATGGATTGCAGGAGAAGCCATCTGATGTTGAGGAAACATTTGGCACCTTGTGTCATCTGCTGAACTTGTTTGCAGTCAGAAGCGTCTTTGATCTCTAGACAAAAACAGTGTAAACAGATGCTTTGTGTTTGCTCATTCTGAACATCTTAGGCTGCAAAAAGGCTGACAGGTATGATGATGATAATGTTGTGAAGTAAGGTGATCATTACTCACTTCAAAGGGGAAATTAACAACTATAAAAAACAATGCAGAAATCACTATATTAAGCACGACCAGCAGCTTCTCTCTTTTCCTCTGTTCTATTATCTGCTGCAAGGTGATAGCACTCTTTTGTAGTTGGCAGTGCTGAATGGCATTGGACTTGACAGTGATGCTGGCATGTCATTAATCAAATATATATGCATGGAAATCATCTCGGCGCCCTGCCATAGGTTACGCTCAGGTGGTAAAGAATAAAATAACTGGGGTGAAAAGAGGCTTTTTCCACCAAGATCCAATACAATTCCCACAGAATTTAAAAAAAAAAGCCTTGCTCCAACATAAATCCAAAGTCTACATTAATAAAATATCAATGCTCAGTGATATGGGAAAATCGATCTATTTGAGTTGGTTCTCAGAATTACAATGCAGAGTCATGGCAATTTAAGAATCTCCAAGTTGTGGACATGACTTGTTTGTAAGAGATCTTTTGAAGGATGCAGTTATGCTGTGGTTATGTTCCATGTTGCTGCTGTGTCAGAATGCATGCAAGTGATTTGCTATTGTGTGTCTGACGCTCTAAATTCATTGATGTACTCAAGACAGAGCGCTGCACGTTATTCACGATAAGCTATGACCAGCTCGGCACAGCAGACACATTTAAGATGAGGACCGTGGGTGTCCGAGAAAACCACATACACAGTTCTGTCTGAATTAAAAGAGAGAAATGCAACCTCAAACCACTCTCAGAGGATGTTTTAAGGGTTAAACCTGCAGCACGTTTGCAGGCCTCATGTGCATTGATCTTTTGGTATAACTTCTAATAAATGAATAAATGAGTTTCAAGAGTTTACAGCTTAGTTTCACCACACGCAACATGGCCAGGAAAAGGATAGTCTAACTCCAAAACAACTTCATAGAAGCCATGTGGAGGATAAGACTGAATATTGGATTTATTGCATTTTCAGTAAATGTTAAAATTGTTCAGTTTAAAGTAGCCGTCATACAACATATTACTGTCCTGACTAATCAATTGAAATAACCTCTTCACATTATAATCATATCTCATTTCTGACACAACAGCAACAGCCATTTAATATACTTACATTTAATTAATTGTCTAATTATCTCACTATTCAGTAGTTTTCACGTTGGTGTCTGCCAGTCCTGTGCTGGATTCAAATTTCCTTCACATGCACTTGAGATTCACAGGAAATGATAAATGCATGTAATCCAGTGTAATTTTAACTTCTTGATATCAACCTCACTGGTCACTTTCCATATCTGCTGTATCAAGTTACTGCTAATGCAAACGGAGCATCCTACTGCTGCTGCGTCACATTAAAGGCAGGAGCGACCCTGCCAGTTGCAGATTTGCAACACTGGAGAAACTAGCAAGAGTTGCTAGATTTTGAAAGGGTCCAAACGAAAAAATCCCTCCAAAGCCACTGGCTGCCAACTAGTGAAACATGGGGTTGCTTTTATTGTGAAGAAACCATAGTTGCCATACAGGTGAGTGTGTCTACAAAACATTTATTTACAGAGAATCCTTTTTAACTTTTGCAAGGCAGTAATGGAACAAGAGGGAGCAGCCACAGTGAGCTGGTAAGAGTTGCGGGCTACAAGCTGCCCACCACCTCAAGAGGTAACTACTCCACAGTGTCATGCAGTTGTTTGGAAAACTACATGCGCTGTGTGCACCATGAATCAGTTTACAGTTGCTCATGTCATGATGGGATAAGGCCATTATTGACTGACTGCTTTATTAAAGCAATGCGAGTCTGTTTGGCTGTGCTGTAAACTGATACACCAGATTCTGTTCTGATGTATTTGTCTGCTCAATAAGTGTTTGCTGCCTCCAGAATTTTAGGCCCAACCCACACTTGTCGCCATGACTGTTACCAAACCAACCAGGACAGAAATCTTAGGGATTACAAATACTTTTCCTCTAGGATGAATCTTAAAGTAGACATACAAGCTCTGGAGTACATCAGAATTTAAGATTGTGCATTAATATTTTCATTGCTCAGTGTTGCTCATTGTGCAGCGTTGCTTAAAAACAACTTGGCTTGAACAGTTGCTGAAATTGGTGCATAACAACCATTACTCTGGTTACAGCCTTTGTTCTTAGCTATTGTAAGATTAGTTAGGGGAATTTATTCTTATCTCTACATAAATGCTTGTGATTTCACTGTGCTCTGATATGCACTATAAGACTCTCTTGATAGCAAAAGAAGACAGGTAAATTGTATGTATTTTAAACCACACAAAATCTTCTATAGATCTGTGTAATCACACTGCAATCCAGTTTGGCATGCCTCCTGTTAGGATGATTATTAAAATAGAAAATGTTTTTATGATTTTCTGACTGACACGCTACATCTGCAGTAGAGCGTCTCTGCATGATAATCTGCACGTAGGACAAAAAGTTTGAAGGTACCTGAAAGGGTAAAACCCCTTATATAGCTGTATTTTTCCTGTATACAGACTGATTTGACATTCAGAGTGCATATACTCTTCCATTTTACATTCTACACAGGTCTGACTTCCCAATTCATCCTGTATTTTATATCATTGATTACGAGCCAAATGCATTATGACCACTGTCGAAGGACAAGGTAAATACACATTGGTTGTTCTCTGATTAAAAACTGGTCTGGGTTGTGTTTACCCCCTCCCACCAAGTGCTCATTCTGTTGGGGGGACAGCACCATTGTCTTATTTATTTGCTGACGTGATTCACAACACGATAATAATAATTAATTGAGGTTATTAATTTTTAATGAGACACCTAAATGGTGTGCCCCAAGGGCCTATAACCTCTGGTTTTAATTAATATGCGGTTGGTGCACATTAGGCTTTCAATTAGAGTGGGGGGAATGGCCAGGCAATCACTGAGCGCTTTTAATCCATATGCTCATCAAGGGGCCAAGTCATGCCTTTTTAATCAAGCACTCCAGACCTGAAAAGAGCAAAAACACATGTCTATCAGTCACTGCGTGAGAACAGCTAGAGTGATTCTGGACTTCAAGAAAAGTGCTGTCTTTTAATGAGCTTGGCTTAAGACAGTAATGTGGCATGAAACAGCGAGGGAATTCTGAGGAGGAGGAGAAAGTAGAATTCTTCGAGAGGAGCTGGGAGGAAAGGTGGGATTAATGAGATGCAAATTAGTCCCCATTTGTTCAAATGCTGACAGCTGAAGCGTCGCTTTGACAGGGGACACTGTCAGTCCAACAAGCCCAAATAAACACCTCTCTGTTTTACCACCCAAACAAATGGCTTCCCGGCGCCAAGATGTGGCACATTCTGCTGGCTTGCCACAGGTGACTTGATGCCATTCATGAAAATGAGAATCCTGTGCCATGAGGAGATACTTCATATGCATGCACGTTGGACAAGTGTGTTTGTACATCTTGTAAAACAACACCCCCACCACCATCTCATCCAAGCAACACACACAAAAACACACCTTGCCTGAATGGCTAAACAACCCAGGTGTCCTGGGAAGATGCTGGTTGGGAATGAGTTCAATTTTATTCTCAGGCTAGCCCTGCCAGACTCAACTTCAGTACTAAATCTATTTTCAAGATTAACTACATGGATGAAATGACTGTTAAGAGGTTTAATTACATTCAAAGAATGCATCAGAAAAAACGCGCACAACTTCATCAAAGCACATCAAAGCGTTTCACAAATAAAATCACTGAGTGTTTGTCTGAATTAGCGATGTAAAAGACAGAAATTGAATCAGAGTGACACAGAAAGGGGGAAAAAAGTGAGACTTATGGACTGAAAGGAGGTCGATAGTTACATAGACAGGTAGACAGAGAGATCGGGGGGGCGTTGTGCCGCAGCTAATGCACACCAGCAATTATGGGCCATCATAATCACAGCATCCAGTGACAACATAATCATAGCACAATCAGGTGGCGAATCAGAGGCAATTTGCAAACTATCTCTACAACTTGGAGGAGCTGGCGAAATTCCCCATTTGTGTGCAGCAGGCTGAGAAAGCTTAATTATCGTGATGAGGGGGTGGCAGAGAAGAGACCAGCGACCCCGGCACGTTTCAAGCCACCCATGAGACAAATGGTGACTGCGGAGGCCACAAGACACCTGGAAACCGGGTCTGCGCACGTGTCTGTGAATTCCTGTGTGGTAACAGGGTGAAACGAGCAGGTGTCAAATTGATCCTGATTGAGATGACAAGGAAGAGCAGATGCACTAGCTGTTGCTGGTAATTTTTCCTGTGATTTCCCCACTCGTATGTTTTTGCGTCTGTGTGTGTTTGCAGCGTGGGCAGCGTCTACTTAAAGATCTGTGATGATGAACTCTGAGAACATAATTTCTTTCTTACTACAGGCTGATTATCTTGTCATGTTGAGGCTGCTGGCTGAGATGTGAGCATATTGATAATCTCACTGTGTGTGTGAGAATTTTTAATATATTCATGTATAGGGAACGCAAAAATTTGAAATCTACAAGGAGACAAAAATAATGCAGAAAAGGCTCACAAAATTTTCTGTGTTCGCTGAAAAAAGAAATACCTTTGGGTTATGTTATTAAACTTAGGAATGAACAACAAGGAAACTGAATTAATCTCCACCAAGAAGGGGAGCCAGATAATTCCAGTTGAGCAAATTGAATTGGAATGTAAATGTTAAAAATGATCCACATGCTGTCCCTGGGTTCCTATGAGCACAAGCTCAGAATTCAGTCTGCTCCTCTCCCTCCGTTGCTCAAATATGTGGATAACAACAAAATTAATTATACATATTAATGCTTGCTTGCCAATTTTTCATGCGCATCTCCCCCGAAAACGGCTTTCTTCAAAAAGCACCCGTCCAGAATTTGAACTAACTAATCTCCAGTTGCCTGGGGAGAGAAAACAAGCGCTTTGAGGGAATAAGTTACATTCTGTTGCGGCGTTTACACGTGTGGCTGAGCACAGAACTTCAGAGCTGGCATTTCAATCAGGAGCCATCAGAGGCATCCTTAGCAGATAAGAGGAGCTGCACAAGCCCCTGTGCTCTAAACTCTAATAGTGTGTTTACGCAGGAGATACACTCTGCATACAGTAGAACAAATCGGGACGACACTGAGGCCTCAGATAGAAGCTCACTTCTTACTGGCCCATATTCTCAAGGGATCATTTGTTAAAAGAATGAACACATAATGAACAGCACCAATATGTTCGATCGGCATGATATTTTTAATAGTGTTCATATTTTATATCATAGTTTTTCTTATTAGGTTTAGATCAGTCAGATACAAGTAACAGCTTGTTATAAAAGATCAGTAGTTCCCAACCTAGGGGTCGTGACCCTCAGAAGGGTTCATGAGTTTAATTTAAGGGGTCGCACAAGGATTACCAACATAAAATGTTTATGTGTTATTATATTTGCCGTTTTACCTTTTCAGGCCTCTAGAAATTAAATACTCAACTCACACACCCTATCACAAGAAGTCACAAACAAATATTGCTGTCTATTAAAGGGATAGTACAACTTTTTGGGAGATACACTTGCATTCTTTCCTGCCAAGAGTTATGGCTTAGCACGAAGACAGGAAAGAGGTGAAAACAGCTAGCATGTCCAAAAGGTAATAAAAATGCCTTCCAACCCCTCTAAAACTCACTAATCACCACCCTATGGGTCTTAGTTTAGCATGCGGGCCTACAAATTCTGCAGTGTAAAAGTGACACGACTGTCTTTTGTCACTGTGAGTTTGCCAGACAACCAGCAGAGACCCCATAACTGTAAGTGAATAATGCGTAATAGTAATAAACTTCCCAAAATACTACACTATTCTTTTAAGGGTCATA
The DNA here is from genome assembly GCF_042242105.1 of Pempheris klunzingeri. Lineage (NCBI taxonomy): Eukaryota > Metazoa > Chordata > Actinopteri > Acropomatiformes > Pempheridae > Pempheris > Pempheris klunzingeri. Next base: position 10,584,660 of record NC_092034.1, read on the forward strand.
AGCAAAAAAAGGTTGGGAGCCACTGTCACAGATCATCAAATAGCCCAGCACTCCACTTCAATGGTTTTAACTGGTTAATCTGTGTAAATCAGGTAAGACTGGTAACATGTTGCTGTGTTGCTTTAAGCAGGTGATTAAGGTAATAGTGAAAACGTTTAAATGCCTCCATGAGACACCCTTTTATGTTGATATGATAATATATAATTAACATCTTGTCAGTATGCAGTATACATCAGTGTGACTCTATAACTAATGCAAGAAATGCACTAAATAAAGTTAAGTCTTCAATGCCGTTAAGGCCGTTTGCTTTTGCTCTTCAGATCTCCTTTGTTATGTCAGATATATATTTCCTGGATGCCTCCCAATATCCTTAGGGCTTATTGGAGCGCTGCATGCACACAACGCACTGAGGACACCCAAAGATAACAGGAAGAGTTGGACCTCTTCCTAAAGTCAGGTATTACTGAGGCTAGCTGTGTTGTGCACCGGGGATTCATACCCACAGCATCACAGGTTTATATCACCTGGTGTAAAGATTCATTGGCGTGATCATTGGAATTGACTTTTAAGTGACCTGCTTGCTATAAAAATGAGGCTAATTACGTTGGAATGGGAGAATGTCACCTTTGTGAAAATATCTCATCTATTGATGCCTTAATTCTAATGACATGCATGACCTTTGTGAGTCACACCCTTGAGCTAGGCAAATACAGAAGAGATATGTCTTGGCTTATTCCTGTGCGTTCAGGGAGGTTACATTTGGAAAACACTTTTGCTTCCACGCTAAGTCTTTGAAATTTACTGCAGCACGCCTACACAAATTTCAGAAAATTTTAATTCAAAGTTACTGAGTGTCTACCCACATTATCAGTTGTGGATAATTGTGAAATATGTTGACGACAGTGACAAATGTGTGAAGGGAGTTCAGGAGCCAGGCCACTAGGGATGCTTTTCCTATGCTGCATCATTTTTGTTTATCACATCTGTCCAACACACAATGTAAAGTCTCTTTTAATATGTTGTGTGGTTGTCAGCATAAAAACAAAAAGAAGGGAACCAAATGTCTGAGGGCAACAAATTCTACATCTGCAAATGTTATTAAATGTCTGCGCACTGCAAAAAATATGTCAGTTGATTTAGCGTTGTCTCTTCAAATCTCATTCATCTTGAAACAAGAGAAAAACGTATGAATGGGGTGAAAATAACTGAAATTCTCTCAATTGGAGTCACTCACACTTTTGGTTATCTGCCACTATAAGTATTCTACAGCATTCCTGAAAGAACTAAAATTGCAGTCAAGGTACTACTGCTACACTCCCACATTTTATCAGACAACTAAGATTACGTTGCTGAATGTTTGTGACTTGTTATTCTCCCTTGGTCTGACTACAGACAGTTGAAAGTACTCTTAAAGTCCTGTTCTTTTTTACACATTATGTGTTGTATTTCCTTGCAAGTGGGCAACAACACAATTAAGGTCTAGTGATAAACTTAATCCATATCCAAGTCTGAAATCTATGACTGCCCATACTGTACATTCATGAATGTGGACATTAAACTGAAATGGGTGCACCCTTACAGCAATCAGTCTGTCTCACCATCTCCGTGATTAATCTGCAATCCTGCAGAGCTCTGTAGAAGCCCATCCTCCATTAGCAAGTGGAGCACCTCAGTCTAAATACAGTATCTACATAAATAATTGGAGCCGTGCTTAGACCAAAGACTGTATATAAAGATGGACAACATGACAACTCCTCAAAAGTGAAGCCGAAACACATTGACAAAACAAAGCAGACACTGCCCCCTGCAATACTGACTCTTGAACATGTTACGCAGCAATTTGGTTTAATTTGTGTTAACAGCTTATATGGCTCACTGTGTCACTCAAAGATCGTCTCTATGTTTGCAGTTTGTCCAGATCGCCCCCACATTCAATGTTTTGCCAGATATAGAGACTGTATAACCGTATGCATTCTGCTTTTGGGTTATAGCAAATACTTCAAGAACGAAGTCAAACGCTGTAGAAAGAAGAAAAAGTTTGAGTGAGTATTGGTTGGATTCAATGTCTGGTCGATGTATTTGTGACGTGCGAAAGAATGTGGTTATTCCGAGTCAGTCCTCCTCTGCTTCATTATGCAAAGAGAGGAAACGGGAGTGAAAAGTGAAGTAAATAAGAGAAACCACAGGAGTTCCTCCAAGTTTGGAGATCACTCTGTCTGAGCTGTCACACATACAGTACACAGACACTGTGCGCACACACACACACACACACAGTCTGTGGGTGTCGATACAGCAAACGTCTGTACTGTCAGTCGGGGGAACTCACTGATGGCTGTTTCCTGCTAAAAAAACTGCGACATCTGGGAGCAAAAGCGAATCCCAGCGCTCTGACTTGTGCACAGGTATACCTCTGTATGATACGTGTTACAATATAACAGCGGCAGTCGATGCAAGTTGTCAGCTGTAGAACCTGTGGCGTGTCAGTCTTTGGGTGCATGAAGACTATGCACAACACATTAGTAGTAAAACACAGCTTACCTTAATGTGGTCTCATTTATATCACTACAGCTACATAGAGGATAACAGCAAAAACTCAGCCTCCTACTAAATCTACACGTCCTCAGTCTGTGGCCACCAGCATTTGAGTGACACTTCCGTATTCAGGCAGAAATCACATCTACCCCAACTAAATTGACGTGGACCAGTTTTCCATAACAGAGGTGCTCTCCAGCAGTCAAGTATGTGTGTATCTGTTTGTGTGTGTTTGTCCGTGTGTCTTTGTGTGTATGTGAGAGATCTCATTTCTGTATCGTTTCGGTGGTCTGATGCGTGCGTGGGACTCAAGCCCACAGCGGAGAGTCAATCTGAGACATCTATTATGCACTTCATCAATCTTTTTGGACTCTTGACATTTCACTAGCTGAACAAATTGTCAGTTATCAAAACTCAATTTCAGAAATGACATGTCGAAATTCACTCCCCTCCCCCAAAACCCCTCCTCCACTCGCGCTCACTCTTCCTCTCCTGTCTCTCTCAGCATATACCTCTTTGCATTTACCTACATGCCATCATGGAGAATTCTCCCCAACAACTGCACACGCGCACACACACACACACACACACACACACACTCGGAGCTAATCATGCACATACACTTGAGAGGACAAATGAAGTTCAGTCCTCGCTCCCTCTGCCCACCTTTCCCTATCGCTTAAATAGCTTAGCGATGGTAGTTTTGTATGCAAAGAGTTAACGGCTGTTGGAGTTAATCGCTCCTGGGCTACCCGCGTTCCTGTGAGCAGATAAGGCTGTTTATAAATTGATTTGGTTATGCTTCATTGATAATAAAAAGGAGCCAGGCTTTGTTTACCTAACAAAACACACACACACACACACACACACACACAGTTGGGTCCTTGCTAAATGTGCATGCACGGTGTACTGTATGTGTGCATATGTGCGCTATGCGTTTGAGTGTGGGGATGATGAAGGAAGGAAGGAAAAGAGAGAAATAGAGCTGGAGTGACAGGGTCAACCTTGAGGAAAGGATATAGGGGGAAAATCATTAGAGTAAAGTAAAGGTGAAAGCAGGCAACACTGAAGGGGGCCTAATCCTTGTTCACTCGCGTTAATGAAAGTCATCAGTCACATCCCCATGCATACTAATGACGTGTGCAACAGCAATGACACAAAACCTCACATGTGCACGTTTACACAGGCATGCCCGTCATGTAGAATAGCACGAGGACTTTTGTATCTCATTCAAACAAACTCCGGCTTACTTGCAGCGTAATTCCTTCCCCACATGACGACCTGGTCGACTCTTGTTTGTTTTTCCACAGATTAACATTTCCAAAACGCCTAATCTCGCAGGTGAATCTGAAACCCTGTGTCACCTGCTTCGTTCGGTGATGTCACAGAGTGTGTAATAGGTGCACCTTTTTTTTTGCACTTTGTGAACACAACAAATACAGTATTACTGGCTATGACAAGCCTCAGGGAGGATTTGATTTTAATTCTCATGCCTACCTTTTGCATTTAAAGCAAAGACAGTCAGACAAAGTTTTAAATACTGTATCGACTGTGCTGCCGTGTTGGGGTGTGAAAATTAACGTCTGAAATGAACTGGAGCAGTTGAAAAACTATTGCTTTGCTCCGTGTTGGATAGGCCATTTTCACAGCAGACATTTAGTGTTAGTTAAGCCTATCTCCCCAGCTGAAGGAAATTACTGACACCATACATGCATGTTTCATGTGTTTATAAGGACATCAACCATATAGTGTTGTTGACAGTACTAAGTTTAGAATATGTGTTAATCCAAGAACAAGTAAAACATCAAATCCCACCAAATCTGAGCTGAATGGACAGTAAATCGCAGCAGAATTCAATCATACTAAACTGGCTTTAAATTGTAGTGTATCGTAACTCACACCCCTAGTGCTACGGAACAGTTTTATTTCAAATAGAGATGGACATTATTACAGAAAGGGTTTCAGACAAGTGTGACACATTTCTTGCCGGCATGAGCTGTGATGATTATACCAGCTGCATGTGAGGCGAACTTTATTTAGTGCTTTTCAATCTTCCCTAAAACAGCCACAGTGTGAAATTTAATTTGCCGTTGCATCTGTCCACGTAACCTTGACAAGTTTTTGGAATCATTTGATTAGTCCCCACCACTTAAAATTGGTCTAGTGATTTAATGACATTAGTGTTTCTTTTTAAAAACCGGCCTTACCTACAGTGCTGCCTGTGCTAGTTGCTAAAGGAAGGACTGTTACACTGACTGCACGGGAGATAAAGAGGAATTTCAAAGCACAGTCTTGTACAATTGCATTCATCACAACCTGACAACCTTGTAAGGATGCAGTGGATTGTTATTTAGCTCAAGTCAACTATATTGTGCAAGCAGAACATATTTCATTTCTTTTTGCAATTTTTGTGGAAGATTTGTTTCCGCTGAAAATGTCCTGACCTTTCTGGGATACCCTCCATAGAAGCGTTCCCCCTTTTACACTAAAACTGTTCGCGTGGGAGGTACAGTAGATTACAAGATCAGTAGCTCTGCTCGGGGGACACTGCTGTCTCAGGATTTATGATGATCAGGAAGCTCATCAGAGGAAGAAATGAGAAGATTGAGAGAGAGAGAGAGAAGAAAACGGAGAAGAAAAGTTCCAATAATCATAAACATCCAGCTCATATTCCCTGAACAGTAGGTCCTGTGCGAAGCTCATTAGCATTCAGCGGACCCACCAGATTACTTGGGGCACTCTGTAATTTGCAATAAAAAATAAAGATGACGCCAAAACAAAAACAAATCTGAGCTGATACAAATTAGGAGGAGCGCGCTTGGTTAGTCTGTCAAAGCAGTAAATTTCCCAGCGCCGTGTGAAAAACTCAGGTCGCTAGGCCTGAGCACAGGCGGGGGAAATTAATGAGCTGTCTGTTTGTGTGACTTTATTCCCCTTGTATCTCCACCATTTTGCCTGGACAGTGTATCAATCAGCCTTTACGGTAATGATGCTTCCGTGCTGGAAATTATTGCATTAAAGTGATTGAATTCATTTTGTGAAAAAGGAGAGTTCTGCTGGCCACTGCGTCCTCCTGGGATAGGTGTACAACCAGAACTATTCGATTCATTTTGGAATAAACTGCACACAGATGACTTCCTTCTCAACTATTTTGCATGGCGAAGACAAAATTTCACATAAACCCCCCCCCCATCTTTAAAGAGTTCCCCTTTACTCTTGAGTTGTTATATGGGACATTTATCACATCTCCACAGTTGGTCTCAGCTGGTTTATCGGCCAAACCAGTGATGTCACCCAATCCTGGGATGTTTTAATGAAGCCAATCCTCTTCCCTGATGCAAGTGAGGGTGTCTCTCAGCATGGAGGCCCCAGCTGCTGGCTGACACCCTGATAAGCCAGACCTCTCACTCTAACACCTCAATCCTCATGCTGACTCATCACTCGGCCTTTCAGATTAAGAGAAAGGTCTGATGGGTGACGCCACATGGGGGCTAAACGCCACATGCCCATTCTCAAAATCTACCTAACCTCTGTTTACACTGATTGAAACATGCTGATATGGGAGATATCCAGCAGGAAAAAAAAAAAGTTTGAATACAGACCAAAATAGGTTAGGGAATGAAACGCTTGCTGATGCTGCACTAACGTGGCAGATGGGAAATGAAATTGTCGGCTCTTTCCGCTGTGTCCCTCTATCTGTTCACCCATACATCCATCTAGTGATCCATCCTCCAGCAGCAGAAAAAGCACGGTTGGGAATGTAAGCCACCTGAAGCTTTTAGGTCAGCTCTTATGGGACATCACCCTGCATCCCAGAAGACTGTGACTTGGTTACAGAGTCCTGACCTGGCAGCACGACTGACCTCTCTTAGTCAGCGTGCTGCACACTGAGGGACTGTCACACGCTGGACAGCTGTGTATGTGCTTGTGTATGCATTAAGCAACTTTCTGATACTTGTAGATGTGGGGAACATGGTTGTTTGTCTCTCAGAGCTGCATGCTAACCTGCCAAGCTTTTGTTCCCATTGCTTTTCCTGTTTTTCACTTGAGATCGATAAAACGGACATTATGGATCACTATGGGAAAAAGGAAAAGCCTATAAAACACAGACAGCTACTGTATAACATCTAGGCAAGCTGTTTGTGCAGTTGGTTTCTCAAAGCTTTTTCGCTGGAAACAGCTACGAGGAAGACAATGTCGTTTTTTAATTTTGAGGCATTTTATCTAGCTAGCTAGCCACTGGTGAGCCCGTAATAAGGAATTATCTGTTTTATTTTATTTTATTTTTTTAAAGAACTTCAAAGGTGTGTGAGGGTGCATGCAGTCACTGGAACTAATATTTATATTAAACTATATGTAAATGGTCAGTAAATGCCTCCAAACTAAAATCTAGTCTCCTTTACTGTTTTTAGATGCATCAGATACAATAAATGCAAAATACTGTAACGTGTGAATATACCTTTTCTGATGGGTAATTATTTAAGTAATGTTACTTTCACAGCAAGTGAGCAAAAAGTCGCTTCTCAAGTAAATAGCCGAATACTGTTTTTCATGATGAGCGTCAGCTTTAACATTGTACACAACCATGTGATCTTCTGTGATTTTTAAAATAATAAATGTTGATCAGTGGAGCTTTAATTCCAAATCTTCGACGACTATGATCATAATGCAACACTGATTTAATATACAGCATGCGATTAGAATGTATCCAAAAGTAATACTGTGACTACTAAGATGATGAGTCTTGCTATTGTGACAATATGAATTCTTTTATAAGAATTTGTGTGTTATCCATGCCATTTATTTCCACACAGCTCTGATATGGAGCTGACTGAAACAGTTGGACAGCTAGTTCTGGCATTGTCACCTTCACATAAATCCCTGACATGGCTGTCTAGAGATATTTACAGATGGAGAAGGCGTCAGGGGATGGCAAAGTGCTGAGATAAACCTCCCCTCACCCCCACCCATTTTTATATCTGAACCCATAAATATAAACATATACATTCATATTTGCCAAAGCAGTATGGCGGCTGAGATGCATGGCTGGCGACAGGAGGAGGAGACACAAGAAATAATCCATCATGCCCAGAAACTGAAATAGCAACCCTAAACCTCAGTGGACATCCCAGGCTGTGTCTCCTGGCCTGAGAACAGGACTGCACGGATGCTTTCTATAGGACCCTTGAGCTGCTCAAAGATTATGGGATGAGAAAAAATAAAAAAAACAAAAAAACCTCATCCCTCATCCTCTGTTCTCCAAGCTCGACTGAGGTTCTTATTGCCGGCTATGTATCCATTACTGCTTTCCTCTGGTGCCCTCACATCAATACAGCCCACAGAAAAATCTGGTGTGGCAGCACCTTCCATTGACACAGTATGTCTGACGGGTCGATAGTGTATTAATATGAGACAATGGTGCTAGCCACGTGTGGCTCACACCACTAGGCCATATCGGAGTCTCTAGCACGCCCAGTGGCTGTGTGAATGGCCTTGAGCTCCACTGGGGCAGCGGATGCTTCTTGTGTGTATGTGTCTGTGTCTGAGCTAAGACTGTTTTCAACCCCTGAAGTCCCAATAAGTGACTACCAGACCAAAAAGAGAGAAAGTACAAGGGAGAGAAACAAGGTTCATCGCTAACAATGCTGCTGTTTGGCTGGGGACACTGCAGAAAAGACACGCGACAGGGAACATGCCTGTTCCTGGTTTGTGGGTGTGGGGACATTTTTACCTGAAAACAAATTAAAGAATAGAATAGAATTTATTGCCATTTGTACAACTGAGAACAGGTACATTAGAATTCCGTGTATGTTTCTCAGAGTCAGCTTTGTAAAAGAGATACAGAATATAAGTAAGAGCAGCAAAAAAAAAGGAAGCTATATACAAATATAGATATAAGAATAGAACTAACTAAGAACTAGAACTTTTCTAACTAGAAAACTAAACTAAAATTGAAATGTTGATCTGATTTGATTTCCTCTAATCACAGAAAGTGCAAAAAACAAAGACACAACCCCCCCCCCCACACACACACACACACACACACACACACAAAAGCACACAACATTGAAGCCAATTTCAAAACACAAAACATGACTCAGTTTTGTCCTGTTGGTTTTAAAATAGTATGCTCTAATTCATGGGTCTCCCAGCTTAGAAAACACCATGCAGCCATGTTCAGCCATCAGCAAGGACTTGCTTTGGTTTAAATAGGCTTTGTCAGATCAATCCATTTTGTGCCTCTACATCAGTGTGTATCTATGAGATGAAGCTGTCCCACTTTTGTCCTTGCTTAATTTGGTTAAAAGGGAGTAAATCATGTTTATCACAAGGTCCATGCAACTTCTGAGAAATCTGCATATGTGAACACACTTATGTAAATGTTTAGAGTCATTGATCACTTTTTTCGCAGCTTAATGTTCCTTATTCATTCAAGGTATCATTAGGAGAATACAGAAGAAAATTAAGCAAACCAACAGACAGCAGCACACAGACACTCTAAACCCTGAACACACATATTCATCCACGCTGTTAAATGTCCTGTCCTGTGCATGCTTGCAGACATGCACAAGCACACACACACACACACACACACACACGTGCGGTTTGGTGATTTACTAGTACAGATGAGGCCCTGGGAGTACCTCTGCCACCACAGCACTCAAATCAAAGCTGTCAACAGGGACCCTGGAGGAAGGGAGGAATCAAAAAATATCTCCTTGCTTTTCCTCCTCACCATGACCTGTGTGTGTGGAGACGGGTTGGTGCGAGTGCATATATCTATTTGTGTGTGTACATGTGTAGGTGTGAGAAATGTGTGAAAAGAGGGGCAAAACCTATCAGCTGGCTATGTGGGAGATCGGCAGGATGCCCGATTCACCTTCTCCCCTTCTGCCTGGCCATTATTCCTTGGGAAATATATGCCTTTGGATGCACGGTGGCCAGAGGCTTGTTTACTTGCTAAACAACCTTGGTAGCTGAGTGGCATTTTCAGTGATGCGGCGAGGAAGATTGACTGTCTGCCGGCGCTGGTTGGGTGTCCACAGTCCCGATGCATTCTTTACTATCTCTGCCAGCTTGCTCGCCTCCCGTTACATACCAGCTCACCTCACAGGCAAAAACACACAGATGCCATTTGCGTACTCATCTGTGATCTTACATACAGAAATGCAAATACTCATGCACCCACGCAAACACATACACACACACACACTCCAGCCCATTTTCATCCAAATGAATTGTCTGTTCCACACGTGCATGATATCTATCCCACCCCTGGATCCAATTTCCATGTTGATGAAACTGTGAGTTTACAGTATAAATGCATCTAAACATACTGGTGTGCGAGGTGCCTATTATAATACAGCTGATGAGTGATTGCATGGGTTTTACCATGCCATTATCATTGTAATCACTGTAATCATTTGACCCTCTTTTGGCCATTTCAGAAAACGTGCAACCTTCATACCTGGCAGTATCTCTGTGTGAAGCGATGCAGGAATGACTCGGGGAACGGCGCAAATTGATTTAGGGAGGCAGGGGAGAAACGCCTGCCAGTTCGCTATCAAAGTTCATGCATTGTATTTACCCGAGCCCGATTACCTTAACAAGGCACATATATCACATAATTAATCCAGAAGATTACCATCAAAAATCCATAAACCAGTAACATGCTTCCTTGCGCTCTGCCATTAATTATATTTGTGGCTCTGAAAAGAAGAAGAGATTGAAAACAGACAAAAAAAAAAAAAAAAAAAAGGGCTACACAAGATAGAGAGGCAGCCACACAACGAAAGGCATATGGCATTTTTAATAAACATACTGATTACACTGTAATTCATCACATTATCAAGATAGCTTTGCGTTATTGACATATTTTTATGACCATTCCAATATGAAGATATGAGCTCTGGCATGAAGATTTAAGTCATATCATAAGGTTTCATAATCTTACCCTCTACCCTAACGCACACATTAACATCTGCGATACAGGTTACATAGAAAATACTATGAATAAATGGTATACTGTATACACAACATGATTACTATACTCCGATTGAAAAATCAAGGCCGCCTCCTCTATTACTGATCAATTTTTGTCAGATTGCATAAATTCCTCCTCAGCTGATTGAGGTTTCAAGGCGCAGGGGTCGATTTCTAAAGCCCATTATTTTCTGACTGACGGATATAGACATTGTCAGCTAGACATTTAGGCCTCCAGGCATAGCTGGAGGATGGTGCTGGGACCCGGTGCCTGGCTTTGATTCCACTTCAACCAACTTGCTCCGTCTTCCCAGGCATTTTTTTTTTTGGCCTATCGACCGACATTTTTGTCTCAAGGTAGAAGTACTTTAAAATAATCGTACGTCTCTCAGAAAGTGTCTGGCAGTGTGTAACATCTTTATCACTCTTGGTGTCGGGCTGATTTTGCTAGCCTTGCCTGTGGCGCGTTCGACAAAAGAGGGAGCACCCTGTCAAAAGGTCAGCCCCGAGCACAAACAAGGAGACAAAGCCAGATATAGAAGTCAAAACCTTCAACACTGGGTAGTGATTTTTTCAGGCCCTCTCAAACTAATACTTATTTTCTTATCTTGGAACCTGAACAGACTGAGATCACCCATTTAATACACATATTACCATATTTGTCTTGCCAAAAGTGGATCTTTACCTCTCTATACCTTTTTCACCTTGTGTCCCAGTTTCATATACCCTCTCTGTCATCTTCTCATATCTCCATTTGCTTCCCCCCTCACACCGTCTTCCTGTCTGATGCCAACATCTGACTTTTCACCTTTGTAGATGTTGTGCATGTCTTTTCCTCCTTCTCTTGTCTTTGCTCACATGTCTGCTCCCCTCCCTTTACCTTCTTCCTGCGTGATAGTGATGGATGGGTCCTATGGATGAGTGGGCTGTGAGAGGGGCTGTGATGAAGACTGGCCTTGGAGGGGAAAAAGTGAGAGTTAGAGGTGTATGTTGGGGGGGGGGGGCAACATGAAAGACAGGGAAAACTAGGGTATGCTTAAAGAAGGACAGAGACACTGGGAAAAGCAGTGAGAGGTGGAGGAGATAGAGAGCAAGAAAACAGGAAAATGAGTGGACACGAAGTGGATGAGGGTGATGATGGGTGTAGGCCTTAGAGCTTGGCTGTTAAGGTTAGGTGGGTTGTACTGACCCTGTCCTGTGCCTGGGGGGCTGTGTTTTAGATCAAGTCCTGGGCTGAACCAATACCAGCTGAGAAGAAATTGGGCCAAGACCAAGCTGTATAGACTTAAAATTTGTGCCTTCTACAAGACTTTAGAAAAGACTGCATGTTGACGTAGGGATATGTAGCCTACGCCAAGTTTTATGAGGTGTACTGATTACTACATTATACTATTAAGAACGATCCGTGACCGCTGCGAACCATCCCTTGTCCCTCTCTTTTTCCCCTTCCCTGGTTATGAGTTGCTGACTCAATGATACGGGAGACTCAAGGGACCATGAGGGTCACTTGAAAGACTGAGACAGCAGCTGAAGGCATCACAGACTACTTACTGGAGGCTTTCTAGCTTGGCTATTTGTACTGCAGGTAGAAGGTAATCCAGGAAAAGGACAGAGCACAACTGTCCCTGAAAGATGTGCTCAATTCTCCACACCATAGGTAAAAACATGGTAAAACCTATTAATAAACTTGCTGCGCCTCTTTATTCTTTCATCTCAATTCAATTAAAGAACCAACTAAATTCTTGAGCTCTGCCAATCCCTTGTACTCATTTTTATTAAAGATTAACTCTAATATTTTTAAACCTGAGTCCTATTTTTACCCATTTTGCATTCAAAATGGCTGGTTGGTCTAGTAGCTGACTCAACGATGAACAAGCTACAATGCAATCATTTGGGGCAACCATATCAGTCAAAGTATGTCCACCAAAAGTGCTTTTTTTAGCTTGTTTTCAGCCTGTTCCTGGCTGAGGCAATCTACCCAATCAATGCTGAAACTTTTTCTACCCACCCAGGATTTTGAACCCAAAATGTGTAAATATGTATGTTTACCAAAAACTAAAACAAGTAGTTTTAACAGCCAAAAATGATCAGCCAACAGCAGACATTTTAGCAGATTTGCTTGGCTGTCCCAAAGGATACTGTTCATCTCTCATCTTATACTTTGCCCCAAGGCTCAAATTAGTTTCATTAGTTTTTGACTATGATAAAATCAAACATGATACTACTACCATGGTGCGTGGGACTATATGAACTAGATGTCCCAAATCTTTAAAAAAAAAAAAAAAAAAGTGTATCCAAATATCAAACTTTACGTCAAACATGTAGGTTAAATTTAAAAATGTACAAATAGAAACAGACAAGTACACACAGAGAACCACACCCTCCATTTCTACCTCCTCCTTTGTAGGGCACAGCTTCTATAAGGACTAGAGAGATCCACCATAAAAGGATATCATCTGATTTGCACAACACACAATAACGGAGAAGAATGCTTTAATATTGAATGAGCAAATCTGTTTGACTCTGCCATATATCTTTACATCCCATTGCATCCTACACATAAATGCAGGGATTTTGAGATGATAGCTGAATTGTAAAGGGCCGTGATTTTCTACTAGCATCATAAATACGCCACATCCCATCCTGTCAACGACGTAGCCCATCCATCCAACTTCCTACTTACATTCTATTACCAGGCAAGGAAATGAAGGATCCCTTGAGAGACCCTAAAGGGGATCCATTTAGAGAGGAGAGCAGTGGCGCACTGGAACATTTTTGACCCCTTTCACCCTCCCTGAAGTCTGTGGGGACTGCAGGGGCTCACACAGCTCTGTCACTGACAGAACCCTGGGGTCCTGACACCTGCACATATCTGCGATGTGACAACGAGAGACAGAGGAGGCCAAGAGTAGGTTCCTGATGATAGACCTCTATAATGTGCCCTGAGTCCCACAGCTCCAAGACAGGTGAAAAGGTCAAAAATAGGTTGGACAGAAATACCATTGCAAAAATGATGGGGAACATTCAGAGTTGGGTGGACATACAGGTAGTTTGGAATAACTATGCTATGAGTTGACTTGTATTAAAACATTTCTGCACTGGAGATATTTGAAATTTAGTCCTATTACCATAGTTAAAATGATGGATTACATGTGTATTTTCTCCTCAATACAATTGTCTGTCTAGCTGAACTAGTGTCAGTGTGTTGCAGGAGAAAAAACAGTATCACTCATAGATGTATGACTTTTGTAAAACCGAAAAATATGTTCTTGCCAAAACTGAAACAATGATATATCAGTTCAGCTCTTCTGCCTCTTTAAATGGCTCACAACAGTTGAGTTAAGTTAAGTGCTTTGTTTTGGGCCGCTCAGCCAGTAGGCCAATTTATCTGAGACATCCGAGTGTGTGTTTGTATTCTGGTGCATGTTGCCATTTCCATCAGCTCTCACTGAAGTCCATGTAGCCTTAGAGCCGAACAAACATCTATCAGTGGCGACAGGCCTCCTCCCCTGGGCCTTCACCACGGCACCCAACTGGAGCTGACCTGTCCAATCTTATCTGGACCCCAAGAGCCCTGTTTGCCTTCATCTCAGAGGTCCCTCAACTATCCCCTCCCCTCACCCTCCCTCCCATCATCTGCTAACTGCCAACCTTAATCTGTGGATAATCCCATCCAGCCAACACTAGAAGGCAGTTTCATTGTTTCTGGAGTCTAAGAGGATACAGCAAACTGACTGACTGAATACAGTCACTTAACTGCTAAAAGATAAAGTAATAACACCCAGCCTAATTCTTGAAACTGTAGCTCAATTACTGCTGCTGAGGAAGGCTTAGATGATGCCACTATTTGTCCTGTTGAGTAACATGGGGTATTTGTTATCATGCATGAGGACTAATAAAATCAGACATTTAGAGTTCATAGTGAGATTTAATACTCAGCTGACAATGTTTCAAAAATTGTTTTCAATGGATCTGTGGCCTGATACCTCTGTTATTGTACTACCCAGAATATACATTCCTCTCATGATCCCTGCATTGACAGAGGACTGTAGTAGATACTCTATTAATTATGATGTTGGTCAAAAGTGCAAGATGCTAACTCAATGTGTGGTGTAGGCTGTGAAAGAGAGAGCCAATTAGCATTGTACAGTACATCTAGAGCCTGTTTGCGCATAACCTTGTAAGGCATTGTATGTCCGTGTGCTACACAAACAAATTAACTAATTGAATATGCAAAGAACAGCGGTATATCAGTGGCAAACTCAAACACAACAAGATGCATCATGAGCTATTTATTATAACCACACAATAAAGAATGTACATCGGGGCTGCCACTGGGAAGCAATGAGACAACATATACTATAAGAATCTGCACAAAGACAATGAAGAAATGCTGGTTAACAAAAAGTGCAATAGGCGAAAAAGGATTTATTGTATTATTACCAATCCCAAATCTTGCTCTTCCGGGGCTAAGGAACAGTTAAGGATTATTCAGATGTTTTTGAGTGTCTTTTTTTTTTTTGCTGTATTTCCAAACCTCAATCTTGAAATGAACTGAAACCTTTCCTGACAAGGTGATAATTTCCAACTAAGGGAATGAGTGCTACCGAATGTCTTTCCTGGCCAGCTCGCCAGAAATGGAATAAAGCAGGTCATTATGTCTTGGCTGCTTCCTGGCTTTTCATAATATACTGCTAAATGAGATGAAAAGGTGGGGTACCCGGTGACTAGTGTCAGACCTGTGTTTGTGTGTCTGTGTGTGCGCTTGTCTGTCTGATCACTTGAGTGTAAGGCTAAAATGTGGACGTCTCCTTTAAATGGAATGAGCTGAAATGGCGAACTCGACCCATCCCTTCTCATGCTCCAACATGATCTAGCACAGGTAAGCCCATTAGCATGGGGAAAAGGTCACTTTGAGAAGTGGAAATCAAATACAGGGATTTGGGCAGGGCCATTAAGCCACCAGCACTATTAGTATTCATGCGGTGCAGATTAATAGAAAATATGAGCCCTACAGAGGGGCCATAGTATTAAACTCGATAAGAGCTGATTTGCCCAACCTCCGACATCCCTGTTTTCCCACACCCTATTCCTACTCTTTTCTGTATTAATATTAATGATCATATATTTTTTTTCATTTCAAGGCACAATGCTGTCAGATTACAGGGCTTTGTGGCTCACATAGCTGCCACTGCTATGATTGGCAAAGATGTGATTAATTGTCAACCAGGGGACCCAACATTTCTAGTCAAGCAGAACACTGTCAGTGAAGCAAATGGTAATTACATAACTTATTTAATGGTAAAGACGTTGATGATAAAGTCTTAAAAGTAATGTTTCTCCTGCTAATCTATTCCAAGTGTGGAAGCTGCTTGTTGGTATGTTGAATTTAAGTCAACATCCCTGTAATGGTGGATTTATAGTCTAGCATTAAGAGGTTATGGTGTAGCTTTCAGTCCCTAACATGCCTTTTTTCGCAATTTTATGGCATTTTAAATCCGGTTTAAATGTACAACAATAAATTGGAGGCAGGACTCGTAACTGGAACAACCTTAAAGTTTGAGATACTGACTGGCTATGTATCATTATGTGTTCTATATTTCCCCCATAATTTTGTGAGCCTAAATTTGTAGTAAAAGTTCAAATTAATCAGGCACTCTGTGTTTTTCAGTCAGTGAAAATGTATTTAGCTTTATTTGTTGCCCATCTCTGACAGACAACAGGGTTTTATTGCATGCGACAAAGCTCAGGTCGTGCAGACTGTATGAAAAGCTTAGACGATGCCAGTTGCCACTCCTGGCAGATCCCCACCCAACAGCGGCCCTGCCGCCCCCCTCTCCTCCAACTCCCACCCCTCCACCCTACAGTCGCCCCTGTCCCCCCAGCACACCCTGCCTTCCGCTCCATCTGTCGGCCAATAACCTGCTGGAGCCTGCCATGCCGTTAGCGCACCTGTGCCTGCCACCTCAAATAGAGCTGTTTGACGCACGGAGGCGGCATGCAACCACACACATAAGCACACACACAGTCTATACCTCCAGACATACAGTGTGTGTTTATACACTCTCTGGTGGGCAGCATGCGTTTTGAAGGGCAGGCCAAAATTGCCAGCTGAGGACTTTGCAACCTTTTGACTGCTGAGTTTCCAAGAAATGGATGACTTAGTAACTGGACAGATAGGAACTGGCTCCGTTTTTATGTTTCTCTGAGAGACGCTTGCTTCCTGGACTGTGACCACAAGAGCACAATGGGACTGCCTAAGGCCACGATCCTACTGTGTCATTACCTTGCACGGCCAATGCTTCCATCCACATGGGGTACACATGCCACAGGAGATGCCCTCCTCTTTCCTCATTAGCTATGAAGTAATGGCTGTGGTCCACAGAGTCTTGCCCTCCAAACCCCCTGAGCAACACAAGTGCCCCCTTACCAACACTTTCCCCCACCTCCAGCCCCTGCCCTGGCGTGTATTTCTCTGCATCTCATTCAGTCATCTGCTTACCAATGAACCAATGTCACCATATATGTAACACGTGCAATCCTGACTTACTGATATAGTATATATTGTGTCTTGGGATGTGTTCAAATCATTTCCATAGGTGACAGAAGATGTTTAATTAGAAAACTGTGAAAAGTTTAATTGTTTGAGCACTTGAATTTCAACTTTTCTGTGTCCCATGGTGTTCAATTCACAAATTTACTCCGGTTAATGCATCCCAACTGGGTCCTGAATGGCACTCCTCCAAAAACAACTGCTTTAATCCTTCCATTCAGGCTGAGGCATGTCGTTCAAACATCTGTCATGCAGTTCAAATGTGACTGGAGCATTTTAAATGACACACTCTCAACAGCTTGAAGTATCTGAATCATGGGAACATTTAGAAATGCAAAAACCACAGACAAAAATACCAACTAACTGAATCCATTTATATGAAAACAACACAATCAAGCCCATTATAGTCATATCTAGTATCAGCACACATGAAACTAATGTGCTAATGGTCTAATGAACAAGTGAATATCTAAATGGCTCACAGCTCCATTTTCTTTGTTGTTACATACAGGATTGGCTCTTTACAACAGTTTGCAACGCAGTTGGATGTGTTAGAGAGAGGATGCCCCCCTAAAAGTACAGGGCACAATGAGTGCCATTTAACTCAATGGGAAGCTGACACCATATAAGCCAACTGTTGAATGCCAGGCCATTAGTAAAACACCTGTTCTACTTTCTGAGGAAAATATCAAGACTTGAGATGAGCAGATGAACAGAAAAAAAAAAAAGTTATGGCTCAATTCAAATTAGGGCTCACTGTCAGGTACAAAGCACTATAAGTCATGACCAATGTGATGGTGAGGCAAATAATTATGGATAGTCCATTTCAGATTGACTTTCATAATACAGAGCCACAGAAAGAAAACAATGATTAGGTTCCTTAGAAAAGCACCTTCCTAGGATACAGAAGTTGGATGGTGTTTCTTTCATCCTTTTACACTTTTAGTATAAAAGAGAAAAATAGGCCACAATTAGTCAGCATTAGTCATAAATGAATAATTGATTCAGATTTGAAATTCAGATCAGGCAGCCAGTGTATTCCCACACGTAGGCCTTGGCACAACAAAAAGCCTGTCAGGGCAAAGATGTATGTTTAAGTAATACCACAGGAAACTCCAGCACAACCCCAGTGGAGAGCGATAGTACCACTCCATGTCAGCACAGCAGCCAAGCCCCTGAACCTCTTGGCAGGCAGCCTTCATTTTCAATAATCAACAAGAAATGCCTTTTAAAAGAACTGAGGTCTTGTATTTTGCCCAGGCGTCACTCGTTATAGTGCAGACATTTATCTTCGTACTTGTTCATTCGATCAGGATTAGCCTTTGTAAAGATATGGGAGCAGTCTCTGTAAAAGGTGCTGCGGAAACTCAGCTCCTTATACACTTGACCGTAAAAACAAACAAAATGTATCCATGTATGTGGCATATACTTTGACTTACTGACTTAATCATGCCCATATAGAACACAGTTAGTGCCTCCATATCATCAAAAATTCCCATAAACATTTTTATACATACCCATATATAATTAACATATAGTGTATACCAATATTGATACAAGTGTCTATCTTTATACCCTTTTAACTGTAAAAATATATGCTAAAGCATTCTGTGTACATGAGTGCCCAGTAAAGCCATACTGCATGCAGTATCCACGTAATCCAATGATAAAAAGTGTGCAGTATCATTTTCTGTATTCAGGTTCTGTTATTTGAGTTCCAGAGTCTCAAAGCTACATTTAAAAAAAGGTCCACGACCATTCTTTGGGATTATTTTTCCCCAGAATCTAATTTAATCAAGATGCCATTTCTATTTTTGACTTGCTTTTAATTTACATAAACAAATCAATCTGCTTAAAACGTCTTTCTTAAAATATGTCACATTCAATTTAAAAACTTAAACTTGTCTGTAATTACTTTGAAAATGGCTAAGATGGCTGCTCACTAATCTGTTCATGACTGCGTTGCTGATTCAAAAAAAAAAGGACACTCGTAACGGCAGTAGTATGACAGAGTTATATTTCTGTTTTTCAAATAGCTGTGCATCCTCTAAAGTTGTTAGTGACAATTTTGCCTCCAAAAGATGTCTTATATTCAAGGACCAAATGTTCCCTGCGTTGCGAGATGACCTCTCGGCAGACGAGCAATCACAGTCGTCAGCATTCGTGAGCCAGCGCTTGGCTGAGCTTGCAGACAGAACCAACAAGTTTTCACTCAGTTTGATAAGACAGTAATACTGAGGAAATAACCTTGCCAGGTTACGCCTGTACACTATCATTGATCCTCCACAACAGCAAATAAGGAAAATGGAGACAACGGGATAGAAACGGCACATTCTCCATCTCTTGTGTCCTTTTAATGGAGAAATGGTACTTTTCCCACTTTGCTGTCCTCAGCGCAATGCTTTTCTCCCCCTTTTACAGTTTAATACATACCTCTATTCCTTATCGAAAAGGATTTTTTTAGGGGTTGCTTGTCAGATAAAGGCAAGGGTTGTCACCAAACTTCTCTTGCTGCTGCGAGACAAAGTCTGTTTACTTTTTCAGTCGTCCCTCTGCTCTGTCAGGGAAAGGAAATGCAAACACTCTCTGCAGAGACCTTCTGGGTATTTTCTTTGCTCATCTCTGTACCCCATTTACTCCTTTTCTCTTTCATCCACTTCTGGTTGCTAAGTGCTCATTGATATTCCGTTGGTCAACATGAGGACCAATAGACTTTTTTCCCCCATCAGGATTCGGTAGTGGCTACTTGCAGATTGCTCCTGACATTGGTTGATGATAATTTAACAAAGCATGGCACTGATGAAAAGGCTTATGAGTTGGGATGAGTTTTTCCCCCTCCTATCACATCATGTCCGACGCTAATTGGTTTTGACATCTTGCTTTATTGTGCAAGTGTCATGGCAGCTTGGCATTTCAAACCCCCTTTATCTCCCCCTCTGCTTTCAGATTGACATTGCTCAAGATGTAGCATTAACATAAACACGTATACAATCATGTTAACAAAAAAAGAAAGAAAACACTTAGTGAGGACTGGTGAAAATCAAAGGGGTGTGGAGTAGAACATGTGCACTAGGCAGAAAGGACCAAGAAAAAAACATCACTGAGTTGCATTGTGGGAAATATAGGATCCAGGGTTTTGGGGGTTTTAGACTGAGAATAAAAGTTGGGACATTACAGCTTTTGCTGCTTCAATTTTGACAACTTTTTTGAAAATCCGTTTCTTGTAAGTCTTCCAAGATTATGGAAGATCAACACTAAATCATAGGAATGGCCCTTTAAAATGACAATTAGCAGTTCATTGTGCACTGTTACAGCAAGAGATTAAATGAATGGCAGCTTGCTCTGTGTTTATGTACGTATCTGATCAAATTCACCACTGTTACGGTTCCACTAGATCAGGTTTTCCAATCTGCCTCCACATCTGTGCAGTCTTATTTTTCAGAGATGCGAGGAGCCTTGTGTTAGATGTTGCTGACCTGAATCTCAGCTGCAAATCTACTTTTGAAATAGCAGCAACTGTGTAAGTTATAGAGCACACTTTGTCCCAGTTTGCAGAACGCTGCTGAGGAGCTACAGCATCTTAAAATCCAGAAAAAAATACAGGTAATGTCCGGGCAATCCTCAACCTCCTCAACTCCTCTGTCAATCAATAGTCTCTTTCATCGGCAGGGGTTGAGCTATCATTAATAATAGCTGACACGCTCCTATAGTGGTAATAAACTGGGGGAATCTGGTATGTAATGGTACAGTAATGGCACCTGGGCAGGGTGTTACACACTCGACAGCTGCTGATGGATAAACCCTAGGTAAATGGATTTGGGCTCATCCAGGGGAGAGGAGCTGCTGCTTTTGGACTGACTCTGTTTTTGTGAGCTGTAGTGTGTGAAAAGGGCCTGTACAATAGCTGGAAAATGGAAGAGAACACGTGGAAGTGAGTTTTTCAAATTGGACAGTGGGGCGTCAGTGGGTGCCGCGGATGGACATGTAGATTTCACTTCAGCTGCATAGCAACGAGGCATGATTGTGTGTGTGAGTGGGGATGAATGAGAATGTACTGGGTGAGTGCTAACTGGGGCATGTTAAGGCAATTGTCATCCCCCCCCTCCCTGTCGCCACCGTGAAGAATGATTTGCTGGTTGGCGTGCCATTTTATCTTCTCAAAACATAGACAAATGTGGACCCGAGGTGTTAAAAAGAGCCAAACTTCTTCCATCTTTTCAGAGGCCTGGAAAATATAGAATTATATGATTGATTTTTAGAGATGATGAGTTGTCACTTTAGACAGTAGGCTTAGGAGGAGAGGAAAAAGTTGAGCAAAATATGAGAGGTATTTTTACTCTTCTAACTGACAAGCTTGAAATATGGTCTATTCTGGTTAACCAAAAGGAACACATACATTTCTACATTAGAAAGAATTCCCATTATTTCTCTCTGAGCCATGAAAATCAATTCTAAAATGATTGCTTTCAGTGACGATGGGGAGAAGGGAGAAAAAATAGTTGATGTGCCTTTGGCTTGTCCAATAGATAGAAATAGAGGTTGTTTTTTCCTATTCTATTTTCTCACGAGAAATGTTTGAAATGGGGAGTGTCTAACTATTTCAGTTGTTCTTTCTTCATTTTCTTGTCATCTTTCAATGCAGCTCTTTGTTTACTTCTCAACACAAGGACCCAAATCTTAGAGCATTACATGATTTCTCTGCAGTTCCAAATCCAGGGGTTTTGTTCCATTGGCTTAAACCTTTTATCACATTATGTTGTTTTTCTAGCAAACAACAAAAACAGATTCTCTCCCTTCATCGGCAATGCTCATCAGCTTGTTTTGCATTGTGCTTTCTTTCCCGTTTAATGAAGCATTTAGCAGCAGATTAGAAAAGAGCTCATCAAGTGTCATTTTTAACAGATTAAGTCACTTCTTATGCATGATACAAAATAAAACATTTTAACCATCAATTTGCTTCTCTAAATTTCTATACTTTTTGCTTCTTATCCCAAATCAAATGTTGTAAGTGTACTGGAGCAAGTTCTCCACGCACCGTGATTATGTTCTTCAAATCAATGAACCATAACAGACACGTGTGAGAGCTGATAACATCATCTATGTGCTGGGTATTGACCTTCCTTTGCAACTTGATCAGAAAAAAAATCCAGTTTCAAGAGAAAGAGTGCACGTCTGATCCAAGATGTTCGTACTGCATTTGGTGCCGTGTTATGATCCCTGTGTAAGAACTCCAAATGACTGATGTTTAACCCTTCCCCTCGACAGTGCTTTCTCCAAGGGCAGAATCACTAACCCTTTGAAAAAGGCCACTTTCAGGCAAAAGAGGCATGAGACCGTCAATTCACTTAATTCACTTTATTCCCATTTCTTGAGTGCTGGATTGAGTTTCATGGCTTGGTCCTGCATGTAAAGTGACCCCGCCGTGTGCTGTAGAGGCAAGCTGCGTCTAAAATAAGCGATTGTGGTATTGCCCTCAGAGAGCCACAGGAGACCCGAGTCCCCTTGGTGATCGCTTCTCATTGATACTCTGTCTTACCTTTGAAAGCCTCTCTATGGCAGTTCACTTGGAAAATGACTTTTCATTGGAGTATCATCACACATCTTGTGCCCAGGGGTACCATATTCATACATTGAGGATTTTTCAGTGGGGAAGATGGAGAATTTCAGGAATTTAACAAGATAACTGAACGTTTTGGTGGAAAAACCATATGAGACACAAATTCTCATTTAAAGCAGCATATTCAGGGGACCTTTAAGCAAGTGTTTTTGTTTCCTAACCCAGACCACAGCTCAGTCATAGTGGTGGCATCGTCCCTCATCAGTGTACTTGTCTTGCTATTGATTACTGTTTCCATTTTTGAGATGGCATAAATGTTGAACATGTGTGTCTACACATGTGCGAAGAGGAGAAGGTGGCGGGGAATTAAAATGCTTAAGCCACATCTGTTGGAGTGGCACCCGGCCCTATAGCTCATTCCACATACGCTCATTTGTTAAAGCTGTGGCGACTGACACCCTCAAGGAGCCATTGCTTCTTCACCAGGGGCAGCAAAAATAAACGAGCCCCTGCCACAATATATATAGAGAAAAGCTGCAAAAAGCAGACATATGGACCCTTTAGTGGTGCATTCCTAAAAATACCTCCATGCTGTTGTAAAAAAGACAAGAAATATTGGTTATATGGGCAGTATATGAAGACAACAGCGCGTATGGACAAGGGGATGCAAAGATATACAACTGAGGAGAACGTAGTTGAACTCACACATGCATGCAAACATACAGTACACATGCACACACTGTCTCCCTTTTCATGTTTTAAATTGCGGTCTCCAGTGCTCAGTGACCTGCCTAAACTGACCTCACATCTCCAATTTGACTCCTCATCCATGTGTGTATTAAACATAAATGAGATGGACTCAATATCTCAGTCATGACTTCTTTGACACGTAGTCACTTTACTACCACGACCTTCCTCTCTGAGCCTCCTTAGCCTATTTCTGCCCAGTTTTCTCATTCTTTTCCAAGATTATTCAAGGTTATTACTTTCTCCAAAAGGCCACTTAGGATGCGCAGAGGAAATATGTTGACTCTCTTCGATTTTTGAAGGGGTTTGAGTGTATTTCTAATTCACTGGTGGCATGGTTCACTACATATGAAGCTGCAGTGTGGCTTTCAATGGACCTGAGGGGAACATATTTATAAACTGATTCCTGAACCAATGGGACTGATAGTGGAGTATTTGCCTTCGAAAGCTTTAAAGTGGAGGGAACACCATTTGTGGTACTATATTATACATTAAAAATTGAGATGGGGTGACTTTGCTCTGCCACTGACCTCTATCAATATTTGATTGCAGTGAACAGCAACTAGTAAACAATGGAGAGAGAGAAAGTGAGTCGGGGGGAAAGGTGAAGGGCAGGGCACATACATGAAACTAAGAACTGCACACTTGGAAATGTTCGTGCTGGAAACTCCACTACAAGTCAGTCAAGTATGATCCACTGTTTGACAGCTTAGGGCTCAGAAAGTAGTGGTTACCATGAGGTAAAAATAAAGGGTCACTGAGCAAAAAAACCTTGCCTACGAACGATCGATCAGAGGTGTGTCACAGTCTTCTTTTTGGTCTTTTTGAGAAAAATAACAAAAAAGGTGTTTAACATGTCTTCTGCTCAGAGAGGATTGTGGTTAGCGTGTTGCCTGTGAGCTTTAAAACACCAATTGAAGTCATCTCTCTAGAGTTCAGCGCCTCAAGGCTGCTCTGACCCCATGACCCAAACATAATTGATGTCGTCACATTCTTTTATGAGCGAATGCAAACTCATTTGCTTCAGCACATGCAACTGTGCTCAGGCTTACAGTATTACTTATGGTTTATTTCATCCACATGTCATAAGGATACATCAAAGGCACGATTGTTTGGGGGCAGCGCTCACCAGTGGCTCATTAAGCATGTCAAAGCAAGCGGTTGTTTTCAGTGTAAACCCTCATCCGCCATAGCATCAAGACTCATGTCATTGTGGACAGTTGTGTGTCTTGACGCAGGCAGGCCGGTTTCTCTAGATCACAAAAGCTGCAAATTTCTGAAGCTAAAAATAACATGACTTTGAGAGAGTTGGGGAACTGGATGACAACGGAACTGAATGTGAACTGGGGACATCAAGGTCTATGGTGGTCTGATTTTTATATAAATATAGTAATTCAATTTTACCACATGATAAACAACCACTAAACACACCAGTAGATACCAGTACTCATATCTGTCTGTTTAGTGTGAAGCTAGAGCTGGAGGATGATTAGCTTAGTGTAGCATAAAGACTGGAAACAGGAGGCCAAAGTGAAGCTCAGAAATTAACACATTTCATTAATTTAAAATCAAACGTGTGAAAACATAAAAGGTATAACGAACATAAGGTATAAAACAAACTGTTAACAGAGATCCTGCTGTACCTGTATGGAGTACATTTCATTTATTAAACTAAATTAATCTCTCTTGAATACAATTCCTTTTATTTTAGTTAGGTCCTACATGAGCTTCCTGTCATTGATATGGTCAAAGAGCCAAGTCACAAGGAGTACACATACAACAAGAAAGGCAACACAAGCGTTCAACAGTGTGGCGCTACAGGAAACCATCATTGTGCTGGATACAGTGTGTTTAGGAAAAAACCCAACTCTTCAGACAGATCGACTAGCATTCACAGTGTAGACCATCATCCTCTCAAATGATCAAGGGCCCAAGACTGTTTAACCAGCGAAATAGACTCAGCCCAGGTTGTGGTACATCAGCCCGTCACACATGAACTGACAAACATGCTCTCATTTCTATATGTATGATAAAATTAGAGATCATCCTGGTGGCATGTGGAGAGGAAGAGACAGAGGAATGGGGGGACAAGTTAATCATCTCAGAGTAGCTTCTCCCATCAACTGGCAGCGACTTTAATCAAATTATGACCTTGTAAAGCATGCACTTGTCATTTGGGACCCTAATCTCTTTGCTAATGACTAATTAGCCCCATCACCTGTTCCTCTAAGCTTCCATTACACCCCCAACAAAGCTTTAAGATAATGGAATAAACAAAAGGGGGAAAAAAACAATACTTCCCTTGCCACATACAAAAAAAGAGAAAAGGTATACCAGACAGACATCAATCAAAACCTGGGAGATTGATTAGAGACTGACAAAATAGCTTTTGGATTTTTTTTTCACTCTCTGACAAGAGACCACTCTTCAGTGCTCTAGAGGACAATAAGGATACACAAATTCATTAGGAGTAATTAACTGAAAATAGCTACTGAACACAGGTGGGAAATGGTGAGAACATTTAGCACAGAGACGCTACCCCAGTGTGAGGTTACAGCACGCAGACACTGAGGTTGTGGAAATAATCTTGTGGCCTTGTCGCATCAATAACTTCACCTTGCATTGGCCCTTCAGCCCAGAGTTACAAATGAGTAAAGCCCACTTGTTTGTTTTTGTGTTAGGTCTCGTTATGGATTTACTCATTTGCCTCAGTCTGAGGCCGCACACGTGCAACATCCTGGCTTGTGCAGCGGATTTGCAGAAGGGGACGGGGAGGCTTTTGTTTGTGCCATCCAGTGCCTCTGCAGCTGCACTACTTGGCGGCAGGCACACAAACAGGCGGCTCCCATTCATTAGGCCTTTTTATATCAGAGACGCTCTCCTTCTGGGGGCCCGAAGCATCTGCCTCCACATCAGTAGAAGCGAGAGGAGGGGGGGGGGGCACACTCAGTGGAAGAAGATGGAGACAGAGAGAGTAGTAAAACAGAAAAGAGAAATCTGGGAGGGAGATAAGAGGCACAGTGTAGTTACAGAAACAGACAAAACTCACAGCAGAGTGACAAACTGCACCGTGGAGTGAGTGAAACAGCAGTAGAAAGGGGCGACTCTGATGCAGCAAACCTCATTATTTGGTTGTCTCTCGTCTTCATCGCCTCTCCCTCATCCTCCAGTCAGAGGAACATCTGGCTCTAAACAATAATAATCTGGTGGGACATTCATAGATCTGACACACATATGAACGCACACACCTCAACGAGTTACCTAAAGGGACCCACGGGAGTCAGCGCACACAACCGTGAGCAGCTGTAATGGAACAGTATTGTTTTTAACATACAGCCGTAACCGTTTTTACTGATTCTGTGCCAGTGATGGTGTTTTAAGACCTCATTTTGTTCACTACGGTCACGTCACTGTGAGTTTAATTAGATTTGATCAGATGCAGAAGTCAAAGAGTAATGCAACTAGTGTGACTAAATAAAACAAAAAGTTGCCAGTGTTGCAGCAGATACTGTGGCCTTTGGTTCTTTATCTTACAGTGATGAATGAGGCATGCCAGATCCCAAATGAAGATATCCCACAGGCCACCACCACTGCTGTAATGAAGCACTTCAAAATGATATGGCCAACCCCAATAGAGGTTGTGCTAAATTTCATCTCATTGAATTTCATTAAAGTATATGCCAGCAGGTGCAAGGACAGTGGCTGTCTTTTTTTTTGTTTTTGTTCAGTGCGTATAAATCATGACACCCAGAGGGTACCTGCGGGTTGTCTCAGAGGGCAGAAATAAATAAAACATCAGCTATATCTTCATACAAATCAAATCTGATGAGAAGTAACAGGGGAATGTGTGGTAGAAACAGTTGAACCTGTCAGCTAAGATTGTGTCGGGTCCCTTCAGCATTTGAAATTATGATATAAAGAGGGGCACAGTGGTAGATTGATCTATGGTTTGGGTAGGAGATAAAAAAGAAATAAAAGATATTCAAATACATGACTGCAAATCTAAGACATGCTAATGGACTTTTTTCTGTATCTAAGGAGTTCCAGTTGTAATAAACTGGGTGGTATAGGGTAAAGTATATTTTTTCAGTCAACAGTTTGCACACTTAGCATCCATCAGGCTGCCAAAATTCCTGCCAACCACTGTCAACACTGTTTTGAGAGATAGTTGGACATTATGGAACTTGGATGGCAAATCAGCTTCATTATATCCACAATCTGTGGAAAATTAACATCCACAATTAACCTTTATTTATTGCAGAGAATGCACCTCTGGCCAGGTCAGACAACCCATTTGCATGACATTTAATATGAAGTATCGTTGAATGCAGAGCAGGGACCTGTTATACGTTAAAAACACTGCCTCAAATCTAAATGGAAATCGTGCAGGCCATAGACCCAAGAGGAGGAAAATAACCTTGCTTTGTTGAACTGGGCCCAAAGAATACGGATACATGAAAGAGAGGGGAGGCTGTGAATACAGCAAACAAAATGATTACACATTTTAGAGCAATTTCTAGGTCCTGCGGTCATAATCATTTTGTCGATAGCCTTCTAGTGTGCAGGTGCGCTCATACAGATGGTTTTATGAAGATCCATTAAAAATAATTTCGCTCATCGCCAGGCCCAGGAGGGGCCCAACCCAACAACTGGGAGACAGGCCCAGATGCCTGCTTGAGCTACAGCTCTAACCCTCCCCGCACTCCTGATGTGGACCACCCTGTCACCATGGGAACACAGCAAAATAATAAAATCTTTGCAGGTAGGAAGTGAGTATTTTTGTACACATGCACAAATATGAGCGCACCAACTCTTAAACACACATAATGTGTAAACACATACATTTTAAAAGGCGAGACGCTCTGCTGGAGAGAGCAAAGAGCAGCGATTTTCAATTTGTGCAGGAATGACAGCAGCTATAAGAAAGTTCTTGCTTTTGAAAAAATAGGTGAGTTTAAGCCCAAGATTGCTGATTTGACTGTCACTTTAGGCTACTCCAAAAACAAAATACTTTCTTGCACTGTTCCTTGCATTGACACGCGCTGCAGTAAAGCGATGCTGCAAAACAAGGCAGCTGGTGAGCGAGGAATTTTTTTGACGTGGTTGTCCTTGGTGGCAAACATTTGATGTGTTCTGATTAGACTCCGGTGGGGGGGATTATCAAAGGCTATGAGAAATCAATGTTCTTTTAATAAAGAGGACTTGGGTGGGAGGGAGACAGACAGTTCTGTTCATGACAGGGCCTGTCTCTGCCTTATCTCCCACTTCTCAGATCCCCTAGACAGGCAAATATTTTAACTGTAAACACCCGTGGCTCGACAGCCTGCGTGGGCCTCCTGTCAGGCTTTTCCACTTGCTACTTACTCACCTACTCTCTCACTTGACCAAAAATGTGTTTGCATGAATACAAAACCATATACACAAAAAGATACACATACACACACACAACTAAATGCACCTGCACACACTGCTAATATACAATACCTGCAACAATTATTCCATAAAGCTTCACACACACGCATTCCTGAGTTCAGAATGGTGCTGCATACGCTAAGTGATACCTGCATCAACCAGCTGCCATCCAAATCCACTGTCATCCAGATTAGCCTGGACACCACCAGATGCCTCAGAGCCGCCAGGAGAAGAGAGGCACGGCGAGGTGCACTGAATTCCAGTAATTAATCCCAGATTACATCCTGTGCCTCTCCATCAAGCAAGTTAGCTACAGTGTGCAGAGACGCTCACTAGGTTGTGAGAAATACAGAAAAGCAAGGCCAATACGGGCACACTTGAGTGGTCTTGGGTTGCAAGCAAGTAATTGTATTGCAAGTAATGATTTGTTAGCGATCCTCTGCCCAGCAATAAAGAGGCTTTTCACCCAACAAGAACCACTGAATTGGTAGCAAAGGACTACATAAATACTTCGGAACACTGAACTGAAGAAACTTGAACTTCACCAAGAAATCACAAAGAAGAAGTTGGAGTTTCCTGAGCAATAATTTGTTTCTCTCGTGTCTGTGTCACATCAAAGTTCTCCAACTCCCACCTCTAAAGGTCACTAATAAACCATGCATTGTTTTCAGTTTAATCCATCTGCAAACAGTAATGTAATTAACGGTAATCACGCTACAGTGTGTGCTATAGCTATTTCTGTAGCGACTACTGTGGAACAGCTACACCATCTTACTCCTAAAACCACAAACTCATTTTTACATCGTTTGTGTTTGCATTAAAGAGATGAGGCAGAACATGCTAAAGGGTGAACTTTGTTGGTAGGTGTATTTTTGACCTTTGGAGAGAGCCAGGCTTGCCGTTTCTCCTAATTACAGGCTTTATGCTAAGCTAGGCTAATTGCCCCATGCTTAACAGACATTACATAATATGAGAATTGGAAAAAAGTCAAATTAGTGCATTTCCCAAAATGTGAACTATTCCTTTAAAGGAGGCTATATGTACTTATAGCTAAGTGACACATTATGAGCAGAAAATCAGACTTTGAGCCTCTTTCAGGGACACCTTGATGACATATGTGAAGTAACTTCTTATTCACGCTGCAGATGATAAACTACCACTGTGCTACATCTACGATCTTACTTTTCAACCCTCGCACTGCCCCAAAGAAACTGCACCAGCGATCATTGTAATCAACATGTATCAAATGTCATGCAAATGGCATGCACCCTTGCTCTAAAGGCTTGGACGCTAAGTGTTGAGGATTGACAGTAAAACAATGATTTACATCTGCTGACAAGCTGCACATGGCACATATAAAGAAAATGTAGGGTCTCAGCTGCAAGGAGGGAGATAAAAGCATCTCTTCAACAGTACGCTGTATCCCTCGCATACTGAATAGCAGCCTCTTTATCCATCAACTGAGGTTTTTCCTCTATCATCAATAAAACTTTGAGGCAATTTGCAGCCGCCTAAAAAAGTTCACGCCACATTTTCATAGTCTGCGAAGGTAGATTTGTTTGAAAAACTAATAGAGCTGGTGTGCTCTGGAATACTTATATGTTGTCTGACCTTTCCAGCTCAATTCCTTTTCCGTGGCTATCGAATCTAAATTAAATAAATGAACTACATTATACATTAAAAGGCATTTCAATTAAAAATGGTGATCCCTTTGATGCTGAGGCCTGGGTTGTTGATGTGCTTGAGAAGCCACAATGCCCCCCCAAGAGGCCTTGAGAGCCTGTTTACTTCAGATTAGGCCCACAGTCATTTCTCACTGGGGTGGGGGGGATAGAGTTGCTTTCTCTGTCAGTCTTCTAATAAACAGGACTGTTTTGCAAACTTACTATGAAAGACTTCACCCTGCAAAGAAAAATATGTGGCCTATTAATTTTGTTGCTGGAGTAAATATGTGCATTCATTTGTTACATCACTCCCTTGCTCTCCCTGTTCTCCTGTTTTTCGTCCCGATATTTGATACAGAAAAGCATCAGTAAGTGATCTGCAGAAGCCTATGCCGCCACCCTTCCCAAAGACAAGGCAAGAGCCCTTGAATTAAGTCAATCATTTAGTCGTAACAAATTAATTAAAAGAATAATTAAATCATTAACACATTAAATACGGCAATTAGAAATCTTGTCCTACATGAGTGAATTTGAGTGAATTTAATGGGGGAAGCAAATGGAGCAATGGGGTGTGCCAAAACATAATTTTTATTTAATGCTTTTTTTTTTTTTTTTTAACAATAACATGCACTTTGGGATAACCCTCCACTAAAGAAATGGTTGACTGTTATCTACCAACAATATTATGAA
Organism: Pempheris klunzingeri; assembly: GCF_042242105.1. Lineage (NCBI taxonomy): Eukaryota > Metazoa > Chordata > Actinopteri > Acropomatiformes > Pempheridae > Pempheris > Pempheris klunzingeri. Next base: position 10,615,798 of record NC_092034.1, read on the forward strand.
AATATAAAAAAGGGAATTTACAGAATGACATTATTCCTTGACTGAGAGTCTTACAGTTGCGGACAGGACTTTATGGACTTATTTATTTATATCATGTATATGGCTTTCATAATAACTGGGTGTAACGCAGCTGACCGCTGTAATGGCGCCAGCCCCTCCCCTTGATGTTGCCTAGTAACTGCAGTATTCCCTGCAGGAGGTAGAGTGGGGGAAGACAGGGGTCAGGAGGGCATCAAGGAATAAAAAGGCTTCTCTGTCCAAACTGCCAGTTAGCTTATGGAGCTCCAAAGGAAGGATGGCTCGGCCAGAGCAGTGCCCCCAGATAGCTAAGCCAAGTCATAAGCAATGTAGTGGAGCTGGTTAATTCCATGCTGTAATACCCTCCATATATCCCCTTGCAACAGACATGATCTTTGAGTTCCCAACCTGCTGATGAGAGCACATTTGAGTAACATTGCAATGTACTGCTGGACAAATCCCGTTAGCGGGACACGAGTGATGGGATGAGTTGAAATGATGAAGAAGATCAATGGAGTCCTGTCCAAATTCAGGCAGGCATGGAGGTTTTATAGTCACATGTTCCATATACTGTTAAATCATATATGACCATGACCTGTCTCGAACACCAGGAGGTCCATACTGTATTAACAATTCGGTTTTCATTCCATGTGCAAACACAACTGGCCAGCAATGCATCACTGCAGCTACACCACAGAGAATTTGACTTCATCCTCTTCCTCAGCCTGCTCCTGAATCAGTATTTAGATTCATGTGAATTTAGAATGTTTATTTCCAGCATGTGTTCACGTTCATTTGAATGCTGTGCATCACTCCCGAGAGGGTTTGTGAGCTCAGATTTGATCCAAACTAACCGCTGAATCCGTGGAAGTTCAGAGCCCAGTTGCAGGGCAGAGTTAGCCAGCTCCACCAGTGTTCATAAAAATAGAATTATGATACATAATCCTCACATTATCATATCACATTTGGTTGCATTACTGCCCTACGCAGTCAGCCATAATGTACATCATGTTCCCCAAGTGCAAATGGCTTACATTTGTCTTCATGTGTTGCTGGTAGAATGCAATTTACAAACACAGGGACTCATTCATGAATATTGGTCTACAATGCTACCAGTTGTGAGAAACTCTTATGGTCTAGCTTTAATGACAATAAACATGCCAGTGCCCGTGTCATTTAGCCACCCATTGCGGTGATAAGCTGACAGCGAGAGTTTGTGGTTTCCAGGCTATGGCCACACTGAGCTGGAGTAATTATATTTGTCTGTTTATCTTTGCTGAAGAATGCATGGGAGTCACTCCAGCACATATATTCACAAAGACACTGTTCTCTTCACGGTTATTTAATACGCCATTGATAGAATAATGAGTCCTGGGGGAATGCTTGTGTGATGGCACACAGGTAGTAACGTTGCACTAATGTGTGTATGCGTGACAGAGACAGGAAATAGAAAGTCAGACACAAAAATAGTGGTAGAGAGACTGGGGCTTGCCATAATCTTATTAAGTCCATTAAGCAACACTTAACTTTTCTCAAGGATTTGAAACCACAGAAACAGAACAGATTTTTCTATAATCATATATCAGGCTGCCACCCCAAATAAAGGGCAGATGATGTTGGTTGTTAATGAAAAGGAGGCAAAAATGAACCCAGGAAATTCAACAAAAATAACTTGAGCAGAGGCAAAAACAAACGAATGTTGCAGCCGCATGGTGAGCTGCCGCCACTCTTCCCCTTCCAGTGGATGGTACTTTACCTTCCCAGCCGCACCTGACGAGAACCAACCACATTCGCTGGTAAATATAAGCCGAGTTAAAACAGAGAAGCAGTAAAATCATAAAAAAAATAATCAGCAAAACATTGATGTGAAATTTCTCAGTTACTGCAGACATCAATATTTACCAATAGTCACACGTACCTACAGATGAGTGCAGCAGATTCAATTGTCAAACCTGGTTTCACTATCCCTGACCGAGCAGCTGATGTACCCAAACATCACAGGCAGAACGACAGAAAAGACATCACACACACGGTATGGTGGATCCCTTTCATCCGATCATAACCTCATGCAACCAACATAAAACAAAATTAAACAAGCTTGTGTTACTGATATAACATGACTGATAATTCAGCGACACATTGGACTGAAATGAAAAATGTAACTGACAAAAAAAAAAAGCACAGTCAATGTTGGGGAACAGGGCCTAGTGAAAAGGGAAAGGAGCATCCTTTTCAAAAAGTGGAAAAATCAGGTCATTTGCTGTGCTACCAACACACTGCAGCTGACACTTCCCGACTGCTTAACATCCCTATGTGCAGCAATACAGTCAGATAGCGATCAAATGGCTTCACAAGAAAGCCTAATGCAAACGACCTGACAGCAGCAGCGTTAGAAAGTTTGGCACGAGAGTGTAGATAGAAAAATACATCCTCTATTGAAAGTTGCGGCAGAGAAAAATCTCCCAACATAATCACATTGCAAAGGAAAGTGTCTCTGACAGGGCACGCGCCGCCTTTCACAGGCATTATTCTAAGCCCGAGGTTTTATATTCTAAGAGACAAGCTCAACCTTGCATTATGAAATGTAAATTCTCTGTGTGCACGAAGCAGGGGGAGCCAGATATAGTAGTAGTGGCTTTACGTGCCGACTCCGGCAGCAGCATCACCTCGACAGCAAGGCAACATAACCATAGAGCCCTAAGGGCACTCAATACCATCAATGGTCTATTTGCGTATACATATCGGAGTAGAATGGGAATGATCTCTCGCATTGATCCTTTTTAGTCTAAATATTTTTAGAAAGCCATCGATTATATCGGCCGGTATGTTCTGGGAAGCATTAAGAGAGAAATGTGACTGTGGCTGAGTGTTTATACATTAGTACAAATGTAGAATGAATGTCTGTGTGTCAGACTGCAGTATGACAATAAGTGACTGAATTAATGACTTTGTCACATCCACTGCTGTAAACAAAACTAAATGTATAGAACAGCTTTGTGACCCTGTATTGATCTGCCTCCTGTGAAGGCATTCCTTTCAAATCTTTTAAAATATACCTGTACCTGTGCTGTTTGCAAGGTGGCAGTGTAGTGGTGCTCAGCATTATCTCCTAACTGCCATTTCTTACAAAGGCGGAGGCCTTCTGGTCCTATAGGGAGTATCGTAGCAGCAAGGCAAACCAAAAACCCAGCACACACAACATCCACGCTTTTACACACCGGCACAGAGAGAATACACACAGTAGATCTAAACAATCTCATACTGTGCAAATGTAAGCACACACACACACACACACACTTACTTAGGTCACTTTTGGGGACATTATATAGACTTAGGGCGTTTTCACACCTGCCTTGTTTAGTTCTGTTAAATCGAACCCTGGAGCGTTTACCCCCTTGGTGCAGTTTGTTTAGGCAGGTGTGAAGAAAACAATCGCACCAGAACCACCGGACCAAGACCTTGCTGAAGAGGTGGACCTCTGGTTACAAACAAACTCGGGTCGAACCATGTTCTCACCACAAACGAACCAAACCAAACTACACGAAGCACTGGCCCCATAGCTGTGCATTCTCCATTAGTTCCTGACCTGTCTTTATATGTGCCTATGGCGACTCCAGTGCATTAACACATTATTTTCCAGCCACACCTCATTTTCAAACTGTATCGTTTGCCTTCAGAGATAAATGGAAATGATGTAACACACAATGACTAGGGCCAAGATCAACCTGCGGAGCTGTCCCTCCATTGTGAAATAGGAAGTGACGCATTGATCTATTTCTGGAACAGAACCGGAGTCTGCTCTTCTTTTAGTCTTCGATTACCTCCAGGAGTTTTCCTGCATAAAACTTTTGACCAATTAGAGAGCAGTTTCCTCACGCATCACAAATTTTGGTCTGCTTGTAAATGCAGCTGTGTGAGCACAAACCAAACTCAAGGCAGTAGGCAACACTGCAACAAACTGGCCCCCGATTTGAACCAGAGCCAATAAAGTATAGGTGTGAAAACGCCCTTCCATCAATTTCCTGGTGACTTAACCGCTACTTGCATTGCCCTGACCCATCAGCTTCCCCCCCCCCCCAATTGGGGACATGGATTTTGTCCCCATCCTCAATTAAGTGGTCTTTAGTCTGAAATGTGCCCCTGGAGGTAGCTTTAGTCACAAAACACACATGCACACACACACACAGAATATCAACACCACCCTCCAGTTTTTCTAAATACTGCAAATGGATGCTTTAAGAAATTGATCTCTCTGTGTGGTTAATCTATTGTTGCCTTTTTAATGAAACTTTTGTAAATTAGCACTACCCAACATTAAAATGCATAAATAATGGATTCACTTCTAGAGTCTACCAAAGAGGGAACGCTCAGGTTCTAATTGCACAGATTTAACTGATAGCACACTGTAGCATGTGTTGTGTGCAATCCTTCTGGAAAATTGCTGGGTGCCGATTTAGCAGATGTCCTAGGAGATATGCATTGCCGCAGCTAATTGTACTGCAGGCGGGTTTTATACCTAAAATCAAAGTGGTTCATATTCAGTAGGTTTTAAAACATCAAAGTATTTACTTTGAAGGAAAAAAAGAACAAGATAGTTCTTTTCATCAGAGTGCTACTGGAACTCTTATATGAAGCTAATGGGCCAAATGTTAATACAAAAGAGGAAAAATGAACACCATATTTTCACTTTGTCATACAGTATGCATAAATCTCACAAATTAAGGACTTACAACTGTCATTAACAGCCATAATTATGCATTTATAAGCTAGACAGTAAAAACCAGGCATATAGTATAATGCAGTACAGAACAATGGCTCTAACACATAAATATTACATTGTTTTGTCCTGGCTTTAAACCGTTTATGGTGGCACACTGCAATTCATTGTTTGATTATGCCTCAATGACCAGAAGCCATTTGTGTGACAAAATACTATTAATATGCTTATGAAGGGCCAAAAGGGATCAACAAATTTGAATAACACCCCCTAAAACTAATGCATTCAGCATCTTTGAAGTGTGCTAGCTATACAAAGCTGTTTAGATAAGTCCAGGACGGAATATCTCTAATGCCTGCTTTGTTGCCTTTTCTCCTGAGTTTAGTCACTTCATCAGTATACCAAAGATAAAGCTGCCCCCATGGTTCTGCCCTAACAAAAATGTAGAAATTTAGCCAGTATAAAATATTTTGACAGTGCACACAGACTATTCAGCCTTGTCTTGGTAAAACAAGCCCATGACTTAAGCATTTCTAGAACAAGAGCTGCATGAAACTAAAGGTGACTGATGAGGATACACTTCTTTCCATTGCCTGTTTACAACAAAAACAAGAGAGGCATGACAATTTAAAACCAGTCATCCTAGACCATTGTAAAATGTTGTGCATACCAAATAGTCTCGTTAGGTATATTCACAAGCAGTTCCCACAGCTTCACATGATGGATATGATGAGGGCAAGATGAACATTTAGCGGCTCACCTAAAGATACTCTAAACTTCATGTTAATTAAAAGAGTCACACAGATGCCTGGAGTTTTCTCTTTAATTTATGAGCTTTCCAGTAAGCTTAGCTGGTTAGCCTAATAATTAATATACTGTTAGGGCCCAGTCACACCATTATTTATAATGACCATGCCAGGTCATTTGAGTGGAATGGCTTGCAGAGGCAAATCAAAAGTGTGCAATAATTTCAGTGTTCAACTTTTGTGTCATGTGAATTTGCACCATAGACCATCTGTTGATCCTAGAAAGATCGGAGAGATTTGAAGAACATCATATCATAATGTGATAGTCATGTCATAGGTAATACTATTCATTTCACAACATTTTCAATTACAGTAACGGTGGGACAACACTTCTTGATTGGACAGAACCCCAGCAACAGTTCAATGTCATGTCCTATTTCTATTTTGTACTTCTCTCAGCAGTGTCCTTGATAGAAGACGATGGAGCGCCTATCCAGCACAAACTCCAGTTGGAAATGGTGGCATTGTAGGATGAAGAATGAGGAGGAGGAGGAAATCAACCTGTCAAAGTGGGTGTTTTCAATGAAGCCAAAGGCCAGTTAGCCATTTTCGGCACTTCCCTGTAGCTAACATCAACACAAGCCCAGAGCGTCACCATCATTGGTGAAACAACCAATCACAGCAGGGTAGAGTTTAGTGCTCTCCTCCAGCTGATCCAATCCTGCACCACCTCACCTTTAGACATCTGCTGTATAAACTGTAAATGACAGAGAGAGGGTGGGACAACACCTTGTTTCCTACCCATTATCTGAAATGTTGTGTTTTGTGAAAAGGTGGAGTTTTGACCCTCAAGGCCACCGTATAAGAGGCCTCTGGGCTATATGCATATATGGACTAATTTGTAGTGAAGTGAGCGTGACGGCATGAATGTACTACCAACCTGAAGACAGTCAGCAAATCAGTGCTGAGCGTAGCAGCTGATGTTCGCTCTGAGGTGCATTTAAATGGTGATGCTACCGCTTAACTCAGGAAAAACTGAACAAACTCCACAGTCACCGACTATGAATCAGAAAAATTATTTGCAATTTCCCCCTTTTCCAGCAGCGCCTGTCTCAAAAGGACACATTAGTGAACACTTGCTGAGCCACATTATGATCTGTCCACTTGACACACAGAGCACTCCAACAGTCGGAGAGGGTGTTATCCGAATACTAGTAAAAGTAAAATGGTCTGAATTAGATTAATTTAGATAGATTTAATTTCATGTAGGTTCTGTATACAAATAAACATTGTGAGCTGCAATTGAATGGGGGGGTGAAAAACATACATCTGTAAAATCCGAAATCAGAGCACTACATATGAGGATGCAGCACAAGCATAATTCAATAACTTTGAATTAGCTCCTACGCTGTCGCCTGGTTATGGCTGCAAACCTCATCTCAGATGTGTGTCGGAGAAATCACTTCCTCACCTTTGCTCACGCACTTGCATCAGTTCTCCCTGGTTGGTTTGCTGATGGACTGCACCCTCGCCATGCCAGGCACGCGCGCTTGTGCAGACACACCCACGACAAAAACGTCACGTGACATGATTGAGTTGCACACTCTCACTGAGCCTCACATGCACACACCCACACCAACTACAAGACATCTTCTGAATGTGAGCGCAATTTTAGTGAGGGTTAATGATTTCATCACGCCATCATAGCAGCTCATTGGAATGCCTGTCAGATCCCAATTCATTTGCAGTGATGAACCCTAAAAGCATGCGTACGCACTCATGTACCCACAAGCAGCCACGCACACACTTTTCTGTATTTATCAAGCATATCATTTGTGGGGAGTATCATGTGAGAGGAAGTCTGGCAGCCTGATTCATGGCCAGATATTCATGGGAATCGTTTTAGTAGACAGCTACGGGTCTGATCCCCCCCTGCCACCCAACACACACACACACAAAACCAAGAGTGGCACAATGTACATCTCTGAGCAGACCATCAGTGGTTGTAAAACTGTAGAGTCGTAATGTTCCCCAGCCTTGGGGGCTTATTAGGAGGCATAAAAGCTGCATGCTACCTTCATTCATATTCTCCATAAACACCCTGCCACATCACAGCTTTTTTCTTTTTTCTGCTTTCCGACTCTGGGCAGTTGGAAAATATAAGTCTCTGCGCCACTATTTTGTGCTGCATGATTGATTTGCAAAATAGGCCTGTACTGGAAATGTATCTGAATAAGGCTAGGATTTGCCTCTGTGTGTAAGTGCAAATTGCAGTGTCAGATCTCCGTGTGGATGTTGTTTGTCAGGCGTAAACTCAGCATGGCGGCAATTTTTATTCCTCTCTTTACACCGATGTCTGTATAATCTGCAAAAATAGGAGCTGTCGTTGATTATAGTCAAGGAGAGAGAAAGGACTGGGCAAATTGACATTTCCAATTTAGAAATTCTGGTGAATAAAAAAGCACATTGTGTCTGAGACAGTTTTCAGTTATAAGAATAGAATTATTCATTCCCCTACGCTGTGCAAAAGTTCAGTGCAGGAGAAATCCACTGCAGCTCAAGTGCAGACAATTACAGGGGCCAGTGTGCCGTTGTTGGGAATCTGATTTTGAGAGAGTATTATCTGGGTTTGAAAACAGGGCCAGGCCACTGAGATCACACCTCTTATCTCCTGCGTGCGGTGGTATTGAAGACAGCCTGAATCACATCTACAGCCTCTTTCCCAATTCAAATCAAATGGCTGGTTCAACTTAGAACTAGGTCGCTTGCATTACATGACAGTCAGTGGGGAGGCAGAGAAAGTTAGTTTGTGTATGTGGGTGTGTTTTGGCTGAATAATGCGTGCAAGATCCTGGAGACGAAATAGGCATGAGGTAAAAAAAAAAAAAAAATGGAGGATATGAAAAACGGAGATATGGAGGGAAAAAAACAGGGAGATGGGTTGAAGAGAAAGTGAGTCTATTGTGTTGGGAATGAGCTACTCTGAAGCTACAAGTCATTTGGTTGCACCTCCCCTTCGCCACTGCCCCCCCCCCCACCCATCTCCCTCCTCATCCTTGCAGCACAGGAACATCTGGCTTTAAAGCAGCCCAATAAAAGAGCCACTGGGAGGCGAAGAGTGAGCGAGAGAAAAGGTGTGAGAGAATGTGTGAAGGATAGATAAGATAGCGGAAGATGCAGCGATACAGAGGCGGCGGAAAAGACAGTGAGACTGTGTAAGAGTGTGCTCGGGGGCTGTCATAACTGCAGAGCTGGGCCCCTTCAAATGACATCCTTCACCAAATCATATTTCACACGTGGCTACAAAAGGCCACACCGCATTTATTCTGGGTTCAGACTCTGTCCTGCCAAAAAAAATGGCCACTCGCTAGCTGTGTGTCGACAATTACGGTGTGTAATAAAAGATACTGTCAAGCTACAGCTACTTTTGCATGTGGGTGTTGTCACTTATTCAAAAGAAACTCCATTTGCATGTATATAAAAGAGGTGATAAGTCAGAACAGACCCTGTTGTACATACTGTGGAGATAAACCCACCTGACCTTATAGTTTCAACTACTTTTCCCAGAACACAGTATACTTGTAAAATCATATCCAAATGCACCTTAGTAAGTTGTACAAAAACTGAACATTTCCTTATAACAGAACCTTTCGGAAAAAGAGAGATATAAAAAATACATTCTTGAAAGTATTTGAATTATAGAGATTTTTGGTCGCAATCTCTTCAGCAGTGCATGATGGTGCTTGCCCATCAAAATGACTGAATTTTAAGAGAAACAGTATCCTCATCTTTCTTTGCGGCGGTACAACCATGGAGACCAAAATGCCTCAAAAAAAAAGAAAAAAACACGGAGTCGATGGTAGTGGCTAGGCTGTGTGGCTGACAGAATGACAGGTATTCTTGACAGCTACCTGTCAAGCAGGTGGAGTGTCGCACTCAAGTCACAGTGTGATCACTGTCATTTGCAATGCTGAGCAGGTTTATGTAAGGTGTTGTAGGTAAACCAGGCAGGCTGATGTCAAGAATTCAAACTGATGTGAGGCCACCGATTTAATAATCTTTCCAAGAAAACAGCAGCCAAAGAAAAAAAAAAAATCTAGAATCATGTATATTAATATAGAGTCCAGACAAGCTTCAAAATAGCAGATAAAAAGATGACAGTATCCATGAAAGTGCAATAAGTATGTGACACCTAGTCATTTTTCCCCAATTGCATCATGTGCTTGGAAATTCTTGAAATCCAACAGGCAGGGAGCAACAGATTTCATTTGCATTGGTGCTCTGTGCCTCAACAATCCCTGCTCCCAAAGTAGGTCAGCACGAATCGGCGCCTCCGAAAATAATAACAAAAGGTGAGCCCCCTCGCTCTCTCAGGGGTGAACGCGCCGCTTTCGTGCGACTCAGATGCTTCCACCGCGAAATGTGCCGTATCAGCACTCTCTAAATCTGTAGGCATTATACTGGGCCATATTAAGGCACAATATTGCATTCAGTATGCGAAGGCGCTCAGCAGCCATTGTAAAAATTTTAACAAGACAATAGTGGATACACACACACATTGTAAATATGCAGAGTTTTGTTAGAAGGCACTGGAGTTGAAATTGTAATGATGTTAGTGTGTGACGGGGGCTGCCGCGAAGACTGAGTGTGCTGCTATAGCCTCATCCTTTTTCATCAGTGTGTTTTCCCAACCCGAAAAGTGAGTTGGAAAACACAGTCTATTCCTTTGGGGGTGTGTAGCTTTGAGCAAAGAGCACTTCATCTACAGGAGTAAGTCAGGGCACTGTGTATCACCTCAGCACAGGCACTGTCCTCACACACACATACACACACAATTACACTACCGCATGTCCTCTCTTACTCCCAGATTCAGACAGAAATACAACATGCCCGTCCTTTTTTTGCTTCTAATTCTCTCACAGACACACGCGCGCTCCCTCTGTCAGTATTTGAACAGTACTTTCAATGTCCAGAGACCGAGCTTCATACACAGTTAATGTCTCTGCTGTCCAGATGATTAACGTTGCACAATTCACATTCCCAAATGTTGCCCAAATTCCACTCTCCTCCCGCTTCACCTTCTGTGTTGAGCTCACCCCTGGGCTTCAGGTAAAAATAGCCGCTCCACCCTGTTCCTCTCTGCCGTCACACAGCCTGCTGTGCCTCCACTGGGATATCGGACCTGGACGAAATAGATTTGCTTGAGAGAAAGGCTTACACGTGTGAGAAAATACAATTCACTACAGAATTTGGCATTTTCGGAGTGCGCATACATTCAAGCTGTCACTTTTTATTATGAATATGAACTACAGTTCAAGCATGGGCAATATTAAATATTCAATTTGTAATGACCTGTTCAAATTCAAAATTGAGTGTTTAAGTGCAGCAGGACGTGCCTCATTCTAGCTACAAAGCAGCACAAAACACCTTTGGAAATTAAAGATAGGACTGTCAACATTGTAAAATGCACCTGCCTCATAATAATGTCAACTGATCTATAATTTTACAATGTAGTTTAGGACTACACGGGTTACATTCAGATTAATAATGATAAATAACATCTTAGTTCTAACTTTGTTTTTGAACAAGTGACAGATCTAGCATGTATATTTTTTGTGCAAAACAAAAGAGTCAAGTGAAACTTAACATGCTAATACACAACATTTTCATCAAGATCATGGCACCACAAAGCAGAGCTATAGAATAGCTTTTTGTTCTTAAAGTACAAGTTCAGACATTTAACCACCATTAAAACAATACTCATACGTACCTATATGTACAATTACTAGTTGCTGCGATGCTCCTCTTGTCCTCCCAATGTGTTTTCCAGTGTCCAATAAGATAGGAGAGAAACTAGGCAAATGTGCTTATCCATGTTAATCCAAAGCTACATGAGGCTTCAGCAGTCTTGAGCTATAAGTGGGTATTTTTCAAAGTTACAGTCTTTGTAGACTGAAATTCCCTCTCTGCGCTACTGCTCCTACACTGCTCAGCAAGACAAGATTGTCCTGGGAAACTCAAAGAGGGAATATTGTACTAAGAACAGTTCATCTTTCTTTAATTCAAATGCTGAATCTCATATTAGCTTCAGTAGAACTTCAGAATGTAGTTTTGCAAAGGACTGTAGATTCTGTCTCCGATCTGTTACTAGGAGGAGAAAGGTTACAGCAACCAGGACTTCTTCCAATGTACATGTTGGCATGCGAGTATTGTGTTACAATAAACTTGAAGAAATGTGAACCCATCCTTTAACACCTGCATGATGCATACACTTAAAAAGGTTTCGATACCCACTGGTCCTAAAACAGGCCCTGGCCCTGGTTTGGCCCATTAACTTATTTAGAAGTTGTTGGAGCACCTACAAACAAACCAGTGAGGTGCAAGCTTACAGAGCGGCATTGCTCTGCAGACGGGTGGGCTGACTGTCAGGTTCTCAGACGATATTTGCAGTTCAAGCACGCATAATGGATAACAGAGCTTTAACCTTGAATAGAAACTTCTAAAAATTTGACATGTAATGAGAACATTCAACACACCGTCTTGTTAATGTGTTAGCCCCAAGCATCCGATAAGGTGATATACATCAAAGCTTGTTTCTTAGAGTTTATTTAGGAGTCCTTCTGCCTCCAGTCTGCCACTGATCACTTAATACAACTTAAAGTAACTCAGTCAGAATTTACCTTTTGACAAGTGATGCAACACAGCTTTGGGAACGCTCCCAGAATCCTTAGTTGCCATGTCAGTGATAGGACTGGATGTGAAGTTGTTGCCTGTGGCCAGAATGCACACATTAGGAGTGAGTGGAAGCTCTCCAGCATGGCATATCTCTTTATGTAATGCAATAGCATCTGCTGAAGGCGTTGACATAATCCCAGAACTGAGCCATCCTGTCGGCATGCCAACAAGTCCGCAGACAAGGGATCTAAAAAGGGAGTCTGCAACAACCAGCCAAACGAGCAAAGAGAGGAGAACAAATGTTGGGTAGAAGCTGATAGCTGGTCCACATTGCTCAAAACTTCTCATCTCATTGGAATTTTATAGTGACGATATAGAATTATTGAATCTTGTTTGTCAAACAGGGTTAAAACCAACCTGCCTTGCGGGAACACTGCAACCCAAATGTTTGTCCCAACTCTTTTCTCTGCTCAGCACTTACAGACTGAGGGTATAATAACGCCAGAGCAAATGCAAGTGGAGGGTTTTGAAAAAATAAAAGCAAAAATTTGAATTGAACCCCTCAGTGAAATCAGGGAAAGCAGTAATTCAAGACCAAACAAACAACAGGGGACTTGAATAACTGACACAAAATTTCCAATTAAGCCACACAAATCTGCAAAACAGTGCCTCGCCCTGTGTGAGGCTACCCACAGCGGGAAAAATCACATAAATGCAGAACTTACTTAGAGGTCTTGATCATGTGGGGTTTTCCAGCATGCAAATGATGTGCGAGATAAGACATGTCATGCTTCTGTTTAATATGGAATTATGAAGGGAAAGCATAAGGCGCAAGCTAAGCTTGATTATTAACTTCTCCTGTGCAGAACTGGGTAGTGTGTCCTATCAGCTGTGCTGTGTGCATGTGGGCATATTGCCACTCTCCAATCAACGCTGATTGAGCCCAGGTGCAGGTTTGTCCTTCCAAGAGCTACGGAGCTGAATCGATACCAATTCACCCACCAAATTTGTTCACGCTCGCAACAAAACTCTTGAATTACAGTATGTCGCGTTTTTATATCCAAACGGTGTCAAATTTACAATGCAGACATAGTGTGCTGTGCTCACGTATCTGCGCCGAGCACTGTGTGTCCTGTCTTGTCCTTTAGCAGCGAATGTTAGATCCTGTTGTCCTTGTATCATGTGTCTGCATTCAATCCAGCCTACGCCTGGCTGCACCAGCGTCACCCACAAATTCCTGCATGTGATTATACTTGGCGGAACAAGTGATTCTGGTGTGCACTATGTATATATCCCAAAAGTAAATATCAATCGGCACTTACTTATAAAAATGCTCTTCTTGGAACAAGCATGTGACCAACATTTAACATTAAAAGCTTTCATAACATACTCACAAGACAAATTACTCACGACTATAACAATATTGCCTGTGTTTTTCCACTTTTTCATATACTGACATACGTCCACAGCTTCTACAGGTCTAGTCAGAGCAGTAGAATTGCTCCTCAATTATCATGACAAACTGGCTTGTGGCATTTAAAAATAAGCATTCATGAAATGTGAAGACTTCCCACAAACTTCCCTTTGTCCTACAACTTATTGCCCTGTCTCTCTTTAACAAGAAGCAGGCGTGCTTGGATGGAAGAATGGTTCTGTCCTTCACACTGTCTGATTTGCTTAGGAAAGGCGCTCACGTCTAATACTAATCTGAACGACAGCAGTGGAAATCTTGGCTCAGTTTCAGAGGCTAGATTGGGCCTGGCCCAATGACCTTCTCTAAGAGAACATGGAAAGTTTGCCGGCTCAATATGTCACAGCCAGCATGAGCTTAGAAAGAGAACAAGAAAGGAGTGATTAAATGGGTTAGATCCGTGGCTGGCTTTGGTAGATGTCAGGAGGAGTGCAGCTCTGGTTGTACTATGAGATTATCGGAAATTGTATCATCATGGACGCATCCAACTTTACAGAGCAGAGAATCAGAGAAAAAAAAAAAAGACAATTTCTAAATCCAAAAATATTTCACTCTGGACTTTAGAGGTGAGTTTTGTTTTCTGTATTCAGCTCCAGAGTTCGGTTCAATTTGTATGAGTGCAACAAGTCTAACACATCAGTAGCGATCAATATAACCAGCCCAACATTATAAGAAAAGACAAAGCTATCATTCTGTTAGGAGCCAGACTCAAGAAATTCCCTTTTAGGCATCCTGCTGGATAACAGCAGATCCCATCCACTGAAAGTCACTGCTTCACTGACATAAACAACTGATAATGCAGAAATTGGACATTTCTTAAGGCATAATTATAGCAACTGAAGTAAGTTTAAAGCAAATTAGCCTCACAGGAAGTTGAAACAAAGTGTTAAAACGGGGTTAATTGAATTGTAAGCCTTGTCACAGAAGATTACCAAGTCCAAGAAACACCACTTTAATTGCGTTATTACCATGTGGATTAAGGCATGGGGTATTTTTGCCCAGTAATTATAGCTTGACTGTCCGTGCATTTTAATGCACTTAAGTCAGGACGATTTGGGCTGAGATTTTTGACAGTCCAAACAGAGGAAAGTTCCATTACAAGATGTGTCTGTAATGCTTTGGGATAACACTGGCATTTCAGCTTTAATGGTGCCCACAAAATAAGGATTAAAAAGATATATGGTGATAACGAGTAATTAATTTGACAGGACATCGCCTTGATTTGATGCTATTTCTGTATCAGAGGAGAGAATCAGAGGGGCTGAAATTCATTTTTTCTGTTTTCAGATTGGATGTCAGCCATGGAAACTCAGCTTTGGTATTTGTGTAGGTATTTAAAATAGCAGTCAAATATTGGTTACATCACAGAGTATAAATATTAGCCATGCTAGTTGCATAGCTCTATGGAAACATCTGAATTACTGTTGAATGGGTATTTGGTGGTCTGCTGAGTTATCCTCTTACGGCACCAGCAGCTCAGAGTTTACACTCATCTTGTGAATCAGCATCTACTGGATGGATTGGGACAAAGGTTGTCGCAGGCGTTCATGGTTCCCAGATGATGAATCCTAAAGACCAAATACCTGCAAAACCAATCACATCCCTCATCCATCCACATCCATCAGCCTCTGCTGTACTGTTTTAAATGCTAATTAGCAAAATAACATGGTAACAGGCTAAACTAAGATGGTGAATATGGTAAACAACATACCTGATGAACAGCATGTCGTCATTGTGAGCATATTAGCATGTTGATGGTAGCATTTAGATTTGCCTGCCTACAGCCTCACAGAGAAGACAGCGTGGAGGTCGACTGTTGGTCTGTTTAACTGACCTGAAGGCCTCTCAGCCATGTTTTTGTTGCTGCACAAATGAACCTATTTTTTGCTGCTTTAACTGCTGAGGATTTATTTTATTTCTCAGATGGATTTCTCTTTCAAAGAAGCTGAGGTTTTTAACTGGAGAGTTAATGTCACTGGCAATGTGTATCTGTTTTCTGCTTTGAAATGATAAAAAGCACAGACAGCATCAAACCTCTTCTTTTGAAACTTTATTGATCTCCTGTTGCTATCCGCTTCCTACACTCCATATCTTCTGCCCTCAGCTAAATGTGACTATTCAGCCTATGCAGCGAGCTAAACATAAATGGCTTCAGTAAGCACTCAGGAGACCGTGTAACATTCTTCAGATGCTTTACTGATGTACCATTTGTATTATTCCCTTTTTCTTTTTTGTAAAACTGTAATAACAGAAACAGAATACAGAGAGTTTAGATTCAGTAGAAATGCATAGGAAACACACTAAACATCATTGCCACATGCACATAACCGATCCCAAGTCATAACCTTAGCAACAGATGGATATAGTACGTGAAATAGCATGCTAAATGCTATACGCTACTATGATTTGTGCTAACAGGCAAGTCAGAGCTAACGGCTAGCTAACAATAATTGCCATACTAAGTGACAACTGACTCCATAGACATGTAAGAAGACAACTGCTTACTGAATAAGGCACTAATATACATCAACAATAAGTCATTTCATTTCAAACTTACAGATTATGCCATTTCAAGGGGTAACGGCTGAATGAGTCAACGGACACACCAGAACTTTCCTTCCATGACGTTTCAGTCTCTCAAGCGCACGCACTCGCTACTTCCGCTATATGACCACTAGGTGGCAGCGCTTACCACGGTCAATGTATTCCCAATAAAGACACATTTGCTAGATTAATTATTGGACAAAAAACTATGAACTGTCTTATAACAAACTCTCTGAACTGATATGAGGGACAGAATACTCCCCGTCTGACATCTGTAAGATGTCACATTAACAAACCGAACACACTCTTATCATAGGATATGAGTCTTTCAGGTGTGGTCCTTCGAAACCAGCAAGATGACTTCGCTAATGGGTCTCAAGTATAGTCTCTGTTCGCCGTTGCGGATAACCTTGACCTCGATCTTCCTTACTCTGTTGTCCTGACTGGGGAAAGTCTTTGATACCAGCCCGAGAGGCCAATCATTCCTGTTCTCTAGCCCATCTTTGAGCAAGA
The DNA here is from genome assembly GCF_042242105.1 of Pempheris klunzingeri. Taxonomy (NCBI): domain Eukaryota; kingdom Metazoa; phylum Chordata; class Actinopteri; order Acropomatiformes; family Pempheridae; genus Pempheris; species Pempheris klunzingeri. The sequence goes on from NC_092034.1 coordinate 10,632,482, forward strand.
CAACATCTCCGACTTGTAGATTGGGTTTTGGCGTCCTCCACTTTCGACGACCTTGTAGTCCACTGAGGTACTCTCTCTTCCACCGTCCCCAGAAGACGTTGGCCAGGTACTGTACACGCCTCCATTGAGCTCTAAACAGATAGTGGTCGTTGAACTGTCCTGGTGGTACTGGAGGCGTGTCAACTTTTTGTGTGAGCAGCATGGCAGGAGTGAGAATCTCAGGATGCTCTGGGTCAGTGGAAACTGTCGTAAGTGGCCTTGCATTAATTATCGCAGTGACTTCCGCAAGGAATGTCACTAACACCTCGTGTGTGAGCTTTGCGTTTCCACGCTGCAGCAGCATTGCATCTAGGATCCGTCGACTAACGCCGATCATGCGTTCCCAAGATCCGCCCATGTGTGAGGCATGTGGGGGGTTAAACTTCCACTCGCAGCCACTGTCTCCAAGATAAGTGTTGATCTTGTTGTTATTACAGCCCTTTTTGTCAATTTGGAGTTCTCTGCAAGCGCTCACAAAGTTTGTGCCACAGTCAGATCTGAGCAGTTTGACAGCACCTCGGATGGCAAAGAAGCGGCGCAGTGCATTTATGAAAGACGAAGTATCCATTGATTCTATTACTTCAATGTGTATGGCACGGGTGCTCATACATGTGAAGATGACTGCCCATCTCTTGGCCTCTGCTTGACCGCCTCTTGTTTTTCTGACTGTGACAGGCCATGGACCAAAAACATCTAGGCCCACACACGTGAAAGGAGGGCCTGCACTCGTTCTGTCTTCTGGTAGATCTGACATGATCTGTTCTTGTTGCTTGCCTCTTAATCTGCGGCATGTGACGCAGTTGAAGATAACACTACTGATGGCTCTCTTCCCACCCACTATCCAAAAACCTGCAGCTCTGATAGCGCCTTCAGTGAAGTGTCTGCCCTGGTGGTGTACTTGTGCATGAAAGTGTCTGATTATGAGCTGACTTATGTGGTGTTTACTGGGAATGAGCACAGGGTGTTTGTCGTTTGTTGTCAGTTGAGCTTTTGTTAGCCGACCACCGACTCTAAGAACAGCGTTTAGGTCTATGAATGGGCTTAACTTGCTAAGTGGGCTTTGTTTGTGGACGGACTCACCCTGTTCCATGTGCCTGATGTCATCTGCATATACCTCTCTTTGTACTGCACGAACAATGGTGACTTTGGCCCGCTGAAGTTGTTCTTCAGTGATGTGCTTGTTACATTTGTGCCATCTGTGACATGCGCTCTCCGGAGCACCTTTAAAAGACATGGCAATGTGCAGCAGCCTGGCGACAGCTTTTAACAGATGACTCCAATTGGAGAATCTTTGAAACCTTGCAGTTCCGAGCTTGCCTTTTGACAGGGACGTGGCACAGGATACAATCTCCGGACGCAGTTCAGTGTCGTTTTCAGGGTTAATGAGGTTGAAGGACTCTTCCAGTATTTGACCTTGGCCCGAGTCAGCAAGGAAGGCGGGTCCGCTGAGCCATGTAAAGTGGGACAGATGCTCGGCGGACAGTGCTCGTGTGGCATGATCGGCTGGGTTTAGATGTGTGGGTACATAGTGCCATTGGTGGGTCTGGGTAGAACGTCTAATGCGCTCTACACGGTTATGGACATACACATAAAAGCGTCTCTTTTCGTTGAAAATGTAGCCGAGTACTACTTTAGAGTCTGTGTAGAAGTTTACCTCGTCTATTGTGGTGTCGAGCTCTTCCTGGACCATATCTGCCACTTCCACAGCCAGCACAGCGGCACAGAGTTCTAGTCTGGGAATGGTGATATCTGGTTTAGGAGCCAGCCTGGCCTTGCCAAGGAGAAAGCCAACTTCACTGTGTCCACTAGCGGCTGTGAGTTTCAGATAGGCAACGGCCCCTACAGCTTTTGTGGATGCGTCACAGAAAACATGCATTTCCTTTCTTTGAGCCTCAGATAGTGACATGGATGTATACATACGGGGAATCTTGAGTTGTCGTAGGTGCGTTAGAGAGTCTTTCCATTTTTGCCATTTCTCCTGTTTCTCTTTTGGTAGTGGGGCATCCCACTCGCTTATGTCAGTTGAAATCTCCCTCAGGATGGAGCGGCCTTCAATGCTGACTGGCACAGCGAAGCCAAGTGGATCATATAAACTGTTGATGACTGACAGTACGCCGCGTTTGGTGAAAGGCTTGTCAGTGATTTCGTTTTGAAACGAGAATTGGTCAGTGGACAGGTCCCAGCCCAGACCAAGGCTGCGTTGCATGGGCGGGGAGTGTTGTCCGAGTTCGAGTTCCCGCAGGCCTGCAGCTAGATCTTCACCTGGGAAGGCACTGGTGACTACAGGACTGTTGGACGAAATCTTGTGAAGTCGGATGTTAGACTGAGCCAGCATTTTTTGTGTTCTGTGAAGAACGTCGATCGCCTGCATTTCAGAGGCGAATGACTTTAGCCCGTCATCTACATAAAAATGGCGCTCGATAAATTCTCTCACATCACTGCCGTATTCTCTCTCTCCTTCCACAGCAGTTCTCTTGAGTCCATAAATGGCAACTGAGGGTGATGGGCAATTTCCAAACACATGGACTGTCATTCGAAACTCGACCACTTCTCCATCCAGGTCGTGATCACCGAACCACAGAAAGCGCAGATAATCACGATGGTCCTCTCTGACCATGAAGTTGTGAAACATTTGCTCCACATCAGCCATCACAGCATGTAGGTCACTTCTGAAGCGGAGGAGCACACCCACAAGACTGTTGTTAAGATCTGGACCTTTGAACAGCACTTGGTTGAGAGACACATTTTCATACTGGGCACTTGAATCAAAGACTATTCTGATTTTAGCTGGCTTTTGGGGGTGGTAAACACCAAAGTGTGGGAGATACCAGCGTTCCTGATGGGGTTTGAGTGGAGGAGCCCTTTCTGCGTGTCCTTTATCGAAGATCTTTTCCATAAACTCCACGTAATGTTCTTTCATCTCTGGCTTTCTCTTTAATGTCTTACGTAGCGACATGAGGCGGTTGAGAGCCTGCTCTCTGTTGTTAGGTAAGCGTTGTTGATAGTGATGAAAAGGCAGTGGAGCCACCCAGTTATTTGCCTCATCTTTAGCAAACTCACTGTGCATGATGTTCAGAAATGACTCGTCTTCTGCAGAGAGTGCCAGTTTATCATCATCAGTTGTTTGCTTGAAGATGTGTTTGCCCAGCTCATCTTTGGCTTGTGTGCCCTCAAAACAGGGACATTCTTCTGTGAACTTTACCTTTGTGTAGATTTTGTTTTCACAGGAAGAGAGGAAACTGGGGCGGCCATTGTCGAGTATGTTTGTCTTGTAAGAGTTCATTGTGGGCCTGTGGGCTCCTGAGAGGCAGACGTCTCCGATGATTGCCCACCCAAGATCGAGCTGTTGGGCATAAGGTGCTTCATTGGGGCCGTTTACCTGGCGGCGAACCTTGTGCGCCCGAATTATGTCTCGGCCTAGGAGGAGGAGAATATCAGCTGATGGATCGAGTGGCGGTATTTGTGCAGCTACATGAGATAGATGAGAGTGAGCAGCTGCAGCTTCCGGGGTAGGTATCTCGCTCCTATTGTCTGGAATCTGGTTACATTCGGTGAGTGTTGGCAGTGGCATTGACACTTTTCCATTAACACCCTCGATGACAAAACCATGAGCTCTGCGCCCCATTTTCTCCATTGTACCAGAGCATGTTTTCATTGTGTATGGGAAGGCCTCGCCATGTAGACCAAACATATCAAAAAAGTGGGAACGAGCCAGTGATACATTACTTTGATCGTCTAAAACTGCGTACATCCTCCTTTTCTTTTCAGGGGCTGAGCTGGGGTACACATTTACCAGGCAAATTTTAGAACAAGACTTTCCTTGTAGTCCTTGTCCACATACCTCAGTGCAGTTGGATGTGGTCACCGTGGGGCTGGGGGTACCTGACTCCCCGCCATGCGCCTCTGGTGGAGTGTCAGGGTCTGTAATTGTCCATGGGGGTGGCCCAGCATGCATGGCGGAAATGTGTGTGTCGCTGTTGCACTCTAAACAGTGAATAACGGCTTTACAGTCCTTGGCCCTGTGGTCTGTTGATGAGAGACACTTGTAGCAGATTGAGAGCTCCTTGAGTAGACCTCTCCTCTCATCCAGCGTCTTCATTCTAAACCCTCTACATTTTGCGAGTGAATGTGGCTTCTTGTGCACTGGACACTGTTTGTTGGGGTCAAGAGAATGAGCATTTAACTTATTGTTGGGTGCACCAACTTGTGTTTTGTTTGCTGTGATTGGGGCTCTGAACCGTGTTTGTCTCACTAGTGGCTTGTCCACCTTCACGTGTGCAGTGCTGTAGTTTTGTAGCATGAAGCTGGGGTCTGTTTTCATTTCAGCGTGGCTGTTCACAAACTGGACAAAGTAGGAGAAAGGCGGATAGTGAACCTTATGTTCTTTCTTATATTTTGACCCTTGTTTGACCCACGACTCCTGCAGGCCGTATGGGAGCTTTTCCACGATAGGATTTATTCCTCTTGGAGTGTCGAGAAAGGTGAGTCCTGGCAGATATCCTTCTTTCTTTGCTATTTCAAGCTCTAGAAGGAGGTCGGCAAGCTCTTGTAGGAGGTGGGCGTCTTTCGGAGCAACTCTGGGAAAGCTTTCCAGGCGTTTGAACAGAGAAGCTTCGATTACTTCTGATGAGCCATAATTCCTGTCCAGCCTTTCCCATAAAAGCTGAAGACCTGCTTCTGAATTGTTAACATGAACAGCTCTGATTCTCAGGGCGTGCTGGAGAGACTCACCGCTGAGCCATTTGGTGAGTAAATCAAGCTCTTCACTGTATTTCAGGTTTAAATCTTCAGTGGCATTTTGAAACATAGATTTCCATGCTATATAAGTCTCTGGCCTATTGTTGAAAACTGTGAGCCCTGCTGTCAGAAGGTCACGACGTGAGAGGAGAGCAGCAAGGTCTGATATGTTAGTTTGTCGATGTGGTGATGGAGATGGGATATTATCCACTCCAATATGACTGGACGAATGAGGTGGTGGAAGGTTGGCAGGGTCACTTGCATATGCAACTGCTGTTAGCGTGCTTGGCCCCATGATGTGAGTGTTGTCTACATCACATTTTTGTCCTTTATTGTGCTTTACCTCACCTTTCATATTTGTGTCATTGGGGAAGTGGGTATTTACATATTCTTGAGTGCGGCTGACAGCCACGCCCATTGTAGCAGGAAAGTTCTTGTCTGGTAGCTCCACAGACTCTGCTTGGTCCAGAACCGCAGCTTCTAAGACCCTCGCTGCTGCGAGCGCTGCTTCAGCCTCTCCCTCTTGCCTCAGGGCGTTCAGCGATGCCTCCATTCGGGCCCTCTCCATCTCGATGCGTGCCTTTTCGACCTCCATGTCTATTTGGCGTTTAGCATAGTCTGCTCTGGCCCGGGCGGCTTCAGCGTTGGCTCGTGCTTGTGCTGCAGCTAGGCTAGCTGCTGAGCTACTTGACCGGCGTGATGCAGTCGATCTGCACTCTGATCTTACTTCCAGTTGGGAAAGCTGTGAGGTGTCTCCGTGGTTGGACATGTCTGCTGTCGCTGGAGTGGTGTCTCAGGACCCCGACGATGCACTTGAAGTGTAGATAATCTTTTTACTCTTCTGCCCTCAGCTAAATGTGACTATTCAGCCTATGCAGCGAGCTAAACATAAATGGCTTCAGTAAGCACTCAGGAGACCGTGTAACATTCTTCAGATGCTTTACTGATGTACCATTTGTATTATTCCCTTTTTCTTTTTTGTAAAACTGTAATAACAGAAACAGAATACAGAGAGTTTAGATTCAGTAGAAATGCATAGGAAACACACTAAACATCATTGCCACATGCACATAACCGATCCCAAGTCATAACCTTAGCAACAGATGGATATAGTACGTGAAATAGCATGCTAAATGCTATACGCTACTATGATTTGTGCTAACAGGCAAGTCAGAGCTAACGGCTAGCTAACAATAATTGCCATACTAAGTGACAACTGACTCCATAGACATGTAAGAAGACAACTGCTTACTGAATAAGGCACTAATATACATCAACAATAAGTCATTTCATTTCAAACTTACAGATTATGCCATTTCAAGGGGTAACGGCTGAATGAGTCAACGGACACACCAGAACTTTCCTTCCATGACGTTTCAGTCTCTCAAGCGCACGCACTCGCTACTTCCGCTATATGACCACTAGGTGGCAGCGCTTACCACGGTCAATGTATTCCCAATAAAGACACATTTGCTAGATTAATTATTGGACAAAAAACTATGAACTGTCTTATAACAAACTCTCTGAACTGATATGAGGGACAGAATACCATATGTTGGTCAGATTACAGGAGCAGCCACACGGACTTTGTCTGTTGCTCAACAGCACTACAGTGCAGATGTTTCCAGACCCTGGAATTTGATCACAGCCCTCCAATTAAGCAGTGGTCTCTCCTCTTTCTCCTACTTCTCACATTCATAATTTCAACAGCCAGGGAACCCAGGACAGTTTCAGAATATCATTAGCCTAATGGACAGGAGCGCAGGATGGCAAGAATGAATGATTGCATTAGGGAGCCATTTGCTGCAGACTGTACATTGACATAAATAGCACAAACAAACAATAATTGTCCATGTGGCCATTCTACTGTATTGTGATGGCTAGCTGTGTGATGCATGGGTTCAAGCCGGGGTCTGAGAGAGGGGGGAGAGATGCTCTCCTCAGCCCTTGTGTTGGAGTGAGTGGGTTGGGTGGGGGCTAAGTAGCTGGGAACTGGATTTAGACACAACTCCACAATCCACCAGGACCACTCTGAAAAAAATACAAGGAGCAGAGAAGACTGAGAGGGAGAGAGCACTCAGCTTTTCTTTCTTCCCAAGTCATCTTTTCAAGAACGCTCGAATGGAGCCATTATGAGGCTGAGATACAACTAGTATGGGACAGTTTAGATAACAAGCATCAAAACTAGATAGCTCCAAACTGAGGGTTGGGACCCCCAAAAGTGGTGATGAGCTAAAAAAAAAAAACTGAACAAATGAGCTTTTAATTAGGTCTTTTTTTGGACTTTTCAATAACATTCGGTTACTCCTGTTAAACTCCTGTATGGTGTTACATCCCCAGGCATCTAAAAAATATTAAAATGAAAAATAAATGTCTTAGAGCAGGGGTGTCCAAACATTTTTCACTGAGGGCCACATACAGAAAAACATACAAAGGGCTGGGCCACTCACTAGAAGTGAGCTATATTGCTAACTTTAATCCACTAGAGGTGATTTATATCGCCTCACCTCTAGTGGATTAAAGTTGGCAAAATCAATCAAATGTAAGTAAATTCTGCTTGATAACTGAATATGATTCAAGAAAAAAAAACAGCCTTTCCATTAGTGGGCTTTCATTTATTAGTTGTGGTACAAGCTGGTCTTTGCCTTGTAGGCTCTTGTTCAGTGTGTTCAGGTGATCAGTGAGATCCACTAAAAATGCCCCCCCCCCAGCACCAGCATCAGCATCAGAGAGGGAAGCTTGAAATAGTCTGTGCTAGAGCCCTGGTGCTCGAATTAACAGCCTTACCTCCACTTTCTTGCCCCTCAGCAGACACCGTAGATTCCTTTGCGCTCACCTATCCCAGCTGGAGCCCCATCCATCGTACCTCCACACAGCTCGTCCCATTTAACTCCGATCATGCCAACTACACCTGGCACAGCTTCAAAAACATCCTCACCCGTCGTGGTGCTCTTTAGACTGCTAACATCAAGCAGCTCCTCCGTAATGCAAAAGTGCTCTCATCGCACACCACGTCTGAAACTTTCAACACTAACTTGCTCTCTTACATTTCCTTAATTCGGCCATTTTGGGTCACCTGTAGCAAATTTCTTCTTCGGTTACTCATTTTATAGAGAAGCTGCCTCGTTCAAGACAGTTACTCCACCTAGTGGTGAGACTAAGAAGTACAATACAGTCCAGCGCAAGTTCCATGTGTGGGCCGTGTTCCAATACATTTTTAGAATTTCCTGCAGGCCAATGAAAATTGGACCACAGGCCGCAGTTGGCCCGCGGGCCGTAGTTTGGACACCCCTGTCTTAGAGAATGGAATAACTCTTTGATTAAACTGCTCACAACTCAGCCATTGCTTTTGAAGGTTTAGGCCCACTGATCTAAAGAATGATGGCAGCAGTGAAGTATTTGAGTGAGTTTCTTTGTCTGTGTGTACTGAAGTTTAAGTCATTTTGTAATACAGATCTCATGCTACTTTGTATTTGCAGTACTTGATGTTCTTAATTTAGTCTGTAACAGACTGTAAACGACCCATTTGTATGAAGGAAATAAGCATATTTGATTTGTCAGTATTTTGAATGAAGTCATTAAGTATTGCTGTCATGGAAATTATTGTTAATTGTTATTGATGCTACTCCATGATTGCCAAATAATAACCCATGATACGCTGCTCTCATCATCACATTTACATGTTGCTCTCCCCATCAGCTCATTAGCGACGGCGCCGTGACTCCGGGCCTATCAGGATCCGTCTCACCACCTGCACCTTGGAGTCTGGGAGCGAAGGGACAGAGTGTCTGAGGGGTGCCATCACAGCTTTGGCCCAAAGAGCACCGTCGCAGCCTTGTCACGTCGAGTCAGTCCCGCTTCGTCTCTTTCCACTCTCCGTCTTCCTTTTTCGGTCAGGTGATGCGCACACAGAAAAAGCCTGGCCGTCTGCATCCGGAGCCCTAACGTTCTCTGTCAGCTGGCTGTCCCTGCGGTCACAGTGGAGATTGGTCTTTCTGCTGACGTCCCCTCTGTGTGGCACAGAGTTGCCAGCTCCAGCATTCTTAAAGGCCGGCCATGGCCTCAAGGCACAGAAAGCAGGTAAACGTAAGGCCGTCAAGGCAACAAAGATCTGTTACTGAATGATCAGTTGGCCAAATTACCAAATGATTGCCAGTTTCTGATAATTGTGGATGTTCCTATGCTAATCCATCAACAAAATCTATAAGGACACACACACACATCATCACAAATACTAAAACACTGGAATCTTTTAGGTTTCCCTTTTTTGTTGTTCTAATTAATACGCCACGTCTTGGGCACACTTGAGGTAATTAACATTGTTTTTTGCCAGCAACACAGAGCAGATGGTGATTGAAAATAGAGGGATGAGTCGCTCAATCAACCACCATTTGTCTGTAGCCATTAATTATCTAGCGAAGAATACGTTCAGTCCCCAAAGTTGATAGTTTGGGGGGAAGAAGAATACTGTCCTTCTGTTCCTCATTACTCTTTAACAGCAGAAACTGCTGAAACTAGAATGCCGGATAGGGAGATAGTGATTTTAATAGCACAGTCATTATCTTCTCCCATAAGGTGGCATACGATGGAAGGCTGGTAGGAAAAAAAAAAGGCGCTAACAAAGCAGCGTTTCAATAAATGGAAGCCAGGCAACATCTAGTGGCTCATTCTGTTCTGATTCATCAAAGCAAACCACTTTCAGAGATGATGGGACACAATGGACTTTCATTCAAGATGATGGGTCCAGAAACCGCCGCAGGAAATGTTTATTTTTCTTGTGATCAAATGAAAGCCACTGCGTCATGTGACCACTGCCAGAGAACACCACAGGCAATATGACTTAACCAATCATCCCTGGTTTGTACATGCAATCCGACTGGATTAACAGCCTCCTCGCCTGCAGCTATTGCAGTCATGATATCATGATGTTTCAAGATTTGGCTTCTTTGTCCACTTCTGGCAAAGTCTTCTTGGTTTTGCTTCACTCGAGCACTCCAGGAGCGTTGAATTCTGCCTGGCAACAGATTAGTATTAGACACTCAGCTTATATGAAATTTTCTATAAATAAAAGGTTACAAGAGGGCGAGAGAGACAGAAAGCGAAGAGGAGTTTGGGGGATTGAGCAAAGAGAAACCTTGAAGGGACACTAGAGGCAAAAACTCAGCGATGCAGCATCACATCCTGGCATCACACTTCTTTGATGTTATTTTGTCATCGCCAACAGCTCCCTAATCCTACGTCTTGTTTTTATTCTCTCTGCCAGGCTTGTAGTCAGACACAATCAGTGTCACCTCAGCTTAATTATTGTGATAGAATCAAGATGAATGTTGCTGCTTCAACGTCACTTGTTCTCTATTGATACAGAAGGGACATTTGCACTCTTGATGTATCTTGTGCTAGGCTGAGAATTAAAAAAAAAGTGTTCTTGGTAGTAAATTACCGGTAGGATTGCTCATGTTCCACCCCACAGGCTTTAATTAACTAGTCTCAGGTAGTCTAATCTTATTATTAAAGACTGCTTCTTCCACACCCTAACCTGCTTACGTGCTCCTGGCAGGCAGGAGAAGGATGATGCCCTCATAAAACAGCTGCCAAAATTGTGCAGGGTTTTCATTTTCAAGTTGCTCTCCGCTGCTTGGCCACTAAAATACAAACCATTTACACATTCTTGTCACATCGCTGGAAACAAAGGCTGAATAGTGAGTGCCATTTTCAGGGTTTCAACAGCATCCGACACAGCAGCCACAGCTAGATGCCAAATAAAATACAGAGCTACACAACTCAGCGGCAGCATCTCAGTGTTTGTCCCACGGAGAGCCCAGCCCCATCAAACCCCATTATCTCTAAGGCTACCACTTACTTCCAACTGGAGTAGAGATAGCTGCTTATCTAGTGGTTAATAATAAAAAAGACACATAACAGATAAAAAAAGCCATCCTATCGTGATGGAGAGAGAGAGGTGGGAGAGAAAAAGCCGACAGGGAGCAGAGAGATTTCCAGGGACAGTTTCATTCTGCGGAAAGGCCAAGCAGAGGGAGACCTCCCGCTGTAATGCGGCAGCCAAGCCAAAATGAAAGCCAGCCGCTCTCTTCTCCGGGGCTAAACAGCGGCCTTAATAAAAAACACAATCAGACCCCCAACCTTAAAGTTTAATGCACATTCTAACCATATTTCTCTTTGCACCAGTAAAATGGTGGAAGCTCCTGGTGTGATCCAAGTTCCCAGGCTAAGATGTGTGTGTGTGTGTGTGTGTTAAAGAAAAAGAGGGGGGTGTTATAATCATAATGAAGCCCCATTGAATATCAAGCACACCATCAACTCACTATAGCTCGCCATCGTCTTAATGAAATTGTTCCCCCCAACTTTTTAATTAACTTGCAGACTCGTGGTGTGGAGTCAAGTTGTGGACACAGACAAAGACTACAGTGTTCTTTCCCAGGTGATATGAATATCAAAGAGGGAAGTTGCTCTGAATTAAGCTGAGTTTCTTTATTAGGGGAGAAACTTCAGAGAGAGACAGATGTGCTGAGGATGGGCTTGTGTCATTTCTCCTGCGTCAGTCAGCTTTCATTCAACACTTTGATATACAAGCGCAGGAGGGAGGGATGATGAATTTATTGTGAATCCACATTTACAGCACACATTGTTTTCATAACTTTCAAATCTCCCTTTTTAAGAAAAAACTTCAAGGGTGTCTCCTTGATAGTAATCAGAGAGAGCACAAATCATAATCATTTCACAGCGCCGACTGAAAGTGGTACAACAGTGCTTGATGAAGGGACATTCATCACAGGGAAAGGAAGATAATAGGGAAGACATTAAAAAAAAAAGGAGATTTTTTTTCAAACACATTTCCCTTTATTGGCATGGTGAGGCTGATGAGAATTGCACATAAAAAATAAAATTCACAAGAAAGTCGTACAATAGGTAGAACCACAAAGGCATTGGTAAGGACTTGGCAGAAGGCAACGTGGATAGGACACAAACAGGTAACAACCCATAGCGACCCCCTCTCCCCTCCCCCCGAACACACACATTCACCTCCAGAAACACACACACCTGTCTAAAATGACAAACTCACACACACGCGTACATACATTTGCTCGTACACATATTGTCCTTCCAAAAGAAACATGATTACCCAACAAACGTTTAAGCAGTGGCAAAGTCCTCAATAGGTCACATTATTAAAAAGTCCGCCACAGTTGAAATTTGAACCATAAGGTGTTATAATATATTGCTACTCTAGGCAATTTACAAAGCATTTTTTTTAATTACAATGATTAAAGCCACATCTATCAAATGGGACACGACACCATTACCCAAACGCTATACAGACAGCAAAAAAGTAAAACAATGTTTCAAAACACAGGTAAAGGGTTTTTTTTTAATCCTTCCTTCGACCAATTTTTGCCTCTTTGCATCATGAAAATTAGGCTTTTCTTGTCTCCACAGTCAAACTCTATGAAAGGAAGCCTGTGATCAGCAAAGCTTTCATACAAAAGGTTTTTCCTTCCTGTGATGGAAGCTGGTTCTCTCATTACTTGGCTCGCGCTAGAAACGGGATATTAATTGAACCAGAAACCGCAAGGTTACCTTTTATGTCATGTCGACGGCACTGTGATATCTGGACTGTGAGCGGGGGCGATGGTGTGCGGAGGGGCGGCGTGGTGATGGGAAGTAGTGCGGCATGCGATACATTGTTGAGTAGTTTTCTCTAGGCTTATAGAATGTCATTTAAAATCTGCCAGTTAAGACAGCTGAGAGGCAGATATCCAAAGTGGAATATACGTTCCCCACTGTCCTCCTGTAATAGCCATGCACTACACAACAAACAGTTTCAACTCGACACATTTTACACACAGGGTGGGGTTAAGAGTCAGTCACGTTTGCACAGATGTCACAAGGTAATGCGTGCATTACAATCACAGAGACTCAATTACATCTTAAAGGGAAGAGCAGGAGGTGGGAGGAGGACAATCAAGTGTTTACCGCACAGGGCAATGTCACGGTGATGAAATGACAAGACACTGGAATGGAGTCATCCTAGCTACCAGCGACTGGGTAATGGGTCAAGTCCAAAAATCACACAACAATAGGAGCTAAAATACAACTCTGAAAAATAATTTATTGCTTTTTATATAGTTTTTTCTTTCATTAATATTATTATCATTGTTATTATTATTATTAATCATCTTGTAATTATTGTGAATAGTAGTAGTAGTATCATCAATATATATATGTATATATATATATATTGTACATCAAATAGATTTTTAAAAAATTCAGAAAAAGTAAATTGTAAACTTTTGTTTGGCATTCACATAATCAAGCGTGAGTGGAGCGGTGACAACAAGTGTTTACAGTGGTACAACAAAATTCCTGCAAAATCATTTTATTGCTTCATGTTCTGCTTCTGTGTGGAAAGAAAAACCAGCAAACATGCTGCAGATCTGACTAAGAGTGGAGACAGAAATCAGTAAAGTGATGAGGGGCAGACTGCTGGAGTGATTAGCTGAATGTTTTGATTGTTTTGGAAAGGCATAGAAGGTAACATTATCCCCACCAGACCATTTATTGTACACCCTGTCTAGTGATTGTAAATTAAATAACACAAATCAAAGGACAACATAAACAGGAAATAAATTTCATGAGGTACGCCATGTAAAATGGAGTCTATAAATATTCTTGATTCAAATATTAAAATAAATAGATAAATATGTGTTAGTACTGATTTGAAAAGATTTGAATGCAGTATTTTCTTTCACCAAGGTAATCAAAACAAAAACCATACAAAGCATACGTACATGTATATATATATATATATATGTATATATGTATATATATGTTCTGTGATTGCTTCCAAAATAATGAATTGATAAAAAAAAGGGGTACCTTTTTTACAATCATGAAAAACACGTTAAAAATGCATTTTACACTGGTTGTATAAGCAAAAACACTGATTGAGAAACTTTATAAACAGATAAAACTATACATGGTTGACTGTTTTTTTCCCCAATAAAATAACTTAAAAAAGGATGTTTGTTCACATGCTCTTTCAAAATGAGCAGTCGGACATATCTTTTTTTCTTTTTTACAATCATATCATGTCTTCTAAACATCATGTAGGTGTACAATATGTTTTACTGTATTGTAATTACTACAGATCGACATTCTGAATTAAGAAATTTTCTCCTCATTTTTAAAAAAGGCTGCCTTTTACAGTGCATAGCTGTAACAAATAAAGAACTTTATCCGATATGTACATAAAATAAAAATATTCCTTTTTATAATATTTGTAAATACACGGCTACATTTCTCCTTAAAATGTAGACAACAATGTTACCTTGAGAATTTTAACCTCCAAGATACAATTCCCTATACTCTTGTTTGTAATGTAACACTAGATCCAAACACCAGATTTAAAGAAAAAAAGAAAGAAAAGTCAACAGCAAAAGAAAACAAATCTGGCTGAACAAGCTGCATGTTTTCACTCCCAAAGAATTGTGGGCATTGTAGTGCTTGGAGAAAAAAATGTCATCAAAGTTTTTCTTTTCTTCTTTCACCGATGGTTGTACAGCAGTAGAGTGCACCAAACCTGTGCACCACGTTCTGAGGGTTCACTGGCTTTCCCAGAATGCAATGTCTCTTCCCAGCTCTTCAGCAGCTATGTTCATGTAAACTTTATTTTTGATATATTCATTTATATTGATATAGGTCTATAGACTTATTCTTATATACTCTATGATATAGAGTGTAAAACGTGTGGTAGTCTCGTCGTCAAAGGAGCGAGAAACAACAGTGAGGTATCAGAAGTCCCTCTTTGTGACAGACAGCAGGTGCCACTGAGCTGGTTACCTTCTCAGGCTGCGCTGGGCCTCCCTCAGCAAGCTGTCAAAATCCATGGAGTCGTACTTGCTTTTCGTGGAGGCTGGATCAAAATCGTCCGAATGGGAGTCTGAAAGCAGCACGTAGGACTGTGGTCAGTGTGGAGCAGAGCAGGAGTTATTTGAAAATGCACATAAAACGAGGTTCACCTGCGTCTTCTCAGAAAACCTTTTTCAGAAAACTGTCAGAGTATGCTGCCTTTACACCATTATTGCTCAGTCATGTGTAGCTCAGTGTTAATCTAATAATCATAATTTGTTCCCTGACTTTGGCTACAGTAAGAGTAAGGTTGGCAAATTTCCACAAAATCATGAAAATGGGGTAAAAAGAAGCATAATGCCCAGAGTCAGACTTAAAGGTGACGTTTTATGAGAGGTTATATGCTGGATGAATGTTATAGGAATGGAAAATGTCTCAATCCATCAGTGCATGTTTACACAGCAACCGATTAACTGTCACCAAAGAATTCAAATGGTGAATTCAGAGGCAACAGATGTGAAAGCATATCCTTCTCTCCGTCCATCTCTCATGTGTCCTATTTTTCCTGATCAACTTGATAATACATAAAGAGTGTCTTATCTCTGCCAACAGACAGCTTCACAAATGGGGCCCCCAAAGGGCCCAGCAGCACACTCTGCGAGCTTTGAGAAATGGGGATGGCCGTGGCAGCTGGAAGACGCCAGTTGTGATCTAATGCAATGGCCGAGGGCTGGATTGTGTCATGCTGCGCACCTTGAGGGATGAAAAATACCCCGGCGCTCTACTTAAAACTAATGGACAGTGTCTCTGAAAACAAAAAAAAAAAGAAGTGGGAGCCTACATGATTGAGGGAGAGGTTTGGATACCACACTATTATAAGACTCTCCCTTCCTCTCAGTCTCTTTATCCTGTGCTATCAGTATGGGGACGACAAAATAGCCTGTTCCTGACAAAGAGGCGGTCGAATGAAGGCCTTTCCATTTCAGTAGACTGATTAGTCAATCTCGGCATAATGTCTATCCTCAAGGCTTTAGGATTAGCAACTGTTCTCTGTGTCAATTTCTCATCATGTCCTCTCTTTTAAAGCTGATGGCTCCAAGCATGTGCTTTGAAAATGTATAGTAACCACTTCATTTATTGAGGAGAGTGCTCTTTTTCTCTCAGGTGACCCACTGACCCTCCTGTAGCGGTGCATTATACAACCCTGACCGCACATTTTGCTGGTAAATAAGAGGAAAACTGGCTGCCGATGCAAGAGTCAATACAGATCTTATTTGTCATCATCAAACGGAGGCGCTGATCTTTTGTGGGTGTGCAACACTTAACGTAATGGGGCATCTTACGCTTCAGTTTCAACATGGCTTAATTTACACAATTAACGCAAATCGAAGAACTTCAACTAACAAAGGAGAACAAAGTTTTTTTCTTCGCATGTTAAAAGTGGGGCATCATGCCAGAGGAAAAAGCCTCAGTTTCATTGACATCTTGCATTATTTATCAAATGCGTCACTCAACTCTCAGCTGCATCCATTTGAGTACAGATCTCTGCCTGCGATTTATGTATTTGATCAATATAGAGGCTATGTACATACATCAGCTGCATACATGCATGTTTCATGTCTATGGAATCACTTACTTTAGATGAATTCTGCTATAGTGCTGTCTGCCACAAACCCCTGACTCCCAACACAGGCAGCAGCATGCATAAGTGCATACGCTCCCACAGTGGCCCCTCCCTCTATGTAAATGACCGGCTCCTATACGCCACATCAAGACTCTACCTCCTTTCAACGCCGCAACAGCTGGCAACAGATGGAACTTCACTCTAGAGGGAGGAGGGGTTGCTGGGACTTAACCTTGCTCCCACCTTCCTCTTCCTCACCTTATCTCTTTCTTGTCTTACTTCTGCCTCGTCTTTCTCCGCGTAATTTCATCTCTACTCCTCCCTCCTCCGTGCTCTTGAAGTGATTCCCACACCCACGCACATATATTCAACAGCAGATGAGAACGCATCTTGTATACAGCTGCACACATGCCTCTAAGTGCTGTCTTTCTGCCTAATGTCTTGCGTTTCATTTCAACAAAGTAGAAGCAAGCATCCCGTGTCCACATGAGCAATGGAGCCTGTCTTGTTTTCCTTAAGATACTACGGCTACTAGCAGGGAGGAAATGGAGATCTATTCTTGGTATGTTCACAAGCCGACCTCTGAACTCTCTTTGCCCTTTTGAGCCATGAATGCCCCGTGGATACATTCAGGGCTGTAGGAATTGTTACGAGCTCCGAGATGGATCTCTTTTGATCTGGAAGGTTGTTTTTTTTCGCTGTCTGATTTCCCCCCTAGTTCTCCTTTTTTTCTCTTTGCACTGACAGTCCTCCCAGCTACGCAAATATACCGCATGACTGCAGGGGGCTGATGGAGGGAACAACAAAGCTGCACTTACCCAAGTCTGTGTAATGTGATTTGCAGAACTGCTTTTGTCCGCCAAAGCACAGCTCGAACTGAGGCTCGTTTGACCTGCGTAAGGTGTGTCCGTTCTCAAGGGCGGCAAAGGCGTCACAAGTGTAGCGGTACGTGATGAAGCCAAAATTGTCCCTGGTCAAGAATAGAAAATGATACGTCAGAGTGGTGCTGTGGGGCAGCAATAACTGAACAGGGGGCCTTGTCTTAGATGACGATCACACTATTTATATGCAAAAGAGAATCAATAAAAGTGTATCTTTCGGGCTCCACAGGCCTAGAACTAGATGGATCGGGAGACGCTCTGAGACTGCAAAAGCTCTGTCTTTGTTTTAGACCTTCAACACTTGCCTTTGCTTTAAGTTTAACAGTTACAGGAGTTTCCTACCCCCCCTACACTAATCCCAGACTACCGTATAGATGCACACACACAAGCACAAGGAAAGTCCTGGGGCCTTACCCATCGTCCCTCAAGTTCACTGCACATTCTTCAATTTCGCCAAAGACTTCAAAGCGGCGCTTCAACTCTGTCCGGGTGCAGTCGGACCTCAGTCGCCCCACGTACACCACCCGTCTCTCCTCCTGCTTGTTAAAAGGAGAGACAGAGCGGAGGAAGGAGATTAAAAGGGGGAGTCTGTTTTTCCTTTTCCCCTCTCTTTCTTCACCGAGCCCTAATGAATTGGTCTTGATCACTCCTGTGGATACTGCAGCTGACTTCAGGCCCCCGTTTTTGTCCCTCTCCCCTGTCTGCCTGTTGTGTTCCACTGTGATTGGTTCAGCTTCCTTCCTGTTATCTGATAGAGTTGCAGATAGAGTGCCCTCAGTCTGCCTTGGCATTACAATTCCTTTTTCTCTCTGCAACTCATCAACCAGAGGCAGAGTGATTTTTATCAAATGATGCCATGTCTTAAGTTTGGGGCTGCTTCTTCCTTTGTGCAACCTAAAAATAAAGCTGTAGGTGACTCAGCTATAAATCAGAAAAGCCTGTTTCGTTCTCTCCGACTTGGGAGTCAAACTCACAGTACACAGCAAACTAGGCATGGTTGTTTAATGAGAGGTCTGTTAATGTTGTAAGGATATTCATATCCAAGACAGAGGGAGCATTAAGAGCAGCAGCAGTGAGCCACAGGGCAAAAAAACATGGATTTCCTTGTACCTCAGAGGACGTGGGGGTCATAGTGGAATAATTTAGGAACAAACTGCACCAGGCTGCAATTACAGCCTTTGAGTAGTTTAATTGCATCTGCTAATCATATAATGCAGCACAAGCCTTGGGCTATAGTATATCACTTGTATTATTTATTTATTCATTCATTTACTTGCCATTACTGGTGCAGGTCCATTGAGGCCAGTTGAAATTTTGAATGCTGTCTTGAGGGCAGCAGTAAATATGTAAATCAGTGGCCTGGTGCTAAACTCAAAGTTCACCTTTGCCCCGCAAGACTTGTATAAAGTAGCCGAGAAAAATACAAATTAACTACAGATTACCGTTTTTATACTTTTTCCGCTCTCTTTAATGCTTACATACTGTTTGAGACAAAAAAAAGTATTTGCTGAATTAGGGGTTTAGTTGCTGACAACTGATAAATAGGCTGCCTTTTCTTGATGGCACCCTGAGGGCTGCCTGTGTGTGTGGGTGTGTGAGTGAGTGAGAGAATGAGGCAAAAACAGAGCCAGAGAGACAGACAGACAGACGGACAGACAGAGGGAGACGCTTTCACATCCCTGGCCTCCCAAACCTTGTTTGACAGCTTGAGCTTCTCTGCTCGTAATTGTTTGTCTTTCCATCTCAGAAAATGTATGCATGCCAAGCCAGGTTTGCATTACTGCATCATTTAATGTGTGCTTTATCAACGGGTGGTAGTGGCGTTACCCCGCTGGAAACCTGAGTCATTTCACACTGAGACATGGAGAGTGGAGATATGGGAGAAATGTGATATTCACTGCATCAGGCTGAATTTTCTGTTTTGAAATAGATACAGAAAAAGGAAAAGAGCTCAAGAGAATCAGTGGCCGTTTCCTTTTCTGTCCTTTCCCCGTCTTGCTCTCCTAGTTTCTGTTTTCCACTATTTTAACATTTTACCCCTGTGGTGTGATTAATAAGAGTCGACAGTGTTTCCAGATGACAGAGACGTTAAAAATACACAACCCAGAGATAAAGAGGAAGGGCCTGTCGCCTGAATCATTCAGGAACTCACTTTGTATGTATTCTTTCAGTAGGGAGACACTGTGGCACTGGGCTGCAGGCTGTCTCATCCTAAGTAATGTGTGTGCGTGTCTGTGGGAGGTTTCTGTGTGTTTGTGGGAATTTGTACATGTGCCACAGCAGTGATTGCATGTGGTCTTTTATCAGCATCGGCAAGAAAGACGTTAAGTCAAGCATAGAAAAAAAGCGGATAGAGGAAATTAGATGGCTTTGGTGTCAGTTAACTCACTATTGCTTTTTGCTTTTGCCTCTCTCTCTGCTCAGCCCTTTCGAACTCCCGCTTCTCATAGTCCCGGCGGTACTCCTCCCTCTTCAGCCTCTCGTGCTGGTACTCCTCGTAGCTGTCGTACCTGCAGACGAAAGGGTACAGATGACGTCACTGTTCTAGCTCGTCCTCTAAATTCGCCGTCCCTGTTGACGCTTATGAGGAACAATGCCAGTATTCACCAAGGAGTAGTCCACTATTTTTCCCACCACTGATGGTTGAGAGGAGGGTTGCAAAGGAAGGGAAATAGACATGTTAATAAGATGTTTCTTTGCCATCGCTATGATTATGGAGCCCGCAGGATGGGCCCGCGGGAGTGCCGGCGAGCAGCGCGGTCGGGGAGCCAGGCAGCTGCAACTGTCAGCACAACTTCACATGTCATTACTTTCTGCTTAGTTAGGGCTTCATCAAGAAGGAAAGTGCAACTTTCTCCCCCACCCCAGACTAGCACAAGACGTGTCCGTTAAGTTTTCGACTGATGAGCGACTCTCGGGCTTGTCGGGTGTCATTAGGCCCGTGGGTGCCAAATCAGCTTGGAGCACTGAGATGGTGTCAGTCTTGCTCTCTCTCTTTGTGAACTGTGCCAGTACCGCTCTGCATATGAAATGGTCCCCTCTGCAGTGGCTCATGGAAAACTACAGAGGCACTAAGTTGAATAAGCGTCATTATACAGCTGGGAGCGTCAACTCATGAGTGAAGTATGAGTGTGCATCAGTATGATTTGGGATTCTTTTGTCACTAGTCTGATAAAACATGATCAATTAAACATATTTGCCTTGAATGTTTGTCACAGGGCACCTGTGTGTATGGAACCGACTGCAAAAAAGCCTCAGTCTTCATGTGAAAAGTGAATCACAGAGAAATCAAACTATTTCTGAGTGGTGACAGGGAAAAGTTACTCTCTCTGCATCCGTCTCTCATGACTGCTAGTTTTGTTCCGCCATCCTTCCTTGCATACCATAACGAGGCCTTTTGAGTTTTTACCAGACGGTTGCTAAGAATAAACATTTGTCCTAACCTGAAAGTATGTGACTAAACAAAGGTTAATGACATATAAAAATGGAGGTTAAATAATTCATTTAAATTAATCACCTTGGCCTGCGGTTGAGAGGAGATTGACACTGAGGGTGGGGGCTCTTGTGAGTCCTGGAACGAAAAGTGCTTGAATCTGTGTTGTGACGAGACCTGTGGGAAAAGGAGAAAATGTGAAACATGGAAATGTCATTTTCACATTAGAATCTTTTTTAAAAAGATCATACTATATACTGTTAAAACTTGTAATGTGTTGGTTGATTTGTTCCTAGTTTTGGAAACCAAATTAACTTCCCTGATATTCACAAGATCCATTTGGAGAAACTGGGTTAATTGCAGATAAAATGTATGCTCCTGGCCTTGACCCAATCTAAGCCACGGCCACAGAAAGTGTGCATTATTTTCTACAGAACTTTTCTACACACCTGAGCTAGCATGTACATGCACCTGCTATCTATGTTGCATGAGGAAAAGGTCAATACTGTAAGCACTAGTGGCCTGACTGTAGCGCTTGTACTCCTGCACACCTTAAGCTTCTGATGCTTAATTATTGAAGTGCTGCTGAAGAAGGAAGACCTGAATTATGGAAGGAGAGAAGTTTGGGAAGCTCAGAGAAGCAAAGGAGTGCCAGTTTGGAAAGATCGAGGATCTCATGCTGTGAAACTTGAAACAGAGAGGAGGGATTTCGAGAATTATTTTGCTGAAATTTTATTTATCTCTTCTCGCAAGAAAATATAACAAGTGTCTTGTTCTCTCGCTTTCATAACTCAAATCCCCACCCAGTATTTTCAGAAAGCTTGTCAGTGTCAGATTTTGATTGAATACCTTGAGACTATTACTGTATAATTTGTGAGCAAGTTGGTGCAGAGCAAAGAACAAGGGCCTGAACAGAACAAAGCGACTCTCTTGGCTCCGTGGAGTAAACTGACCTTTAAGTAATCAGGCAAACAAACTGAGTCACTGCAGTGGAGTCCTACACTGTGAGACACTCAATGAACTACTACTGACAAACTGAATTTACTCACATCCCTCTTAGTAACTATGGTTTACCTCTGTTCTTCTACCAAAAGAACCCAACAGAAACCCCCTCGGCTCTGATCAAAGGGAAGCATGGGAAATGTAGTTCTCACACAAAGTTATGATGATAGGAGTCTCTTTTGAGAGGGGTTTTGAGACTACATTCCCACAGCCTGGATTTGGCTTTCATCTCCGAGGGTGTAAAAGAAGAGGGTTTGCCACTCAGTAAAAACAACAGCTGCCGCTTAAAACAATAGCCCCGGCATCAAACAAAAAACAGGAGCACGCGAACAAGCGAGTGAGTGAGGAGGGGAGTGAGCATTAGGAAGACACTCAAATAAAACTCCCTGCCTAGAGATTAAAACTCATACTGTTAAAAAGTCCAGTGCCTCTGGCACGTTTCATGTTCTGGGTTTTTTCTTTTTTTGTTCATTGTGTGTTGTTTTATGGAGGCCATTCACCCCATTCAACCAATCTTTTTTCCTGATTGTCAGTTCAGAGTAAAGGAGTGCCAGGTGGTTTAAAAGGCAGAATTTTGTTTTTATAACAACTGCAGGCAATTGGGTTAGAATCTATTCCACCTCACTTTCACCTGTTAAATCTCCTTGTGTAGGGCTTGCCAAATCTATCCTGCATTTAGTCCAGGCAAGGCAAAGACAATCAGGAGGTCAAGAACTCATGCTAAGAGTCTCCAGGGTCTATCCTGTTGGACACCGACTCTGACAACTGATCAGGCCTGTTTTACACTCCTAAGCTAGATCCCCTGCCAGCTCCGAGCCCTGTTTAAAGTGCATGGGTGGGGAGCAGCCAAGGCTCATCCAAAAGAAGCAGGAGGTGTGTGTCTGTATGAGAGAGAGAGAGGGAGAGAGATGACTTACCAGGAGGAGGGGCGTCTGTCGGGTGAGCTGGAGAGGGAGCGCCTCCGGTAGTGTGAGGAGGAGCTGCGGGAGCCAGAGTGGGAACGAGAACGGGAACGGGACCCGCTGCTGGTCCAACAAAAAGGCCTGCTGGGCGAGAGGGGGAGGGAGGAAGGTGGGGAGACGGAACCTCGTGAAGGGGAGCAGCTGGATGGTGGGGAACAGGAGGGAGAGCAGGGGGGGCACTCAAAGAGTAGGTCCAGAGGGGTGCCCTCCCATGGATAGAGGAAGCGACTGTCACGGCCCCCACCCAGCTCTAGCTCTTCGTGGAAGGGCAGGAACCCTGGGTGCAGGTAGCTGGAACCAGCCAGCCTCTGGGAATAGTAGCCATCCTCTTTCTCCTCAAGGGACTCAGGGTCAGCCTTATTCGGTTTGCTGCATGGTTCTCTCTCCTGGCCACCTTGGCTATAAATGGCATGTGAGGGATGGCCAAAGTGCTTATTGAGTTCTGCTCTGATTTCCTGGTCGCACAGGGGCTTCCGGCTGATGGCAGAGAGGTGTTGCTGGTTCCCCTCAGTAGTTGCCTCTTGTGAGGGGTTCTGCGTAGTTTGTGTAAGGGTCGTCTTTCCTAACCCCCGGACCCGAGCTGCTTCTCCTTTCATGGAGGCAAAATTCTCCTGCTTAGCCAAAGGACCAGATGAAGCTGATAATGGAGAACAAGATGAAGGTGATGAAGAGGGTGGTGGCATGGCTGAGTCCTTACATTCGAAATGCCTATCATCCACTTTGCCTGCAGTAGGCATGGGAGCAGCAGTGGCACCTGAGGTGACCGTCATTTCCGCTGCTGTAGTCATGGTAACAGTGGCTGTGCCGCCGTCCTTCTTAGTGCTAGCTGACGCCTGGCAATAGTCATGGTCACTGTAGCCACGGGGTGCCACCCGCTTATTGTTGCTAGTGCTGCGATGCTCCTCAAGGCCACCCCCCACTGTGTGTTGGGTGACGGAGTAAGGGAGGGTGGTGGACGCTTTGCTCAGCTGGGCATAAAGCTCAGTCTGTTCGGGACCCTTCCTGGTAGGGCCCCCGCCTGAGGCACCTGGGGCCGGGGCCAGAGCGCCGGGGCCCAACTCGCTCAGTCTGGCTCTTTTGCATGCCAAGGCTGAGGAGGAACATGAAGACAACTTGGTTTTGAGCGATGCTTTGAAAGGATTCTCTTGACTGGCTTTGTGTGGGGGCGTGGTAGGTGGTGTCAGACCTGCAGAGGGAGGAAGACACAGCGGTTGGTGGAGAGGTGGGGGCAATAAAATGAAAATGGAATCATAATGCAAACCTCCCCAAACATCCCCCTTTCTCTGCTCTCCCCTCTCATCTATAAACTTCCAGGTCAGTTTATGGACAGTGGACACAGATACATGCCTGATTAAAATATTCACTTTCACTTGGCCTAATCCTGATCTCTATTTTATTGCAATCTTGACAGATTAATGTAATGCTTGGTGTAACTTAATATGGTGGTGCTGTAATATGGATGACTTGCCATTCCCTTCCTCTCTGACCTTGGAAAGATCCCTTTTCATGAAAAAAAAACATAACACAAAACCCTGTAGAGGACAAACGTAATGCATCCGATGAAAAAATTACAGTACATGTATCATATCTCTGCCTGCCTCACATAAATGTCTGCACTGGACAGTAACCAATTCATCTGAATAACACCAAAGACCTTTTTTATCAGTCTAAAAGAACAATCACTGACATGACGCCATGCAAGATTGTCCAGAACCATCTCCCGCTCCTCTGAAACAATGTAGCAGATATGCAACAACTGTTAAAGTTCACGTAAGCGTGCCTGGTGATGCTGGCATGGCGAGATGTCTGCTATATCATGGAAGCACAGGAAGTACTAGCGAATAGGTTGTCATTCTTCTCAGATGGCATGCCCCCACTGCTTATGCACCCCCCATCTTTTCCTCCCGCCTCCTACAGATTTACAACCAGACAGATGGCAGTTATATGGGAAGTCCTGAGATGAGCCCACTTTATAGCATTGTTAATGCACTCACACAAACAGCCGCCACCATTACTCTCATTCTCTCTTTCCTCTCCTTTAGACTTGTATTCTCCCTTTTTCTCTCTTCCTGTCTGCCAACTTCCCTGGATCAATCTCTATTTCTCCCTCTCCATCCTATCCTGTTTCTGTCTCGCACAGAACAAATATGCCCACACACACACACACACACACGCGCACACACACTCGTCACTAACAGTCTCTCAGTGGAGTCAAACTCAGGCACTTTGAAACACCTACGCTCTCCCCTCTTCTTTGCCTTTCTTATAATGCACATCATTCTTCCCTTGCTGGTGAAATGCACCAAATGACAGCTATTAGTATCAAATCCAATGTTAGAGTATGCATGGGGAAGACAGCTTGGAAAAGAGAGTGCAGGAGCCCGATACATAAATATGCAAGTTTCTGAAACCGCTTGCTGTGTTTGGAATGTCTGATCCAAGAGCTTATCATCTTACTTATTATCTGGATGTGTCTGTAAGTAGGACTGCAACCCCCACTCCTCTTCCCCTTTTTCTCCTTTCTTTCTTATCCTTCTCTCGGTTCTGATAGTGATGTAGACATATATATATATACATATGCATGACGCCAATGAAATGAGCTATGAAAAGGAGAGGGGAAAGAAGGAGCAACACAATGCCTGAGGAACTTCTGTTTCACCAATGAAGCGCCATCTGTCCAAAACAATGTGCGCGTGGGGTCATAAACTAGGAGCCATTAGCGATGGGTGTGAAATAAATCAGAATTAGATAAATATGTGCCTCTCAGTCAAACTTGCTAGTGATGGATGATCTGCAGACGCAAACACCAATCATGTACCCACCAGAGAAAAAAAACGATGGAGCGAGAGAGCAAGACAGAAAGAAAGAGGAGGGTTTTATAATCTTTTTTCTCATCCAGCTGTAAATTGGGAAGAGACCTCGGAGCGAATAATAACTCCATGCTTAAAGAGTTGATCTGGTGGTAAGCTATGCAAATAGCAACACACAGACCACCCCAGTGTCATGAGATATAGTAATTAAAGACAACAAGGTGGCACAGAGAGATCCACTGCCACTACTACTGCACCTAATCACAAACGTAATAATATTATGACAGAAACAATATATTACTGGCAGCAATTCATGGAAAGTTCCATCAATGGGTCGCCAATCTGCCTTTAAGGTCAAGGGTGGAGCCATCTACCTGGCTAACTTCCATCTGGTTATCAGTAACACCACCATAATCTCTAGTGTAGTGGAATGTTATTCTAAATCTGCAAAGGACATGTAACTCTGGACCTAAAAGCTTTCACCTCCACTTACTGGGATCTATATCCATCTGTCTCATACAGCAAGAGACTCAAAAGCTAATCCCTTAGTAGGAAGGGGGCTCAGTAACCTGGAGCTTTCTGAACTAATGACTTTCCTGCTAATATTCAATCCTAAATTTGTGCAGGATGGTGAAGTCAGGTTAAGGACTTTATTTGACTGTGCTTGTAAAATGGAAGCAGGGCAACAAAACGGATGCCCAGATTTGGCCACAGTTCACTGAACTCACTCATGTGCAGTAAAACCGGAAGAAATATTAACCATACTTGATTGCCCCGAAGCTTGAGCAGACCTGCCCTTTCCTTTCTTTGGGTCTCAACAGGAATCCCCTTTGACCCTGAAAGCTTATCTACACAAAAGGGTTAAACAACACTTCGACCAAGGTCAGAGGTACTGATGGGGGTCTGATGTGCCACAAATTTCCATCCCCCACATGAGCTAAGTACAGGGTGCAGGGGGCAGACATGAGGTATGCATGAGGACCATTTCCCCTGCTAGTAAATGAATACCCGAAGGGGCCAGGGCAACGTCACATAGTATGAGAGGCTAAATGGCAGCCATTTTGTTTTTATTGACCTTAGATGATTGATCTGGGGGAGAAGGTGTGTAATTACTGACTTCATTTCCACAGAAGGAGAAAGAGCGATACAATATTGTACATTTTGCTTTCAGTCTCCTCATTTTTGTCTTGTAATACCTTTTTGCCTGTAGCTTTCTTCTGATGTAGTTGATGCTTTGTTAATCAACAACAAAAAAGGATGATATCAATAATGAGGTACAAAACAGCACCCTTTGCATATAAGTCTTAACATTGGAAAATCACTCCCCAGTCAGCTGATCTAATTGCCTGTATGTCTAGGGAGCTAAGGAAAGGAAGGCACAGACCATTCAGGCAAAACTGAATTACACTGCAAAACCAATTAAAACAATATCACCACCATTTCAGTTTTCCTATGATGTGTGGGATAAGTAAGCTGTCAGTCATAGAGCATTAGGATCTGATAGAGGAAGAGGGAAAGCATATTAACTCCTCAGTAACAGGGGAGGAGAGTGGAGGTGGTGGAGGATGGGAGGGGTTTGCTAATAAACCCTGAAGAGATTGGAAAGCCTAATCAATACTCAGGCACATAAAAATGTTCTCCTATGCCTTCACCTTGAACTCTGAACTGTGATGGAACTATCAAGATGTTGGAGCCAGAGTTAACCCATTACTAACTACAATAGGGAAGTGAGAGTTTATAAAATAATCTCAAACGTGTGCTTACCTGGGGTTCCAGCAATCTCCACACTTAATGTGCGTTCAATGGTTTTGTTCTCAAACGGTGATCCCTTGTGGTCACTGAAAGACA
Organism: Pempheris klunzingeri; assembly: GCF_042242105.1. Classification (NCBI taxonomy): domain Eukaryota; kingdom Metazoa; phylum Chordata; class Actinopteri; order Acropomatiformes; family Pempheridae; genus Pempheris; species Pempheris klunzingeri. The sequence continues at coordinate 10,659,685 of NC_092034.1, forward strand.
AAAAAAAAAGTGGGATAATTTACTTCTCAGGTGAAAGTATGACTTTGGAAGCTTTTGTGATCTAAGAAATGAAAATGAGTCACAAAAATGCCTCAACTTGGATTCTAGTCTATATAGTTTTCTTTGGGTTTGTCTTTTTTCTGTTGCTTGTTGCTGCTTTTTGCCTGGAATAATGTGGAAAAACTTCTCACACTTACTTTGGAGACTCTGGGGTCAAAGGAAGTGGCAAGGTGGTTGGTTTGGCTGCAGAACACAAAGGAGCATGGGTAATTATTGATCTAGGTATAACACTCATGGCAGAAGAGAACAGGTCCACATTCTGCAACAGTTAATCTCAAATTGGCTCATTAAATGCAATTATTCCTACAAAAACACCCATTAAAAAGTCTTTCTATTGACACTATTGTGTAAGGCATAACTTTTTAGATTGACCCCGTTTTAACAATTTATTCTCTTAGGATAGACTGTTCACTCTGTGAGGCAGGATGAAGTGATGGTGCGTATTTCACAGGTGTCTAGACACAGACATACCCTGCTCAAGACAACAAATAGATCGAAATGGAATAAAGACAGAGAGACGATGCCACAAACAAGACACATGACAGTGGGTGAGCCCCTCCCTGGACAATAAAGTCATAATCGCATGCACCAACAGCAGAGGAGGGGAAAAAAGGAAGAAAGGAGAGTCAAGGAAGCTTGTGCAGTTGCCCGAGGCTCTGGCCGACTTGTGCTCCAGCTAAGGGAACGTGGCTTTAGTAGCACAACGCTAAAGAGCAGCACCAGGCTCTGAGTCTAAATGTACATATTCAGCACACTCAGCTCAATCAGCCAAAGATGGTTCAAGGGTCGACTTTATGAATACAAGACGTACAGTAGCAAGACAAGGCTCAGCCCTTTTCCCACCCCCTCCTTTTTTAAAAATTTCATTCTATTTGAATTTAAAAGAATGCCTCCGGGACTAGCAAAAAGCATTGGCTAGCAGGCTGTTTGTTGTCATTGTTGTTTATGCCCTCAGAATGACTGTTAGATTCGTATTAGAATAAGGGTTAGTTGTGAAGTCAAACTGGGAAGTGGTTAGAGCAGGAGAGGGAGAAGAGAGAGCAGAGATAAGGCCAGTGGGGGGGATGCAGTCATGATTACCTAACAACGGGTGGCCCTGGTCGTCGGGGTGCTCGCTGAGTGCCTGCCTGTGTGGGTGCCCTTGCCCTTGTATGATGAAGGGAGGGGCGGGCTCTGCAATTCTAGTATCTGGGAAGAGTGGGCTTGGTGGGCCCTGTGAGAGCACCGCTGCAGGGCTGCCCGTGACATGGTCATCATCATCAGCATCAACACCATCATCATCATCATCAGCATCATCATGGTCAACATCCTCCCCATAGTTTAGCCACCCCAGCTCTAGTCCAAAGCCCATGTCTAGCTCTGGGTCCGGCTGGCTAACCCAGCTCTCTAGGTCTAAGGCAAGAGGTGACAACAGGGACCCTGAGTCAGGCCCTTCAACCTGACTTACTGCCCGGTTTCTACAATCAGTGGTCCCTTGCAACTCTTCCTCCTCCACCTTTGATACTGCCTGGACTGGGCTCTCAGACCTCTTACCTGCTGATTTGCTCTGAGTGGTGGGTAAAAGGGTGATCTTAGATGGGAGTAAGTGGGCTCGATACTGAGCAGGCCTCTGTTTGGAGGTGAGCAGCTGGCTAAGTAAGGGGTGCCCCGGCTTCTCATCTCTTTTCTTAATAGTCACTGTGATGTGCCTAGGTGGTGCATGGCTGGCACCACTACTGTTACGACGGCCTTGCCTGCCAAAGCCCTCACTAGCCTGAGTGGCGCCCGCAGCCTCTCGGCAATGCTCACAGCTGTGACTCGCCTCTCGGGGAGGGAGGGAATAAGAATGCATATACCTAATAAACCTAGCGGCGGCCAGGCGGCCCACATCGCCTGGCGGCCTTCCTTCTTCACTGGGCGGCCCGTGCTCCAGTTTGGGGCGGGCATGGCCGCAGGTGGAGGTTCTGTGGCCGACAGGGATAGAAGCACCCTCCGACTCCTCAACCCCGTCATCGTGAGTGCAACGCTGCCACTTCCCAGCCCCAACACCAGCCACATTACACTCGCCTGCAGCCCGGCTCTCACCTCGCTGGTGATGCTGCTGCGGCGGCTGCTGCTGCTGTTGTTGAGATGGTACAGCTGACTTCTTCTTGGAGGTGGTGGAGGAAGAGCAAGAAGAGGTGGAAGAGAGGGAGGAGAACGAGGAGGTGGATGACGAGGATGGCGAAGAGGAGGAGGAAGAGGCACCAAGACCCAGGCCACTCTTGTCCCTGTTACTGGCACCCCCCCAGGTGCTCTTGGCTTCACTGGCTTTGGTGTGGAGCAGGATGTCATCGGTGGCCGTTAGGTATTTCAGCAGCTCAGTGCAAGGCCGCCTCACCGGGCGGTTCTGTTGGCTGGAGCCCCCTCTTGCTTTGCCGTTCCAGGGATTCTCCATCTGTGTAACACAGTAAGATAGAGAGAGAGAAAATATTAGAGATAAAAAGTTTTGCTCACTGTTGTTAGTATGGTGCGGTTGATTCAGTTGCGAGAAATGTTAAGTGCTTTATTTGGCACAAAAATAAAAGGCGAAAGAGATGGAGCCAGAGAAAGGCTAAAAGATCGACTCAGACAGCCAGACAGCCTGAGCACAGTGGTTGCCCAAATGTCTGGGAGGCGATGGTGGGAGTGCGGTCCGCCCATCATCTTAATTGCGTGGCCCTCGAAGCACCACCGTGCTACTCTGTACGCGCACCATCTCCTCCGGGAGTGCTCATTCACTGTGCTCCAGAAATGGATGACTCAAAGGCAGGGTATGAAAATAGACTCTGTGAGGAAGGTTGACGCATTGCATGTGCAAACATAGTACGCACACAAATCTGTGTCTGTGTTGTGTTTTCCACACAATATGATCACATACAGATGCTTTTTACATTCAGAGGATTTGCAGCACTACGGAAAGCATAACAAATAGAGATTTCAGACATTATACCCAAACAAGACCAATGATCAAGTGCTGTAAGCTGCATATGACAGTTAAGAGACAGCGTGTCACGTTCTGACATGAAATGTGAAGATTACTGAAATCACATACTTTTTTATTCATATTTATAAACCTATGATACTTACACTGACTAAAATTAATCTCAATCAACCTCACCCCTTTAGAAAAAAATCCTTTTGAGAGCCATCTAATGAGAACATCAAGTCTGATATTTTGATCTTGTCGTCTAAAGGCATCAATCTCGCCGCAAGAGTGCCTGTCGCTGCTTTTTTTTTTTTTTTCATGAGGCACCATACCAAGGCGGATGAGTGGTGGAGCTAATGAGACAACGGTGCCGATGCTTCGCCTGGAAAGCCCAACAGCAATCAGCCTGTTTTCATTACGAGATGGCCCCCTGGGATAGTAGACTAGAGCAGTAGTCTAACATCTTCTAAAGGCGGCCACCAAAACAAGAAAAGTGTGAGAGGGAGAGAGAAAGAGCAAGAAACAAGACAGAGCGGGGACAGAGTGAGAGAGATAAACAAACACTGACAAAAAAATGTGGGTACAGGAATGAAATGAGCAGAAAGGCTGTCTGTGTGTGTGTGTGTATGTGTGTGTGTGTGTGTGTGTGTGTGTGTGTGTGTGTGTGTGTGTGTGTGTGTGTGTGTGTGTGTGTGTGTGTCCCTACCTTGACGACGGCAGGTGGTGGTCTGATCCGGTGGTTGCTGCTGGCTGCATGGTTCTGTGCCTTGCCACCTGTGTATTGATTATAGCTGAGCTGGGAGTTTGCGGGTGCCAGAAGGAGCTTCTTCAGCTGCGAATGGACCCAAACAGAACAGGAGAAAGTAATGAAGGAGGGGGAAGTAAGCGTGAGTTATGCAAATGACCATTTTCTTTCAATTAGACAGTCTGTGCTTTTATAAATATAGAGCCAAAAGAGACCAACACTGCAGTAAAAGACAAGATAAAATCACTGGCATATTTAAAAGATTAGAGATTTTTAAGCAGTTTATAGTATGTGACAGGACAAGTCTTTCTTGTGGAGGTGTTTTTGTGTATACAAAGCCAGGCTTCTGTAATGTGATTGAATAAACACTCTCGGGCATGTGGCTAAAGGTCATTTGGAAAGGACCGGCATGGAATAAAATGGACTATAACTGAACATAACATAACATTTTAGGTCAAAGCCTTTCAGCTAGAGAAATGCCCAGATGGTATGGTTATGTGTAAAAATAACAGCACAAAGGTAAGCTGACTTCTCATTGAGAGGCCTGTCTTTTTGCCAAAAAGATGACTTGGGCACAGGGGGATTAGTTGAGACCCACTGAGAGTAGACGAGATGAGATGGATTTCTTTTTTCCCTTACTTTCATTATGTGCCGGCTTGATTTCAGGGCCTGTGGCACTGTGTCAACCATAGTTGGCCCCACCACATTGCTCATATCATTGAATTGGCGCCACTATAGCACTGTTATGTAATTAGCACTGAGCTGCAAATACACTGATCCATCCCATTTACTTTCCTCCTCCTTGCATCTGCAACTCTGCATGCTCTCACTGCACATACAGTAAATACAATGTGGTCAAATTGACTGGGAACTGCCATTTATGAAAATCTAAAAGACAATCAGCCACATTTGATGCCCACTCTTGTCGAAGAATCTTATTTTGTGTCTGCCATAGACCGTCAAAAGCGCAACAATGTGCGCAGGGTGGAGGTCATGTCTCAGGTATAACATGCTTTGACCCTAGAGTGGAGGTAATGGCAGAAAGGCTGCTGGTCTTACCAGGGAAGGCTCCTCAGGCTCTGGGGTGCGTGGTGAGCCGTCAGGGGAGGAGGGACAGCTCCGGTCACTGGCATTGGTCACGTCCCCATCTGCCAGGGCCTCAAACGAAGGCAATCCGTCCTCATCCACCGGGATGCTGTCCAGGGTCTCTGTAAGCACTGCCAGCAAGTTGGCCTCATTTTCTTCATCTATCTTCTTAGGAGGGGGAAAAGGGGGAACACAGAGACAGGAAAATAGAGAGACAGGAAAAATAGGACATTTTAGTCAGGACGAGTTGCATCTTTTTTTTTTTTCTTCCAGAGGAGTCAAGGTGGTGGGTGGTTGCATGCAGGCTTTCATTGTTAATAGAGTGGGAAGAATTTTTCTCAATTTTTTGCTGCAGCAGAGCTGGCTCTATTCTGGCAGCCTTTTAAAAAACAAAATTCTCTCCCTGTGCAAGTGAGTCAAGCCTGTCACTCATATTTTAAGCACGCAGCTTACTGGACCAAAATAATATCTCCCCCAAGAAACCCATTACCAGGGCTGACAAGTACCAAGTATCTAGGGAAGACAGGAATGGGTCGGGGTGTGTTGCGGTATGCAGGGGTTTGTGGGGGTAAAGGAAACACTGAGCGGAAGTTGACTCTCCTCAATCTTCCCCCACAGAATTGAGAGACGATCGGCTTGTCAACAAGACGTTTGCAAGAAACCCTCAGATAAGGCGAATTACCTGCTATTGCTGAATAAATGTGATATATTTAAAATGTTGGCATGACAGTTGATGCTAACAACGGGCGGGAAGTTACCATCAACATTTCATGAAAAATAAAGCTTGTTCTTGCCACTCAGCTACACTTTGATGTACCAGAGGAGTTGTGTGCTTGCTGCAGCTGGCTGTTTCATGGTGGAGATTATAACTGTGTGAGAAATAAAGAGACAGAGAGATGGATTTAAAGAGATAGATAGTGAGGGGAGAAGAGGGATGTGAGCTGCAAACTATTGACATAGCTGATTCACTAGGGATAATAACTATGCTTGTATGTAGAGAAAAAAAACAAGAATAGAGAGAATGCATGTATGTTGATAGATATTAAGAGTGAGAGGAATGCAGCTTGCTTAACAAAGGGGTATATGTGTTTGTGTGTGTGCACACCTTGCATAGTGACAAGTGACACACAGGAACTGTAAGTTCCAGGGCCATAAAAGCCCAGGGGACTTTAAGACAGCGGAAAGATAAACAGCATCGTCACCCCAGGACGTTCTGTGGCTAGCCCAACAAGAACAAATCCCTTTATGCACATGGCAGGATTATCATCACTCAGCGATGGTGTGTGGCCATCATTATGCCAAGGGGGCCACCAACCTCTCAGAAACCAGCAATATACCTTGGACTCAAGATTCCCACATGCATAAAATGTACCCACCCACTTGTTTTTGTCTCCCCCTCTGATGTTACACAATTACACACCCACCATGGATGGCACTTTTGGGGCAGATTTGGATTTACCATTGAGATAGCAGCCATTTTAATGCCACCCCCAAATTTTAATTTATAGATGACACAGATACCTCGGACGTTCAGTTAGCTAGCTAACAGCGAGGAAAATGTTAATCTGATATTCATTGAGTAGATTTTCTCCTAACAACATGAGCACTCAGTCATTATTAAAAAATGATAAAGGGGACATATTTCACGGAGATAACACGACGTAGACTGGGGCCGTGCTGCATTGCAAGCAAATGCCTTGCAGGAAATTGCTCTGTATGAGGTGGCATGCTGTTTAATTACTTGCAAGGAGCTTCAAATCCACTGTGCTGGATCCCTATGCTACTGAAATGTTCACCATTTTCCAGCATCCCAAGTTATTACCTGAGCACTAAGCGGAAAGGTATTAACTGCTGATAAATCCAGAGCCTTTTCTTAGCCCAAATATACATCCTCGCATGAGAAATTGAAAGTAGGATCATTTTAGATTATCACAAATGAGTCTTTAATGAGCCAGCCATCTGTTTAGGCCCAACCTTACCAACTACTCAAGCAATGCTGTATTTGGGTGGGGCTTTATTCACTGTTCTAGAGAAAGTTCAAACCTATACATTCTGTAGAAACTGCAGTCTATATTTCGCTGTGATACTAGTTGCATTAAAAGTTGAGAGGGCTGTGCAAGCTTCATTATGTCATGGTTTAGAGAGGGTTGGGGAATTTCTGAGGCTGTGGCAGGCTCAAATGTAGCGATTTCAATCCTGTTTCAAAAACCTCTACCAATTGGCAAGCTCCCACTGGCACACTGTATCCCTGAAGATAACCCAGAAGGGACTCTCATATTCTGAAAGAGACACTTGTAAAACCCTGAGTTGTGACGATCATGCTGCAGCCGCTTCTGTGGCTCTAGTGGAGGCACTCATAGGCCAAGTGGGGATTTGAGAAACTGGGGTAAAGAGCAAACCTCAGTGATCATTTCTAACCTGGAGAGAGCATGATCTAATACCCCTGTCCAGGAGAGCAAGCTTTTCCATGCCAGCTTAAGGACCACACCTTGCAGAGTTTCTGCACCAAAGTCAATCTACTCCCAATGACTCTCTTGCCCCTTGTATATTTATAAACAAAATCTCTGTGTGGGTGGACTTCAGGAGCTATAGCACCCAAAGGGGGCGACGGCAGGATAACCTGGCAACCTGCTGACGGCCGTGTCCACTTATATTGATTACTACAGCAGCTGCTGAGAGGAAAAGAGGGCAGAAAGAACAAAGAGAAAAGAGAAAAATTGTCTCAATGGGAGCACTTTCTCGCCCGTCCCACTTAATGGACCTCACCGAATTAAAGAGATCTTAACAATCCTGGGCTAATTGTGGGATCACAATATATTAACCCCGCTGCAATTCTAAAGGGTGCCATTTTGTGGCTGTTTTATTCCAAATGCTTCAATTAGCCATAAAACATGCTGGCAAGTGCTGGCAGAGCTCCTTCTCCCCCTCCTTCACCCCAGCTTCCACACGTCGGAGAAAAGAAAGCCAACTCCAGTTGTTCATTATTAGGTGAGGCCCTTTTGTTATCAGGCAGGCTGTCTTTGAGGTTGTCCTTGCCTTTAACTCTTTTATTGAGTTCCACAGCACAGCATTGTGTTCCAGGAGATACTATTCACACAGCTGATAACGGAAGGTGAAGGTGCTGTTTTAAACAAACACTCACTTCTGAACACTGGGGCAAATAGCCAAATTAAATCTGCTAATTGCTTCTTGAGGATTCCAGGCTCCTGAGCAAATTTGCCGGGGATCAAATTTTAACGAGTTTTCCAGGGCAATGCATCATTTACATGTTAAAAGGAACCAAATGTGTTGTGAAAGTGCCAGAATGATAGACCTGATCACTGCATAACACCAAGATGAAGTTTCAACAGACTAAACAGCGCTGCTGTTATCTTCAAATGAGGGACAGAACATGTGGCAGACACTCTGGATGTGGGAAGATAAAATATCTCCCATTAAATGGGTCATCTGGTATTTAAAGTGCTGTTTATTCTCACTGTCTCTTTTTGCTCACTCTTTCCTGCTCTCTTTCTGCAGATAGAGAAACAGTATCCAGTTAGTTCAGACAGAAAACATTCTTAATAAATTGGCCCCCAAATTGTGTGGCGGCGTTAAATCTGCGCCATGACAATTTAATTGCATTGCTTCATCTCAATCTTTATTTTTTTTCCCTATGCTCTCTGCTCTGTCGCATTTCAAAAACGTTCCCTTGGATGAGGTTAAGCGACTAGCCAGACCTTCTAATCATGGCACAATCAGAAATTGTGGGGGGTATTTGTGTGCATGGCGGGTGAGGGGGTGGTATCAAGTCGTCACATCTTGACTCTGCCAAGAAAAGCAGCCTTGGATTTGATAAACAAATAATGTCATTCTGTGTTATTACCCCTGGCCCCCAGATTTCAGAGGAAATAAATCAACGTCAGCCTTGCCGTTAAGGCGTTAGTCAGGCCTGACACGTCGGCCGGTCACACAGGCACAACATATGGGAGCAGAGAAGGAGGGAGGAAAGAGAAGCAGGGAGGGTGAGGTACGACACCATGCACAGAGGAGAGACAAATCATGGCAGCCGCCAGAGACGTCTGGTCATTTAGCATGAGCTTACTGAGATGGAGAGAGGGTGATTATGGCCTATACGGAACGATGAAACCATACATAAGACTGTTAAGTCCCTCTGTGTGTCTGTGTGTGTGAGGCAGCGGTGACACAGTCTGACGGTGTTCCAAATCATAAAACTAAATGTTAAACCTCCATTGTGGTCAGGGCTGTGGTTGGCTCTGCAATACATGGCAGGAAACTGAAGGCTCTTGTCGTTTTCCATCTGACTACAGAGTTAATGGAGCATCTTGTTATTCTAAAACAATTTCCCGAGCAAATTATCCTATGGACTAGCTATTGAGGATCGGCATATTCTTGAATCAAAAGTCGCAGTACTGGTGACCAATGGGATGTCTCCTTATTCATCAGAAGGATGCATAGCCCCTCTGTCTCTCCCCTGATGTCACCACTCCATGCACAGGCTCATTATGTTGGTTTGAGCTGTAAGTTGCTGAATCTTGTTCTCACTAAATGCAGACTGCAGATTGTCCAGTTCAAGCACCAAGCAGCTGATTTTAGGCTTCTCCAGCCTACTTAGTTATAATACCACAACTGGCCTTGTGATAATCCCTTCACCCTGGCAGGCATTCACTATTTTGTGCGTCCATTTAAACAAAAATGGCAGCTGTCTGAATAAAGAAGTGCTGTTGCAGAAGCTGACTATTTACATGCCAGATGTCTGTCTCAGTTTAGAAGGCTACGTGAGTTATACATCAATGAGGAAACGGTTCGACCCATCAATGAGGACCAGGATGTGTGTGTAGAGATGATGCATCTCCTGGGAACCATTTGAGACTGTTAGAGCACTATCAGATGAGCTGATGGAGGAAAGAGAGAGGACAAGAGAAAGTGAGAGGATGTGTGTGTGTGTGTGTGTGTGTGTGAGCCAAAGAGAGAAAGAGAACTGTTGTTACACATCCTGACACAGGCCAGATCCGATTGAGACACCTACCCAAGGGATGTTAGCAGTGCTGTTCTTTCTAGTTCTCTGTAGAAAAATCTTTTGACTGGTAACCCTGCTGGCTGCTGTTGCTAAAACTAACCTGAACTCTGTCACACCTCTGCTGAGATCAGTTGAGGCTGTCACTTGCCCTCAGATCCATCCGGCCCTTTCTGTCTAACTTTGGGTCAAACATCATGCAGTCAGTGATGTACCTTTCCACAAAAGCACGCACGACCAAAAACATTTGAAATGAGCGACAAGCAGCTGGAGAGACAACGTAAACCACCAATGAAACACCATCCTTACGCTCATGAAAACTTCCATCCAAACGCAGCATTTAAACACATGCACACATGTTCCTATTGCTCACACATTTTAACACAGCTATTCAAACAAACCCTCAGGATCACATGGGGGTTTGGTATGTCCTGGTGGAGCCTACCCATCTCCAGTCCCTCCCCAAGCTGCTGTTGTTTTCCTACCCCAGCCGTCCAACAGATGGTCCGAGCAACCGTTTGCTAACACCACAGAATAACACACCATCATAATGATTGGACACTCACTCTTTTATTTTGGCAGCTACTTCCCAATCGGCTTGGCACGAGGTAGCACTGATTGCTGTGATTGCTCTGACTTTGACTTGCTTTGACGGTCACAGCAGGAGGGGGAGAAAAGCAGAGATTTGGAGCCTCAAATAAGGAATATTCAGATAGATGCAGAGATGGGATGAAGAATGGTGCTTCCCTCTGCTTTTTTCGCCTAATGGCATGCAAATAGCTATTTGCTTAAGTCGGCAGCTCTGAATGTGCATCACTAAGCAAGGGGCCTTTGAACATACTGTTACACTGTTGATAATGTGTTGGAGAAACACAGGGAGGGGGACCGAGTGAGCGCAGAGAGAGACAGAAAAAAGGAGCATAGAAACTGTTTCCAACGTCATCTTGCTAAATGGACTCTGCCATATTTCCTGGCTGGAATGAAAGACTGCCATCAGCAGTCAAGCATAGCTATCCATAAAACAATTACACGCACACAGAAGGCTGGTCACTTTGGTTCTGACATTTACATAGATTTGCGAGGAGAGCAGAATGGACCAGAACTTCTTGTTTTTCGCACCGAGGGCTCAATGTTATTATCCGCTGCTGACACCACCTTTACACAATTACAACCACACACACACACACACACACACACCTGCACACAAATACAGCTTCTGACCTTTCAGGCCCTGCCAAGCCCATAGAGGGTCTGTGGCGTTTCATTTGTCACAGTAATGTCTTCCTCGGAAAGATGCCAGCGTGAGAAGAGCCAGGGTACAGTGGACAAGATATAGTGGTCTACAGTGTGTCAAACAAAAGGTGTGTTTCTGTGTCACTGTTCTATTCCACATCTTTGCGAGCATGTGTTTGTGCATATGACTGGGGACGCAATATCACAAATTTATGGTAATTGAAATGGCAGAATCTTTTGGGGGAAATGCAGTCAATTTGATTCTGCGGCAAAAAAGGTCACCCTATTCAATTTGCACTCTGTGCCATACACGGTGCGACAGGGAAACACCTGAAAGCAAACGATCTTATCAAGGCCTCACAAGCTTCACCACTTACCCACTGCATAAAAGCTATTTGCTGATTACTAAATAAACGCATTATCTTTTACCTTGACTTCTGTGTGCGTGAGCGAGTGCCTGGTCGCTCCTATATCCAGGTAGTAGGTTGCCGCTGCAGTGTGTGTGCCTCTTATCCATGCTGTGACTTTGTGAGCATGTTATCTGGGCAGTTTTCTTTCTTGCACACTTTCAAGTGCCGTATGCGTATGGGCCGCACGTGTAGCAGCAGTGCTCTAACACGGAGGGCTTCACAAGCCTTTGCATGTTGTGTGAGTGGTAACGATGCGGGGATGCACCTATCTTTACATGTAAAGAAATGAAAACACATCAAAGGAATTGTACACTTAAGTCGATACAATCCCAACTCGTTGACATAAAGCAGGGATACTGTGAGGAAGAATGAGGGGGCATGAAAGAGCTCAGGGTTTTTCTTTGTAGAATCAACATTGAATATTGAGCTGTATTTCATCTTAATCTAGGATCTATTCACTGTGGAATACTGATCATGTTACCTTTAGTTTGGATAGGCTCTGCTTCACGGCTTACATTCTGCAGAGCACACCCACCGTACCTGCATATGCTCCTAGACTGTCAAATATCTGCCAAATACAGACCGATCAATGGTCAGTGTCCACTTGATGAAAAGTGTCCAACACTCAAGATCCTTTCCCAATCTGCCCATCAAGTTATTACACAACACAGCCCCCCAGCCATATGAAAAGAGCTTTGGCTGGTCAAAGTGTAGCCTGGAAATGGTCTTCTGGAAAGTGCTGATTAACAAGCAGACAATTTTAGAGCTGTTGACTTCCTGAGGTCAACAGCACTGTCATGGCAGACAGATGCAGCAGATTTATCCCGGAAACACTTCACAGCTTCACAACACACATATTCCACAAATCACTTAAAAAACATGCTTGTTTTAATGCCAAATTGTCATGTTTACGTGCAGTTATTTGTACTTGCAAGAGTGAATTAGGAGTGGGTATAAACTTATGACACTGCCATTTCCATGAAACAGACTTCTACTTTCTATGCTGAATAACATATTTTTGTTTTAGAAAAAACTAGAGTGGAAGGAATGTTTTATATCTGCTGTGACCAAATAGTGTCTGTTAAAACTGCCTTCAGTTTAGACTTGGAAGCTACTGATTGGGCAGCAAGTGAGTCATCCAAGCATCCAGTCACTCATGCATCAGCAGAGCCTCAGAGAGCCTCTTGAACTATTTGAGGCCTGTGCAGACTTAAATGCTTCAGGGGGAAATAAGCTGGAGCTATAAGCATGCAGTGCACATCATAAAGCTTAGTTAAAATGGGGAGGTTTTTTTCTGCATGGATGACAAAGCTCTTAAAAAGGACAAGGGAAAACTAGTCCCTCACACGTACAGTACGAGACTGCAGGGCACATGGCCAAAGAAGTTAAAATCAACTTGTCGAATTTACTAAAGGTCCAAAAATTAAACACACACACATGAAACATGCTTAAGACTAAGGTGTACTTATCAAATGCCTTTTCTCTGATCTCATACACGGGAAGCTTCACAGCTCTCTTGGAAAAAGCCCTACCCTCGAACTGCACTAACATTGAATTCTAGACTGAAGCTCTAATCAGAGCTAACTTGAAGTGCAAGTTTACACAAGCTGATCTTGATTTTGCTGACCTCTATTGTTTAACTTCTCACCTTGCTGCAGTGATGCACACATGTAGTGCGTGACACCACTGTCAGGTGAGACTACAAGTGCACCAGAGCAGACTTCAGACAATGTTCAACCAGAGAGGGCAGCGAAACACCTCTTTTCTTTTCGGTATCAAGTCCCCCCCCCCTTCCAAAAGTTTTTGAATTTGTTGCCAAGATACATACTTTGTCCTCTAAATTACGACTTATTGTTCGAAATCAACAAAGTTTTCTGGAAGCTGTGTTACAAAACACAGATTGACAGAATGGCAAACTACCAGAGCAGAAGGGCTGGCCGAGCCACTGCTGGGCATGCTGGCACAGAATACACACACACACACACACCTGGGATTGATTGGCCTTTCCTGGAGAGGGGAAGCAGCATATCGCCCAAGACTGATAGCGCTTCACCACAAATCATGGCACTCACTGATTGAAGGCCTCTCCTCATCCTGTTCCCTCTCTCTCCATCCCTGTCGACGTTTCCCTTTTTCGTCTGTTATTCATACTGTTTTCTCACTACTGGCTATCACTTTCACTCTTTTCTTTGTACCCCTCTCCCTGTCACTCTTTGATCAATATATCTCATCTATCTGCAAACACCATCCTGTACTTCCCCTGTCTCTTTTCATTGCATAAGGGGGAAGAGTATATAAGCATTCTAGGAATCCACTGTTTATACCTTCCTCCCACTCCGAGGGGTACACTATTAAATATTACAAGGAAGATTGGTCTTATCGCATGGCATCGTTGCAACATGTTGCCGTGTGTGTGTGTGTGAGAGTATCAGTCAGGGGGGCGGTGGATTATTGGCTTAGTGTTTTGGCTAGGTTTAAGTGAAACAGCCCTGAAAGGCTCTTAGTGGAGATTACCCCAGGTACTAAAAATAGTCATTCCCACCCAATATACACACACAAAACAGAAAGCAATGAAAGTGTTGTGTCTAGCCAGAAAAGACCACTATCTGATCTTTGAACATGGTGTCTCAATTACACAAAGACACACACACGTACGCGCGCACACATGTACACATCAGTGGCTCTGATGCAATGAGAGGGACGGGTATCCACTGGGGGCAGGGGATCAGCTGGGGCAGGAACACCAAACCATGCCTCAATCAGCAGCAGCAGCGGCCCACTGGGAACGTGGGTTGAGTGTGTGTGTGTGTGTGTGTGTGAGTGTGAGAGAGCTAGACTGGCAGCCAAGCAGCCACCGCCACACCAAAGGATGTTCCCTTGCTCTTTTTCCAAACATTCCCTGAGGGGGCTTTTTTTTGGCCATATCCACCCCTCCTGCTCCCTCTCCCTTTATTTCTCCCCCTCCTCTCTCCCTGCTTCCTTCCAACCCCTTCTATCCAGAAGCAATTGTTGGGGGCCAGAATATATTTGTTTAGCTACTGCAGCTTCAACTTCCCATCAGCCAGCAACAAATGCTTTGCCTTGGGAGCGAAAAAGACAGAGGGAGGAAGGGAGGGAAGGCATGGCAGAGAGCAGAGCCCACAGTGTTGTGGGGCGGCGGGTTGAGAGCTCTTGTTGTGGAGTGGATCTGACAGACGCTCCGAGATGACACAGGCTTGGACAGCCCAAGTCTGCATCTCTCTACTATACGTCTGCGCCTAGTTGTCTGCGCTCCCTCTCATTTGTGTATCTTGAAACAGCATCGCCGCGGGTCTGGAAGTGCGGTTTGCCTTCAGTTCGACAGTGATGGAGGATTTCTTCCATCAGACAGTGCAAACAATGTATCAGCACAGCAAAAACTGAAGGGAAGTCGAGATGAGGAAAGTATGGTGTATTCTAATAAAACTCACTTGAGAAAATCATATTATACAGTGGAATATGATAATTCATACACCCTTTGCTGGAGCGGTGAACTGGTGCGGGTGGTGTACTCTCAAATGTCAGCATAAATTTGCAAAATAAACGCAACCGGCACTCAGCAGGGAGTAGGAACAGGGACAATAAGGGTCTCTGCTGTCTGTGTGTGTGTGTGTGTTTGTGTGTGTATGTGGGCGTGACAGTTCCTCTCAAAGGGTCTGTGACTTTGCGTGCACTCCTGTTTCAGCTCATAGGAGCGTCTATCACCAACAAGTGTGGGAGCTAATCTGTGCCTACACGTGTTTGCAGGGACGGCTTGAGGAAAACATTTCATCGCAGCATGTTTTATCAAAGCCTGCTAAAGATGACCCAACCAATCTAATCTGCCTTTGCTTAAGAATAAGCGCCCGAGCATCTGTCCAAAAATGCACAAACAAGAAAAGACAAAGCACCATAATGCCTTATGCGATGCCATCATACACCATATCCTGTTGAAGTAATATGAAGAGTTTGCAGGACCGACACTGCTCACATATGTGCGCTCACGTGCATTCGTTCACAGCCTGCTCCTATACAATATCTGAGTAATGCTTTAAGCCTGGCCATCTTATTTTACTACCTGCAAAGCCCACAACCTTTAACTTCCAATCCATGGGGTTTGATTTGTGTTGGCACAAGTCCAAGCTTCGCCTGCTCTATATGTTTGTCTCTTTCACTACCCATCTGTCACCGTGTCTTTCTGTCTTGTCATCTGTTGGCCTTTTCTGTCCATCTCTGCACCTCCCTGTGTTTCAGTTTTCTCTATCTGCCCTTGTCCCTTTTTCCACCATGTCCATCTATCATCAGGGTAAAGCAGTGATAACATGTCGGGGGGGAGTCAGTGCCGGTTTGCTAATCACACAGACGGACACTACCACCAACTGTATATGTCTTTATTTGTATACGTTTGGCGGGGTCATGCTGCATCCCAGTAAGCCAAAACCAACATTTCTATCAAGCTTGACATGAAGTCTAAGTGGAGACCTGCAGTTAAAAAGACATTGGGTCACGCTTCTATGCTGTTATCTTTGGCAGTACATTGGGAACTTATTGGAGTAGCCACCCCTTAACAACTGCAGCCCAAAATAGACTGTGGACTTTCACGGTCGGCCCGTTTTGAAGAGGTGTCAAACACACTGTGCCAGGAGCGATAGCTGTTATGTGTGTGTGTGTGTGTGTGTGTGTGTGTGTGTGTGTGTGTGTGTGTGTGCGCGTGTGTGTGTGTGTGGGGGGGGGAGGTGAGAGGATGGGGCGCATGGTGTACCATTCTCCACATTTTGTGTAGGGACAGCTAGGACAGTGGCAGGGAATGGAGCAAAAGGCCAGCCAGGGGACAGCTAGCAGAACAGAGCACAAGCACATGCACAGATAGAAACATGGGCTTCTTCGCATTCATACACACACTTATGATACACAATACTTGTACAGGGTGTAAATGGTAAGACCTTCACTGATTTGACAACGTTTCCAGTCCCAACTGTACTGTATAACCAAACTCTGTTTACTCATTTGCTACTGTTGGTCACATGGAACTGCAACCTTTCTGTCTGTGCTGCAAATCATTTCAAAAGTTGACTTACTTGAACTAATGAAAGCCGGTTCAGACTTTCAGAGAGCGTGTTGTTTGACGGGGACTTTCAAAAAGCGGGGCCTCTGCGTGACAGCTGCATGCAGCTGTTACACGTGTTACTCAGGACAGCCATGATAATCTGCTACCTGCTTTTTCATTAACCACATGCATGCTGATTTGTTAAGTGAGTGTGTGTAAGACAGGAAGGGAAAATGCAAGAAAATAAAGAGTACACTCGCAGGCTTTAAATCTGGCCAGTTAACATTAATTAACATGTTCTTTAATCTTCAACTTTTGATTGGATGCTTCTTTGCCCTGTGTTAGAGGCCAATCAGGAGGGTGCAGGAAGTACAGCTGCAGCCCTAGCTTTCTGATCCTTGCCGAGCGGCAAACTTTCCCCTGTCAGATTAAGTAGGATTAGCTGGGTCCTGCCGTATGATGAACTGAGCACTTCATATGGTGACTTGAAACTTTCCAAAGATGGAAAAAAAAAAACCTGGTCAGGGAAATGTATTGCTTGCTTTGAACCCCCAGTTTTCCCTGGTTGATTAAAAGCCATTCCATATCCTCAGCATAATACAATAGCTACTGGCTTGTTGAGAGTGAGAAAACATGACCTGCTTACTGCAATGTACAGTATTCATGTGGATGCAAACATGTGCACTGCTGTGCAGGAGCATGTGCCCGTGTTGGCACACAAATACAAGCTCTTTCCCACATTGGAAGTCACACACGGCTTCTTGCTCACAGCTAGTTCCCTCATCAGGGTCCTCAGTGGGTGCTAAGTTCCATTGTGTTTTATAATGACACACACACACACACACACACACACACACACACACACACACACACACACACACACACACACACACACACACACACACACACACACACACACACACACACAAGCACATGCATACTCTCTCATTGGTATTTTTATCCATCCCCAGAGCCACTCAGTGGCTGCAAGCCATATCACTCTCAGACGACAGAGGAGCCATGGTCACACCAGCTAGTACTTAAAGCCCCCCTTCCAGTGTGTGTGTGTGTGTGTGTATGTGTGTGTGTGTGTGTGTGTGTGTGTGTGTGTGTGTGTGTGTGTGTGTGTTGGGGTGGTCCACAGAGGTAGAATGTGTGGTGATATAAAGAGACTCTGAAAAAGGTGGCGGTGGTGGGGAGGAGGTCAAACGTGGAAAGAATTTAGTCTGTTATCAACTGTTGCCTGCAAGACAACTGAGGAGGCACACACACAAACACACACAAAACACACAACAGACAGCCTGAGAACGTGACTACATGACAAGGCCATAGGCACACACACACGCACTGTCTTCTCAGACAGGGTTTTTCCTCCTGAGGCGAGGCTAAAGCATCCAATCTCAGTCTTTCTTGTCTATCTCTGGCACTGATAAAGGCTTATAATGAACTGGGGACTGGAACTCAGTCCCAAGACCGATGGCTTTATGGCCCTGGCCAGATCATCACCCTCTGTGGACTTCGTTTGTCACCGGGTGAGAACAGAAAGAGAGAGGAGATGGAAAGAGAGGGATAGGAGGAGACAAAGAGTAAGAAAAAGGGGAGAGAGAGGGGGAAGCAAAGATTAAAGTTTTACACTGCAACCTTTGAGAAGGGTTTTGCAATATAGCCACTGTGTCCAGAGTTTACTACCAGAGTGTTCTTTCAGATGTGTGCCGCATTACTGACTCTGGACACAAATAAATGCTCAAAGTTTTGATAAGGGAGCCTACCGTCACGGCCAGGATCCAAACAAGGGGACAAAGGTCCTCCTGGGCTTATCGTTCTTCACTTTATCTCCCCTTTTGTACTTCAGAGCAATGCAAAAGCATGTTTGTAAACTGGTAACAGTTGTACATTTTGTTTGGCTTGCATTCAAGGGTGTGATAGCATGTTGTGTTTGCTAGGGTTTATTAGTATTCCTGCTCACTTTTGACCCCTAGGAGAGCATATCATGAAATACTATGGACGCAAAGATGTTCCTTGGCACCATAACGCTGAGAAACAGCAACTTGCCATGTTGTAAGTGATCACGTGCAATGAAGAAAAAATACAGGTGACAGTAATGAATACAAAAATATATAGATGTTGTGACAAAAAACAAATGTAAGCTTTACCTACCTCAAATAGATTGGATGCTTCATTGCCGTACTGAGCGGAAATGATCTCTGATTGGTCACTGTACCATTTGAGGCCACCCAGGAAGCTGTCTGCATCTAAGTCACTGACATCCAGCTCTGAGAGATCAAGCTCAGGGAGATCTGGGCAGAGGGGCTGGTCTTCACCAACCAAGGCAGCACACTGGAGAAAAAGAGAACAACAAGGATGGTCAGGAAAAAGAAAATCACATCTCTTTCATATGCAAATCAGAGACTGAATTCTTTGTGCCAAGTTTGAAAACAATGGGGGAATCAAAATCTGGACAGGAGTCAAAAGTCTTCATAAAACCCTCTGTTTAGTCCTGAACAAAGGAAATTCATACATTTGTTTATCAAATGATTACGTAGTTCGAGCTCAGTCAGCTGGTTTTGCACCACAACAACATGCAAACCTGCAACCTGTTTCCACTCTGCTTCTATCCGACCTGCAGTGCACCGTGTCCTCCCACCATCGCTCCCTGAGCACCGCGGTTGGCGGTGGCCTCCGTGCTGCCAAAGGCTGCCTGTTGACATTTTGTTATGCACCAGCCACTTTTATGTAATCTAGCCAATGTGTACTGTATGGGGCAGCTGTTCCTGCTTCCTCCACACACAAATCAGCTGCTCTGTACTGGCTGCAAGAGGGGCTCTGGACTGGAAATCAACAGGGTGATGTGAAAAGGTGTTTTAGCAGACGAAGAGGGCAACAAGTTTACAAGACTTGGCTGATTTTGCAGGATCATTTTAAATGATAGATATTTACCCCATGTAGAGTCCATACCCCTTGATGTTGCACGGTATTAATTGTTTTTGCCCAGCAAAATTATACTCATGATTATGGATAATGTATTCATTTCAGTATGAAACCCCACAGGCAGGAAACCAACAGCTAAAATGATCAGCAGTCAGGCAGATCTTTCTCTGCGCTCCATGCAAGGTGGACAAACTTTGAGCTCGACAGTCAGTGTTCATTAAAAGCCACAAACACACCAGAGTGGAGGCGTGTTTACACTCTGTGACTGTGCACATGCAAATCCGAGCCTGAGAGCACAGCTTTATGTCTACTGGCTAACAGGCTACACGCTCCTAATTTTGTTGACAACGCGTCAGCCGATGTAAGAGCGCTACGGGATGGCCTTAAGACAGATATATGATATATATCCCCGGGCGAAGCCGGGAGACGTTTGGCTCGCATAGTGCAGAGGGATGAGAGTCGGGTTCGGCTCAGGGCAAAGCTCAGAGACGGATGCTGTGCCAAGTAGGAAAAACCGCCCAGACACCGGTGTCACAGTTCATCTGTCGTCGGATTCGCACCAACACGAATACACGATGACTTCGACTGTGATGAGACAAATCCGTTATGTTGCGGCCGCAACAGCGACGAGGACAGACTCGCTGCGTCTTAGGCTTCCCTCTGTGATGATCCAGTGTGACAAGGCACGAAATGAAAAAAAAAACGGTGGCAAATATGTTAGGACATTCAGAGGCTGGACGTCCTAAGTCCAATTATCTTATGGACTTCTTGGTGAACTAATGAAATAGCGCCGCCAGACAGACAATCAGGACGCACCACAGCGCTCCACTGAATTACGCACGCACCGCACATAAAAGCACCTGCTAGGGGAAGATTATTAGAGGAAGGACTGTGGTCCTTGATGACAGTTCTCTCTTTCAAAGAGTACGCTTTCATCGCATATTATTGCGTCTACGTGCATATTTCGTAAAATGAGCAAGAAAACGCGTGCATCTCTTGGATTGACACAGGCAGACAACTAAACACTATCGCAGTCTAAACGGCGAAAAGTCTCTCTTCTGAGGCTTACCTGGCTAAAGTGACGGAGCATGTGTATGCAGCGGCGACTAAAGTGCAAAGGTGCGCATGTGAATGAAAATCAATCCATAAAATCGGTCGGAAATAGCAGATCCTTACTTTTTCCCCCCATATTCTCATCACGCAGCCTGGTTGAGCACAAATATGCAGCCAGACTGCGGTCACATCATGTAGGTGCTGTGAAAACCTTCCTGAAGCATCACTGAGCTCCTGCATGCAGACAAGTATCTAAGTATAGCCAGGTAGACCTAAATGTCCATAACAAGCTAGACGGACTCGGAAAATGAGGGAAAAGGGGACGAATAAGTATCCCTTTGATGTGCCTTAGTGTCTGTGTGCACTTTAATCGTGACGGAGAGGAAAAGGTAAACTAGATTAAAAAGACAACGGGAGCGAATTAGAGCCAATTACATGGAGGGTGGAATTACATTCGCACTAACGTAAAATGATCACGTCTGGCCGGATGCAATGTTGCTCTCCAGCCTTGTGCAACGCTCCTCCAGCCGGGATGTTGGCATACAGACGTGCCCGGTACGGTTAGTATTATGATGCTCCTGCGCAATGCCAGATAGCGGTCCCTCTGTGTGGACAACCTTTGCTCCGGAATATAACATGCGCTATCCCGCCACAGCACATCAAAGGGATTGTTATCGTCGCTGGATTTCATGCGTCAGCGCAATACCTGACTTTGAGACATTTCAGTCATTTCTGCATGAAAACCCTCTCGGCACCGGAGCGCGTACAGTCCGCGGCTGGAGAGATATCCGCCAGCTTGCAAGCACTCACTCCGACTGAGCAGAGATCCTATGAGGAGAGCAATGGTCCCGAGCCTGTGCACGCATTACAACAACTACAGCTTTAACTGAGGTAAAAAGGGAGATTCCGCACTTTCCCTCCACTTGTCACACATCCCCGTGTTGTATATTCCCCGCATCCTCAACTGTGTCCAGACGCGCACTACACCGGCAGCACCAGCAGCAGAGGGGAAGAGAGCGTAGACTTATGTGGAAATCACTGTCTCGGATAGCCAGTGTTGTCCATCCAGGCAAAAAGAAAGTCCAGAGGGCTAGAGAGATGAAAAAGAAGTCGGATTTTTAGATGCGCTCACCTCTAATTCTCTCCACACCGAGTCCTGGTTACACCTGTCCCACGCCATCCAGCCACTGAATGACGGCCCGGAAAAGAAAAAAAAAAAGAAAAAAGAAAAAAAGAAAGAAATCAAGTAAAAAAGAAATCCACACACGCTTCCCACTCGCTCTCACACAGGCAACTGCTGCCCCTCGCCGAGAATGAACCGAGGGCACCTGTCTTACAACTGCTTTCCATCACATGACAAAGCTATTAAAAGTAGGCAGGGGAGTGACTCCGCGTCCACACTACTCACCAGTGACGCGCGGTGAGCAGGCGGAGTCTGGCTGCGCACATAGTAAAATCCTCTCCGTGCACTGCAAAAAATGTCCATCTTAACACCACATCACGATCTATTTATCTAGATACTCACGGTAAATACTTGAAAATACACAAATATTCCAAAAAAAAAAAAACAAGCGACAAATTGTTCAATAAATAAATAGAGTGACCTTAAAATTGATATTAGTGTGAAGTCAAATGCGCACAAATCTCTTGGCTAAATCCGTGTGAATTTTGTATTGTAGGTTTTAATCACTGAACTAGGAAACTGTCAAGAATATTTATGGACATTCAGGATCAATGCTCTTTTTTGGCGAACGCCCTCTGATAATTTGTCACAGAATTACTGCCCATCATCAGTCATCCCCCATGCCTTCCTCGCTTTTGATCTACTGGGAGCAGATGGGACTTTATGGCACCTTAGACTTGAGCAAACCTGATCTTTTTTACCCCCGACCCAACCAAAACAAAGTGTTAGTAAACTTTGCATGGCTGTCCTATACGAGAATGCGCATCGAAATCCCCGCACGCACAAACAGACCACATATTGCAGGAAAAAAAAAAACCTGGAGGTAAAACATCTCTTTAAATAAAAAGTGAGGGGATTGCAGTGGATTTAAATCACCCTTAAAGTTTGAGTTGTGTAATTACAGGTCTTCCTGAGCACTAATGATAGAAAATATGTATGTTTAATTAAATTATCGGCCATTTACATGATAATTAGTTTCCATTGTTTGCTCCTTTCCTGCAATAACTCCAGAGGAGACTGTAACCTAAAATGTTTGTCGTGTAGAATATCAAAGACGGTAATTCAGTCTTTTGGAAAGTATTCTTTGTCCATTCACAGGCAATAAAAAGGACAGGTGGCAGTATCAACCATGTATACAGTGTCAACAGGACGTGTATAGGCAACACTAACCTCCGTTAAATAAAAACAGAAGCTTTGTGGACATTTCAAACAATGTGGTTTTTCTGTTGGGCGGACTGACGGGCTCACTGCAGGAGGAATGTTATTGTCTTCCTCCGATCACACATTTAACACAAACATCAGTCTATATGGAAATCATCACGAGCCTCATAGGGATTTTCTGTATGAATCATGCTGATCTAAACCTACACTGCTGCAGAGATATTTAAAAAATAGTATATGCAAAAAGGATACAGGAGAGTTATTTGTCTGTTTCGACATTGTTTTCAGGAAAAACCCAAGTTAGCTTCTGACAATACATTTCTGTCAAAAGAGACTTCCCAATCCAATTTTTATTCGTGTAAGCCTATTAAGTCCACCTGAGCATGCAAGGAGCAATTGTCTCCCTAAATTAGTGAACCACATACAGTAAGTCTCATTAAACACAAAATTGCACAGAAACCAGTAAAAAGGTTCTGGGACTGGAGACGTAAATTGTACAGATTGTGTGCGAGCATGCCAGTGTTTGTCCAGTGTGTGCACTAAGACGTTATATGTGCGTCTGTTATGCTTATGGGTATCCGAGGGCATTTGTACCACTAAATCTATACATCTGCCTCTCCGTGCATGCCCAGAGAAGCTACCCAGAAGCCACGGCGAAACCCGATCGGAGCAGGTGGCGTGTGCAGTGACCTCACAGAGCCCAGATGGACCAGTACCACTGAGAGCGAAATATAGGGGCAACATGGGAGTGACATGGAGCTCGATGGTTGCTGGCTTTGTGATTGCGGCAGAAATAAAAAACACTCAGACAAGAGGGATTTAAGTGATGAGAGAGTGCAGTTAAACTAACCTCTCAGCCTCTGCATGGGGTTTATGTGTCCAACAGATGTAGCTAACTGCAGGTACAGTAGCTGCTGCTCTGATAGGGTCTTCACAAGTTGAGTAATAGCGCCATAATGAACACAGACTTGCCAAAAACAGAAAAAGAAAAAAAAAATCTTGGCAGGAGATATATGCTGGTAAATGATATTTCTCCCTCTCCTGAAGCGGCATGTGAGTCACAGTCAAAAGGCTTATCTGATTGTACTCTTCATGCCAATTAAGACAACGGAAGCTAAATATAGATATAATGTTATGATTTCCTTTCTTGAATGGCCTTTGATTCTTTTTTCTGCCAGCACCCTCTTGCTAGAGGCTGGATATTTATGTATGCGCTGGTAGAGATTTGTAGATATAAGAATCATTTCTACAGCAAAAAAAGGGGGTTTTACAGCTCCGCTCAAACACAGGTACTCTTTGAAATGCCACAGCTTTTGTTTCAGTTGTAGAGAGCTGCTAATGAACAGATAAGTATAGGGAGATTGTCACAGACTGGTGCCGAATGAGAAATAGATAATGTTTAGTAGCTTGCATCAGAGGTGGTATTTGGGCCACAGCACTGCCAACGACGGGACCAGCATCACTGCGTGTTCGATCATTTTGCTCCAAAGAATGGCCTTGGGTCTTGCTTTCACACTGCCCTCGCATTTTGCAGCTCTTATAGATATCACGTCTCAAGGGGGCTGAATCTATAGGATGGAGTGTGAAGAGTTGTTCACACCCATTGATGCGTACCGTGTTCTTGAGGCTCTGCATATTGCGAATTGCAGAGTATAACCTTGCAGGCAAATATACTTCAAAAGGAACCCCTGAAATCCAAATTAATCAAAAGTGACTTGGTTAATTGTTAAATGACTCACAACTCAGAAATAATGCAATGTGCCAACTTTTCTGTATGCACATGGAATATACCCAGCTCCTCGGTGTGGACAAACTACAATTAGACTTACTTGAATCGGGGTTGTGCTGCTGGCAGTTCTCAGAAAGCAAAGGGTCTTAATGATTAAACAATTTCTCCGAAGAGTCAGCTGACAAGTGGAGCTCTCAAAGCCAAAACGGGGCTAATCCACAGATAATTATCTGTGTTTGAATATTCAACGTGGCCTGACTAATGGTACAGAGTCTCAGATTTGCATTTCTGGTCTCAGACTGAAACCGATATTAACATTTCTGTCCAAGAGCTGAATGTGTATTGATCCTGTGGTGGAAATTATGGTTACATGTTCAATTCTAATACAGTGTGATTTTTTATTTTTTTTTAAAGTGTCGGTTTTGACAGTCTATCTATACTCAAGTGGCTGTGTCTTGGTTTTCCTTTTTTCCATAAATTGTGTCACAGGCCCTCTGAGAGTGTGCTGCTGCACAGTGTGGGGGGATGATTCATATCACTTTGTTGCATGTCATTGCTCCCAACAGAATCTATCCTAGCATCTGGCCATTTTAATACATGGTGGCTGGATTCATAGGAATTAATTGAGGGCAGGGGTAAAACAGAGTGCTACATATATTCATTTCTTGTTGGGGACGGTTAAAAGACAGCTTATGCTTTGTTCTCCTGCTTGTCATTTGATGGGCTTTCAGATCTTTGAGTCGTGGGATGGGGTGGGGTGGGGGGGGGGTCCCCTTGACAAGTCATATTGTTTTCTCCTTATTAGGGGATAGTGGAGGAAGCGGTCACATTTCACAATAGCCAAACGCTCTACAATAACATAGGATGTAAGGCCATGCAAAACTGGGTACAGGAAATGTAAGCGGATACACAGTGCCAATATAAGGTTCTAATGTGGTGTTGAATGATCACGCAGGACTGCTTTAGAAGAACCCAGTAATAAACTAATATGTCATAATAAAACTGTTTCTCCTATTTGAAATATTCAACATCACATTCTTTACTCGTTTCTATCCCTTACTTTTCAGAAGCACAGAAGGATCCATCTCAGTCCATACATTTATTTGGCCTCCATAGGCTCCTAACTCATGCATTATAGGCCACAAGATAAACAGTGTGACGCCACAAATTATGCCAGCGCTCGCCCTTTGACATACAGTAAGCTAGAGCATTCTTCCCCTGCGAAGATTTTACATCGCCTCTCTTTGTAGTGCCCTTCAGAGAGCCCGTCGCCTTGCCGCCCTGCATGCAAGCGTGTAATCCTTTCCATCAATGAACTCCACTGTGTCATTTAGCCACTCTCAGGATGGCGGCTACTTTCCCCGCAGAGAGTCCAGCCTACATTATTAAGGCAAATGGCATGAAGAGGCTAGGGCCAGTTAGCCATGGCTGAGCCTTGGAACTGAAAATAGCATCAGTCCCATGCAGGGGCAGGTAAACACAAAAAGGAGCCTGGGGCGCAACACAGGACGGTTCCACCCTCCCCTCCCCTACTCCAGCTCTGTTTTGGAGCAGGCGGAGAAAAGCGGCAGCCTTGCCCCCCCTGCCACAGATGAATAATATCACGGTCACATGGTGATGCGAGTCGGAGTCTCCCGTCGGAGCTGTGTGTTGTAAGGCTGTTATTGGGCTTGTTTAAAATCACCAGCAAGTCATGCAAGATGCATGTGGAAAGTGGTGGCAGAAAGAGGGTGAGCTGTGAGCACAGGCCTGGTGTGTGATGCGTCTTGCTGGAGAACTGTGCTAAACTAGCGCTCTGGGCAGGGACTTGTGAGGCACTTTGTGTTTTGCTTGGGTATTGCACTCACAAGGAATATTAAAATTTATGGACCATGAGGGTTTGGGTTGCAAACACACATACATAAATACGACTTGAACATTCCCTGTACGTAAAATGCTACAAACCCAAACTTAGAAATTGCTGTAAAACTCCAACAGATGCCACATGCCTGGCAATGTAACTAGAGGAGATGGGATGCACTTCTATGGCGGTGATGCAGTTAAATATTTTTCTACTGAAAGGAAGCAGGAAAATAGTTCTACTTGTCTTGCCGAATATTCTGTAAGGCACTTTTTAAACTTACGGAGCCAAAAGCCATGGCCCGTAAAAGTAATCATGTGTGCAGCAGTGTCATCTAGGTAATATACAGGCATTAAAGAAATTACCTTTACTACTACTACTACTACTACTATTACTTTTCTGACATGCTTATGCTTACTACATCTTGTTGGGATTATGAACAACAACTTTGAAGACATATAACAAGATGCATGTTTTGACTAGAAAACTAACCAGCAGTAGAAGTCAAAATGAACTCTGGAATGTGAAAAATACATTAATTAGATCTCATCACTGGCTACAGGCGAATTTTGGTGCATCTTTCTGCACACTGCAAAGACCTCCTGTGAGTCACGAGGAGGGCCCACAGCACAACAGATGTTGCTTGATTTCTAAAATAATAGAGAGGCAGGGCTGAATACCTTGACAGCGCAGTCCTTATGTACTCTTAGCACTGGAAGAGCGCCAGGGAAGAATTAGGTCAGCTGAAGTGCATTGTGCCTTGTGGAACTCCACGTTAAAACAGCATCAGGGAAGGGAGGAGGGGTGGAGGGGGGGGGGGTGACACACAGGTAGAAATTTCTGGAGCAGCACAACCAGTTTTTTTTTCTTTTACTCTTGTATCATGGAAACGTGAGCAGAAACGTTACACCCCTGAGTCCAGACTGCAGTCTAATTATTTTGAGCAATGAAAAGAGAAGGAAAAGGGGAATGAGAGAGAGAAAAAATGCATGCGAATTGCAATTCTTTCATACAGCCTGCATACGGGGTGTATAACCACAAGCCTGAAAAAATCCTTACGGCACAATAAAACTGATTGTATCATCACCTTTTTTCCCCTTACAGGGTGCATTTCTACTACTCTTCACATCACCTCCTAAAAGGAACATGTACTGCTGGAGTACACAGTGATGGGAAAAAAAAGGAAAGCAGAGCAGGGATGTGAGGAAAGAGAAGGCACAGTCAATACCCATTTTTGCCAAGGCATCCTAGTGAACAAGAGCAAAGAGACAAAAGGAACAGATGGATGGAGATGGAGCTAATGGTGAGAGAGAGTGTGACAGGGAGCAACAAAAGCAAGAGGGAGTGAGCCGCTGTGAATGATAGAAAGATTTGGACAAAGACGGGGAATGAATTAGAGGCAGATATGGAAGGAGGGGACGGAAGATGGAAGCTAAGTACGAGGAGGAGTGATTGGGGACAGGAAGTGTGTACTGAAACAAAGGGTCAGGCCGATGGGAGGCTAGAAACCACCTTGCCAGGCTCCGGAGCCGTTCACCTATTGCATCACTCGTGAAGATAAACCACCTCACCGTCCCCATCGCTGGGGCTGACCCCTGTCCCCGCTGGCCTCCCAGCGCCGCATCTACCATGTCCACTATCTCAGTGTTAATCTAATGGTTACCACCTTCCCCTCCCCCGCATACTCTGGTCACGGTCTGAGATCTGCCTGCTTACGATGGGTATCTGGCTCACATGTGCTGCGTATTCATTTACAGGAAGGTCTAGATTTTCACACACACACACACACACACAGATTCTTCCACTGCTAGCATGACCTCATTGCCCCGTCATGACTATCACGTTTGGGAAGTAAAATTGTGTTGCAAATGCACTCTCTGCCTTGTTAGCAATTTTAAATGGGAAGAAATAATGAGATACGGATGTGAAGATGACAGAAAGTAATTGGTTTTGATTTGTGTAAAATCGGAATTTTAACTGGACATGATATTCAAATGACTTGGCAGCCGTCCATCAACGTGAAAGTGTGCGTAAGCATATTGTAGATTATGCTGAGCAATAATGTCGAAGCTTTTCCTCGCCAGTAGGCAATGTCAGTGTTTTTGGCAACTGAAGCTTTTTTTGTTGTTTTTTTTTCAGTCAAATGTTGTTATGCCTCAAGCCATTTCCACTTTCCGGAAACAAAATGATTTCCATCCCTTATTCTTATGATATCTGATCATCAATGGTGGAAATCAAGCGCGAGCTTAACTGTCAGGCATTCGGTCAACCCTTGCCCTGGCTGTCCTGTCCCTTCAGCCTTCTCCAACATAATCCCTTGTTGTGTGTTCTGTGGTGCTCCATGTCCACCGGGACTGTCATCACTGCCACAATAAACAGGATTAATCAGCGCTGGCATTGGGCACTTTGGTCCAGATGACGCATGTAATTAAGAAGTAATTGGCATGTCATCTGTACATGAGGAAATATGACTTGCACGAGGCAGCTGTACTCGTCGTGCCGCCCCGCAACAAGCGGCGCTTGAACAACTGTGTCTTCTTTTTTCAGGCTTTATTCAGAGAGATAACTTCCTTTGGACTGCTGACACTTCCTTAACGTCTTTATTCACCCGACAAACTCCCTCACATTGTAATTCACTCGCTTATTCATTTATTTACATGCTAACACACTTAAACACTAATTTGCTAACTTATTCATTTATTTACATGCTAACCCACTTACTGCCGTTTGCATTCAGCAACTTATTCATTTATCCACATCCAGGATGACACAGTTACTTTCTTGAGTATTCATTTATGCACGTAGGAAGTCACTTACGTCCTCGCTTCCTTAATGAAGAGGCCACTCTCTTTTCACTTCACACAAAAGAATGGGTTTATGCAGCTCAATATATACTGTAGCTGCACACAATGGGAGATGGCCAAGATGCCCTTTCATGTTTAGGGTCATGCTGGCTGCAACAATAGGTCTGAACTGCCCTTATCTCTCCTTGTAAACGTGAGGCTCCGGGATAAGTCAGAGCCCGATTTCATGGCTCATGAGGGAGACGTTAGGATGTACATGAGTGGGGGGAGAGTTTTCTTATTTGCCCTTGCACCTTGTATTTCCTCGATTGTTAGGAAAGTCAGTAATAAAAAGGAAATTCACCACCAAGCTTTAGTATGATGCTCTATCTTAACACGTGGCATAGACGCATACCTATTTGTTATTATTTCATAGTTACTTAGAGTATTCACAGCCATTTGTCAGCGTAAAGGCAATTTAGAATTACATTAACTTAAGGAGCAACATTAGGTATGGCAAACTTGCACCGCCTCCTCTCTATAAATTCAGTTAACTCGGGAATATTAAAGATGTGCCAAAGAAAATGATTACTATGGCTCATACATATTTCTGAGAGGCTCTCAGAATAAAGAAAGCCCAGCATCACTGAAACAAAGTTTGTGCTGAAGCAGAGTATGGAGCTGGTTCCAGTAGGGGTGAGCATGGCAGGGTGTGAGGTCAGTGATGCACTTGGCTGGTAACCTTAGATAGCTGCTGGCTAATTTGCAGTATGCCCCCAATCGCAACAGAAAGCCTAGAGCCACGCTGAGGGGAGAGAGGGTGGCCATAACGGCAAAGCAAATGGCTCATAGAGATATCCCAGTTGTTTTTCATCACATCAATTTCACGCCTGTGCCGCCAGTTTTTCAGAAATGTGACAAGATGGAGAAAGGGAGGAAAAAGAAAAAGTAGGAAAACAGGGATGGAGGAGATAGTGAAGTGGAAGAAAACAACGAGCTCAGAGAAACATGAAGTTGGCATTGTTAATCTCAACGCCTGTTCATAGCTGTCATAGCTGTCTCATGAACAAACAAATGAGAATATCTCACAAGCTAATATCATCACTGACAATATTGCTCTCCCACTTCTGTTTTTACTGATGCAACACAGAAGTTCTTCCAGCAATGCAGTTTACTCTCTGGTATGTTTGCGGATAGTTAAAAGAAGTCATTTGTTCTTCGTGCAATAAGGCTTTGAAATGAGCAAATATGACCTTACTTATCCGTTTAGTGCAGCTTAGTCATCACCGATGAATTCCGTTCTACAGTATACACATAATTAATGACAATGCACAACAAAGTGCAAAACCTGTGTTTTTCCAGATAAAGACTTTTCCCCCCACTGTTTCACTGCACTTTTCTCACTTTTAATCAGTCTAATCAGTCAAGTCATACAACTACAGCTGCTTGTACCCCTGTTGTTTTATTGCCCAAGGTGTATGTCATACCTCTGAGGAAAAGTACCAAATCCAAAAAACGGATCTTCCACTAAATTCCAAAAGGTGTTGCAGTTCTCTCATCTGTTTGTACAAGCTGGGACAGTGCACATTTAACCTGACAATTGCTTTTTAGAGCAGTTTGCATAATTCCCGTCTTTCATCTGTTAGAATTTGAGACGGGCTGCGTGTTATGCGGCATTATGACTCAACAGTAAGGCATCAACTGATACAGCAGCACAGATCTCTCCAACTCAGGGTTGTATAATTATAAAAGCAAACACACTACTGCAGGCTAAAAAGTACAGATAGTACATATTTTGTCTGACTACAGGATATATTTGGTTTATATGTATAGACTTGTACAAAGGATATAAACAGCAGGAAGTCCAGGCCTGATGAAAAAGCTGTGATTTCACTGAGCGCCTGATGAAGCTCTTGCTTGGGAAGGGAATAGTCAACAAGACTCCAACTCATTGGACAATCTACCATCCAATATAATTAATGATAGTGCATTTTTAATTACCCCTGTGTGGCGGTAGGCACTACAGCTTTTGTTTATTGAGCCCCACTGATACCCATATTAACAAAGTTAGGTTAATGATAGAGGTATTTTACTTAATAGCATTTTTATTACTCCTGCTAAGAATGAAGCAATTAATTAACAATTGGTGAATTAAGTTCCTCTCCTGTAATGGCCTACCAACACAGGACATCATTACCAATATTCAAAATAATTCATAAAGCGGGGAGTCAGGTGGCAGGACAGCAGTGGGAAAAATGAATATTCCCCAGCACTCGTTTGATTTTTCATTTCAGAATGGAATAAATTATGAATATGGTCTGTCAGCAGACATGTTGGTGGTACTGCATGCAGAGTGAGCCGCAGGATCAAAGATGCAGTGTGTTAAGTCACAGATTTGACATAGGTGTCTGGCAAGAAAAGAGGACGTTTCAGTGCGCAATATGAGCAGGCGAGTATTATTTGAATAGATAAAGTGGTGAATTAAAGACACACAGATAAATGAGAGGACAACCAAAAGAGAAGGAGAGATGGGAAAGTGAGGGAGAAGACTGAACGTTCAAGAAATGACATCGAATAATGGACCTCAAAGACATATATGAAAGCGCATAATCTTTTAAGCTTGCATTTGAAGGTAATCTTCCATTAAAGAATACTAGCTATTTCTTTGTGGAGGAGAAATGCAAAGACAGCAGAACTGATGGGGACTATTGGTGTGACTTTGAATAGAGGAAAGACTGAAATGGCAAAAGGTGCAATTTCTTAGGCTCCGGACTTCGATGGTAAATTCTTTCATTCCAAAAGAACTACTAAAACAGTGGCTGCTGAGAAATATAATCCCCCACCCCCAACCTCCCATTGCCCAACACACACACACAAACACACACACCCTGAGCCCAAGTACACATGCAACAAAGAGGGAGAGATTAAAGCATTAATTCAGTGAGAGGGAATAGGATCCTGGCATAAATTTAGAGTGAATGTTTGGGGTTATCTTCTCTGCTGACTGCCGATTCTACTCTCTGTACTCCATTGCACTCCACATGCAAATGTAAATCAGGGTCACACCCTGTATCCTGTCACATATCAGGCTGTAAACTCTTGTTTTTCTTTGATAAGCTCTGTATATATGTGTGTGTGTGTGTGTGTGTGTGTGCGTGCATGCTTATGTGTGTTTTTGCAGCAACAACAGGTGCACTCTTGTGTGCAAACGTGGAAAAATACCGAACCGTCTGTGTGCATTGTGCTTTTTCTGTATGTGTGTATATCTGTGTGTGTGGGTGTGTCTGTGAATGTGGGTATTTACATCACAGACAGTGCATTTCAAGCTGCACTGCTTGCCTAAAAAATGTCCCAAACAGAGTGCCTTGTTTGTTTGCTTGTCATTGCTGGGTGGGATGTATTTTACAAGGCACACCAGCTTTCTCCTGGCTTCACACTGGATACCAGCTGGCGGGCACTGGGGCGCCACAACGTATCGTGCCAGTGTCACAAACGAAGGGGAAAGTGTGCCTCATCATATAGAAAAGTAGTCTGGCAGCCTCCAGTCCTCATTAAAAATGCACTAACGCTGAACGCTCCCATTAATCTAAGCATGCTGTATTTAGCGAGGGCAGCCTTGTGTACAGTCTATAAAACACAGCAATTAAAGCAGGTACTTTTGGCTTCATCAAGGCCCACCCGAGCGTAATGGGCCAGAAATGTGAAAAAATTCCTCCAGCAAGCCCTATATGAGAACAGGCAGGATGTAGTCCATAGCACTAAGATAGATATGGAACTGGAAGATGACATGATTTAATCTTGCTCCTGCCTGATAATGGAAAGAAAATCTGTTCATGTTCTATCTACAGTGTTGCAGATAATCATCTCTGAGGTATCAATTTTTATTTCAAGACACCAGTCATCCTAATATAGATTTGAAAATCAGGTATAAGCATATCATGATAGAAACATAACTAAGCTAACATAATACTAATATGTGGAGACAAATGCTACTGTGATAATATGAATGTACAAGTAATTCAACATGCATGACCCCAACATAAAAGGTAGCTAATTAAGGGTGATTGTGTTGGACTATGAAGGTAACATGCTTGTTGATGTGGTACAAGGTGGGGGACATCCAATAACTGCGCCTGTCATGACATCAT
The DNA here is from genome assembly GCF_042242105.1 of Pempheris klunzingeri. Taxonomy (NCBI): domain Eukaryota; kingdom Metazoa; phylum Chordata; class Actinopteri; order Acropomatiformes; family Pempheridae; genus Pempheris; species Pempheris klunzingeri. The sequence goes on from NC_092034.1 coordinate 10,693,028, forward strand.
TATGCCTGCTGTATGAACTTCTTATAGCAGGGGGTTCAAGGAGAAGTGCCAAGATGCAAGCCATTGGCGCATGCTTTCAACTGCAACCCGAGTAGGTTACAACGTCGAGAGAGATCACATGTGCAGACTCTTTAAGACTTTGATGATTGCTCAAAGGGATGGAAAGCATAGCTTGCATCGTCCCATCTCATAGCAACAACTTTTTTTTCTTCTTAGGTCTAAAGCTGGCACATATAAATGCTCCTGGATTTGTGCCATTGCTAGAACCCCTTAACAGGATGCACATATATGATGAAATCATGATTTGTTAGCTCTTTGACTTCATCGGTATAGCTTTTAATAGTGAATGGGATAGTTTTTTGGTCCACACAATTATTTGTTGGGAAAACATCAATAAAGCAGCCAGAGAGGGTAAGGATTGATACTGGCAGAGCATTGTTGTAGCACGTAACAGTGGTCATATCAGAATTACTTATAGCCATTTATTTTTCCATGTGCATGCCAAGCCACAAGGGATAACAGCATTAGCCACATAAATGGATAATGAGGTCAAGCTCATAATGAAAGGATACATTGTCTACAAAGTGGCATCACAGTCCAAAGACGAGAAGGAATAGACGGATCAGGACAACAGATCCTCTAAAACAACGTCAAATCACTCCAGAGACTTCAGTCCATGCTAGAGTGCCTCCCATACAGAATAAACAGGTGTGAGTTACTGTGTCACTGTGTGTTCCTGTGACTCATTTTGCGAGTAAGGGAGGCTCGGTTATGTTAAGCTGTCAACATTTCCATACCCTAATAATAATTACCCTCAATTTACCCTCTGCCCCACAGGCAGCTGGAGTAAACAGGCCAAGGATATAACCACCTCCATGCTAAAATGTGATTTCTCATCAGGTGGTGGCCACATGGTATGGAAGATAAATCATTTTCTATATGTATGAGAACTGCTGTGCTGCCAAGTGTAAGATAAGAACTCAACTCGGTCCACTGTTGTTTACAAGGTTCCATTTTATGGATTTTATTTATAGTGGATCACGACCTTGAATAAGATTAGCGAGTCAATAACATGAATTCACTAAGTTGCATTCACTGATAAGAGCACACTGCAGAATTGTTTCATAATAAATACTTCCCATGGATAATGAGACTAGGACATGATTATGTTTAAAAGTGAAACTGTAAAGTCTAAACACTGTATAATGACTAATAGCAGTGTCATTTTAATGGCTGCTCCTGCTGCTACCATGGACTAATTCAAAAAAGATTAGTTAGTTCCCTTTCTTTCTTGAACAGAAATGCGTGCCATCAAATCTGGGGGCAGTGAGCATGATATTATTATGGAATAATTGACTTGGCCAACTTGCACCAGCGTTATTTAAATTCTAGGGGATACTGTTGATGTTCATACAGCAGCTTCAACTGCTTTTAGTGTGTCCTTCAACTGCTTTTAGTGTGTCAATTTCTATCCCAATTTAACACCTCACGTGTAAAACAAACAAAAAACATGCTGACATGCTGACACAGTTTTCACAATCACAATTTTCAACTGTAATAATTTTGATTTTTTTAGTGATGAACTAAATTAGATATGACAGGATTTGATCATTTTGTGTTGGTGGAGGCAAATGTATGTACACCAGGCCAAATATGTAGACGTGCACACACAGAAAGTTCAGTAATGTTCCAACATAAATTGACAAGCACCTACTGTATTATAAGCCACAGTTGGTAACATAGAGGACAAACCTTAAATGTTCTTGCATCTCGGCCAACTGCGACATCACTCTGCCAGGGTGCAAAATTTTGCACAAATGAGAAATCACTGTACACAATTCTGCTATGTTACAGGTTCCGGGTTTGGGAATTGGGGTCTGGGAGCATTTGTTGAGGTATGAAAAAGATAATGCATTTGTCTATGTTTTTTGCACTGCTATGTTCTCCAATACTACATCTCCTTGGAGACTGCCAAGCTCAAACCACAACTGTTCCTCAACCATTTTCACATTCAGTTGGCCCAGACTGGGGCAAGGCAATTTGGCTCTCGGACCATCTATACAGTGCCTTGTCTGGGAATGGATTTAGTGATTCTGATCTTTTTTTGTGCCTATGCTCTTTGTCTCCATTGTGAAGACTCAGGGAAAGAGAGAGAGAGGGGAAAAAAAACAAGTTTGACCGAAGCCCAGTCAATTATCTCCCAGGTGTTTGACTGAAGTGATTGTAAGCGATCGCGGCAGTTCCCACGAGCCCTGGACTGAGACGGGCTGGAATTAGCCAGGAACAAAACCCAATTCAGCAGAAGTGAAGAAACAGCAGTTTTGAATAAAACCAGGCAGAGAATGCAAAAGAAAAGGCTCCCTGCAGAAGATAAAGTCGAATCTTGGCTCCTTTTTTCCTTCTTCCTCCATTCCCCTGTCACACACAGCCTATCATATAGCCCAGTCTTTTAAACAAACTGTGGGGCTGGAATTGTGTCTGTGGTGCTTCCAATACCTTATTGTGTGGAGGTTAATTACTGGCAAGGCATGAGAAAATTACATCCTCAAAATAAAGTATTATGATTGGCCCTTCTGCTGGCTATTTTAAGTAATGCATGGTCTTCATACAAGATAGCTCGGGAAACCAGATTTTTTGACTTGTTCGATATCAAGTAACCTCGTTTCAAGTCCTCTATTAAAGCAACTATTCTGACTTGCAAATTACCTTTCTCCCAGGCCCCAAACACCATTTCCTCACGAAGATTAAGTTATAGCCTGTACTTGAGTGCACACAGTGTTGTAATAACACAGGACACTTTTCTATTGATAGCAGTGAATTTCCTTGTGTCTTTTCACATATCTCCCTGAGAGAATGCAGTCATGCTGAAGGGCAACATTTCTGTACTGGGAGGATATTGTGGAGATTGACATTTAGGAATGGAGGGGGAGGACAGTGGTGGATTTCTGAAGCACAAGCTGCAGTGGTGTAAGCGAACATACGTAGGTCTAACCTAAGCTAGCAAATTCCTTAAGTCAATTCTTAACCACTGAAGAATGGTTAACTGGGCAAGGACTTTAACTCAGCCTCAGTCAAGAGTCAAAGCAGGAGCCTTCCTAGGTTTGCATAAATCTCATGATGGGAGGCCCCAGTTCCCAGGCAATGATTGTGCATTTTCCTCCCTGCTGGAATCTTATTTACTCTCGCCTTCCACATGAGATGGCCACGTCAAGCATGGTTTGCGTCCGCTGCGCTTTCGCTCGGCTGCACGCCAGCACACAGACATCAGGGCTAATAAATATGAAGCCTGGGGAAACTGGCTTTGCCTGGCACAGCAAGGCTGGAGGTATCTGCCGAACTGGCAACCCAGAGTCATAGAGCACATCACGTGAAAGTTAGCGCTGCTTTAGACTCTGATGCGCATGTAATCGCAAACAGGAAAACGATTCTAGGGGCTATGAGGCATTGGGCTTGTTCAACATCACCCCGACAACCCCCACACACCCCACCAGCAAATACTCACACAGACCAAAGCGCACACACCCACAGACCCATGACTAGAAAATGTCACCTAGATGTTCTTTTTAAATGATTGATGAGCAAGTCTTTTTGTTATATCTCTATTTGGTTAGCATCATAGGCAAGCTTCTCTTGATTTGAAATAATCCATCTCACTCTTCTTAGTTCACGGATCAAACATGGTTGCATTTGAATGTGTTGAAAACATGGTTAAATGCACACACAAACATGCAGCTAGTCACTCTTGTGTGTCTGTGCTCTGTTTATCAAATTAAAGTAACATAGAAAGGAACACTGTACCTCGAGGAGAAACAGCTTCCTCCTTCCTGAATCAGTTTTCAAGGTGGTCTCACACTGAGCTGTTAAAAGCCCACTAAAACAGAGGGAATGAGGGTGATGAAAGGCCCATATGTCCCTGGCAAACACCTTCACGGGATGAATGTGGTTTGAGAAGGCCCTGTGCAAAATGAGGGCCTGCGCCAGGCAACGCCTCAGCTTGTTGATGGAGTGTGAGATCCTGCAAGGAGTGTACCTCCTTTCTTCCTAATGACCCGTTCATATGCAGACTAGTCTCCATCATCAAGCTCATTTGTAGTGTCACCCCCTGCCCTAAGTTTTCACACATTAGGTCCCTTAATGCCACCTCCACAGTAATGTGGATACATTTGAAATTTGTTGCAAAAAGGTGTTGCTCATGTCGTTTTCCCAAGATTGTTTCCCAAAGTTTGCTACCTTGAAATGCCAAAATAATAGAAAGCTGTTGATATCTGATGGCTAGGGCCAGTGGAGCTAGAGGCTTCACGCTAGATCACATGACGATTACATGTCAGCATTTACAAGAAGCTCAGTTTTCCCCATCCACACGAGACTCAAGCAAGACGAGCACTTCTCAATGTATCTGCTTTGAAGAGTATTTTACAAAAGAATTTGCTTTTGGTGGTTCAAGCTCAGCTATGTTCTCATGGACACGTTGAGTAGAGGAAGAGTGGTAAGCAGTGACTTGTAACCCGAGCTTCTGAAACAATATAGGCAGACTTGTATGTCTCACTCTCTCAACATAAATAAATCAGGTAACGCTGAGATTAACTGAGATTTATTATGTGTATTCAGTAATATTCAGGGACAAAGATTCATTATGTGTATATGTTGTTTGCAGTTACTGATAAGCCATGAGACTTGTTTTTCATGCTTTCTGTAACACCCCTGATAATGAGCAGCCATTGCGACAGAGTTGAACACGGCATCTGCCAGTGATTACTTTATAACAGTGTTGCCAGTTCTTTGACATCAATGAACTGACAACTCCCACATCGCCAGCAAACAAGCAGGAGATGATCTGCTGAGACTTGTGAATTGGCAACAAATAGTAGACAGAGTTTCACTTGGTGCTGATGAGTGACCATATCAACAATAACAGAGTATATGCAGTATAAATAGATCGGACATGTGTTTTCTTGATGATGTTATAACTGTGCACTGTTTCTGCATATTCAAACAGCAGCAAATACTCAACTAATAACAGCAGCAATGTAAGATTGCTTCCAGTAACAATGGTAGGAATTAACCTGTGTTAGTACTAGTTAATGAGTCTGATATGCCCTATTGTTTGTGGGTGGGTTACTCAAAGTGGACTTGCCACATTGCATTTCATCTTGTAGTGCCTGTACTACTAACACAGTGAATCAGAGAGTGCTTGATGTCAGCAGAGAAATATCAAATTCATTAACAGTGACCAGCGGGTGAAAATGAAGTTGTTACTGTGATTCTGTTTTGTTTCCTGTTGCTGTGTCGATCCAACCCTGTCATGGCAAACACACTTCACACCGGTGATACTAAAAACAGACAATATTGACACCTCCTCTACTGCAACAAATGGACAGACTGATCAAACCCAAATGAATTTGGAATTGCTGCAGTCGTGGCAGGATTTGTCTCTGAAAATGTATCCAGGTTAGAAGGGGCGAGTGTGTACAGGAGCCAAAAAGAGATAAAAACAAAACCATGAAATAGAGACTGTCTGTAGTTTAATACACAGTGGAAGAAACAGAGGCTGGGGCGTGTCAGCAAACAAGATAGATTGACAAAGTCGTCACTGGCTGAAGCTCAGGGCTTTCAAAGCCATACCCAAAACCTGTTTGTAACATCTTATTTCCAGCATGTATCCAGGGGCCACTTCCGCGTGTCTTAGAAGCCTGTGCTTTGCAGCCACACTAGCGTGAACCCCCTGATGGCTGGCAGAGCCCTCTGATCTGGCTGCTCACACTCTAGTCCACTCTCTGGGGTTCAGGGATAACGGACCCTTTTCTCTTCTCAACCCTGTTTTTTCCCTCCTCTCTTCCCTTCTCAGCATCACTCCAACCACATCTGTTTTAACAACTGCCTGCCTCCATCACTCATGTTTAACTCCTCCCTTTTCTGCTCCTCCTCTCCTACTTCCTCCCCCTTTCCTCTATTCTTCTTCTTTTTCTCTCAGCCACAAGCCGTCGACTGCGGCCAAGGCTTTTGTGTGCAGAGTGGCTCTTTATTGAGTGTCACGCTGGCCGATAATCGCTGTTTAGTGGTTATCGCCCTTCCACACCAGGCCAATTAATTAGGCTTAATAGTCGAAAAAGCTACTTTTAAGGATGCACTTGTACAGTAATAAGGCCACGGCTATGAGATGCCACTTGTTTGCATGTGACTTTTAAGTGTGGTTTTTAATAATGCTCATGTGAACGCTCGATTGTTATTTGTGTGTTTGTCGGCTCAGCTAATCAGGGGGATCCAATTGTAACTGACATGTCTGTGGTTTATCTAGTCGATGATGTGGCGGGTGAACAATGGTGCCAGAAACAATGAACGGGGGAGTTGTGTCAACCGAGATTACAAACGTCTGAGGGAGCGGCGAGAGCCCTCAGGGATGTCAGATCACCATATTGTAGGGCTAATGAGATGGCGACACACTGTATACAAAGGTGTTATAAAATCCTTTCTCTGTGATGGCTCAGCCCTCACGCTGTGACATTTCAGCAGGGGTCATATTGAGGTGACACACAAAGACAAGGTCTTCTGAGTTAACCTGCCTCCTGAAGAATATAAGCCAGGATTTTCTTTTGAAGCAAATGCTACAGATGGATTTTTGAATGTTACTCAGATAGGAAAATAGCATTGTCAAGTTAACTGACACAATATGTCTGTTTTGTTGCTATTTCTAGTCGGTATAATCTAGGCGTAAACATGTCAGTTTCTCAACATGTCCAAGTAATGTGTTCTTTTAAATTCCCATGCCCATTAAAAGCCACAGGCTCATGTTTTTATGAGAAGCCCCAGTGAAATAAACTCCAAATATTTGTGCACAGCATCAAAAGGGGCTTACATCGCAGACAGCACGTCCTCAAACAAATATTGGCGAAAATGTTGGGGAGGGATTTTGTTAATTGATGCTGTCCTCTTCCCCTTTTAATCACATAAGCCCTGGATGAATCTTAGTTTAATTCGCTGATAGAATGCCTCTTTTTCCAGCCTTCCTCCAGCTTGTGCTGAAAGCTGAAGGGATCAGGTCTAATCCAAACTTCCCCCTCCCCGGTCCCTCCCCAACATCCCATGGCTGGTCAAGTCTGGGCTGCTCAGAAGAACAGGGGGAACAGGGAAACTGGCAGGCGGAGGTGGGGGACTGTTTGTCGGACCTGGTTATTCCGCTCCATGGATCCCATCAGGCGAGTCATGACATGTCTCGTCCGAGGCCACGTCCCACCTGAGCGCCATGCAGGGGGTTGGACTCTGCGAAGGGGAAGAGTGTGTGTAACTGTCTCATCTGGTCATTTTCAGTTTGCATCCCTGGAGTAGCTTGTTATATGAAGTCTGACTATGCCATAGCCCCCCTTTTAAAGTGGTCAGCCTACCTCTGCAATATTTTATCAAATATTCTTTTTGTTTGCTTCAACTGTTAAATTAAAATGGTTCAACCCAAGATAAGCTTATCACCCCAAAGGCTTACAGCTGCAGCTCAATTTCCCGTATTCCTCCTATTTCCACATTTTCTCATCTTTATTCAACATTTTTTTGTTCTCAAATCTCCATTTAATAAACTGTGTACTTTCTCCATTTAGAAACATTCAACCTCTTCATAGCCTTGAATATGAAAGTGTCAACTTAAGCAGAACCTTTATGGCAGCCAATATCTCATTTGGACCATTTCTGGGAGTGCTCTAAGCTACAATGAAGGTGCGTCTGCAATTCAAGCGGGGAAGCCGTGTGGGTTAGTCATTCCATGATTAGCTTGGAGAGCAGTAGGTGGTGGAAATGTCCAGGCCCATCCCTGCAACCCCACCTCCCCGAACCCATGAGGTGTGAGAGCACTTTGAACACCACGACCCTGTTGACAGCGGTGACTCAAGACCCCCCAAGTGACAAAAAAAAAAAGCTCACCGAAAAGCTCCACACCTCGGCCTCACGACTCGCTGAGTGCCGGTTGATGAGATTTGTTTGAGCGTTTGTGAGATAGTCGCCAAGACAGAAAGTATGGAACGTGACGAATGAAAAGACAAGAGAAGTGGTTGAAGCAGCATCCCATTAAAAAGAGAAATGGAGTAAAGATAACTCTATGGTGCGACAATTCATGCATGTGAGTGTGACAGCAAATCATGCTGATTTGCATTATTTTACAACAACTCCGACAAACATGTAGCACATGTGTACCAGCGGGCATGCCTGACAATGTACATGTATCTATCTTTGTCAGACATTTGCGTGCATGTGCCTGCTTGTGTGTTAGCACGCGGGCTCATATTTATGGCTTTGTTTGTATTTATATTCACTTGTCTCACTGTGACATCCGGACCACAGCTTGAGAGCAGCTGATTACAACCGGTGCTAAACCTCTCGCCCACCTCAGTAACCAACACAAGGCCGCTTGTCCCCCATGTTTCACATTCTCTGACCCCTGTAGTTTGAGTACAGCTGTCTGCCTCTGAAATTATATTCCACAGTAGTGTTGTTGAGTCTTTAAGCTTTTGGGGAACCTATTTTCTTTTGGATTTACCTCTAAATCCACTGTGTAATGAACACCAATGATTAGTTAGCAAAATGGTGCCCACAGTGACCAATAAAATATCACCATGAAAAAAGAATATAAAGGCTAGTGTGATACAATAATAATCATTTGTTTTCTAACCTTAGCAGTGCAGAATTGTTTTTTTTAACCTTTACTTTTTTTTTCTCTTTACGTTTTTAGTAAACAGGGATGATGTGATAGCTTGAGATTTAGAGACTTAGAGATTTCCCCACAAGACTGCCTAAACTGAACTAGAAAATAAAGGACCGACAAACAAACTGAACATGAGTCTACACCCACATAAAGCCAGTTCAATATGAAAACTCGTCTTTTTCTCACAATTTCGGCCCATGTTAAAAAGACTTTCTTTTGCCTCTTATCTTTTCTAGTGACTCATTTGATGTGTCAGTGTAAATGACTGTATAATACAGGTGTACTGGTAACGGGACAACGACGAGCCAGGCTATGTGCAAAGCTAACAAAATCAACTAACTAGAATCTCTCAATCACTCACTAATTAACACTTTCTATTCCCTTTATTTAATTCATGCAAAAAAACAAAAATTGTGATTTAATGAGGTGTTAGGGACTACGAGTTTCATCTTGTCTGCTCTACAAAATGCAGTTGTGAGTTTGTGCTCATTTGTACGTGTTTTTGTTGGTAGTGGCATGTAAAGAAAATAGTGGTGGGTGCCTGTGGCAGGTCAGCACTGTATATTGGCCTCAGAGGCGTGTCACCGAGTGAGCACAAATGCTGTGTTTGACTACCTGTGCACATCGTTTAGCAACATGCGCCAATGTCAGGAGGCAGGTTAGCGTCCTGTGACTTTGATACTGCTATCGCAAAGTCCATATTCGTTTGCCCACATGACTCCACACACAGAGACAGGCATGTGAGAGTGTGTTCCATATTTAAAGGATATGTCTGAGTTTGTGTGTGTGTGTGTGTGTGTGTGTGTGTGTGTGAATGTGTTAGAATGGAAAGGGTTCAAGTTGACAAACTGCAGACGCCAACAGTACGAGAGTGAGAGAGCAAGAGAGAGAGAGGGGGCCCTGAGCAGAGAGGGTGGAGGGGAGGAGGAGGTGGGGGTGGAGGAGAGGGGTCTAAATCTGTGAGAAAACGTCTAATCCCTGGATTGCTGAAGCTTCGGAAATCCTGGAAATAGATTAGGAGCTTCGCTGGCCCAGCCGCCTTTAATAAGAAGACCCGTTTGGCTCCAAAGTCATGGCACAGCACTTGCATAATGTGCAGAGCCGCCACTTCTTGTAATTATCGTTTCCCCTATTTGGAAAATGATTCAATAAACACTGATCCACGGTGTCTCGCGCATACTGACAAGCTGCGGATGGAACACGCAGAAGCTCTGGTACATGTGCAACACCCGCTCTAGTCCGACCACTAATCCAAATACAGGAGGAGGATGAGGGGTGCACTAATCGAATGAGGACTGACCGTATCGACGGGAGAATCTTTGTGCAGTTTCTCTCGAGCTGGACGGCCACTGAGCCAAGGAGGCTCCCGATACATTTAGAAAGGTCCACCATCAGATAAGGGAAAGTTGCAATGCTACTCCCGACTTTATCTGCTTTCACACATCAGCAAACTTTGGTCCCTTTTTCTTTCCCCTTTTGGCATTCTCTGCCACCAACGTTGTCTCTGATATCTTTTTTGTAATGAGTGAACACCGAGGGGTGGGTGGGGGGGATGTGTCGCCGGGTGGATAAATCATCATCATCTATTTGCTCACTATGGGATTGCATTTTCCCTCTCCACTGGCTCTGGTATATGAGACCATATATTTCTCCTTCTCAGCAGGGGGGTTGACACAATAAGGATCTGATCTGGGTTTGCAAAACACAAGAATCAAATTCCTTCATTATGAAAAGTGAAGTGTGAACACATACAGAAGAGATATTATCACGTTATCATGTTTTCTAAAATGGCACTAGCTATTGCGTCTTACAGCTTCCAGATTTGTCAAAACAACAAAACTATCACAGCTGATGAACTTGTTATGTGGCACTTGAAATGACCTGCGCACTTGTTGAATTCGCTCAGATGCCATTCTCAACCAGCCTTCAAAGAGCAGTGGTACAATAAATAACTTCACCTTTCTAGCATCTTTGACACGAGGTGAGGAACTGTTTTTCACTCTAATGTCAAGAGGGGGAAGAACAAACTGTGGCAAAAAATATGATCCCAGTTGACATATTTATGGTCTACAACTGAAAGCTGTCATTTGCAAATTGGCCATGTAACTTAAAACAACAACAGCGGTTGCAGTGGATAGTGATATTTTTTCAAAATGACCCTATTACCAGACAATGGGTCTTCAGATGCTTGTCAGCCAAAGCTCACTTGCAATTCATCCTCATCTATTGACACATCTAAAGCTCCAGTGGACAAGGCTGCACTGCCATAATGGACATGTCAAAATGACAAATATTAGCTCTCCTTTCCCTCAATCAATTAAGAAAACTAGTCAATGAAGGACTATTGATGACAGGATCCATGATCCAGGGTCCTCTAAAAAAGTAAGAGATTTCACTCCAGTATAAATAACTGCCTCCCTTCTGTTTTGCTCTCCTGGCTTTGTGCTGTCTCTCTCTTTTTGCCAAAATGAGGGTAATGTGCTATGAAAGGTATCCCAGATTTCACACCTTCTGGGGCCCTGAGAGATGGAGCGACCAGCTGTCCATATCACAGCACTCGTGTTCCTGGCTACCCCCGGCCAGAGAGAGCCACAGGCAGCCAGAGCAGGGGATATGAAGTGAGAGAGAGAGGGAAGAGGGAGAGGTAGAGGGGGGAAGATCCAAGATGGAAAGAATGAAAAGAGCGAACCAACTGGATTTTTTCTGGTATAGCGAAATCTCTTTGAAAGTATGAGGATATTTGTAGTGTTAATATGTATGTGCATGCATGTGTCTGGAGATTTACAGTCAAGTCACCTCACTTCTGACTTCTCATGACTCTCCTCCTTGCTTTCTCCATCTCACGCACACACTCACACACTTCAGAGGTTGAGATGAGCCAGGATTGCAAAATGCCAGAAAAACAGTGACCTAAGCATCCTGGAAATAGCGTTAAATCTGGCAATATCATGGATCACAACAACTCAGGCCCAGCTTGCAACCACTTTGTGACATTGCCCTCACTCAAAAACTGTCCAAAGTAAGATATCCTCTCACTTTCTCTGTAAAACTGCCCATAAAGCTCTCCCCCACCCGCACCCAAACACCAATCTTAAATGTGGGTGCCATAACAGTAGTGTGGTGTACTGCTCTAGGGCACAATTTTCCATAGACTTGCTCTATATTGCCATCTGAGAGAGCTGGATCAAAATGGTATGGTTTCAGCTGGGAAGTCGAATATTGTAGAAATAATCATAGCAGGGCTTTAGTTTCAGACAGCTATTGTATTCTTGTCACAGTGTCAGTACATTTATGCCTCACACACATCTGCAGAAACCTTCCATGTGTACATTTTCCTATATCTAAAATGCCAATGACAAGACAGGAAAGACAATGAGCTGATTAGCATGTAATTACCAAAAAAGGTCGCTAACCAAAGTGTTATTTCAATTGAAATACAGAGCTGCATACAGAAATATCATTTTCAAAATGCATATCCTTCAAGATTACTGGGGAATTTGTGCATAACTTGAAGGCATTTTCAATAATATCTCTATAGAAAATGCAGAAATGTATCCAACTGTAAGCCATTGCTGTCTCACTCGGAATCAAATCCTTTTGTATTTTGTTTTTGCGAAGCAAAGCGAAGGTTTGTGTCCATTGCCTTATGTTTCTTTTAAGGCTTTAAGGACTAGTCTGAAATTTGAGGATGTGCGTTCATTCACTTCCTTGCTGAGAGTTAGAGATGGAGATCACCACAGCCAGCATGTCAGTATAAATAAAGTTCTACCTTTTCTTATCTTATGTCTGTATGCCAAATACGAAGCTCCAGCTAGCAGGAAGTTAGCTTAGCACAAAGGATGTAAACAGGGAAACAGCTAGTTTGGCTCTGGACGAACATAAAATAAACCACTAGCCAGCACCCCAAAAACGTACAAATTAAGAGATTAGAGATGCTGATAGGAGGATTTTGTTATCATCTGCTTTTTGTAGTTCCATATTTTACTGTCCAGACGTGAGAGTGGCATCATTCTTGTCATCTAATTCGACAGAAAAGTAGAAAAGCAGATATGCGTGCGTCCTTATGTTAAATTATTCCATTAAATCTTAAATAACTCTTTTTTTCTTTGTTGTTTTGTACCATGTAGAATACTGCTGACCAAATCAATCAAGCTTGATAAGATAAGAGAATTCAAAGGGACAATCAATTACATCAACAAGTACATGTCACCCTTGCGTCTTTTAAAGGTGGTACACAAATCAATCTGTGTTCCTCAACCCAACCCAGTATATTCACATTACATTTTTTATTGATGTTAAAGCTATTTCGGTCACCCTTGACTGCTGTAAAACACAATATGCACACATATTTGCAACTGGTGTATATATTCATTGCCTCACACACTGTTTGACATTCCCAGACACAACAAACAGCATATGTCAAGGTGTTGTTTGATGTAGACATTTGTGGATTTATTTCTTATGATTTCAAAATAAGAGTTAGCGTGACGCCTGTGCTGAACACTGAACCTTCTTTTGAGCATAAATAATCCAACATTACTCTTCAAAGTGCTGGTTTCAGAGAAGGTTAGTCTTTTAAATGGGTGCTGAGGTCACTGGAGGTAGTAGCCCTAAAAGTTTTCACCTGGAGGGAGCAGGGCCATTTATTGATTGAGGAGTGTTCATTGGACTACATCAGTGAATGATTGACTGCATGCTAATCCCGCCCATGAGTGTGGTTCAGTAGCTTCATTTTACCCCTCACTGCTTTCTGGTGGTGATCATTTATGCTTCATTTCTGACAACACATTTTCTATGTGAGAAAATGAGAAAAAGAGGGAGAAAAACCTATTTGCTGCACTTTAAATCATGAGGATTAAGTGTGTAAGTGAGTGAGAGAGTAAGAGAGAGAGAGAGAGAAAGAGAGAGAGCACAATACTATTCCAATCACAAGTGCCAGAAATACTGAGCAAATAAGCCACAGCAATTTATTCCAAAACAACACAAATCTTGTTCTTTTTGTTCAAATGAACGTTGTGGTTTTCAGGCTCGTGAAAAGAAGACTATAGAACAAACAGTTAGAAGACAAGGAAGCAATGCCAACATCCCTAATTATATGCTATTCATGTTCTCTCTCATCACTTTGCAAGAAAACGAGAGCTGATGTAGCCGTTTTGCGGAGAGCTAATTGTGTGAGCAACAGCGAGCGCTGCCAATGCATGAGTAACTCTTAAAGGCTATTGCTGTGTGTTGAAAAATAAAGTAAAACTCAGCACAAGGATTGAGAGGCCTGGGCAACATTTAGCATTAGTGCTACTGTAGCGCTTCAGTAGATATATGCAGAGGGTGCCTGCTTGTTTCAGTCACCTGGGCTGCTTCCTTTTAGAGGCCAGCAGCAGCAGTGGCCTGCCTTTCATATTTGCGCTGATTGTGGTGGCTATTTTGAATCCCTGGTTGCTTAGGGCAGACAACCTACTGTTCATTCCAGTCACACACAGAGCACGATAGAGGAAGAAGCCATTTTGAAGGAGTGGTCAATCTAAGTGAAATGAAAAGTGTCTGGTGACTCAGTAAAAACTTCAACAACGGTAAAAAGCCAATTTCTGTAATATTTCTTTTCTTGCCCTTGTCCATTTTTTGTCTGTCCTTCTTGTTGTGCTTGTGAATACGTCCCATCGAAGTTCTTTGCCTGAGGTGAAGTCGGTCGCGCACACACAGTAGGAAGTGCATCTCTGAAGTCACAGTGATCCTCAGGTTCTTTCACTACCCCTGCAGTGCGATGGGGCACCGGGTCCCGGATCCCAACCCAAGACTGCCAGAGTCTTTAAGTGGCTTTGAGATGGGAGAAGTGATAGAGGCTAAGCCCTTAATAGCCATTTCTCTGTAATCTTTCCTATGAAAGGCTAAACTATGGGGGTATTGATTTGTTTGAAGAAGGGGAAAAAAATGGAGGAGCGGGTGAGAAAAGTACTCCATCAGGACGGGGCATCTTGAAATGTGACAAAGCTGTTCAGCAGCCGTGGAGATAAGCTCAGATTGAGCCCATTTTATCCGATAAACGCTGCACAGTTTGCTCCGAGAAAGCAAAACAAAGACAAACTCATCAAATCCAAGTTGACAAGACTCACAGACAGTGGTGCTCTTTCTGTCCTCTCCGTTTTTCTGTCTCGACCCAGTCTGCACTCCAGCATGGTGGCGGCCACGTCAATGGCTTTTTTGCCTCAACTGCGTTGGCTTCAACATTCAGTCAGGCGCGCCGGTTAACAGCGCATCCATTGTCGCAAAATCTGCAGACAAACCCTTTGAGGAGGGCGGGAAGGGAATGTGCTACTGGTGTGTGTGCAGGGACCGCTTAAGTATCATAGGTCTGTTTGTGCCGGTGTTATTTAGATGACTGCTTTTCAAATGACGCTAAGCAATGTTTCATGCTATATCTCACTGCACACGCCAGCACACATCTCCCCATAGATACAGCCCTGAAGGATATGGTAATTGAGCTATTATTAGATGTGGCAGGGATAGCATTGTTCTCTTTGTAGTCCCAAAGAATACATATTCCTCTGTTTGATGTATTAAGGGAATGTATAGTATACACTCTTGCTTGGGTATGGAGAATGATTTAAGACCCTACACAGTGTAATCCTATTATATATGGTTTAAATGCTTGAACTTTTCTGAGCAGAATTTCACATCAGCATCACACTGATAATTCTGCAATGCCAAGAAAAAGCAAGAGGCTGGCGCCAGAATCTTGGACTGTTTTCTGAGCACAGGAGAGACATTTCCTTGCAATGTTGGTTCATCTGTCGCCTGAGGGAGGGCAGGTGGTCTCAGCCTTATTTCTGGGCTCCGTGTTGATGTTCACTTCACATGCCACCCCCAAACCCTTCCCTCTTTCTGCTTCCTAAAAAAACACAGGATCTCTGAACAGTTCTGGCCACCTCACATCTCACCTTGGCCGTAATTAAGACAGCTATTCTTCACAGCAGCCCTGCTGCGTTCCAGGGGCCTGACAAAAGGTTTGTTTGCGTTTTTAAGTGTGTGACTCACAAGAAACTAAAACTATTTGTGCTAGTCTCACTTACAGAAGATCATGATAAATTAGTCTGTTCTATTAATTTATCATGAGCAGAGAGATGAGGAGAGAAAAGGTTGTTTTCCAAAACAGCTGTGAAGGCAACAGTTCTGACATCTCAACACACACCCTGCTACAGGGCAGAAAGTTTTTTCCTTTGGTTAGACAGTGACATGTGTACTTCCCTCTTGTCTTTCCAACAGTCATTAACCCTCATGTTGAGTCTATCTTCCACACACACAAGGTCCTTGACCCCTCGACCACCAGGGGTTACTCATTACGGCACGTGCGTGTGCGTGGGAGTGTGTGTGTGTGTGTGTGTGTGTGTGTGTGTGAGACTGTGTCAGGAAGGGATTGTCTTTCTACCAGCCGGCAGACTGAGACTAGTTGAGTCAATACACTCCAATGAAAGCCATTGAGTGGACTGAGAAGGGAATTGGCAATTAGTCATTTATCATTTACAGTGCATTTACCCAGAGTGTGCAACCATGCGATGTCAACATTATATTAGCTTCAGCTAAAAAGAAAAATGAATGCATGATTACAAAAATAAAATACATGTACATGTAAAATAAAATTGGTGTTTTTTTTGGAGGAGCCTGCAGCAGTTTGAGGCACTGCAAGACATAATAGAGATATTATATTGTGTTTATATAAATATTGATAAGCTCTCACTGGCCAAGGGGACTGGTAGACGCTTATTTTGTACTGGCAAAAATAATGCATTACATTAGTTTGTTTTATTGAATTATGTTGAAATCAGATTTAAATAGAGTCACTAGTAATACTTATATTTTAATATATTGTTTAAAGCTTACTCAATTAACGCTTGAATACAACTCAAGAAGTATCTATTGAAGTTTTTGCTTTTAAATGTACTTCAGGGTCCATCATAAATATGAATTTGAAGATTATGTAAAGCTATCAGATAATTAACCATTTTAATCAACTTCTATCCTCCTCTGTCTCCTCACTCTCTACCACAATTACCCTATTTCAAAATAATAATAATTAACGATAATAATAATAATAATACGGTAGCTAGCAGCAGACTGGCGACAAGTGATAGTTTAGGTGATGACAAGTGTTAATTTTGAACCTTGGGTGACAATTTATCTTAAATAATCCTACGACATTTCTCCACAGTACAGTCAAATTCAAAAGAGAACAGATGAACAGTGGGGAAAAAGCTCCAAACAGAGGTTTTGGAGTTGTTACACTCATTTATGCACAGTCATGTGTGCAAGCTCGTAGGTGGTCAGGGGTTGAGCGTCCCTGTGGTAAAAGTCCACAGTGGCCTTAGTCCGTCTGAATTATTGGCTAACAGGCTGTTTGGCTTGGAGAACTAACCTCCCACAGACGTCACCAGGCCCAGGCTTGAGCAAACATTATAGTGGAGTGATGAACACACATACGTACAGTGCACTCATACACGGAGGTGGAGTAATACTAGCCAATTACACAATCACACAGCACTAGACGTGAGAGGGAAGAAAATCATTCACACTCGCTCCTCCCCGCCTACTCTCTCACTTATCTCTCTCACTCATAAGAAATTTCATCTTGCACAAACCTTGACACACACACACACACACACACAAACACACACATACCGTGAGGAGGACAGAAAAATCAATACTGATCATAGGGCCAGCTGTTTTGGACCTATCACTCCATTGTGATGTCGAATGTGAGGTGATTCATGACAGGCCACGCTTTCCCACTCCCACGCCTCACAGAACGACTGATGGATCCCTCTCTTTCTTCTTCCCACCCCATTCCCCCCACCTCCCCCACACGCTCTTGCTCTCTCTCTCCCTCTCACAGGCTGGGTGCGAGGTGATGAGAGTGACACTGCACAGAAGGGGTCTTTATGCAAATGAGATCAGTGATCCCGCCACACGCCCCCTCCCACCCCACATCCCCTGCTCATTTGCAAATCCATGCGTTATGGATAGAAGGGACCAACTGCGAAACCTGACCAGAGCTGGTGGGCTGGAAAGAGGTGCTTAATGCAGACTAAGTGAAGACACCGCAAGTGAGAATGGATGATTTTTTTTCTTTTTTTTGTCTTTTTTCCCTGCTTGGTAAAGAATTTAGATCAAAATCGAGCAATACGCCATGAGAAACAGTCCTAAAATAAATTTAATGCATGGCCTCTTGTGGCTTACAGCTTCTATAAAGCCAAAGTAACAAGTGTAATGCGATGTAATATAAAAAGAACATAATCTTTTATTTTAGATTTGTAATATTTGTATGAACTATTATTGTCCCGCAGAGCAATATAGTTATAGTAGAGACATAAGAGATGATTTCTGGCTAGTGCATTAATATTTAAATCAACTATTATGCGGTCAAAGGTGTGTGTTTATTGGACGTTTTACAACAGCTTCAAACGTGACCAGCCAATCAGATTAGACTGGGTCTATCTGCTCAAGAAAAGACATGTTTTCTTTCCTCTCCTGGATGAAACTTCAGCTCTTTGCCAAGTTATTGTGTATTAGAATGTCAATGTGCATATGTCTTGTTACCCATACAAAGTAGCTGCACTGTAACATAAATACAGGCCTTGAGGTATGCTCCCGAAAATGTCATGATACGGCAAAAATATCAGTTATGAGAGAAAAGAGGAAAGCAATACACACACACACACCAACTGAATCACATGGAAATGGCCCATGGTTTTCTTAGCACCACAGTGTGACACACACTGCACATGCACACACACGTTTGTTTGTAGCAAACATGGACACACTGATACAGCAACCCACACTACTTTTGACATTTGGGGATTGTTTGTTTTGGTCGACTTCAGGCGGCAACCCCACCTGTGGCGATGACTCTGTTTTGGGTCCTGACTTGTCACACTGTGTGAGAGGCGTCAGGAGAAATGCCCAAGGCAAAAAACTGGCCCTGTTTAGCCCCGCAGTATGCCCGTTTGTAATTGGCCAAAACACCAGGCGGCCTGTGGCCATTTGTCAGTTTGAATAATTGATACAGGGAATGGTCACACTAGCAAACACGCTGGCACTTTAGCTCACATTTATATGCAGGCATTTCCCTCTTTTTCAAAGCTCTACACACATAATTTTCATGTGCAATTTCATGTGATGTTATGAATTATGTATTCAGTTTCATTCAGATTAACATCTAAAAAACACAGACCCATGTACCATTAGTCCAACTAATCAATTATGTGACGTATAGAAATGAGTGAAGATACAAGCAAATGGAGATTAAATTGGGGAGATAGCCAGTCAAATTAACTGCCGCTTGTTAGGGAGGAGAAGATGAGATTCTTGTCTGCAGTTTTCTTGTTAATACAGGCTTCATTAATGATACGCTCACTTTTCATACTGTCACTCTTTGAAAATCATGAGCCATAAAAAAAAAAAAATTTCCTATTTAGCAAAGGATGATCAGCCAGTCAAAATTGTCAAATTCTTGAAATCAGTCAAAACTTGTTTTTTTTTTTTTCCCACAACCGTCATTCGTTGACATGCCCTTTTCATGCAGCACAGTCGAGAGAAGGGATAGTTTTGATGACTGCCTTTTGTTTCATTCACTTTTTCTCCATTTCTTTTTTCTCATGTCCTAATTAACTCCCTTTTGTCTCACCATGTTTTCCAAACGAGTGCTGTGATTCTCTATCTTGGTGTTATTTTTGTCCCTAATAAATGAAGGTTGAGCATGCATTGCCTTGTAATTAGTTGGAGGAACAATGCAAGACTGCAGTATTTTTGGCCTTGGTTTGTTTTAGTGTGATTTAGAGAGTGGGGGAGACAGACACAGATAGAGAGAGGAAGAGAGAGAGAGAGAGATACAGAGAAACAGAGAGGAAGCACAGCCAGAACCCTTCGACTCCCTGTTGAGAGAACATAAGCTGCGTTGCAGGACTGCAAAATATGCTGCCTGGCTTCTAATGCCAGATTAGCGATGGCAAACCATTGTATTGCGTGCCATGGAATCAGCATGAGATCAGTGTGCATGCATACAGCCTAATGAATCTGTCACTAAGTTTGAGGTGGCTGGGAATGTTCTGGAAATTGAATCACGAGTGTTTGTGTTTAAAGTCATATGCCTCTTTACACTGATATAATGTTATTTGCATTATTGTTATTACTTTTTCAATTTATAATATAATGTGGTATGGGATCACTGCATGGTACGATTGTGTTTCATTAATCTTAAAACTAGCCTGTTTAGATTGGACAGAATATGCTCATTTGCTCTTTGTTTGAAGGTTTGATACCAAGATAAAAAAATGCAAATAATAAAGGGCAATAAAAGTAAAAGAAAACAGTGAGCATGCTAAGAATAACATAAGTCAAGGTGTCAAGTTCAACTTGAACTGAAAGACCCTGTGAAGTGGTGGGTCTTCAGCAGCAACTTCTAGGGTCTGAGCAGATCTTATATGAACAGGTTAGCTGTTTCAGAGATCAGCGGCAGCCACAGCAAAACCTCGGTTGCTTGTATGTTTGCGCATCGATCTTGGAAAATCCAAAAGCTTCTGGTTGGTCGACCTCAGACCTCTAACTGCGGTATGATGATGTAAGAGTTCTGCCTGATAGGGTGGTGCTCATTTAAAACCTTGAACATAAACAATAAAAACTGAGAATGCCAGTGAAAAGAGGCAGTTAGAAGCAAGCGGCTGCATCTTGTGCGAACTACAGATGACTGTACTACACCCACATACAAAGAATTACAACAGTCTTACCAAGACGCAATAAAAGCATGGATAACTCTCTCGAGATCTGTCGGAGAGAGAGAGAGGCCTTCACCTTGGCAAGAAATAGTTTGTGACAAAATCTGGCATTCCTGAATTAAGAGCTGCATATTCTGTAACATTTCAAATTTCTTGACGACAGGACTCCAGGAAGTCACTCAAACCACAAGTTGTCATTTTACACTTGGGCTTTTGTATGAAAAAAACAAATGAGTTGTTAATTGGTGTGCTTTAGAGGTGCCGGTAAACGGATTTTGGACAGAGCCAAACTGACTAGACTAGTTTCCCCCCTCTCCCATTCTACATACTAAGCTAAATGGCTGCTGGGTGTGGCTTCAAATGTACGTACACATATGAAACTGATATTAATCTTTTCATGTGACTTTGAGCAAGAGAGCAAGAGAGCACAAGGGAGACAAATGTCAAACTATTCTTTTAAACAGTAACTCAATTTTCAAAATTTCTTTCAGTGCTAAATGTGCATTTATATGCAGGGACGTGGACGACAAGTGCATGTGAAGAGTGTGCATGTTTGTGTGTTGGGTGACAGAAAACATGATCCCATGTACACACACGTTGCCTAGCTTCAGCATGTCATTCTCTCCCATCATCATCAGCATGTGTGTGTGTGTGTGTCTCTGTGTCTCTGTGTGTTTGAGCAATGCATGTGCATATCAGCATCCAAACCACATTTGCAATTCACAGCAGCCTCCCTCGCGCATTGTCCCAATCTCTGCCTACTTACACTGCTTTTTTTCTCTTTTCCTCTGTGCATTGTTTTGGCCTGCAGCTATTGTATCTGTTTAGATTGACTGGTGGTTTGGCTTTACCTCTTGGCTTCAGGATGGGGAATGGGCGAGCAGAGAAGGGGCATGATAACAGAAACAGACAGGGTCTTGATCACCAACGCTATCCCCCACCTAAATATTACTCCATAATGTATGTCCACCCCCCCAAAAAAAAACTAATAGGACATGTTCATTTCCTTTCCTCTTTATCTCCTCTGTCTCTCACAATCTCCTGTCTCTCCTTTGCAGGTATTCCCTGCCATTCAGCCCTCGCTTTTTTTCCTCTTTTTATCTCATTCCATACTCCTTGATTCTCTCCCTCTGTCTCTCCTCATTTCTCCCCTCTCAGGTTTAGCAGAGAGGAGGAGTGCCAGTGATTAGGAGGCGTTAGAAAGAATGGACGTGCTGTTCCCATAAACCGCTCTGTGCTGTCAACACCAGCTTTGGTGGAATGGAATCAGATAAAAAAAAAAAAAATCACTGAGTATGTGTGTGTGTCCAAGAAGGGGGGGGTCAATTAGGAGTGTAGCCCGTCAGCCCCAGTGAGACACATGACTCTCTTGCCTACTACTGTAAAGTCAGTTTGCCCTTCAGCTGAACTTTGGCTCACTTGAGCTCAGGAGAGCCGGGCCAGACAGAGATGAGAGGTGGGGAAAGAGGGAGAAGGAAAAAGGTAGCGAAAGGACTGTCTCACAGTGGTGGAATTAATATCCAGACCCCCCTCCTCATGCACTCACACACGCGCGCACAAATATTTGGCAACATACGGAGTGAGTGATGTGACACTTTGGCAGGGGACAGAGATACGGGGGGTGCAGAGAGCAGTCTGGCAACGTCTACCAGGGCAAAGGGAAGCTGAAGTTCCAATGGCATTATCAGCTGCCTGCTGTGATCCTTCTCTTTTCTCTCTCAGATCATAAACTAATCTTTTTCTGAATATGCAGATTGGCACTGAAAAAAACTTTACACTCAGAATATTAGCTAGCTTGAGTGTAACCTGATTCTTAATTTCAAGAAGCTTTGTATTGTGTAAAGTTACAAACACTGACATCTTGATAGCAAAATAAAAAAAGATGCCTGGTAGAATCTATGTTGAGCCCGTTTTCAATTTTTCATAATTGTCTTCTGGCAATGGGTGTGGACCCATTTCCACTCATGATGTGGTGACGCAAAATTTAGTGAGATACAGGCTCTATGGAGCTAATCAAAGCAAAGTCAAGTTAACACACGCAAACCAAAGAGTTATTAGTGTTTACAGTACATTCAAGACAAAACAGCCCCAAAATGGACAGAATCTCCATTAAATTTTTAGTTCTTCCATTTTATAGATATTTTCAGTGAAAGGCTGCTTCAAGTTTCAACATATCTATGAACCACTGGAGGACTCAGCAAACAACAACAAAAACATGACATAAAATCTAAACCAAAGCAGCCTTATAAATTGATGACAATAGAATATTAACTAAGAATATTAACTATTAATGAAAGAAAATATAAAGTGTCATAATGTTAGAAACTTAAAAAATGTGTTGTGTGAAACCAAAAGATATCATGTCACTATTTCAATTATTCATGTGCACTGTGAACATCAATATCTTTTGAGCAAAAAAGCCAAAAATAAAACAAAGCAGCTGGTATTGCTTTGGGAGCCTGACAGTGCTACAGCCGTACCTTTAACTTCCAACTGTGGTTAACAAGCATAAAGACATATTAACACAATTTCTTCAGTAAATCTGAGACATTATATTGGTGGCAGTAAGCAATCTACAGCATTGGCAGAACATTGGCAGCCACTTCCAGACTCTGATTTCAAAGTAAAAAAGTACAACATTTAAAAAAAAATGTCAAAATACAAAAGTAGATTGATGAACTGCACAGGAAGAAGATTGTTAACGAATTGTATATGACTTTTAGAGAACTTTAAGGACTTATTTTCCATGTTGGCTTATCAAGGCATTTAACTAAACTAAAATCAACAATTAGGCACATGGTGAAGTGACATGATGCTCAACCAAAACCATTCCCCTTATAGTGAATATGCTGATGAAGCTTTAATTTTTCTTTCAAGGCATTTTTAGTACGGTGAAAATAAACACAAACACACGAACACGTAGGCAAGCAAATAACTTGATAGACAACAAAAATACCATCAGTCTCGGCCATGATATGCTGTGTTGTTTAACTAAAATCTAACCATTAATGTGATTCTCGTGCTTGTGGAAGTCCTACACTATATAATGTGAGAGAAGAGAAGAACCAGGCAATTTATTACAAGTTTATATTTGAATAAGTCTGATTCTCACCTACACTGTGAACCTTTTAACGTTCACACCTTACATCTCCACTTGCTCTTACTTCCACAGTTATGTGGATGGTGCAAGTGTTTTTTTTAAAAACTTCATGCGGGTCCCACAAGTCTGCCTGCAAAGTGGCCCAACTTGGCTCTGTGTTCCCTCATAGCTGAATTAACAGGACATATGAGAGAAAATAGTACGTGCTTGCTACATATTCTCATTTGCAGTGGCCACGCATCATCTGCTTAGAGAAATCAGGGTGAACCATCAGAATATCAAAGAGGCTGACATTTACTTGGAATGTAGTTGGTGTGTATGTCTGTGTCTTTAGTGTCTACTTGATCATAGCGTTCACTGCTTTTCACCCCTGGTTCCTTCCTCTCCCCCTTTCCTTTAACACGCCAATAAATACAGTACCAACACTCTTATTTGTGGTGCATTTTGAGCTGTCTGTGTTCGCAGGCGTTAGATTCACAGTGACAGGGAGAGATGGAGGGAACACAACAAGAGGAAGCAAGGAGGCAAAAAGGAAGACAGAGTGAGAGGGAGTGGCTATTCTCTCATGCTGAGAGAGTGGAGTGCCAAAACAGAACTGAAGTGTAGCAGTGTCATGACAGATTGAATGCTCAGAGAGACTACATGTTCCACATAGCGTGTACAGACAGACAGGAACCGACAGATAGAGAAGGGAGTCACAAAGATAATTTAGTTTGAAAAAGCATAGAGGCACTGTAGGCTCAAGGAAAACATCATCACAGTGGGATTGCTTCATGCCGCAATGGATAATAAGGCTATATAGTGTGGTTATGAGTCTGAGTTTGGCATCTTAAGTTAAAGCCTAGCTATCACTCTCTGCAGTAAGCCATTCCCCAACTCTCCCCTATTTGCTTTTGCTTTACGTTACTGTCCAATAAACCTGAAATGCCATAAAAATAATCTTAAAAAAGATAATCAAACAGTTAGGGTTCTCATAAGCTCAGAATTCACTGAAATGCTGAAAATGTGAATCACAAATCTAATACAGATATCTCCAAAAGCACTCCACCTGCTCTCCTGTGACTGATGCTTATACCTTTAGCCACTAATTGGCACTTATGGGGAAACCCACCCACATACACTCTCACCTCCTCCACTCCTCACATGCACACACATACACACCCAGGAAATGGATTGACCTCATTCACAGGGCTTGGGGGCCTACATTAAAGGGTCTCTCACTCTCTCTCTGGCAGATTGTCAAAAAGCGGGTGGTCAGTATAAGTGAGAATCATGCCCTAGTTTGGCTGGCTCTGTTGGGAACCAAGTGGTCTTTTGACAAGGTTTTTAATGGATAGGAGTGTTCTATGTGGATCAGGACCTTTGCACTACATCGCAGTAACTCTCTCAACCTTAAGCTTGCCAGACTTGCCGGACTTGCCTGTCAAGCTGAGAGAAATTCCTATTATTATTCTGAGATTGGATTCCGGTGGTTTGTGATTGGGCCTACAATGGAGCCTTGAGGAATTCCATATATTTCATTTGTGTTTTCAAGCTCTTTCCTAGAACTATGGACCTTTTTGCTCTTATGGCAATACATTTCAAATCCTGACTAGTGTCCATTATGTTACCTCTGTCCACATTATTAAATTTTCTTGTTTCCATGAGCAATCTTTGCTCCTTGAGCTCACTGTGTTCGTGCTGACCTTCGTTATATATTTCATATGTTTTATGATGCAAAAGTGCTGCAAACATGCCAGTTAACACGCATGCAGCCATGCCAGGACACAGAAATGCACAGAGATACCTGCACTAAAAGAGCACGCAGCCATAAATCATTTAAAGCACAAGCCTTCTCTGAGAAATGCTTCGCATAAAAACAGCCCACCTGAGTCCAGCAGCACATAGATCAATCATGTATCACAAAAAAGGCAAAGGAAGAGCGGGGTAACAGAAAGAGAAGTAGAGGGGGTGAGAGAGGCCTTCTAAGCATTGAACACCCTGAGGTGTAGATCCCTCAACTAGAGCAAGTACTTGCATGTGGGGGAGATGTTACATGGAATGGTCATGCGCGTGCTAGTTTGTATATACGGCTCCTACATTTAAAGGCTCCAGCTATCTATGCACACAATGCATAATGTATCGGACATTCAACCCAGTGTGCAATTAGAAGTGCTTACACGCAACCAGTGCACGCATTGAGCCTCAGCCACTATAAGACAGTGTTAAGGCATCAGATACTCCTCTCCCTCCCCCACTACAGCGCCTTGTTCTTTCTTCATCTTGTCAGGGGGAAAGAGGGAATGAGGATAAGATAAGGCCAGGCTATCTGCTTGGTTTGCCCTCCATTTGAAAGGGGCAACGTGGCAGTATGCAGAGAGGGAAGGAAAAAAGGGGAGGTCTATCATACAGCAAGCTTGTTTCAGGTTAGCATGGGGTGCTCAGTGACAACAAGCGGTAATCCCTCTTTCCCAGGCCTAGAGGGGACAGAGAGATAGCGAGGCGGAGGACGGTAAAAGAATAAAAAAAAGCTGCCAGAGAAAGATAGCTGCAGATATGTGAGCTGACCAGGACCAAAGACTATTTTCCTCAAGAATATTTCAGTTAAGTGGACAAATTTCAAACAAATTATCTCGTTAATGAGGCAAAAATGTCAAATTAATCTCAGTTTTCTTGACTGACATTTCATTGGAGGAAACTCTTGTCGGGTTGTCATTTGTCAATAATCCCCATATAAATACCCACGAACTACCAAAGTAATGGAACCCCTGGTCTCCAATACAACTCTGGAGAGGCATCCATTATGAACCTGTCATTAATGTGATCCTGTAGTTACTCAAGTTTCCAAATCCCTAAAAAAGTATGTCATGTCGTGTTTTTTGACTCCCTCACCTAACACCTCCAGACTTACAGTAAATAGCATGTGCATCTCAGAGAGAATCCATGTCTGTTCTTTGACTAACTGAGAAGTAGGGGTAGCATTCCTTCAAAAAGCCAGTTCTCCACTGCCTACAATCTATAAAATTGCTGCGGAGGATCAATCTGGTCCAAAGACAGAGCTACAGTCTGTCTTCTCCTGAGTAGCAGGGCTGTGTGTAACCTTATCCCCTGATGGATGTGGAGAGGGCTGGCTTTAATCCTGGACTAACAGCCAGTTCTCTGGCCCTTGATTGCTGCACTGCACAGAAAAACAGCCCAAGGGGACAAATATAGTCTTCCTTTGATACCAAGGGACCCAGGTAAGATTTATATTTGTGGGTATGACTACATATGTGCATACATGAGGTGAGGGAAGGGACAGAGAAAGAGAGTGTGAAAGAAAGGTTGATTTTATTATTTGTGGGTATTGGGTATTTGTTCACACCTAAATCGTGGCCATCAATAACAATCTCACTGAATAATAAGGTATAAAGGACCTTGAGCAGACGGAGCGGGAGGGCTTTGATTTCACATAAAAGCCAGCACATACAATATTTGGATCTTTGTCTAACCTCCATGTAAACAAAGTATATAAAATATGATGATATATGATATCCTTCTGATAAAGTGTGGCGGCACCTTACATACATCCCAATTCTCAGTTTTCCAGGGAATAAAAATCCTTTCACTCATAATTTTTCTTTGCCTTAATTTTCTCATTTTTTTGGGAATAGATTTTATTTGGGGAATTATGATACAATAATGGTTTTTACACTGCTTTTACCCTTTTTCAATTGTCAGTATACTTGATACAGAAGTGTGTAAAGTTCTTATTTGACTTTGTCATTAAAGACAAATTAATTTACATTTAGGGTAAACAGACCACACAGCTTCAACACCTAATAGAGATCTTGATCCTAATTAGTCACTCAGTTCAATGCTTTGGGTCACAGGTTGATGGGTTGACGATTGCTGTGTAGTCCGAGATTCTAGTTTAATTCCCAAACCAACCAAAGCATTATTGAGCTCGAGCACTCGGCCTGCACAAAGGTAGGTAGTCAACGCAAACAAATATTAGCTAAAATCGTGTGAAACAACCCAACACAGATATGATTGTATCTGTCTCTTAAAAAAAGAACTCCATGGGGTTTTCATCATGAGGCCTTGTGGTTTCAGTGCAAATATTTATGACTACCCTCAGCTGCTTGAGTTGGTTCCCTCTTGACAGTTAGAATGGCAAGCTTTTTTCTGTTTATAGACATACGGTGCAAAAGCTCACACATGGTCATTGACATGCTCGACAGACAGCAACAGGTTAAGGTTCTGGATTAGCTGTAAGCTTTGGCTCATGTAAAACGTTTGGACGGGAAAGAGACGTTTTCAACAAATACTTAATTTGGAAGGCTTGTTTGCTTCAGGCAATGTTTTTATGTCATTATTCAAACTATGCAATGTAGTGTAATTATTCAGAGTGTAGAACACACAAGATAGTTGTGAGGTTACATTGTGGAATGCACTGTGCTCCGTGTACACTGCCTCGTCTGTATGGGTTAATTAAAATATGGTTAAGGTGAGCCACATTTCAGTGGAGTGAGACTTAATAAAGTTTCAGCAATGCTTTCAGGTTATCAGTTTTCAGAGTAAACGTAAATCCTGCCTCTTAATGGGCGAAAATAATTTACTGTAACACATAATTACTTAAATGTGCCAATCCCCTGGGAGCAAATAAATTGTTTAAAAAAAAAAAAAAGGCCCCCCATGGTGGCAGTGATGCCCAAGTCATTGAAGGTGACAGTGCCAACTTGGGCTGGCACCGTTCCCAGTCTCTCTAGGGACCACATGTGGCATGCACCATTGCACGGTATATATCTGTGCCAACAAGCAAGCTACCCCCTGCCTTTGCCCTAAAATATGCCCCTTTAAATGCGCTCACCTGCCAAAATGCCCTCATGCACAACGGCCCGTGCAACCTTTAGAAAACCTTACTGTCATCTTTCCAGCTCACCCAGGAGGGCAGTAAATGAGGAAAATATACATTTTAATTGAGCTACTTAGAGTGCCTTATGCCCTTGTGCTGGCAAAAAGACTGTAACTTCTATACGCACACAGTGTACAGTGTTCCGGATCATCCATCTCTGCTGCCAATGAAGCTACCTTGCCCGAGGGTGCAGCTACGCACTGCAATGCCTTCCTATGGGGACAGGGCCACTGACACTTCAAGTCACCTTTTTCAGTCCTATTTCTACTTCTCTCCCTTCCTCTCCTCCTCTAAAAACTTCCTTTCCTCCTTCATGTTGCTGCAAATAAACAGCGAAAAGGGCTTAAGGGTGGCCGAGTGGCTGATTTCTTTTTTCTCCACGCTCCGTCCCATTTCCTCTAAAGTTATGGTCCCCAAAAATGGGCTTTAATGGGAAACTGAGGACAAGGTAAATGGGGACTTTATCTGGCCATCAGTTTGGCAGTTAGAACTGCTGCCGAATGGGCTTTGAAATCTCCTTAAGGCAACTCTGAGGTGGGGAGAGGAAGAGAGACAGCAAGGTGGGGTCAAAAGTAGAAGAGAGAAAGAGAGAGAGAGAGATAAGAGCTATATAAGGGATAGAGGGAGGATGGTGAGAAAGAGATTGCGAGTGATGGGAGACAAGGGTGGCTGAAAATGACTGTATGAGCAGAGCGTATGGGGGAGAGAGAGGAAGAGGTGGAGATATGATCGGTCAGTGAGGACTAGAGGAGGTCAGAGTTGGATTAACCTGCATAAGGATTAGACAGCGCTGTGAGGGGAGCCTCAGGCCTACAGCAGCTGTTGCCCAGGGTGCCAGTCACTTTTCACTGCAAGATGTTTGTGTGTACGTTTAGCTTAATGGATAAAATCCGGTTATATGAGTGTGGGTGCTGTACATCTGCAGCACACAAGTAGGGAGGATATAGTTGACAACCTGTATAGCTGCACTAGTCTCATCCACTCTTGTCGCCATATTTCTATCACTATTTTTCATGGACACAGGTTGGCAGCTTGCTTGCTATGTGGACTTATGACATTAATGATAAAGCTCTGATTGTTACTCCTGTTTTGGAAACTTTTGCTAAAATCCCCAACTTTTTTAAAGAAATTACTTATGAATTTGAATAATTTCAAATATATATTTGTGATTTGTTTTTAGGATTTGTGTCTTGTGTTGGAATGAATGGGCTTGAGGCTGAGTGCCACAGACAGGGTAAACAAGTCAGAAAGTATTGAGAGACAGACATACATTGTTGGTTTTGGTCAGTTTATGGGATTTGATGATAATAAGAAATATATACAATAAAGTCAGGCTCAGCCTTTAAATTATTTAAATAACAGGTAAAATCACCTTGTTGTAAAGTCAGCCTGAAGTGACTAGACGCCCTATTTTGCATTTGACTTTAAGTTTCTGTCAAGATTTATGTGGTTAAATATGCATATACATGTGACCAAGTGTCATCCTTCGCACATCTAAG
Organism: Pempheris klunzingeri; assembly: GCF_042242105.1. Taxonomy (NCBI): domain Eukaryota; kingdom Metazoa; phylum Chordata; class Actinopteri; order Acropomatiformes; family Pempheridae; genus Pempheris; species Pempheris klunzingeri. The sequence goes on from NC_092034.1 coordinate 10,722,945, forward strand.
CACGCCAACAGTTTCACCAGAGCTCTCCACCATCTGTGGAGCTGCCCATCTCTCTTTCTCTCTTATCTTTTGGACTCGGCTGCAGAGGGGCTCTGGGCTATGTCATCTTGTTTCTAAACACACACACACACACACACACACACACACACACACACACACACACACACACACACACACACACACACATCCTTCCTCCATCTCTGTAGGAGACAGTGGGCTTGGCTTTCGCTCTGATCTCTCCATGCAGCCTCCGAGCCTTGGAGATAGGGTCAGCTCAGCGCCTGATGGCCTTCCAATCCGTCAGAAACAAACAATACACACCCATACACATGCACGGCCCTAAACATACAGTCTCAGGAACTCACGCATCACACACAGCACGGGTCAATAACCAGGGTATACCAACAGCAATCACAGGACTGCTGGACGTGGGGGCTGTGTATTTGCGTGACATTCGATCGGATGGATTCGCCTTGTTCTTTGCCAGTCTCCCGGGAGAGGAAGCCGAGGGTGGGGAAGCGATCTGTGGCATTCTTTCAGGGATGATTCTCCTCTCCGTCTCTCAGATGATAGTGGCCTTGGATCACAATGGGTACACTACGGGTCCCGCATTGAAACAATTGCTCCTCCATGGGCTGCCTGTATTCTCTGTTGACCCATGGGGGGGATGGTTTATACACCATTAAAGGTTTGGTTTTCATTGCGGGTGTGTGGGTGTATATACAAGCACGCGGGAGCCTTCAAAACTGTGTATCATGGGTGTGTGTGTGTGTGTGTGTGTGTGTCTTTGAGCAATGTGTTTGGGAAACAGAGAGAGAGAGAGCTTTTATCTGTATTGTCAGGGGATAATCACACAGCATACCCTTGAATATCCTGTGTGATAAAATCTGATGTGACACTGTGGGATTGGAGGGATGATTGAACTCTTGTCTTAAAGAAATCAAGCAAATCCACCGTCACTCTGCTTGAGACGGGGATACAACACAACAATGTCAAATGACTATGTTTGGAGCATGAGGCAATCAGGGAAATAGTATAACAGTCACAAGGCAGACCAACACACATTACCCTCTGAACATGAAACCCTGCTTACACCAGGGATGATTTATCTCAAACAATTCTTTAGTGAATTGCATCGGGGAGTGTGTGTGCATGCATGTGTGTGGGTGTGTGGGAGTGTGTGCTCCTGAATCAAACAAATAGAATCCATCAAGAACTGGAAGGAATTGTATTTAAACAAAGAGTAGAACTGAAATTGCAAATTTATGAATTTATATTGTGTTTTATAGATGCTAGTGTCATTTTTCTCTCAGTACTTTCTGATCCTCAACAGGAATTTGACTCAAAAGTTGGGATTCACTATAAAACAGCCTTCCTCTAGCTGTAAAAGGATGTAGTGCCTTGCTTAAAGACACTTCAGCAGGGATGGCGTGTTTAGAGAATACAACCCAGCACACGCTTTGATGGTTAAACATTAATGGGAGTCCACAAGCGAAGTGAAGCATCTATACATTCAATTTACACCGTTTTTAACCTCCTTTCAACCTCAGAAACAGCTGCTTGTCAAGCTCCTAAGAAGGATCCTGAGAGGGATCTGAAATGTGCTGAACAAAGTACTTTTCAAGTAGGCTCCATGAGAAGAGTACAGGGAGAAAACCATTACATCTTCATGGATTGATCATTGTATTTGTTATCATTTATCGTCGGCAGTGCAAATCTATCCATAGTGATGCCGGAAAACTCATTGTGAACCTGAAGCCCATAATTGATAATAGATATAGTTACATTTGCAACATGTAGCCATTTGAAGATTTGTGTGATTTGGACAAGTGCCAGTTGTGATTATGCTTGCAGCAGAGAAAAAAGAACAAAGAAAAGAAGTCCCATGCATCACATGTCCGTGTCCTGGCATCTGTGTGGACTGTTAAATGTAATCAAATGGAAACTTAAGATGTGTTCTGTTACATGTTACATGAGTGACAGATGCTTCAAAAATCACTTTCCTTGTGGGTTGTCCCTTTATATCTCTGCTCTGTGAACCACATTGTCCATTTGCTCTACTTTTAAGTAGACCTCATGCAGTCTAGTCCATCATTGTGCCAACATGACATGGAGATAAGCATTGTTCAAATTTCACTTTCATAGCAAATAAATCAAAGTACAGTGAAATGTGTATAAATTATGCACAAGATATCCAGTAAAGGTTTCCATTGGACTGAATTACACAGACATAATTGTTGAGCTATAAAAATGGCATCTTGGATTTGAATATTTCATTGAGTATAAGTGTGATCTACTAGAAGTGTATAGAGATATGCGTGACATTTGTTGAACACAGTGAGAAAAAAATACAAAGCTAGCAAAGCTACTTCAGAGGAAATTTAAAGCAAACAAGATGGTTATTGCATCATTACAATACAATCAACAGTTATACTAAGAAACAAGGTATGACAAGAACTTCATGGAACAAGTAAGTGAATAAGAGGCAATGGACACTTTTTAGATGGTTCTAAGAGAGAAAACGTATATTTGCCTGCATCTTGGAGAGGACAAACAACCTACGAATGGTAGCCACTTCCCATTAGCATGCCATCTGCAATGCGTAGAGATGTAAGAGAAGCCGAGCTCATAAAGCCTTGCCTCTCTGAAAGATTCTCCACGCTTGACCTTACAGATAATACTTCCGCTAGATTTTGGAGTGCTTAATAAGTAATATTCTGCTAAAGGCCAGCAGGTATTTGGAGCAAGGAATCATTATTGAATGAGGCTCAGACCAGGTTTATGGTCCCAATTATGCTAGGCTATAAAAGTCTGCTACTGGCCAAGCAAAAACTTTCACTGAGTTTCCAAGTTGCTGAGGAGAGACTCCAGACTCTAAATTCATTTGAGAAACATGCTGTGCAATTATGATCATGAGATGGGGGGAAAAAGTTGCATCATACTTACACCAGCTTTTATCTCTGGTCATATCAAGGCTACTATCCGTTTAAATATGCAGCTTTCAAGACTGACAGTGATTGGAAGGAGACACACAATGGCTGCATCTACACAATGAATTTTGGGTTTGGTACACAGAGCAAAAATTCAAACCATCAGTTATCTCAATAAGATAACGTTTTCAAACATAATCCCTTGATTTGATCAGAGTAATATGACTATATGAATGTGCATGAATAGATTTCACCCAGTACACACAGCAGATGAGTTGTAAATATTTCATTTTGACTCTGGGATGAGGTTCTATTAATTATGATGAAGAGGGTGGGGGGCTCTTGCTTAGAGACTGTGGTAAAATGGATATTACTCTCACCAAAGGTTTTATAACAACTCTTGTGGTTAAGATAAGACCATGAATGACACTGAGGGGAAAATTCAGTCTTCCATCCTCTACCTATATAATTATATAATATCCCCTCTTCCTCTCTTTTACTCTCCTGTCATCTCTATTCCTCTCTGCTGGCCCTGAACCCGCACCCGTTCCTTTTTCTCTTTCATGGTCTCATTTGTCTTCTTGTGTCTCTCTCTGCCAGTCTCTGTCACGCTTTCACCCTCCTCTCATCTCTCCATTCCCCCCCTCCTTTCCAGGAATGGATTCAGGTGAGCCAATTTCATCTCGGTCATGCCTCTTGTTTGCAACAGTCAATTCGGCTTCTCGGGAAAATGGCCTCCTCTCTTCATCGAGGGCCTTTTCATTTGGACAACTTGGCTCCCTTGCCCTAACCCTGAAATTACTTTTGGGTGGTTGTGAAAGGGGTGATGCGTTAGTGTGATAAGGTGCCGTCTTTTCATGCTGGACTGACACCTCTGTCCAGTTGGAGTGGTTTTGTTTGGCTCAAGCCAAGAGTGAAGGGGGCCACAAAACAGATTATGAAAATGCTATTGGCCAAGGTGCAACTTCTAGTGATACTGGTCCCACTTGAGCAGCCTGCTGAGTCATAATTAATGTGAACACCATGGGAAAAAAGGACTATCCTAACATGCTGATGTTTAGCAGGTATAACGTTTGCCGAATTCACCATCTTAGTTATGCATAGTAGCACTAGAAGTGCTTGTACCCAGTTTCATGGCAATCAATGTAACAGTTGTTGACACAGTTTACTTAAAACAAGGCATGTCCCAAGTTTTTTAGGCCCTGATCCTTTGACATTGGGGATCTGCCAAATCCACGTTGGATCCAATGATTATATTTACCTAAATGAGTTGTCACATTCACACATTATGTTTCACTCCCATATTCTGCACTGTAGAGGCTGGCTGTTGTAAAAGACAGCTGCAGCATCAGCAGGCAGAGGTGGGCAACACATAGTAAGGTACAGTAAAGAGAAGGTCTGATTTGGTCAGCTTCATTTTAGTTAGTGCTGATCTATTAAAAATATAGTACCAATAAGTACCAATTCTTAGGACATCTCTACTCAATGCCAAAAAGATGAAAAGTGAAGGCATCATCAAAGCCATTAGGATACATTGTCTGGGTACCATGAATGTCTATACCAACAATTGTATCCATCCATCTTGGTAGATGTAGAGATATTTACTGGATAAGTGAAAACTTTGACCTTTACTGGTGGCGCTGGATGAAATGTCACTGGATCATCAAAGTCAGTAGGCTTCATCCTCAGGGGACCATGACTGTCTGTGCAGAATTTCAAGGCAATGCATCCAATAGTTGATGAAATATTTCAGGGTGGACCGAAGTGGTGGACCAACTGACCGATATTTTTTGTCCCCTGAGCCCATCCTCCAGCTTACCTCACCCTTCCCTTTGTGTCTGAAGAGAAACAGTTTTTGTGTTTCATCAGGCACTTCTTTTTTGCAAGAATCCAAGCAGACCTTCATCTACCAACCTTGCTATATTTGTCAAGCAATTAAACTGCGTACAAACCATGGAAGTACATTACAATTAGCTTTACACTGTTGTAGCCGCAACCATATCAGGTGTAAGATGAAACTGATTTTATGAGGAAACACTGCTGTGTAGCATATTTCTGCTCAGAAGACTGAAATGGCATACAAAGTGGGACGGGATGTTCCCTTGACATCGTTCTTTAAAGTTAGGATGATGAAGTCAGCAGCTCATTAATGCTTTGTTAACATTTTCTGTAATGGGTAATGAATTAGGCACAAGCAATATGACAACCTCTGTTGTAAGAATACGCTCTAACCTGTCCATAAGCCTCGTCATTTCTGAAAAGAGAGACCAATCAAGTTTCACATTAGGTGACAGACATATGAATGTAACCCAACGATGCTGATCCAAGTGTGCAAGTATTCTTTTGATTATGCTCCTCTAGCTGCGTTGCTGTATTACTCCTCCTCATCTCTCCCTCTTTTTCTCCTTTTTTGCCTAACCCTCTGAGAGATCACCCTGTCCACATGCTCCAGCCATTAGCTAATAATTCTCTCAGATCATGAGTCGTTTACCTCACTCACTCAGGCACCGCCACGCTCATCTAATGGTGATGACCCGGGTGTGTGCGTGTGACAGAAACTTTTGTGTGTGTGTGTGTTAGCGTGCGTGTGCTTATACATGCTCTGCGGATGCATCTGTTACCTGCGCCGCCTTCACGTGTCATTGGCTGCGGGAAATGAGAAGCCTTCGCCTCTCAGCCTCCCATCCCGAGGAATAGGAGCTGGCGCACAGCTCTGACCGGAGGCAATCAGAGTTAGCTTTAACGGCGGGAGCTAATGAGTGAGGGCTAGCACTGCGACTGTGTAAAGAGGGTGCAGAGCCATGGCGATGCAAACATGCTCAGTTGATTTTGACGCATTGCAAGCACACACAGACACACACACATTACACACAGGAAATGGATGACTTATTTAAACTGTATTGGCATTGAGGTGGGGAAACAGTAGGGAGGGAACTTAAAAGTGTTGAATAAAATACTTAAAGTACCCTTAAAACGGCATCTCAAAAACCTGGGCAGTTCCTCATATGGCAAACTATCTTCAAAATGTTCTTAATTGCATGTATTAACCCCATCCTGTCATATTCAACTGATTAGAATGCAACTAACATGCAACAATGCACAAAAACATCATTCCCTCATTCTCCCATTTAACATTTTTGTATGCGCATACATACACACAGACAGTCCATTACAACTGTATCCTCAAGGGAAATCAGGACTGCATATGTCACATGTTGACATTATATCCTTATCATTACTTGATGCATAGGAGCGGAATTAACACAATTTCCCCTGAACATTAGAAATCACATCTGTAAATGTTGAAATAAACAAACAATGGAAATTTGAATAAAAGTAAGCAATACAGAGAGCGAGAGTGAGAGAGAAAGAGAGAGAGAGAGAGAGAGAGAGAGAGAGGCTGAAGACCAAAAACACCCAAACACTCCCCTGCTCTCAATCAAAGATAGGATCACAATAAGATAAACACACACACACGCATGTATGTCTGCTTTCTTCCTCTGACCTCCCTGATTCTTCCAGTAAAGAAATAGGAATAAGGAGGGGGAGAGAGAGAGAGAGAGAGGGGAAAGAAGAGGGGGAAGGGAGAGGGAGGAAAAGAGGGAGGAGTAGAATTATGTCTATCGGTGTGGATAATTGAATGTTGGAGCGTTTTTCTCCAAGCCTTTGTTGTCCAATCAATACAGCAGTTCCCAAGGGAGCTAATCTGTATTAGCAGAATTAGCCTGCTGGCTAACTCAGATGTCTCAACCAGACCCCTTTTCCTTGTCCACTAGAGTGATGTGGGGATGCGGGGCCACTGAGAGTTGCGTGAGGATGACGTGCAGGGTCATCTGCGGTAATGTAGAGGTAAACACAAATGTACAGAGGATGGTGTATTTCATGTATTTACCTCAAATTTCAAGCTTTATATCACCCTGAACGTATTGTTACTGCATCAAAAATGTGTTAAATTGAGATTAAGTGGCTATATCCACCACAATATCCCTGTTCATCTGTGTCGGTCAAAACAGTAACTTTGGTTCTCTGAGCATTGATGACTGCTCGCTCAACTGAATGTCTGTTATGTGGGGAAAATTGACTGCTTAAGTAGGAAAATGGGAAATCAGTAGTATATAAAGAAGGGGTATTAAGTGATGCCAGCATAGTTTTAAGTCTGATGCATGAAGTGATGGCAACAACATAAGTTTCACTATTTTGCTGGAACTTTATCCGCCTTGAGAAAGAAAGTGAAACATCAGCCTGCGATAATTAACACCATCAATCATGCAAGATGCTCTGTGGTTCCAGGTAAGATGCTCTGAATTTGATAGAAAATGATGAATATGAATGATGGAAGGGAACTGGTGTTTATCAGTAGCACCTTTCACACAAGTTACAGACACAGGGGAAACCACAGCGCCGTGTTTACAGCGCTCAACATGGAACATATAAGAATTAGCGGGGTGTGTGTCTGGTGCGTGGTACACCTGACTATGCTCCATTTGAGTTTAGATGTGTGCTCCACTCCGTGTTTGTGTGTTTGTGCGTGTGTTTGCGCATGTGTGCGTGTGTGAGCATTAAGAATGAGCGGCCTGCTTGCGCTAATGAGAGGTGAAGGGAGACAGTAATTGAAACCCTGGGGAGAGTGGGAGACGGAAGTGGAGGGGGGGGGTAGCAAATGGAAAAAACACACTCCCTGTACTCCTTTATTTTCACCATGGATCTAGGCAGCATGTTTCCCCAAGAGACACCGCCGGAGGGGAGAGTGCTCTTTCTCTCTTTTCCCACGTTTCATGTTGTGCGGTTACGCTACAAAACACACAGTCAGGACCTATGAATGAATGACATAAAAAGCCTGATTTGGATTTGCATAAAATAAAAGTTGATTTCTTCTCTTCGAGGCCTCAGTGTGCCCATTCACGTTCTGCTGTTGAATACACTCTTCCACTGTGTGGGCATACCTCTTAAGTGTATTTAAAACCATGTGCACTGTTGGGTGGAGAGGTCAATATAGAGTTACAAAGTTAGGTTATTTTCATGTCAAAAGCAAAGCATTAATTTTCTATACAGACATGCTAGGCATCTGGCGTTTAGAGCTCTTCTGTGGCTTGGTTGGGCATGAAATTGCCTTGGGTGAATCAGTACAATCAGTACAATCAGTACAAGAGACAAGAATACCATATTTATTCCTTAAAGTTAAAGGTACAAGCTTGTGTACATAAAAGCGTAACAAGAGAAGTCCACTACAATCCCCAATAGAGTATTTTCATTAGAATAAATCCCATTCACCTTGCTTAAATTTTTTTTGTGTGCACAGCTAATGCCGAGCTGAAGCTAAAGATTATTCCTCATTTTATTAAATCAGCTCAGTTTTGGATTCTGATTTGAGCCTCCAACTGACCTCCATTCCAATGCTATGCGGGCTAAGTACTGGGTTTTGGAGTATTTAGATCCACCATGCCAGACCGATGAAAAAAAGGTTGATTTGTGAAACAAAGCAATATAAAATCTGTAAATTTGATGTCCAAGAAGCAGGCACACTCATACTCAAACAGAAATCCATTGTATTGGATGACCTCTTGTCCTTTCATACGTTTTCTTGATCCAACATGCACAGCACGTTCTGTCCTACAAGAAAAATTGTGCCTATATACTATTTCAGCTTGGCGGTGATGAACCACAAGCATTGGTTTACTTGACCCTGGCCATATCTGGACACTGTGCTGGACGCTGTGCTGCCTGCTACAAGGGACCGAGGTGTTGTAACATTGTCACCATGTAATAACTCACGGACTGGCGTGCTGACATCCAAGATGCTCCTCTCTCTCTCTCTCTCTCTCTCTCACACACACACACACACACACTCCGGGAAATATTCCAGGGAAGCTCCAGTTGTTTCAAAACGAACTCGTCCCCTCTGACCTAATAACCTACAAAAATAGTTAGACACATACGTAGAAACACACCTACCGACAAACACATTACATTTTCTGATTCTGCAGTAAGGACGCAAATACTGGAAGTTAATAACAATGCTAATGTTTCCTTTCCCAAATACTACACAATTTCCACACTTTCAAGACTATACTTACATCAAAGGCCTGCTTTTCATGTAAGCTCCTTGACCACTGACAAAATTGCACATTTGCTGTATTTTAGATCCTGACAACTCTTGAGATTGGCAGACATTATTCTGGAAAGACTGTAAGGACATAGTGAAAAATAAAAACTTAAATTAAACTCGACAAAAACCTTAATATGTTTCTTCAGAGGTGGCATGTGTTTTGAAAACAAGCTTTAAAGTTGGTACAGACAAATTGGCACACTGCTAAGCCAATCAACTGCAGGCACAAAGCCACTACAAAAGAGGAAAAACAATCTACAATAGGTGCCAACAAACAATACTCATTTTAAACTATAGCTATTACAGTGATTTCCATTGTAGGAAACAATGTACGCTCATGCACACTTAAATTCAGACCTCTCTCTAAAATAGTGCACGGTCCTTGAGATAGTGCTCCCTATTTGTGGCAAATTCTGTATCTAAAAACAGATATTGCCCTAATAAAAGAGGACACATTCATGGGAGTGCACGCACAAACCGTAAATACAGAAAAACACACCCGACAACTTTCTGGAAATCATCCAGCAAGTTCCACCACGGCATCCCCTCCAACCAAATGACTACACATACACAAAAACAGGCACATTGTCTGACAACGGTCATAAATAATTTGCAGCCTCATAGAGACACGACAACTGGATTTAAAAAATCCTTAACTATGTTGCATGGATCACTGTAGATCAAGACTTCACTGTGGCCAATTCAACTTGTGCTGATTATGAAGGTGTAAGGTTCTTTAATGAAAAACTATTAGCAGTAGACCACAATGGGATGCTATGTGTTTATCATATTCCAAAAATAATAACCTTTATGTTCAAATCTAAGCTTGGGTAAGTACAGTACAGTATCTACCACATGTAGATGAAATGATTTGTGATTTGGGTCATCAGCACTAACACCTTTTGTTTCAACTATGTTTGCCAAGGACATCACCTGACCTGTCATCTGGACTCTGGCAACTGCACACCAACTGCAACATTCTATAAAAATAGACACTCTCATAAAATGGTGACACTGCAATCAAGAGGGAGGTGCGACAACACATCAAGGGTCTTATTTTCAGAGTCATCATGAGTCATAATTCTAAGAATATTTTAGGAAGAGGGGTGCTGGCCAAAGTCCAACTGTGGCATGGAAAACAGACAGGGCAAGAGGGCAAACCCATAGACACTTTCTTACACGTGCTCACATGCTCTTATACACACATAAGCGATGACATGTATGCTGCCACTTTTAAATTCAAATATAGTTTCACTGTTAAGGCACAACATTAATGTGCATGCAGGAGCCTTTGAAACCTGGGGGAGGGTAAATGCACTAGAAGCTGTCTGCAGTTGTTAACTTCCAATGCTCCGATCCCCCCAATGAAGTTCCCCAGCAGCTGTGCACACGCCAGTAGAGCACACATTTGTACATGTAAGTTTATGCACGGCGTGAGATGGTGGCTGCCAGTCACTCTGTGAGCTGCAAAGCCAAAATTCCACCACGCAGCCAGTGGTAATTTATAAGCCTGCTTGGTAGCTGGAAAAGTTGAGGCTGAGGACAAATTGTTGCTAGATCCGGCACATTGCATGAAACAGCATTGATACATGTTATCCCTCCAACAACACCAGGGGTACATTCCCAGAGATCTGATCTAGAAGTACAATTTCAAGCTTCTACACGTTTTGTCCGATCATATAGTTTCCAGCCATATAGATCAAACCTTTCAGCAGTTGCTGAAACACAGAAAAAGAAATACCCTGGAGTCATAAAACATGAAAGTGGTAGGAGCCGGCTCCCTTGCTTGGCCCTGAGCTTGCCATTCTAACTTTGAAAACAAGGCCTTAAAATACCAGAGCCTTAAGGGTGGGGGTGGGGGGGGGATTTATGTCAGTTTGCAGAGGGTGAATGTATATTGGGCGTATATAAAAAGAACCAGAAAGGTCTAGCCCATAAATTAAGGCCAAGGGGTAGTGGGACCTTTTTATGCAAGGTGTTCAATGACCCCTCATTGCTGAAAGTCTATTGCCTGTCCTGGTATGAGGAAGCAGGTAAAAATGAATCACACATACATCCGTGCACAAATCACGATTTGATTCTGCTCCTACATGTTTGCAGCTGGTAGATAGTAACTCTGATTCTTTACTGAAGATGCAGCTCTGTTCCGAGCTATTAGTACGGCAGATTAATAAAGACCACACTCGTGTTTGAAACCTCTCACTTCCTCATTGGTCACTTGCTATTGCTTTGCAGATTTACAGTGGTTGAGAAGCACCGAGGGAATGAGTGGGCGGGTGGATGTGGTGAGGACGAAGAGTGGATGGTGCACCTCCCCCTGGTCTCTTCTCCCTCCCTCCCTTCTCAGAACTGATGAAGGACTTAATCTCTGGTGCTACCTCATCAGTCCAATAATCTAATTAGGGGGAAAGGAAGAGTGTCGGTATGGATTCATACACTGGGCTGTGCCTCGCCCCCTTACCTGCCCCTGCTGCCATTGCCGTGGACATTAATCAGAGAAGAGGAACCTCCTCTCCTTCTCCTAGTGAGAAAGAGATAGAGGAGGGGGCATGAAACAGACACTTTCCAAAAGGCCTGGCTTACATATTTCATGGCACATTACGGATGTCTTGCCTCAGCTCCGCCGACAACTCATTAGGACCTTTATGAAGGGGAGAGGAGAAAGTGAGGGAGAGCAGGAGAGAGGGAAAGAGCAGGAAAGCATTCTTAATATGCATCTGTATATCAGTCTCTTTTAGAACTTTCTTTTAGAGTTTTAGCACACGTTTTAATGGACTTTGCAATGGTGGGTTAAAGTGCAGCTTTCTCTCTCTGAATTTTAAAATTATGTACAGTACAAACTTGCTCTACAGGGGAGCATGTAGAAAGCCATGCACTTATTCCAATACACGTGAAGATGGCAATTGCTTTTCACCTGAGGGGCTCCTTCAATGCACACAGAGGTTCATCCCTTTATCTAATTTATTTGTATGGCACCTTTCAAAACATAATTACAAAGCACTTTACAACATCAAAATAAAGATATCCAGTGAAATGAAAAGCATTATATAAAGAACATAACAGTAAGAATAAACTAAAATAAAAGTATATGATTAGATATCAAAGTAATAAAACAATACAACTGATTATTACAAATACACAGCAAGGAATTAAGCTAAAGTTAATTTTCAAAAAAGAGGTTTAAAAGAGGATAAAGATGTGGCTTGCTTGATCTCTCTGGACAATGGAAAAAATGAACCTATCAGAGGATCTCAGGCTACACTTACGCTATGAGATTAAACATTCACTGATATACTCAGGGGCCAGTCCCATCCGAGCCTTAAAAGTGAATATTAAAATCTTAAAATTGATTCTAAAATGCACAGGTAGCCAGTGTAATGAAGCTAAAATTGGGGTTATATGTACTCTTTTGTTGGAATTAGTGAGGACTCTGGCAGCGGCATTTTGAATTAACTGAAGTCTTCATAGGTTGAGTTTGCTTAATCATGAGCAGAGTGAGTTACAATAGTCTAGACGTGATGTGACGAATACATGAATGATAATTTCCAGGTTCCAGGGAGACAAAAAGGGCCGGATCTTAGAGCTTCTGCCTAACAGGGTAAAACAAGGCTGGACAATGCTTTTAACAAGCTGACTGACATTAGGATGATAATCAAAAGTGAGACTAATATTTCTAAAATTAAAGGTGGTATTGGTGGAGAATAAACCAATTTGTTGTGAGACAGGATTATTTTTATTTGCGGTGTCTGGGCCCATTTGTTACATATATTTGATGTGTTTGGCAAACCTGGACAAAAAGTATCGCTATAGTGCCTGATGAGCCCTTTTCTTCCCGTGGTGCAACCTAAACTCACTCCAACTATTGATTTCAATGGGATCAAAAACCCTTCAAGCTTTCTGCATTGGATTACCCAAACATGATACTTAATAATATCAAATATTCATGGTGAATAGATAGCCTGCTACCCCATGACATATTAGACGCCTTTACTTTATTGTTGAAGTGGTACCTTCAATCAGAAACTACCCATTTATGGTGGTTCAGCAGGTACACATCTGGTCTCAGGAGGGACCATTACTGCATGTGCCTGTGATGGTCCGTCTGTGATAAATGGTATGGTGCTTTTGGGTACAAAAATGTACTTTTCTTGTGCTATTTTTGAGTGTTTGCACAAACATTTGCTTGCTGACTTCCACACTTTCGTAATGACAGCTTGTGTGTGTACAAACTGTATGTACAAGTGGAAACTATGACAGCCGCACTCCCTCTTCATCCCATTAAATATTTGTGCTAAAGTATATTCCAATGACAAGCAAAGCAAAGTATTTACATTTGACATTTAGGGACATAACTTCTGTTTGAGCAGATGATTTGTAGGGCAGTTTTCTCAAATAAACTGAAATGTATTTTTACGATGCTTACTAGAGATGGATTACGATGCCAGGTGTTTAATTCACCTGCTATGTGCACAGTTGCAGAACTACATGTATGTGATCAGGATGATGGGAGAGGTGGGTGACGCACACAGAAGGGAGAGAGCTCAGCTGATGGCTTGCTGGTGGCCTGATTGCTCTGGCCCAGCGGCCCACTGAGCAGTGATTGCCACAGCTGGGGTCTCCGGTACAGATTCCTCCAGAGCTCCCATAGCTCAAAGCTGACACCTCCCACTAAGCACTGTCTGCCCAGACCAACCTCTCACAATGCCATTTGTCCTGACAGATGGAAAGACAGAGGTCTGAAACCAACCTATATCTTCTTCCACTGATTTGGCTCATCCATCAATCATTTTCACCCTCACTTTTTCACTTTGTGTCTCTATCTTCTCCTCTGTCCTACCCTGCTATCTTTTCCTTCCTAGTCTTTCGCTTCATCTCATCTCCTTTTTTGTTTCCAGAGTGCAATCCACATCTGCCTTTTCAATATTCCTTCTCCAACTCTTCCGCCCTTTGCCCTAGCGTTCACATTCATTTATTTGGATCGCTTCCACCTCGGAGGGAATAATCCGCTAACTGGTTCATTCATACGGATGACATCATCAAATCCCTTCGTTGCCGTTGGCTGGATTAATCCTGCTCATTCTCTTGCACTGACTGAGTTCATTATGGAGGCACAAATCCAGTCGGCTTAAAAAGAGCGAAGGGGTCCGGGCTACTACTGAACAAGCTCCAGGGGAAGAGAGTGAGTGAGACAGATAGTGAGAGAGGACAGAAGGAGAGGGGGATGAAGGGGAGAGAAAGTACAGTCACTCCAGGCCATGGTCAAAGTGCAGTATTAAACAGAAACGATTTTTGGATCTGCATTTGCACAAGGCTGAAGCATTTCAAGTTATGCACTGTGTGATTTTGGAGAGGATGGTGGGGGCAGAGTGGTAAATTTGAGTGTGTGTGTGTGTGTGTGTGTGTGTGTGTGTGTGTGTGTGTGTGTGTGTGTGTGTGTTAATATGCACAGTACAGAATGACATGTTACAACTGTGCCTCTCTGAAACGTAATGCATCAGTTCCTTGAGGTTTAACGGCTCACTGCAAAGGCCACACAAACATATTATGCAAGGTGCTATGGTAAAGTGGTTTACCTACATTTTTAACCCCTAATGTCCCACAAGTAAACTGTTATATGTGCAGGCTAATGTAGGATGGAGGATTAGAATCTGTGGGATATTATGTGATTCTTTCAATCAACCACTTATCCCTCCTAGAATAACAGTAGGTTTTATCAGCCTAAAGTTATCCGCGCTATGCAAGAGAGGGGATAGTGTTTCTGTCTCCACTATATATGCTGCTTTGATGTTCTGTTGAAAGTATGATGATTGCAATATTGAAAATATGTCAGGGCAATTAAGGTGGCTCTACTAAAAGTATAGCTTAAAATAATTAGTTTATAAAATAACTAAAATAAAGAATAGTACAGTGTGGTAGGCAATCCTGGCACCTTGTAGTAGCAAGGCTCAGTTCAAGACTGGCACAGCTTGATCTTTTTTCGGGAAATGTAGACCATTAGTGTCTCTGCTGTTACTGTGGGAGCTCCACTAAGCTAATTTAGGTTATACAACATTAGATAGCTACAGGCAAGAATGGTAGAGTAAGTGAGGAGGGCGTCACAGAAGCAGACTACATGCCAGGCTCCACAGGTGCAGTGTAATGGCAGTAAGACAACTGGTTTACTCAGATCCAGGTTAGCTGTCGTGGGGAAGTGTCTACTGCGTCCTGGGAATCATGTAGGGATTCAAGAGACTACACAAGGCCAGGTGGTTTAGGGAGGGGGGGTGGATGGGGGCAGGAAGGTCTTTAAGCCCCTCATCTTTGCGTGACATGACTGATAGGATTGCTTTGACTAACAGGCATTTAAGTGCTGGTGTGACCCAGTGGCAGTTAAAGAGGTCAGAGATGAGGCTGTGGCCAATGGCATGGTAAATAAGCTCTGGCATTCTGCATATGCATTATGTATAATTTCTTGCCTGTATGCATGTACTGTGTGTATGTATGCATGTGTGCTGTGGTATAGGATACACATGTGCATGCATTAATTGATTAAGTTCTCCATAAACAGAAACGCATACTGGAACAATATGGAAGCATAGGGAGAGAAAGACGTCAGGACAAACACAGCAAGTCACTTAAGACTACAGTATTTCAAGAGCTAACGGGACAGTGATGTGATCAAACTGATCAGTAATTTTATTAGCCAGGGTTCGTCCTTTTAAATTGGATAGTTGGAGTTAACATGATTCTTTTTTTTTTTTATCCCTTCTCAAATAAAGTGACATTACAAATATAATATAACCAGCTGTTCTGCTGCAATAGTATTGTACTATTTTTGCTATATTATTACAATTATCTATCCGATTGCCATGAAATTTAGAGCAAATTTTCATGGTGCCCAGGATGGAAATTTTGTTGACCCATATCATCTCATCTAATGCCATAATCAGGCCAAAAAACTTCAACATTGACAGTAAACTGAGGATTAATCCCTACGTATCTGATGACCACCAGACCTTTCACCATCAGCTCACATTTTCAGCACAAAACTAGAAATATCTCAAATCATACATTTATGCACCACATTTTAGGATGTCTTGAGAACCCAAATGTTGATTTGAGAATGGTCCTTTTGACCAAAACGTTGACTGACTTTCCAATAAATCAATGGAGAGGTCAAAAGGATATGTGCGGCAATCGACTGTTTTCTTTGGAATGTATTTTGGGGTATTTTGATTCCCTGCACTGCAAAAGAGATAGAGCAAGTGGTGTGCGTGTTGCCCTCTACTCAGCCCACATTTCAGGAACACCACGAGGCTTCCTATTGCTCCCATACAACCCTCAGGCCAAAATGTAAATTTTGCTCAAACAATTTCTCATAATCTACCGGGTAGATTGCTGTGAAATTTTCTAAGTACATTTAAACAAACCTGTTTTTTCCCCACTCTCACACAGATGGAAAAAGTGCCATGTTGATTGTTTTGTACATCCAACAACTTGGCAATGTGGGGGTTGAGGAACACTGCAGCTCCTATGGATCCTAGTCTTTTGTTGCACATACAGTTACGCGTGCGTTCTTTGTGTCAAAGACATGTAGGGCTTTGGAATTGATCATTTCTCTATTTTTAGAGACCTGTGGGCTAACTTTGAAGCATTTTATGTAGGCTAGATATGTGTGCAACCTTGTGGAAATAGTGATGGGAGTGACCAGGGTAACCACTTCAGAAAATGACAGGCAACAGTAAACAATAACAAAAAAAGCACAATATATGGTCCCATTATTTATGTTAAGGTGTTTTTCACTCCCCATGCATGTTGTGTTTTACTGTTAAACGCCAGATTTAACAGCCACTTTTGTGAAGTTCCTTCTGATATAAGAATTCTAATCTTGCAATGAAAATATGCATGGATACCTAGTAGCAGACATAGCACACAAAGACAATACTTGTACTACATCCACATTCAAAAATGCTCCAGTCACAACAAAAGGCCACCTCTGGAAGTGTAGACAACACAACTGTCTGTGGTTTGACTGGACAGTTGTTGGCGATGGAGGGAGTGGGTCATCATCCCTGTCTATCTGTCCCTTCCCACCCCTCCCTTGCTTCTTTCTCTCCTCTAGCCAGATGACACACATTGTGGCTGATCTGTCAGTGCGCTGGCATCATCGGAGCAGGACATGCATGATGTGTCAGAGATAGAATGTCACGCTAGAGGCCCCCGGATGGAGGGAGGGATGAAAGAGGGGAGAGATGACAGATGAAGCGAGATCGACAAAAGAGTGTGGTGCACAAAAGCAGGATGGAGGGAAACAGGTGGATTGAAGGTGTTAGGCAGAAAGAGAGACAAGGATGGAATGGAGGGATCAAGTGAGGGGGGATAAGCACACGGAGACAGATAGAAAGAGATTATTTCGAATGCCAATGCTTCACACTCTCAGCGCAGGCATAAGGGCAGCAAGGTGGCTGCTTACACAACACACACAGACTTGCACACATACACAGCTACATGTTGCCAAAAAGACCTGCTGAGCGCCTGCAGAGACATGAGTCATAGTATCCATATCACTACGCCACAACACATACAAACAAACATATTGTGCAGCTTGAGTGCCGCCGTTAAAGGCATTTTGACATTTCCCTGACAAAAAGGAGAAGATCTGAGGCTTCTGCCTGGTTGTGTTGAGGGAGTGAGAGAAGAGCAGCAGCTTTTCATCGCTCTAGTTGGTACAGTACAGCAGAGCAATGAGTTATAGCTGGCCTCTTACAACAAAGCTAGAGCCTGTGTTGTGTGTGTGTGGGTCCACAGTTGTGAAAGGTGTTCTGTGTGGGCTGGTGTGTGTCAGTAAAGACATAGATAGCAAGTGGGTGTGTTTACTAATGTGTGTTAGTGGAGGATGTAGTGTGTTAAAGCAAGTGCGTTCGTGTGGGTGTGTGTGTGTGTGTGTGTGTGTGTGTGTGTGTGGGATAGCAGGGATTTAATGGGATTTCCAGCTCAGCAGAATGCGCCTGCTCGTTTCACACCCCCCAACACGTTCGGGCGCGTGCATGCACAAACACACACTCTTTGTATCGATCCGACCGCCAGCCGCAGGGTCATTCATCAGATGGTTGGACACACCCAGGTGTGTTTTACTGTTGGCCAATGCTCAGCAGCGCATTCGAGGAGCAGACAACCATCATCAGAGACACACCGGAGGAGAGAGAGAGAGAGAGAGAGAGAGTGAGCGAAACAGAGAGGTGGATAAAGGAGGGTCAATCTTACAGTAACAAAATGAGAGCAAGTTTAAAAAAGAAATAGTCCCATGAAATATACACAAAGAAGTGGTCACAATGGGTATCACCAATACATATGCGACTAATTTGCTTTGACAAATACATTTTGGAGAAAACTTCACTGCTAACTGGATTACATTCACTGTTTCTTTTCCAATCCGTGAAGTGTGACATCTTTGTAGTGCACAGAAGTCATCAGTGGTGGAACGGGGATTTGTACAAAGCATCAAGATGCACTACAGGTTCCATCTACCGCCACACAAGCAAAATTTAGATAACTAAAAAAACCTGAGGTGAGGGACAGATTGTGGTTTTCATTAAATATCTTAATAGTCAATGCGTTTCATCTCATGTTTCACGTCAGCGTCCCAGTACTGATCTCATCCAAGTGCTTTTCGCTGACATTGTCCTTTAGTTGCCAATGAAATATACTGTTAGCTAACGTTTTGCAGACACGTTGGGTATAAGTAATTCCTTGCTATGTTTTTCCAACAACATAAGTTAAAATGTCATGTGTATTAATGCAATTTTTATCAGGTGGGGTTGTAGAGTTGTAATGACGGAGGTGCATCTGCACATGGCAATGATCACCAGTGTCGATCCCTGGGATAATCATTATAGCGAATAAAATGGTTGAGTACCTTTCTGTTCAATCCCCTCTTTTAATGTGATTTACAAACACCAGGCAGCTAAGAACCAGACTTCTGATTGCCATATTTCTTGCTTTCACCATTCAGTCCCAAACTCATTCCATCATTTGCTTAACATTTCACTAAAGCATTCTATGAACTACCTCCAGACATTATGCAGATTTACTACCGCCAACAGTCAAGCCTGACAAACGCCTGATTTGCTACCTGATATTCACAAAGGCTGATGTCAGTGATGGTGACTGTCACATCTCTGAGATACAACAAACACAACCTGACACACAGCAGTCTCAACCTCCAACCTAATGATGGGTTAACAGTTGCCCCCAACACCATAGCAACAACTCCTTGGCCTTGTCATCTCAGTACCTCTGATTCAATTACCTTGACCTCGACGGGTGCCTGGGCCTCCCTCCCAGTCTTGCTCCTGTAGCCACGGAAGGTTAATTGAAACGGAATGCAACATTAATTTCCTTATTAATGAGAGCAGGTGACTGGCCGCTAACTATAGGAGAGGGTGACCTCACTCAGACTTTTTTTTTTAACCTTGCCTTGTTAGGGAAATGCCACATGATAGATCACAATGTGCGATCATGTAATCAAAATGTACCAATGTGCTTTTGCCACATTTCCCCTTATGTGTGTACAATGTGACTATGGTTGCGTGTACCTTTGGACTAAGCCGTGAACACCCATATGTCAAACTGGCTGTTCACTTTACAAGGAGGAGAAAGCGTGTACTTTGAACTCATCTGCCCTGATACCAAAGAATGCATACCTTATAGAGATGCGCGATCAAATATACACACACAACCTCAAATGCACTGTGGTGCCTGACATATAAGACACTCAGCCTACTCTGAAACTCTGTAGTGCTTCACTTGGGTTACCTACAGCTTGGCGCTAATACAACTGAAGATTAGAGAGTCCATTGTTTGTGTTTTAAGAGAGTCCATTGTCAGTGCTTATAGGCTGCTGCATTGGGTTTCTGTCTTAATGCCTGAATGGTACAGTAACTGTTAGCTTCCAGTCTCCCTTTTGTTCTTTCACTGTGATTAAGGGTTCAAAAAAGAAAAAAAAAAAGTCAGGTAAGCAGTTTTGACAGCCACTAAAGCACATTTGCGTGACATGTGTTTTTGTGATCAGTTGCATACCACTGAAGATGATTATATGCTACGTATTTGTATTTATGGGTAAGACTCCCTGCAACCATGTGCTTTCACCCTCATTCCAAAGTAACGTAAAACTTTACATTTAAGATAAACTTTCAGTCATTTGCACACCCACAATGCAACAATACTCCACGTGTGTGCATTCTAGTGCCTCACGCCCCCTCATCTGTCAAAACATGATAAGATATAAAACTCTGCTGTGACGGGAACAAGCTGCCTCCTCTTCAATCTCCTTAAACAAATACCAGGCAAATGAATGAATTTTGAACAGCCACTGCTGTTTCTATCACAAGACGGATCTCTGCTTTATTTCATTCCGGCACCTTCAGACGCTCTTCCGGAAGATGCAAGCAACTTGTTCTAATAAGATTTCTCTGCACTTGCTTTTTTTGCCCCCACTTTGTTTCTTCCACCAGCCTATCCCGACTTCCTTGTTTAATCACAGAGTCTATTAAAAAGGCAATTAAACATCATGCAGGTAATATGTATAATCCATTGAACAAATCCTGGATCAAATATGCAAATAGCAATAATGGAATGTTGATTAGTGTGCCATTTTGCTTGCACTATTGATTTAGCAGAGTTAGAGCGAGACCTTGTGCCCATAAGTGGCATGGTGCCTGGTTTTAAGGTCTCGTACTGTATAAAGTGCACAGATATTTCTTTTATACTTAATTTATGCAACACAGTTTTAAAGGGAATTCCACATTTTTGCTCAGAGGCTTTCAGGGACTATTGCAGCACATTTGGCTGGGACATGACTTTTTTTTGCAAGTGCAAGGAGTCTGCAGGAAGTTTTGTAGTGTTTATCCCCCCTAAGGCAAACACCCTAAGGCTACATGAGCACGCACAGGCACACGCCATTTTAAGGAATTTTCACTTTAACTGAGCCAAAAAACAAGTTAATGTGTAGTGGAAAATTTAGGGTATTGGGAAATTGTCTGATTGCTCTATCTGAGGGCCAGCAATGTGCCAGGTTTGTTAGCTAAAACTCTTAACAGGAGCACATTATGTGAAGACAAAGAAACAGAAGACAGGCAGAAACAACCAGTGATTCATCTGTGTGTGTGTGTGTGTGTGTGTGTGTGTAGACGCACAAAATCCTCACATTGTTGCTATCTAGCATGTAATAAGAGTTTCACTGGATACTGGGCACAGAGATCAAACAACCTGACTGCAATTAGAGCTGCTTCCAGATGATTTCAGGGCGAATATATGCTGTTATCGCTCTTCCATTTTGAAGGATGAAAAATGATCCCATTCTTCATCATATTAAAAAGGCAGCACAGGACACAAAAAGCACAATCAAAGTGAGAATCACATACCACAACAAAAGCACACAACTGAATAACACAACGGCATTTAAAAGGTATTGTGTGACTGATGTTCAGGTTGCTTGTTTATGGCCGTCTACCCACTTCTGTGCAGTGGAGTCGTAGTTGATAGAAGCCAAACAGAGCAGAAGCCCAGATCAACAGGTTATTAGCATAAACCCAGGATGGTACCTTAAAAAAGCACATTGAAATGTGGAAATAATTCCACTGGTCCAGCCACACCTCTTACAAATAAAAAAAAACTGCTTTATCACTTTCTCAGCTTGATGCAGTTTCTTTTAGGGGGCTTTGCCGTTTTGTTTTGAAAGATTAAAAGTGGAGGAGTACAAGCTGGAAGGAAAGGAGGAGGAGGAGGGGAGGGAGGGTGTTTGGTGACAGAGGATGGAGGGAGGGGAAGGAGGAGGAATAGGTGGGATGGTGGTGTTTGTGTTATTGATGTGCAGCACTGGCTCAGATAAAGGATTGGTGGGAGCCAACCAGCTCCTATCTGGCTCCTCCAGCCAAAGGCCTGTTTGCTTTCTAGGAGTTGCCGTCGACCAAAGTTTGTGTGTATGCGCGCATGTGTGTGTGTGTGAGAGTGAGCTGGGGGGCCAGAGAATGGAAAGAGAGATAGTAGGGAGGGTAAGCGTGTAGATGCTTTTTTCGGAATTAGATTCTGCTTCCCTAACAGCACAATTAAGGTACGATTGGATAGAGAGGGTGGGAGAGAGAGAAATTCTCAGGGTTAAGCAAGGATAGTGTATAGTAATGGACCAAGCGCAGTGTCACAGATGGAATATGATTATCATAGATCCATTTCTGTCATGCTTTAAAAAAAAAAAAAGGAGGGAAAAAATAGAAACGCTCATGTGGCCGAAAATAATCTGAGGACGAATCAATATGGTTAGTAACGGAGCGTCAAAAGACCTTGATGAAGAGGCAGCCTTATCAAAAAGATATGTTTCATAGATGGGGCTCTTGATTTATATAGACAGGAGCCCGATGATGCAACATGAATTACTGGCTGGTTAGAATACAGGGATGGAGAAATGGATGGATAAATGAGGCAGTAGAGTGGGGGATGGGCTGGAGGGAAAGGATGTCTCCTCTTCATCACTGTCTCACTGTCAGCACAGGGGGAGCACTACTTGCTGGACCACCATATACCGAGTGTTTATTCTATCTTTTCAGAAATTCAGTAAATGACTAAATTAAAAACGGTTTTTAAAACTAACTCAGTTACAAAAACTATGATGCCAAATAGTTAACAATGAAACCTGGTTGATTGTTTTTCTATAATCTATAGCTGCCCCTTTGACATGTCATACTTTGTGCCTCCATATAGTTTGACTTAATCTCTCCTCCCTGGATTGAAGGTCTTCAGCCAAAGGATAATATTTAACAGTAGTGAAATAAATTTTGTGGATGATATGCAAAATCTGGCTTTCATGTGCTATACTATTTTATCTACAGTGTTTATTTACAGGATCCAAAGTTCACTAGTGGCAATGATTCACTGTTATAATCCAAATGACAATCATTGACGAGTGAAGAGCTGAATTCAGTGGAAATATAGCATATGTTATGCAACGGAGAATTACAAAAGTACCATTTAAAAACAAAGGGTTCATATATTTTTTTATTAACAATTCACGTGTGTCTTTTATGATATTTTTGTTGACTAATTTCTAGTTTGCATCCTTTATTTCTCCATCTTCGGTCTTGGGGGTGATCAATCACGTTTCTCTAAAACTTTGTGCATGCCCAAGAAAAAAAAAGAAAAAGAAAAGATTTTTCTCCTTATCCTAGTCCTTTCCACCCCTCCCACCCCTTGCTCCCTTCATTATGAGTGATACAGGCTCTGTGCTACCCTCCATTTGTTTGACCCTGCAGGAGGGGAACTGATGTGCTTATCCATCAGAACCGCACGGCTCCATTTACGGGATGGACCCCTGCCTCTAAAGCAGCTCCTCCAGCCGGCGCCAACAGCTGCCCGCCTGTCTTAAACACACGTCCACCAAGGGCAAGGGCAGATCCCCAGCGCTAACACTGAAGCTTCTCCAGCTCCAACTCTGTTGACTTGTGCGGCTACTAGGGAACGCTCTGTCAAAAGCAATGGAGTGCACTGCATCTCAGTGTCGATCCCAGGGACGCACTGATTGAGCATGTTGGCTTTCTTTCCCATTGAGCATCGGTTTGACACTAACTTATGAGCGTTTGAGAATTGTTATCAATTACCGCACTGTCAGAAAAACACAGACGGTTTCGTAGGGTTATGCTGAAGAACTGAAAGCACTAGAACATCTCTTGGCTGGATAAAATGTAAATGCTCACAGTGTGTCAAGGTCGCATTCAAGAAGCCTGAAACCCTAATGTTCTTCTAATTCTTTCTTTGCCTAAAAGTTTAATCCCTTGGCCTCTCCATGCCACTGTCCCATTCAAGCTTCCTCCTGCTGAACACGTCATGGGGGGAACACACTTCTGTGGGGCCCCACTTTTCCAGCCCATTCATGGTCTCGCTTTGCAGGGGCAGAGTAGGACATATCATTAGAAAGCAGACAGGGGTGACGTGTGCCTGTGTGTGTGTGTGTGTGTGTGTGTGTGTGTGTGTTAGTGCGAGGAGGAGGAGGAGGAGGAGGAGGAGGAGTGGAGGGCCAGTGTTGCGTGCCTACAAGCAGAGCAGAGCAGGAACTGATACCCCCCACAAAGGCAAATGTGAGGGCTGGCGGTTGGAAGAGAGTCAACCAATGTTAGCTGGCGTTCCAATTCCACACTGGCAGCTCAGTCATGGGACTGAAACTCCATCCGCTCTCTGGAAAGTAGAGCCTCAACAATCTGTTTCAAGAGGAGGTTCTGGGTGGGGGCACATACATACACTTAGCCAATTCATGAGTCTTGAGCTGACTGAATAGCCAAGTGCAAATGCAGCAAAACAACTTGGAGAGTTTATATTTCTGCAATAACACATCAGGTAAAGGCAATCAAACTTCACTCTGGCTATATATAAATTGTTTCCAGATATTTTCTGGCAAATAGACACATTAAACAATAGTTATATCATATGTCTGCAGGACGACTGGCACATGTATAGGTGATTGTTTCTCACCATTCTTGTTGTATTTAAACCTGTATAGCAACAGAAGTCATTCCCCTGAAGTGATGGCCCTTGTAACAGTTTTAACACTGTGCAGATTTTAGCGTTGAACATTAACATGTCCTTTACGCCAGCTGACTAATTCATCCATGGAAACTTTAGACTCAAGTGTCCCCCATTTTCCTAACACGAGACTTTATCTCTAGTAGAAGTCCGACTCACTTTCCCAAGCTCACCACCATCACAAACCCCCTAACCCCTATCCAGCTGACTGTAACTCTAGCCTCATCCCAGGGTGCGTAATCTCTCTCATGTTCCTGTCTCTCTATGTCGTTGTCTAATCTAACTTGTTCCCCCTGCTGCTTCGGGCTTGACGTGGAATGCCGCAGGTCACGGCTGGGGCAGCTTATGCAGAGGGCAGGTGCTGTCACAAGGTACGTTTCCATGGCGGCAGAAATACGCCACTGATTTTTGTTTTTTATAGAAGGCTAAAGACATGGTATGCACTGGCCCCTCCTCTGTATCTGCCCCTATCTCCTTCCCTGTGCCTACATTTGGCTCCCTCTTGGGCTGTGTCACGAGTTGTGTCAGTAGCAGTTGCAGTCTGGCCGGGGAGAGTGCTCGTCATGGGTAGAGGATTGAGTAAGAATCTTCCATTAAGGTTAGCCTGCAGTATGTGGCACATGATTTGAGTCAGAGTAGAAGGGAATGACTCAACAGCACATTCACTGCCAGATAAGGAAGAGCCACATACACTATACCTCCTTAGGATGATATTGCTACCCTGCCATGAGAGAAGTCCTACTTTCCACTTTTTGAGCACTTCCTGCTCAGATTTGTTTTTGTACAGTTACAAATATTGTGTCCAGTATACTAATATCACCATCACCTTTAGATATTCTAAACTGTTCCTAATCAAATTAAGGTCAAGAGGGTAGTTTGAGTTATGAACACAACCTTTGACAACATATCCCAGTTGTACGAGCAGCAGTGCCAATGCTGAGAGTGACAGTCAGCGATGTGCAGCCACCGCACTGACAAAGCAGTGCTCCTGCTGTTGGAGGGTCGCCTCAGTGTCAGCTGTCAGTGATGTGAAGCTGGAGGCTCAGTGGAGTATTTTGACCTTTTGCTAACTGTGATGTCATCCTCTGGCTCATTTACATAGTTAGCAGAGCTGTTCTCCTGGAGACTGCATGTGTTCCAAGCACACACTAAGTACTTTTTAATTAAGCACTACACCTGTTTTCAATATCTTTGCCTTTGAAATGATAGCTATGTTTGTGGCACACAATATCAAAATCGAATCCCCATCTTTTGGTTTAATCAAAGTGTTACCACTAAAGGGAAATTGCACTTGTGGTAAATTAAAAGACTGCAAGCGTTTGTATTGAACCTGCAATCTTCAAATATCAGATGAAACAGACTCCATAAACTGTGGCATAAAAACAAACACTCCTTTTCATTCATCCACTTGATTCTTCTTACTACTCCTCATCACTCTTCAAAAGGCGAAGGTTGACTCTCACAGCTCCAGGGTGTGCTTGTTCTTCGGCGCATGTGTATGCCTTGCCTCGTTACTGAGCTTCACAGACAGTATAATTTCAGCCTGACACTGCCTTGAATGTGCCGCTGTCAAGCCAGAGCGCGGCAGAGTGCGAGTTGAGGGATGCAGGCTCAAAAATGTCACTTTCATTCTCGGCGAGATGAGAGAGAGAGAGAGAGAGAGAAGAAAAAGAAGAAGAATGGGGGATGGGGATGGGGAGTAGCGGTGGATGAGTGGCTGGAAGAGGCCTTGGAACAACTGTTTAAATCATGACAGGAAAATGACCACAGCCCGGAGAGGTTTTTGTGCATCTGTGTGTTTGTGCATGCACAGAGAGGGATTAACAGCATGTGTAAGTGTGCTTGTCAGTGGAGTTTATTGTTTCTATTTTTTTCTACCCTTAGTGTAAGCGTGTGATATGACTGTATATCAGTAGATCGGAGAGTTCATGCAATTTTTGTGTATACATGCTTGTGTGAGAATGCCAAAAAAATACCTTGTGTATTATGTGTTCTGTGAGCTTGTAGGTCCATCAAATGTGTGTAACAAATGTGTATTTGTGTTTCTCTCCATATGTGTGAGTGCGTGTGCCTGCCTGTGCTCCAACATATCTGGCCCTGACTACAAAGCCCCTCTGTTCTTAGCATGAGCTCCATCTCTGGGCCTTGTCAAACAAACGGCTCCTGGCGCCTCTCTCCTGGGCATGTGCCACGGCCGCTGCCAGGTCCGCCATGGCTTGTGGAGCCCCTGTTCCTGGCATCTTCCGAAGCGCTGCTAAGCATTAACGGAAGTCCCCTCCGTCCTCGTTTACATTCATTAAAACGGTAGCACTGGGCTCCCCTAGAGCGTTGGGAAGCTGCGCCAAGCCTGCCGCAGCCGATAAACCGGGGCCACCTCTCACTGCCCATTCGCCTTGCTTTCTTCTGCTTTTCCCTGTGCCGCTCTCTGTCTGAGATGGCGCCCCACAGCACCCCTCTGTGGGCACTGGGCTCTGGTCTGTTGGCAGGATGCTGTCTCTGTCTTGGTCTTTACTCTGGCTTTTTATTTTTTCTTTGTTGTTTGTTTTGAGTTAAAACGGTGCAGGTTGTCACTATTCCAACTCTTAAAGGGCAACCATATGAAACTGCATTTGAACCTGCTTTGTGTGTTCCAGTGGCTTTGGTACAGGCCTCAACTGAGCAGGTAAAGCACTGAGCACAACTTCATGAACCAGGAAGCGGACAATTTGCTCAGTTTAGCATTCCAATAGTCAAACAACTGCTGTATTTAAGAGGCACTTATGGGCCAGAAGCATGAGGTGCATCATTTCTAGCCCTGCTAGAACAATATGTATTCTATGCATTGCAATGTAAGACTAATGATGAGGACATAT
Organism: Pempheris klunzingeri; assembly: GCF_042242105.1. Lineage (NCBI taxonomy): Eukaryota > Metazoa > Chordata > Actinopteri > Acropomatiformes > Pempheridae > Pempheris > Pempheris klunzingeri. The sequence continues at coordinate 10,750,379 of NC_092034.1, forward strand.
TCATCTGTGATAGCGGTCTGTAAATGGAAGACTGCAGCACTGGTGGGGGATGAGATGGTGAGACTGAAAGAGTGGGGTTAATCACCTCACTTTAACCTTGTTCTGATTCTTTTAGACTCATTATATCACCATATATGTTGAAGGGAGTCCACTGTCCCACAGCTTCTCTGCCCTTTTGTGGCATAGGGTTTTAAGAAATGTTAGGTCTAGGGTTGTGGCGTGATCGTTGTTAGGGGAACAGCGGTTACCTTCTTTCTCTCATTTCGCGCCTGGCTGACTTAGATCCTTCATTGTCAACATGCTAACCCTGAGCTCAAACAGCATACAGAACATGGAGATGACAAACATGCTCAAGACAACACACACCAACAACAACACAATGACCTCTACAGCAGGGGTATCTGGTACCTGGTGCATTCGGCGCTTTGAGGTGAACATGGAAGCCGGTGTGACAGGTAACATGCCATCTCTACTCGGCCCTTAGAGTTCTTAATGCCAGAAAAATTCCAAATGAAGCTGACTGATCACTAACTTCACTAGCTCTCAACTCCCCTGTGCCTCTACTGTGTCTTTGGGGTCATGCTGTTGTACCGATTGGATGTTTGTGTGTGTGCGGTTGATGGATGAAGGTAGTTCCAGGGGGTGTGGCTGGGCTGAGGAAAATATAACCTCTGGCGAGATGAGAGGATGCCACTCTGGAGTGAAAATCAAGGTATGCACTGCTGGAGGAGAAGCAGGCCCTTGGCTGAGGAGAAAACAGGCAGAGCTGACAGAGTGGCTAAATAGAGAGATGAGGGAGGCAAGTCTTAATTACAAACAGCAAGTAGGGATAAGGAGAGGGATTAGGTCAACCATGGAGCATGGAATTAGAGGGAGAAGAGGGGGAAAAAAACGGACTTTAATTAGCATTGTTGGTGGAGCAGTCACGTGTTAGTGTTAACCCCAAAGAGCTAAGGCTAGCTGTCATTAGCATTCATATAACGAGGCGCTCAGTGCAACCAGGCCATTTCGGTAGCAATTACTTTAGCCCGGCTAGTGCCGACATGCTGGGACACTACACATAAAGATAGTCACTCGTGCTGCAGGGGCGACAGAGGCCAAGGGAGTGAGTGATTGTGGAAAAGCGACTGGATATTCACTCCAACCAGCCTTAGCATGTCATTAACTTCCTCTCCTTCCCCGCACCCCCCTGACTGGACATTATGAGCTTATCACATAGAGCAAAAGGGAATAATTACCCAAATACTATCCAGCACAGCCATCTTTAATCAGAGGAGTGTGTAATTACTGCCACACAAATGACTCCAGTTCATTACGAGGCTGCCGTAACATGTCCAACGATGGATTGTTCATCATTCTAGAGTGTATTATTTACCAACGCTGCAGCAAACCAGGGACAGATAAATACACAATTGTCATTAAGGAGGAAAGGAAAAATGGATGTGCTGGTCAGACGAGCATTTTTCAAAGACGCGCATTAAAAGCCTAAAGTGCTGAGAGACATTAGAGGGCAAGTGAGACGACAGAGGAACCCCAGGCAACGGATGGCATGTTTTTAAAGCAACTTCCACTTGATTAACTCCCTGTTCTCTGAAAAATCTAATTCTGCATATTTACATTTATATTTCTATTCATTTTCTGACATACTCAAATCTGTTTATGGCAGGGCTTTATTTCTTCCCCAGCAAACCGCTCTGGAAAGCATTTCCAAGGCTTGTTGTTTTTGTGTTCCTTTAAGTACACGTGATGTGTATTTTCCTGGGGTCCAGTAGCACACTAATCTTCTGGAGCCAGATGTGCTGGTAAAAGGCAAGCCACAAAGCCTCCACCACTAGACGTCTCTGCATCGCTCCTGGCCAGATATGATGCTGCATCCCTGGGGGCATTAGCAGAGAGCTTTGCTGGGCTCCAAATAGAACTATGCTCCTGCTCTGGAGACAGCAGCATAATGGAACAGTGTGAGGGAGGAGGACCAGTCAAACTTGAGGTCTATCATGGGAAACCACTGGTACAGCACTTTCAAAAGTAATACATGTGTGTTTTGGAACGATAGTGACAACCAAATTGTTTATCTAGTAGTGACAGAGAAGCTGAGCCCTTACTAGCACAAGTGATCCGTGTGGAAGTATCCTGATCACCTGTTTTTACCTTGTCACACGATATTGTTTGAAAGCCCCATTATTTCATCAAATCTAACTAACCATAAAGTAGAGTCTCTATCTGCATATCAGGAAGCAGGAAATGAAGGAAACCACTCAGCGAACATATCAGCAACAGGAGTTTTTTCTAACTTTGAGTCTGTGTTACAAAGATGCATTTCTGAGCAGCCTTTTATCCTAATCGTTATTGTGCCTCAATGAACCAATCAATCATAGCAGCATAACACAATTTTTAGAGAAAGTATGCTGAATCGCATTTGAATCTGCATCCAGATGCATTTAATGTTGTGTGATTTGAAAGGCTGGAAAAGCAGTGCGACAACAACAACAAGCACAGGCAGCAGCATTTCTATCCCGATTGAGTGGCGGTAATTGTCGAGTTGTCAAGCGGGCTTTTGTGGCTGCAGACGGAGCTGGCAGAGCCCATCAGCAGAAAATTACAGAGCAAAAGAACAATCAGCTTCTCCTCTGTTACTTAAAAAGAAAGAGTTGCCCAACAACAGGGGGATCCAAATGGAGATGAAACCAACCCAAGAGGAGACTGTTTACCTCACTATGTCTTTGTCTTGAGAGGGAAATGTCAACCGGAACCCAAAAGGAAGAAAGAAAGAAAAGGAGAAAGGGAGAAAATCAACCCAGGCCGCCATTGCTCATTCCTCAAACATCTGACAACAAATCATTATGCCGTCAGTGCAATTGATTAACAGTCACCTGGTAATTGATATCAACAAAGGAAGGGTTGTTTTTATTTCTGGGCTCTCACAGGCGGGCCTCCTTTTGCCATGAAAACATTAGAAATGCTCTTTTTTACTGCCACTTTTCTCTAAGGCAACCAGCTCAATTTATCAACTAGTCTTCAGGGCAATGGAATTAAAGGCTACAACTGCTCAAACAAGATCACATTTTATGGCCTGAAGTTGTTGCAACCAATCACATGCTGTTCCACCCTTTGGCTGACCACCTCAGTTAACTGGTGGTATCACTTCAAAATGATTCGCACAACTGTGTCCCTGTTTCCTAAGTCTTCTTTTGAGATGACAACCATTTAGCAGCAGTATGTCTGAAGATTAAAAACCTTATGTGCATTAACATTCTTTATCAAAACACACCTCCACTTGATCATTCCATGTGAATACTAAATGCACCAATTACAATAAACCCTCCAATATCAATTTTGAGTAGCACAACAGATGGAGTTAAATGAGTGTTGCTGGGTTGTAATGACAGGTAGCTCACAATGTATCCCGAATGAGCACTGGTAAGAGGACACTGAGAGTCTGGCATAACTGACAGGGTAAGCTTGCTTGTGTGGTGTTGATCTTTGCACATGTTTGGCCGGCCCATGCATGCAGGGCCGCTCGCATGACCAGGACCAGTGCGACACAAGAGAACTCTTGACCTACAAGGAGGATCATTCTGTCCATTGTTTTGTCACCACCTGCTTCACGGCTCATGTGAACAAACCCGTAATGTGCACATGTGTCAACCCCCTTCTTCCCGTGTATGCATACAAATCACATTTACTAGATCAATTCCCTTAAACAAATCCTTAATCTGTAATTACTTGCTAACACCCAGCATATGATCAGCAAATGACAATCTGAAACACAAACACCCATCTGTATTTGAGGTGGTCTGCCTTTCACCATTTTACAGTGGGCCCCCACAGTGGGCTCTGTATGTTCCACGGCCTTTCTCCTGGGGCTAAAAGTATGGCAGCTAGCCGTTGTAAGGAGTCTTTTCAAATAGAGCTCGCCACGGGGGCTGAGCAAACAACAACACTGGCCCTGATGCTTATACATATGGCATTCTGGGTTTTTTTTCTAGGGCAACAAATAGGCCATAGTGAGAGAGTGAAAAAAGTGAAAAACAGGTAATGTAAATCAGTGCATTTGATGTTTTTTTTACAATGTGCAGCTGTTTTTGTGAATGTGTGCATTAACAAGAACAGTGACTCATCAGTGTTAGTGTAGGGTCTTACAATGACAGATTTGTGCAATGTTGATGTTTGTTGGTGGTCAAGTATAGTCCTTAAAGCACAGAAATTAAAGCAGTGCTTTTTTTTTTAGGTGTATCGGAATGCTTTCTTGTGCACCGAGAAGACCTAGATACTTATGTAAATGAACTTGTGTTAATATTTTGATAATAGCAATCAAAATGTGTGACCCTATCTAAATACTATGGGGGCAGAATGTTTGCCATTATGTCTGCCTATGAAAATAATTTGATTGTGTCAATACAGTGCAACACCAGCTGATACACATGCCAACTGAGTCTTCACAGGGAATATTTCTTTGGTAGAAAGAAGTCCCTATGAAATGTAAGAGGCAAATATCTAAAAATCTTTCCAAATAAAACCAAAACTATCTGTACATGAGCTAACATGTCTCCTTCCAATTTGGGTTAACCCTTTCAGAGTGAGGAATGAAACAAAAGCACCTGCGAAAGAGGGGGTAGTAAGTGGTAGTGGTAGACTGTAGCTCTTGACATATCGGCTTCCTTAAGTAGAAGACAAATGGCCATCAACAACTACCAATAACCCCAACCCCCTCACGCCATTGTCCTATCCCATCATCTCCCTGATGGACACTCAAACCCAGCAGTAACCCTACCTCCCCCACTCTCATGCCCTGTCAGGCTCGGAAGCAATCTTCACATGGGGGGCATTACCTTCATCAGGGTGCTAGTGAAACCGAGGTTGCTTGCATGAAGATGGGGGGACAATATCGTCCTCCGTTGCTAGGGAACAAAGATACTTGAAATCCGTGCGTATTTGTCATGATGGTCGTTCCTAGCGAAGGGATACGGGTCGCCACTTGAGGAAGAAACATCAAAGGGCAAAGAAATTTAGCCAGGATGTGAAGCAAGAGGAAACATCAGTTTCCTCCAATTGGTAATGCCTTGATAGTGGAAAAAGATGAATGGCACAGAGAGAGAGAGAGAGAGAGAGAGAGAGAGAGAGAGAGAGAGAAATAAGCTTTGGGCCATGTTTTAGTGTGAAGAGGCAGCCCATTTTGCATGCCTGGCTTATCGGGTGAGGAGGTACGCCTGTGCACAATTCGCAGGTGTGATAAATAAAAATGTTTGGGTGTGTATATTTTTGTTGAAGTCTGAGTGATTTTTGTCTTTGGCTGAATCTGAGCAGTGGATGTGTTTGTGTTTGAGCTCAGAGAGAAACTCCTGCAGGGGTGCTGCTCCATGTGCACACTTAACGTGTCTTTACTGTACATACTTGATGATATCCAGAGCCCAGCTTGTGCACAAGTCCTTTACTTGTGTGTCACATCAAGTGTACAATGTGGTGTTCATTGGGAGCAACATGTCAAAAGGGTTTAATGCCAATATCTGGCTCTCTTCTATGGCTAGTGCTGAAAATCAATACACCTGCGTTCTCCTTTGAGAGTGTTTGGAGGAAAACAACACAAACACACACAATCATACACACACACTGCTCTGCTAGCATGCACTCTCTCCAGGACACTGTGTCGCCCCAGGGCTAAGCTACACCTGTCCACCTGCACTTAGGTGGCTACTAATACATTTGATTCAGAGTGACAGGGTCCTCACCTCACAACGCTTACAATTTTCTGTTGTGGGGACAGAACTTTCAATTCTTGGTTTAACTGGGGTTTTACTGAAGGTTGATGGAAGTGTGTATGTGCGCTTGCAAGTGTATGTGCTTGACTACGTCATATAATCCCCACATGTATTTGGTTAAGACATAACTGAGATCTTTTGGACCATTCGACACTGATGCTGTTAAAGGTTGCAAGTTAAACGACTAAACAAAAGTAATGGGGACTTTTAGAATTCACTTCACGAAACAAAACACGCGTCTTTTTTGTGGTCACAGACTTGCTAAATATGTATCTATGCAAGTGGCTGTCATGCTTAACCCAGTCAAATACGCCGATTGTTCCTGGTGGTCTAATTTTCAACCAGAATGATCGCGCAACTCCTTTTCTCTCCGTTTTCAACCACACTCTTTCTCCCAGGCTTAGCGCTGTCTCGCTTCATCAACCAAAAGATTTATCATGTACTGCAAAAAAAACAAACAAGCGGTGTGTGGTCATCCTACTGTAAGTGCATCTAATTACCTCTTTAAAATTCAGCCAACAAGCTATTAAACAGCCACATTCTCATTTTTTCTCATTCCCTTCCACGCTCTCTCGTATCTTAAAACACTGCGATGCAATTAGTCCGAGTGACTTTATTCATTAGGGGCTCCGTCCTAATGATTATTAAACTGCACACAAGTCAGAAAGTAACCGCGGGGCTGCATGGTGGCAGAGAGTGAGAACGAAAGAGGAAGAAGGGACAAGGGGGAGGCAGGCACGGGAAGGGGGAGGAAGCTGGAGGGAGAGAAAAGAAAAGGAGAGACAAAAGGATGAGGATGAGAGTGTGGGAGAGATGATGGGGATTAATAGAGAAATGGGGCAGGACAATCCTGGACAAAGTTGAATATAGTTAAATGTATTATCAGGGACAAACGACACTCTCATCCCAACCAAACTAAAACAAGTGCAGATGAGGCCGAGCTGTCCACTAAGAAATTAGGACAGATCATTTGCATTGTGGCAGGTGGATAATCACCTGTTAAAAATCAATGGTATAAATCAGCCACACAGCCTGCAAACACATGTATAAGGTAGAAAATAAACGACAGACAGCAGATGCACCTATAAAACCTTGCAACAAAATGCACACAAACAATAAATAGTCTCAGGTGCTTAGAAAATGTGTACACACCCGGAAAGACTCATGCCCGCAGTGGAAACATGCATAGACTTTACCATGTCCCTGCTGCTCTCCAGCTCTCGTCAATCCACACCTGATGTTATCTCTAACGGAGATTTATGCACTTGCCGGAGTGAATTTATGAGAGACGGCCTCCTCAGTCAGAGGGACGCACGCTAAGAAATTGCTTTGTAGAAAAAAAAAAGAAAAAAAAGAAAAAGCTGATTTGAAAGATTTATTTCTATCTACACCAAGGATGCATGATATATTCAATCTGTTTATTTGAGTGAAACAATCATTTCAGGGAGGGAAGCCTACGAGATGCGATAAGGCTGAATTGTGTTCCAGCGTCATCACCCTCCAACCCCTGTTTGCAGTAGGGCCTTCGCGTGCTTGCTCAAATCTATTTGGTTGTCATTGTTTTTGTTTGCAGCCAGCGGAGGGGGTGTTATAGTGATGCATCATTTTCTGCCTTTTGTTTGTTTTGCTTTTTATTGATAGATTGATTGTTACCTTGGACATGAGTGTTGTGATGGAGGATCTTGGGACAAAAACACAAGTGGCAGCTTCTCGCCGTCGCCTCACCAGTCAGACTGCCGAGCTCATAAAACATGATCAATAATGCCCCCTCCCCCTCTCTCCATTCATCTATTCATTTCTTTCACTGGGTCTCTATACTGTATTGTCAAAAGTGCAAAGACAGTCCTCCTGTCTGATATAATACCACAATAATTGAAAGCCATTTTGTTTTACTCTTCCTCCTCTGTATAGATGTAGCAGTTCTGTACTCAAAATGAGTGAATATATGAAATGGCTAATAGAGAGAAAAAAAAATAGTGCATTTGGTGCGCTAGATGTCTGAGGAAAGAAAAGGTCAGGTTTTGATTGAGTAGCCAGCCGCTGCTCAAACAAAGCCCAGTCTCAGGGGGTGCAGAGGACAGACATAAAGTTAGCATCGCAGCACTCTTGGGTACCTACATGTGCCTCTCCACTTCCATCTTAGATAGGAAAGGGGGACTGAGGGCAGACAGACGTGTAAAGGACAATCACTCTGCACTGTGAGGGACAGGTCAGGTAAATGCAAAAAAAATGTATGTTACCTTTTTCACATGTTAGCAGATAAGCGTTATTCTGCTGTCTGATGTCAAACAACTTGAAGAAAAGCATAATGACTAAACCATGCAATGGTTCTGTTTAACCTTAAAGCAGAGAAACTATGAGCAACAATATGAAAATTTGAACTGAAAGGGAAGGAGGAGTGAAGTTGGAACAGGCAAGCGGCAACGTCCACAGCTGACCTACGGCCTAGAATATCTGTAAGGCCGATTAAAACATCCCAGTCATACCAGTAATTACAACAGTAGCATATAAGACTAATCCATTAGGATTTATTAAAAATGGTGGATTCCCTTGCATAAACAAAGTAAATTCAAGTCTGCTTTGGCAGAAAGTTCACCTGTCCTCTGACACCATTGATCATTGTACGTTGTTTCAACAATGATCTATGATGGATTGCAGAGATTCCGACAGTCCAAAATGGGGGCAGACATAAGCAGTGACACATCCTGTTTTATATAATCCTGCTCTTCTGGAATATTAACCGCTCCACAGAAGAGATGCAGTATGATTTGTAGTTGGGTGTGAGGCAGGAGTGGATGGTACAATTACCTTGAAGGGACTGTGTCGTGTAAGTAGTCACTACTGTGTGTGACAGAACTTTTAACACCACCTACCCAACAAAAGACACATATACATTTCACTGTATCACTTTTTGCTAGTTTCTGAATTAAGCATGGGAGTCGTAGCTTTAGAGCAACCCCTGCCTGGTCCTCACTACTTTGAGGTCTGTGGGTTAAGTGCTTGCTGCTCCCTTTCTCCCTGCCCGCGGATGGTAGCTCTGCACCATTGAGGTTGAAAGCAGTAACGTTATTATTAGGCAGGACAGGCTGGGGTTAATTGGTTAGTATGCTAACTTCAGTAGATATCTCTGCAACACAAAACATGTAATACAATATACATACTTTGACATAAAGTTAAAACTGTTCTCTTCACACGCTGTTGATAATAAAATTCTTACACATAGGTTAGCTCCTTTAAGAGTAAAGTTCGGACTTCTTGAACAAATCAGCATCGTACAACCTAAAGAGGAAATGCAGCTTAATGCACTTTTGCATTGGCTTTACAACTCCGCTATGGTGTTCAGGTCTGACATGAGAATGGGACCCTGAACAAAGCTTTTAATACCTAAGAGATTAATGCACAGCGCAACCTTTGTCTCTCTAGGGTGAAAAGGTCAGGAGCAGGAGCTCATGACAGATGGTGGTAAAATCCTTGATACTCCTTGAAGACACTGACGTGTTGTTTCCAGTTAAAATAGTGTCCGGGACCATAACCCTTCTATGTATGTTAGATACTTCTGGTGGCATGTGACCATCAAGGGTAGGGAGGGCATGTGTGTGACACAGTGAGAGAGAATACTGATCTCTTCTGCCATCTAGGCCTGGGGGAACTGCTCTCCCCAGTGGTGGGTAAGAGCAGATTGTGGCAGGGCAATGGGCAAATAGGTGATAAGATCTGAGTCTAGGCATTTTCTGAGAATAATGTGTCATGCCTCACATGCCTCAGCCAATTAAAGTGTCTGCACCTAAAGCAGAATTATAGCATAGTTAACCATAATGAGTTGCAAAGTTTAAGATCGCTGCCTGCCAGACATAAAAGAAAAGAAAGTGCTAATTTACTGAGGAAGTATGGAGTAGGCCAAATCATATCTGTATATGCTGTCCCGCTGAGAATATTTCTGGTATCAAGTGTTCAAAGAGCTGTCTGATCACTGGTTATTTACTCTTGTTGCCTCTGTCATCACTAGATACTGAACCCTTGTACAACTCCAGCAATGGGAGAAAACTTATTTCATTTTACATCAAGTGACATTTTATATTAAGCTCTTAGATTATCTAATGCTCAGTCAGGTTTAAATGTTTAAACCTATTTCTGCCAGTTTCAGTATTTTTATGTCTTTGATTGATTTAGTATTCTGGTGTAATTTCTTAAAGCCAAATTAAATTTTGTATCTTGGTCACTGACTATAAAGTCTTTGTACTTTGATTAGACATTTATGAATGGACTGAAAGTCTTGAGGTCAAGAAACCACAAGCCGGGTAAGATCTCAGCCCTGCCTGTGTACGCCGTCTTTATTTTTACATGTTTTATTTTTCTCTTATAATTCTACATATTGTCAGTCAAATCTGCGTTCAGATTTTTTGTGCAGGAGCCTTCTTTAATCTAGGCAGATATCACATTCAGTGCACCATTCCCCAGCAAGCAGCGGATTTGGACTGGCTGAGGCTAAAAAGTGAAATCCAGGATTGGTAGTATTCCCTCCCTGCGTCGTGTTCCTTGTGCTAATCTCCTGGTCAGGTCGGCACAAGAACAATTAAATGAGGAGAGCCGAACAGTTTCTCCAGCACCCCAGGGCCTTGTCGCATGGAAGGGAGGTTAGCTCGACACCACTGGTGGGAGAAGATGCATCATTAATGAATCAGGAAGTGGAGACCGAGCTTGTCGGCACCCCAGTAAACTCTATTAGACCACACCCCATTGCCTTTCACTAATGAATAATGTATGACGCCCTGCTGGTTCCAGGTGTGACTTGACACAGCAGTTAAAAAAAAGTATATGAATATTCAGTGGCGGGTGGTAATGAAATCAAAATGTTCAGTATGGGAGTCCGTTTTTAGATTGAGTCTATCTCTACTGTGCGGAACTGGTAGACTGTGCTGATAGAGAGAAATGAGAGACTTTATATGCACTGACAGGGCTGAAATTCTGCCCTGCACTTTTAATGGTTTGTCTGACAGCAGATGGAGATGTCACTGTGCACGCACTGATGGAGGCCATTTTGTTTTGGCAAAGCAGCGGTGATTTGTTTGCCTGGGAGGACTGATGAGCAGGAGGACAGAGAAATGACCCATCGGTCAACACTAAACAGACTTCACTTAGTTGCCCTTACAGAGGGCTTCAAAACTGCACTGTCAAAGAAGGCATTTGTTTCTTGAAGACATGATCCACTCCGTATGTACAAAGTTTCATATAATCCACTTGAGACTGCAACAGGTGAGAGATAGCTGACAAATTCCAACAATGCCACATCTTTATGGCTCAAACTAGTAAATATTTTTGGTAGCTTGTCTAAAACAGCTGCTGAAAAACAACAAAAGTATTCTCTGCTACATTCTTCTGTGTCCTTTCGGCATGCTCCACCACTCCCACTACAGATGACCATGCAGCGCTGGCATTTACAGGGTCCTTCCAGTGGCAGAAATACAGACAGAAAGCTTGTGAACAAGAGAGCAAGAGCCCGTCATAGATAAATGACCAAGCCTCCGAAGGTTAATGCCCACCATGTGTGGAACAGGGGGCCGCAGGAGGCCAACGGGGCTGCAAAAAGCACGTCCCAGACACCCCGGCAGACGCAAGGGGCTCTGGCCACTGATTAATGCCATACTTTGGCTAATTACCTCCTCAGCGGACGTGAGCTTTAATGACACAAGTCATCAAAATACGTCAGTGTGGATGGATAGCGGGCTGGGGGGAGGGTGGAAGAAGAGAAAAGAAGGAGTGATATCAGCGCAGCCGAGCGTCAGAGAAAGTCATCGACTGCGCCTTCCCACCCCATTAGGTCGATTCCAGCACACCCGCCACTGTGCTGTCCACATCTGAATAATAACTGCCGCTCAGTCGCAACCCTACCACCCTGCTGCCCTTCCCTCAGTCTACCAGACCAGCATCGACTGGGTCCATTTAGTACCCTGTGATGCTTTTAGCCAAACTCTAATTTACAAAGAAATAAATGGTCTCCATAATAACAAGGGCCTGAATGCCCCAATCTCAATGAATCTGCCTCATCCTCCCCCAAAACAATTCATTCCAATGCAACTCACTAACAGAGGGCCAAGAAGTGGACAATGTCTTCAGCTGTTGTCCCGCCCAGCTGATGAGTTACAAGTGCCTGACTGGCTCAGTGTGCTGTCCTACTCTGTGGTCATTCAAGCCCCAGTGAAAGAAGTGAACTTTGATGGCAAAGCTAATTTGGATATTCTCTCAACCGTGAAATATGAAAAAGAGTTGCATAATGAGCAATTAATCCCACGGAGATACCATGTACCTGCAAAAACTTAGATGGAAGAAGGGAAAAGAACAGAGTAAAATAGGGAGCAAATTACCATTTCAACTTGCCTTAATTTATCAGATTTACTTGATATGATGAATATTAATATTTCAAATAGAGAGAAATCCAACAAACTGCACACAAATGATGTTTGCATGCTGACAACAGATTTAGCCCTATTTTTGAAGTACGTTTTTTGCCATTTTCCTTTTGAAACTTCCAGCTAATTGCTTGTGGATGACTTTAGCCTTTTCATTCTCTGAAGGCCTAATTACAACGTATTGTTGTGGGGGCCCGCAGGGCTCTCCTGGAAGTCTTATTTATTTTTGCCATTCATCAGTCTGTTAAATATAGTCAATACCAGTGTCAACGTAAATTACATGGCCCACTATAGAGGCGACTTTCCATGGACTGAGGCAAAAAGGACCTTGAGTTGATGCCAAGAAGTGTTCTTAAGTGCAACACTGATGCTGATTCAGAGCTGAAAGAAGGCAATGAAAAAGGGATGAGATGGAGAGGGGTGGCCCCTGTCTTTTTGCTCTCTTTGCAATGTGAGAGGAAAGGGTTCATCTCAGTGCCACAGACAACAAGTGCATGGCTTAAGTATCTGGCATTGTGACATGTAGCTGAATAAATGGCTCTCCATCCTGCGCCTTGTGTCTCTGTTAGGGCCATGGAGGAAAAAGAGCTGTGTGTCTGGATTTCAGTCCTATCTAGCTATAGCAAAATATTGATTCACACTAAGAACTGAATGTCAAGGTAAATGTTTGCCACTTTTCACTCTGTAATTATGTCTTAAGACAGTATGGACACAGTACATACATACACTTAATATCTATATATTAACCATCAGCTACAGCAGGACCAGTTTTGTCCTTGGAAGTTAAGTTCGACTGGCATTAAACTATTTCAATAACAATTTGCACAAGACTGCCTCTGTCTTCTTTATTCAAACAGAAAGGCTCTGACTAATCTGTCATCCCTTGTGTGAGAGTGTGTGTGTGTGCGCTTGTGTGCCTCACACACACAAATGCACTCTCACACACACTAATAACTAGCAATCATGATAATCTATAACTGCACTCCAGCCGAGTCCCTGGACAGGCATTACAGTCATGTTGCGGGCCAATAAATAACGGTACAAATAAAGCGCCTGTCCATTCTCGCACCCAGTGTGTATGCAAAATAGGTCAATAACACTATCCTGGAGGTCATTGCCAGACCGTTTGCTCCTTTATCGACTGTACTGCAATTCCAAAGGAATTAGGCTATGTCACAATTCATCGTAGCCGCAGCCTCTGGGTCTTTGACAAAAAGGGAGCCTTCTGTGGGGATGACAAAACCTATTTGTCTTACAAGGTTGTGTGTGTCTGTTTTGTTTCTGCTTCGCCTTCAGTGACCTGAATCAAAATAGAAAAGAGGCTTTCATGGTGTGTCTTTTATCTTAAGTTCTTGCCTTTTTGCCTGGAAGTGTTAGAAATGTATTTCCCTTCCTTGATGGTGTGTTATTTATGATTAAAGCCCCTTAAGTGCCACCCAGAATTTAAATACTACTTTAGATTACTGGTTACCTGGTTTGATTAAAGCCTGTTATCAGTCCAATTTACTGGATTTCTGTAACTCAGTCAAGAAGTCAGTCACTTTTAGTTGTTCCTTTGCTTAATTGTTCTCCATGGGTACATTATTCTACTATTTGTCATTACATGTCAAATATTTCAAAATTGCATCCCGTCTGTTTCTCCACCTGTACAGAGACTAAACTTTTTTGGATGACGGTACAGTTTTGAATCCAACACAGAGAGCAGGATCTCCCCCTAAACCTTTTTACTCTACATGACTCTGGGTCACATAACAACCACTGCAGGGACTCAAACATGACATTAAAGGAGGGTTTAGGGACCAACTAGTCAAGTGTAACAGCCCTCACCTACTGAAATGCAACCTGGCAAGTCACACTATGCCACCTGAACTGAACTCAGGAATCAAAGTACTCTAATAAAAAAGTGCTCTAATACACAAATAAATGACTTAATTGATATAGTCTGTAATTACAAGTATACTGTGGTATATTCAACATGAAGTGTTGTGTTTTGTGTTATGTAACATACATATTTTGATGCCGGAATCCCACAGCCTGAACAAGAAGAACCAGGCACACCTATTTGCTAATCTGGATGAAATAAAGATGGAACGTGGGGTCTTGTTATTTAGTTAAGTGAATGAGGAAAGTTAATATGCATGTGTAAATATCACTGATTTTATTATAGGTTACATAGAATAAAAGTATATGCATATTCATATAAGTGTTTGCATGTGTTGAATTTAGTTGCAAACCTCCACTGTCAGAATGACAAACTGCAATGAGGAGACGATAATTACCATCTATAATATCCAGTTTAACATAGTAGTCTTTTCAGCTGTTAAAGAGGTCAAATGCACCTATATGTAATAGTTAGATGTGGTGAGATGGTTTGTTTATCATCAGTTCATAAAGAAAATAATTGATACAGAGGAGAAGCAGGCATGGGAGGAGCAAACTGGCTCCACACACAGGCCCCCCTGCAGACTATAACGACAGGAAACCCCCAAAAGACCAACTCTCTTATTCCTGTAACACTCTTGCCAAGCTCTTGTTCTTCTTTCGTCACCCTGAAGTTGTCCCTTTGAGCCTCTTTGCTGCAATGTCCTCACCTTGCAGAACTGTCTCGGATCCAGGAAATAGCCGAAGGCCTAGTCTGGAAAATCTTGCAAGCTTTTCCATTCTGGGCACTGACTCCAAAAGTCAGAACTGAACAAACATGGTCCAGTATGGTTTCATTTTGTCATTCATCACACATTTCAGTCACATGTATGCATTAGTAAGTGACTTATAAGGAATCTGATTCTGTTGTTTGTGTGTGTGGAATATTACAGTTGCTGTTAAATCCTGTTTTCTATAAATACTGATCATTTCTGATAGCCAGAAGTGAATGTAATTTTATTTCTTCCTCTTTATGCGTTTGCTATAATAATTTTCAGACATTTTAAGCCATAAACGCTACAACTCATTCATCACTCAGATGCATATACAAGACCCACTCAACAAACACTCTCATAGATTTTGAGAGCTTAGTGGTAGCGTACTAGCAGCTGGATCATGGTACAGAGGAGTGGATGTACTGTAGGTGTCAGTTTGCAATGTCACTAGAAGCTCTCTCCCCCGCCAAAGGCTCCAACATGTGGCTTGATGCCCAGTTTAAGAACATGTCCTTTCCTTTTGTCCTCCTCCACTCATAATTGGGAGTGATAGGGTGGGTGAGTGATCCTCAAAGGCAACTGTCAACGTCCATTTTACAGTCTTTGTCGCAACTACTTTTAATCTCTCAATCAGGCCCAAAGCCATTCTTAGGGACCTTTCCTGTGAAAATGTATCCTGCTTTCCAAAAGCAACACCCCAATTACTCTGCATCATGGTATATTAGTTAATTTGATGTCTTATGTCACTCACAGCTAAATATTTTGGCTAAATGTGCCATATTTTGGTTTTGTAAAATGAATGCGGATGGAAGCAGCAAGACATCGTTATGCTGTCGGGAAAAGTCAAAGTTGAGGTGGATGTTTTGGCATACAAAGCACGTGAGCTCAACATCAGAGGCCATTCAAGCCTGAAGGGAGTGAATGTTTAATCCTCAAAAGATAGATTTTGGGTAAAGTATCACTTAGTAAGAAATAATCTGCAATCGGGTATCATATGTATGATTAGAAACATTTGCATATCCAGTTTGACGTATTTTACTGTCACACAAATTAGCCATTGTTTCAGAGAGAACTCGGTATGCTTTCACTATCATGAATCAGACCCTTTCTCCTGTATCAAGTTTTCGCTGGTACTTCCACCACTGAGCCAGTGGCAAACCCTGTTAAGAAAAGCTGACAGACAGACTGCTGAAGAGTGTCTACAGTGTCTGGTGGGTTTTGATACTGTCACAAGACATCTCTTCCTTCCCCTTTCCGCCATTCTTCTTTGTCCATCGCTGTACTCGCTCCACTCCCAGTCCCATCATGATGGCCTGAGCATGAAGGAGCCATCTGTCACTCTGTGCTCATTCCTGCTCGGGTCCTGAGAGCCAGCCACTCGCCTCTCACCCGCCTTGGCTGTCATGTCCGCTGGCTGACGGGGAAAGTGACGAGCGGCGACAAACGTCCCCAGCTTGAGTCTGTCAGTAACCCCCCCTTTTTCCCTCTCCTCTCCTCTCCTCTCCTCCTCCCTCCATTCACATGCATGCACAAACACACACGCAGATCCATCCAAATGTATACACCCGTCTATGCCTGAAAAATCTGCTCGCTCTATCTATACAGACAGCCTTCAGAGAGCTTACATTCAATTGATTTTCTCCATTTTGCAACAGCATGACATTCTGACAGGGGAGAGGGTGAGCAGGAGAATAGAGGAGGGAGAAGATGGAGAGAGACATGCAGAGAGTGGTATTCCCCCATCTGACCATTATGAACGGCATGTCAAACGAGGGCGAGAGACAGAGGCCTTGACATGGGCCAGCCCACACAGGGAGAGGCTGCGAGGGGGAAGCAGGGACAAGGGAAGCAGGAGAATAGAAAAAAGGGAAGGCAGTTTCAGACAAGGAGGGAAGGGAGAGATTGTGAGGGATGGAGAAAAACAGTGTAAAGAAAATGGCAAGAGGGAAGAAAGAAAGAGCGCGTGGTATAATGAGGTGGGGCAGGTGGAGAGGAGGAGGAGGCGGAGAAAGAGCACTCCTTACAACCTCCCATCGATCGGGTACAGTTTAGATAGGCAACGCCAGCTTCACCTCCTCTCAGCCCTCCTTTGCCCCTGATCACAGCCTCACCCCCCCCCCCTACTTCTCCTGCCTCACTCGCAGGGGCCAAAGTGATAGACAGCGAGAATCTAGTGATAGCATTTGATTGTCAGCTGAAGTGGCAGTTATAAATTTACTCCAGGATTGCCATTTACTGTGACGGTTCAGGGGATTGAGAGAGTGTGGCGAGGGGCGTGGAAGGAGAAGACAGAGAGAGGAAGATGAAGGTAGAGGGGTATGTCCGGGGGGGAGGGTGGCACCTATCTGATCTTTGTCTCCCATCATCTTTTGTGATAAAAGTGCTTTTATGGGTACCACCAACAGACACAAACCCCTCTTTGTACACATACACACAACATAAAACCTTCAAACCCTACAAATAGCTGCTGTCTCAATTTGGCCAATTCAGGGCTTCTAGCTGGCTCAAAAAAAAAGGAAGATCTTTACACAGAAAAAAATGACCTCCGTTCCATGTAGTTCACTGGAGCATCTGTCTTTGTTTACAATATCTTCCTGATATTTGGAGGCATGGGGGTTCTGTTGTGCAGCCATTTCACTGTGCTCCCGCACCCGTCAACCCCCCCCCCCCATTCCTGGTGGATTATTCCTTCAATTTGTTAAAAGCCAAAGCCTCCATGGGATGGTCCAATCGCAGGAGAGGGATGGGGTGGGGGATGCAGGAAAGCAGTTGGCATTTACAAATGCTGTGGGTGCAGTGAAATATGGGAGCCATATTTCAACATGTGTGAGGCTGTACGTGCACATGCAGAGAAACACACAGACAGATATACAGGCATGCACACCTCCCACACACATAGAGCGTGCAATTCGCAGGGTGCACACTGTCATCAGTCTGCAGGAGTCAGGTGCGTTTGTGCGTACGTGTTTGTTTGTGCATGTGTGTGTGTGTGTGTGTGTGTGTTGAGGGGGGCGGCTTGCACGGGTGGGTATGTGTGCACCTTTGACACCAGCCTGACAGGCTCCTAATTGCATCCAGGGTCCATGATGCTGCTTCCTTTCGCAGACGGTGGCACACACACACAATTTGAGAGCCTAATGTTGTCGAGGATATGCAGGTATTGACTTTTTATTTTCTATTTTAGACCTGTTAATTAATCTTAACCCGAACAACAACATTAATTGGCCCTGTATCTAAAAATAACACTTTTCTACTATGATTTTTGCATCTTGCAGGGACCCCAAAGACACACAGCTCTGACAGGAGCAGGAGGAAAATGAGAAGGAAGAGAAATACTACAGAACCTGAAAGGATTGACTCTAACTAGCAGCTAAACTAAACAAAAAGCTTTGTCCTATATGCAAGTGTGACAGAGAAGTTATACCCCTGTTATTCCTTGGTTCCTTTATTTTGACTCCTTCTCCTCCTCTGCCTCCTTGTTATCACCTCCTCGGCTCTTTTAGAAAATCTTATTTCCGAGCAATCTCTCCACACGAGTTCATAAATGTCTACATCAGACACTCCAACTCTTTAGAAAAAAAAAAAAAATCACATCACATTGCACATTTTTGTGCATGTGCAGGGATTTCTGAGGCTATCGAAATCAGCCAATCTCTAGGGACGGGCATACAAAGCAGAATTACAATCTAGATGTGATCTGCAAGAGGAAACTGAAACTAGAATTATTCTGTCATGTGCTTTCCCAAAAGCCAAAGTTTGCTCTCAGTTAAGATATGTGGTCGCTCTATATGAGATGGTTTTATTAATTTTATAGGACGCAAAGAAAGCATACTGTATCCTAAACTGAAGCCAGAGCTCCATTTGTGGTAAAAGATATTCAACACAGACATTCGCATATTCAACTATAACGAGACCAGCCACAAAAGCATACATGCATGTTAGTATTGTGCTGGAATATATCTCTTTCTGTCAGAAGTCACTGTAGGCAGAACTGAAGACAGGGAAAGCCATCACGGCATTCCTGGCAAGCCCGGGAAGCTGAGGTACAACAAAGACAGGTAAAGCTTTGAGATAAACAGACAATGTAATTGCTGTAGGGTACAGCATAGTACATGAGCCGAACACACACATTCATATTTATACACCTGTATCTCTCTCTCTCACACACACACACACACACACACACACACACACAAACACACACTGTATATTATATTCCAGACATCTTTGTGCTCGCCCTAAGAAAAAAAAAGAAACAAAAGCTTTTGTATCTAGAATTCGGCTAACCCTAAAATGACCTGTGCTGTTAGCATCACTTTCTGCAAGCCAATAGGTACTGCTGCTCTCCAGCAGGCTACTCATTTAAACTACAAAGTGGCAACAAAGTGCATAGTACTTTCAATATGAGCAATAATAATAATGCTTGATTCAGATTTTTAGTTGTGCGTCGCATTTGCTTCTTACACGTCCGATGAGACGCCCAGTTGACACACACCGATGTGCCACACCTTTCATTGTGCTTGGTCTGCATTTGGTCTCATTTGCAAATGAGTGAAGCATAAAGCCCATATACAGGACTACGGACCGCCGAGCTACTGCTGAGAAGTCTGGACTTCAGTCACATGACCTGCAAAGTCATGCGAGTGAAGTCAAAGTCAGACGTGCTTTTTGGTAACACAGAGGTGTCCGTTGTTCTGATGTGCTTTTGAATGAATGACTTGACCTTCATGGCAGGATTTCTTTTGGGTGTCCAGATTACAGTATATGTGTAGAAAGATTAGGATTTAGAGGAAATTGGATGGTGAGGTTATTTTTCATTGTTAAGAGTCATGCACATTCTTTTATTTTGAATAATGACTGCGTTGGTACATATTGAATACCTCTAACTGTTGTTAAGAACATAGGATTTTCAATCTTAAGCCAGACGTCATATGTTAAGGATTTTAGGATTTGATATATTAGAGTGTTTCTTTAGAGCTTGAAATGATCAAAGGCTACATTTAGGTGAAATGAAATTCTCATGTGTTGCTTTGAATTTCAAAAGTGACATTGTATAAAAATTAAGCAACTGCGACATTTGCTTTGTCTTTGATACTGAACATTACAATGTTTTAATCAATGGACTAGCTAGCGGTTATAGGGCTTAGGTGCATAGGAACTAATATTATGTCCAAGTTTTTGATGTACTATATTAATCTGATTTACCATGTAGATCCAAGGTCCCACAGGACTCTACTGTATATAAGTACTGCACAGTTGTGTGTACTCTGTTGTACTACTACACTACACTATAAACTTCATGTCAAATCTATTGTACATACATTTAAGATTTCAAATCTCTGTTTAGGATTAGGAAAGGGGATGGTTATGTAACTGCGATGGAGTGCTGATCAAATAAAAATATACATACAGCACATTGTAGGTGCTATAACTTTAGATGAGCAGGATGCTTTGAGGTTTGCTTTATCAGACTGAACTTTTCAGAACTTTCTTCCTCCTCTCCTAGGGTACGAGGCATTGTTGTAGCTGGTCTCTCTTGATAACAAACCAGCCAAACAAATAAATGAATACAACCTCATATCCGCATCCCCAAATGGGCTAAGAAAAATATATTTTGTTGGGTATTTCCAAAATTACTGGCTTTTTTGTCTCTGAGTTTTTCCCAAAATACAACTATAAAAGATAAGTAGGTTGTGTACTCTATTTTTGAAGCAACGTTCAACAGGCACTAAACTCAAACATTTTAAGGAGGAATCAAACCTGGATTGCGTCACTTCAATCTTACGATGTCAACAGCAGCAGGTTAAAAAAGAGAAGCAGTCACCTCAATAACATCTGTGAATTAACTCAGGCTGCACTCCTATTAAAGCCACATTAGATTCTCGACATTAGATGCCATGTCTCTGTGGAGTGCTAGTCTTGTTTTTCCCCTCGCTATGTGTTTGTATGAGGACGAGGACAGAAGAGGCGGTGCGTGCTGGAGGGGAAACAGTTCGTTTAATATGGATTCAGGCACTGGCGCCTTGTGGGCCTGCCCACTGTGGGCCTCCCAGATCTCATTGTAATTTCATTAGCTGCCGTGGCGACAATGAGCGTCGTGTCGCATCAACACATCAAACCCCTGGGCCGCCGATACCCACGAGCCAGCGCACGCATCCACGTAAACAGAGGAGAAAGACCTAGGTTTGTGCACATGCAAGCGTAAACGCGGAAACCCACTCGCTCAGTCACTCACTTTTCGCACTCTCTCTCACACGTTCCCACCCTCCTCCACCCCTCCAGAGTGTTTTTTCCCACCGGTAGGTCTCTGGTGGGCAGCGGGAGCAGGATTTCTTCTGGGGCTTTCCCTGCCTTCCCTTTTTAGAACAGCAGAGCTCGGAAGGAGGACATGGTGGAGGGAGAGGAGTGGAGATGATCGGATCGGCTTTGATATATGGTACCAGCTTTGATGGTCTCTCCCTTCTTCTCACTATAAATAGCTGGCTACAGCTTTAGGGGAAAACGAAGAGAGTGCCAAGAGGAGGAGGAGGAGGGGAGGGTGAGGAGAAGAAAGATCCCTGGAGATCACATTTTGTGCTCATAGGTACACACACATATACGTACACAAATATGCTGCATATACAATGTTCTGACATGAAAGAAAAAAGTTTCAGTGCCAATTCTCATTGGCAAAGACGTGAAAATGTTCACATCCTGACAAAGTGACACACGAACATGCACGCAGCACACACACAGACACACACACACACAGATGTGGATGGAGAGAGGTTTAGATGCCTGGGGTGTGTTGCACAGTACAGAGGTCAGGTTCCTTATAGCTGTATAGGAGCGACAAGAGTGTGAATGGAAGGCAAAGTGAGAAACAGCACGAGTACATGCCATCATCATCAACATGTGCTAAGTGTATCAACATGATAGCATGTGATGGCACACAATCTCTTGTCTGTAAATAAGGCCCATATTGCTGGCTTTGGATGTTTAACACATTCATCTTAATCTATGTATAGTTTACCTCATTACCAAAAGCATTCCAGGCAGATGAATTTGAAAGTTTAGTGGCAGGATTCGGAATAGACCCTTTTCTGGGCTGACATTTTGACTTGTCAAAGCAGGAAAAGCAGAGGTGGAACTCACAACATTACTGATGGTCAGATTCCTTTTAGGTGAACCTGTACATGCTCACTCACTGACAATGTAATTATTTACATCTTTCACGACTCAAAATGTTTGCTGTGAAAAGGGTCAAAGCCTTTTGCTGTGTTACAAATGTAGTAGTAGTAATGTAGTTTATAAGTAGACACTAATGTGAATCTTCGCTCCGTGTTGGTTTAAAGGATGCTCAGGCGCACACGTTTCGCTTGCAAACCAGGAGAGGAAAGAATAACCAAAAGGAACATTTTGATATTGATTTTCTGAATGGTCTTTCCTCACTACTGCATTTCCAGCTCCACCTTCACTTATGTTGTTTAGTTTAAACTACTGCTGCCTTAAACTGCTTCCCTGCCAGCAGCCACTAACATGCTGTGGGCTGTTCATGAATTATTGGTCTACCTTATCACTGTTTCCATGATTCGCCAGGCGTTTGTACACGATATATTTCATCATCTTGCATGTTATGAGTGTACAGATAGCAACAACAAGCACTGGCTCAGTTTAGTCCATACCTACAGGTAGCCATGCTTTTACCTTACTCACTGTGAGATGAAATTATGTCCCATTATTCCAAAACAATTGAAGAAAGTTTTCTGACTTAAACAATAAACACAAAAGGCAGAAAATGTGCATATGTCTATGGTAATGTAGATGGTAGACCTGAATGCAACTTCCTTGCTGTAAAAATGTTTTTATGTCTGTTGGAACTAAATTAACTTGTGTTTGAATGAATAAAAGCCTTTTACTGTCCCCAAAATCCATTTATGTAAATTAATAGGTAAATGTGTTCTAAGTGTAATGGAAACAAACCTTGAGTTCTATCCTGCGTGGCCACTGTTTCTGTCACATCGAACAATGGCAGTGAATTACCCAGCATGCAATACATTACAGGCCTGGAGGGCCAGCATCTATCCTGCCTCACTGTAGCTTTACAACAGCCTGTCAATGATACAGCCTAAACAATGTCAACTCCAGCAACCAGAAAGTGATTCAATTTAAGACCTGCTTTACTCTGCTCCCCTCGCAGCGAGCCTTCAACCCGCTGCCTCCTCGTGCTCCCTCTCTCTCTCTCTCTCTCTCTCTCTCTCTCTCTTTCTCTCTCTCTCTCTCTCACATGTACACAAATCAAATGTAAACACGCAGACGGCGTGTCTCCATCAGCCACAGGGGACCAGCAGTGGCAGCTCTGTGTGCACCGCCTCACTTTTACCACCCAGAAACACATGACCAGTCTTTTCATTTCCCCACCCCGCCACAACACTGTCCCACCTAATCACTTGTCGTCAGTGAACATGACAGAGCTTTGCCTCAAGTTATGACTCCTGGATGATGACACACTTAGAGGCCGGCAAGGGAAGTTAGTGCTGCAGTAGATTGATACATTTGTCGCTTCTCTGAGGACTGTCGCCCCCCCGCTACCATCACCAATAAATGACAAATGAGTTTAACTGCCACCGTTAAAGGCATTTATAATATTGATCTGGCGAGAGTCAATAGCCAGCTCTATGCTCAGGCACTCATAATATTACTTTGAGCAGTGTGCACACTTGCATGTGCATAAATACATACACAGAGGCGCGCACGCTCTCATACAGTGTCTGGAAAACAAAGGGAGGGAAATCAATGGACAGTGGTGCCACTAAGGGAAAGACTAATGTTCCTAACTAATGAAAATAAACACATTAGGAATGTACGGCGTTAACCGACCTCTGTGTTGACCTCACTCCATCTTGACACAATTAATCCCTCGTTAAGGGGGTAATTGTTTGCCACTGCTCATATTTATTGTTGATCGCAGTTGCGAAGGTGCCCGCTGTGTCGAAGACCAGGGTGAAGCCCTTAAACAGTGCGTACGCACACACACACACACACACACATGCCAGTCATGCATGTGCGTTCTGAAGATAGCAGTGGTGGTCTGAAAGCACTTGTGCCCCATGTTGCCCGGGGCAGCAATCGATAAAGAGGGAGCAAGCTGGCACAGGCTCTAATTGAAATGAATTTGGCGTCGGATAGATAAACGATTGGACATGTAAAGAGAGAGCAAGGATGAAAAGAGAGGATCTTTCTGAGAGGGGAAGAGATTGAGATTTTTTTTCACCTTTTCTCTCAAAGGGCGAACGTCTGGGGAGTCCTCAAATGAAAAATACGGTCACTTTATCATTGGCAGCGACCAATGGGAATTTTATGCAGGCCTGAATCAATCATGTTGTGGTTTAATAAGGAAAGAGATGAACAGAGGAATATTTACGAAAGGTAATAACACCGTTTCTACATCCTGTCCATTTGGTCACTCAAGTTTGATTAGTAGCTCAAATATTCATCATTTCTATAGCGCTGTATCCCAGTAGCATCTCTTTTGACATCACAGCGACCATCTCGTCAATAATATGGGTCTGTTTCACTTACAATGACATCACCTTGGTGCTGTGTGGAAACAACATTGTAGAAAAACAATCCAATACAATACAAGACAAGACAAACAGGTGGATTTTTAATTCCTGCATATCAGTAAAGTGAGAGATTAGTAGAGCAACATTTATACTGTCAAATAAGCTGCACACTGACCAATAGAAACTGTGAAAAAACTGTATTGTTATCATCAGCAAAAGAACGTCTCATGTACAATCAGATGAGTGGCAGCTAAGCTTTCTGTGGGGCTAACAGGCGTGTTGTCGGAGGTCAGCCCTGTTGCCAAGCACGTGTTCCGCGATGGAGGTTCAGCTCCAACAAACATGTGATCTTAACCTCCTTGACAGGAGGAGTGTGCTAGCATGCCCGGTGCGACGGCCTCTGTGTACAGAGGGATCAATGTGCTGACTGCCATTCCTTTGACTACACAGAGACGAAGGGACGCCATGTAAGGTCAGGAAGAGAAAGACGGGGGGATTGGGGGGAGAAAGAGTAAAGGAGGCAGACAGAGTGAGCACAGGTACACATGAATAAGATCAATTGTGTGCGCTGTTGTGGGTCACCAGGTGTCCTGCACTATTTGTGTTGTGTAGACAGAGTGGCCGTCAACCTGAGGGGACACTTCCAGGACAGGTGCGCCCAACCAACCACTAACCTACATACACACTGTAAACATGCATTTACATGTGAGCCCAAACACACGCACGTATCCCCTGTGGCGCTGCCTTTGCTTAGTATTGTAGACGTGTGTTTGGGAGGGTGTCAAAGGTTACAAAGAGGTAAATGATGGGCAGCAATACTCTCCTCATTGCAATTGCCTTCTCCTCTGCATTACAAGTCATTGTGGGGGAAATATTGTCCATGTGTGTGAATCCCAATGTGTTTAGAGGGCTGAGGACTACAATTCCTTAAAGGTCGGGGCCACATATGTAACAGCTGGGCTAAGATAGCAGCACAACTAGTAATATAATGTATTCTAATGCACTAATAAGCACAGCAAAGCTTTTGTTTGACCAGTTCTTTAAGCTGCTTTTGTTTCTGAGTTTAATTTCAGCAACTTTTGTGCAGTTTTTCAAATGCAGTTTACACAGTGTGACAATACAAGTACAAAGACAAAGAAATTAGAAAAAATTAACTACCTGAGAAAAGAAATGGACAGGAAGGTGTTTCAATGTTCATGTCCACCAGTGCCAAACAGGAACATGGAAGAGAGAAGACAGGAAAAAAATGATCAATAAATGACATTAGAAAGGCAGTAATTAAGCAAGAAATTTGACATTTACAAGATACTAAACGTACAATGGCTCTGCTTTTATTGACACCTGATCTGATCTTGTATTCATTTTGATCATTGATTGAAATAGACATATTTATTTGTGTGATTATGTCTATTTTACACCTAGTGATTCAAACTGTCATCCGTCTAAAAGGAGAAATAATAAATCAATCAGCTATCTGCAGGCTAAACTGCCTTGACAAGCTAATCTGGTTGGTCATCACAGTACTTGACCACAGCACCATATTTGCTCCACGGTAGCCAGGGTTATGAGAGTGACCACTTTGTAAGGGGAAACAATAATTAAAACATGCTGTGCTTTAAGTCCATGGCAAAATGAAGCAAATTAGCCGTCGGAAAATGAATTACCATGAAACTCCAATGAGAGAGATGATGGATGACAGCTGTCTGCCACTCCTGACAGTTTTTACATTTGACTTTCTAATTAATGTGGGGATTTAATGTGTTTGTTAATTCTGTCAATAGCAATTATGTCTCTTTTGGCTGGCTTTGCCACACGCATGTGCCCGATTTTATGCTAATGTGCTGTTCTGTATGTGTTGGAGCCATGACTGCCAAACGAGCCCGGCCAGCAAATGGGCTTTGACTCCCCATGGAGACAGTGCGATGCTGAATATACATAACGCAGCATATGAATTCAAGACAGCTCCACACTGTTGTATGCTTAAGGAAATTGGCAAGCGACTTGTGGAAGTGAACTGAAATGGTTTGTTGGGAGAATGTTGGGAAAGGATCATGTTTGCAGAACAATGCAGATTAACTGATGGTGATATTAAAAAGGAGAAAGCAGAGACATAAATTAGCAGCAGCATTGGGTACAGTTCTTATCCAGTACAACCACTGAAGTCTCAGTAAGATTTGTTGTCTTTTCCATATGTCAATTTTACCAAGACATTAAAGATGACTTTGTTTTGACAGTAGTTTGGATCTCACTTGTCTAATCTACATTTTCATTCAGCACTGTTGTTTAAGTGAACAGTCTAAATAAAAAAAAGTTTCTTGTGAACACCAAGTCCTTGAGTAAACTTTTGTAATAAGGTTGCAGTCTTGGTAGTTTTTGGAGGGGGACAAAGGCAAACCCTGCCGAGTCAGCACTCAGCATCCAAGGACAGAAGGGCTGTGGTTGAAGACGGAGTGAGAAAGATAGATTTAACTTGCTGCGGGACAAGTCCCTTGCTACCACCCACTCCTCCTCTCCTCTTTCACCTAGCCCACCGCTCTCTTGTGCGATATCAATCCCTCGTCTGCCCTCTGCCTTCCCACTTTTAACTCCTACACCCCACCCCACCCTTCCCCCAACACACACATAAACACATAGAGGACATCAATCACAGGGCTGCTGTTACTTTAAGTGACTCACTTGTGACACTCTTAGATATGGCTACTGTTTCTCGTCAGCGGCACTCTTAGGGGAAGTGTCTGGGTAGTGTAGGGTGTAAGTGAAAGACAAACAATACTGATGAGGTTGTCGCCATTCATTTCACTTTTTCAATTTAGCCAGAAGAGCTTCCCATGAATTGACCCCTCAAAGCACACAAATTAGAACTGTGGATTATTCAAGTATGTGGATCCAGATAATTGAGGGAGACAGACAGAGAGAGAGAGAGAGAGAGAAGTTTTTCTTTCTTCCAGATTAGCTACACTTGAGGGATAAATGTTCGAAGATTATAGAATTGTTGATTATTTGGCTGTAGTTGTGAAAATATTATGCTTACTCGTGTTTTTTTTATGCCATTAATGTTGTATTCATAATTATATGTTAAACAGCCTTCTCCCCCAGAAATATAGAAAAAAAGAACAAGAGACGAAGACAATCAGACAGGAAAGCATTTTGGGGAGCTGTTTTTAGCTAAAGAGGTCCCAGGTTGGTATGGGAGACGAGGTTTTGGAGTCGAAGAAGCGAGAGGGAAAAGCAAGCAGTACCTTGCAGACACAGTACATTACTTTTTCATCAGCACATGCACTCCCCTAAGCCCTGGTCCATGGGGGTGTGCACATTGAATCACAAGCGTGGCCCGAGTTCTTTCCCCTGCACTCTCGTATATTGCATACTGTAGGAATGGGGGGCAATTTAAACTCATATAAGCCACAAACCCACAAGATGCTGTCAAAAACTGCAGATAAATACAAATACAGTGGCCCAGAGATGTGCATACATCGCATAAAACACGCACAATAACACAAGCGGCGTGGGACTAAAAGAAAAACAGAAAAACTGGATCAAAGTCACATTTTCCACTGTAACGATCTTCATCACATCATTGGAACTATAATAAGTCTAATAAGACTTAATGAGGATTCAAGTAAAAGTGTGACCAAACAAAACAGCGGTTGCAGGAGGTTTACAAGCCTGGAGACAGAGAGAGTTGCCGCCGCTGTTGCAGGACATGGCCGTCATGTCACATTTACAACTTCACATCAAAACCTCTTTGTGTCCTTGCCAAAGTTATCAGTGTGTAATTACCACTTACTTGCTCTTTATTACATATCTGGCTTACCCGATAAGGCCCAAGAGGCCGTCTCCCCATGTGTGACATCAAAGTCTAGCTGTTTAAATCTACAATAATAACCTCATAGAGCAGGTATGATTATTGGAGGTAATTTGTCGTACTTATTTTTGCTGGTTTCCTATAGCCTGGAGAAATGCTTCCAGGGTAGATATGAGAATATCCATTATTGCTACTTAAGAGAGTGGCGAAAAAGGAGCTTGTGGAAGAGCTAGGGAAGCGGAGGAGGAGAAGTCAATCAAGACAGGAAGGATGTTCATTCTCTCTATCTTCTTCTTTAGTGGGCCATAAAAGCTAACGGGCTCAGAACAGCGCTCACCTCAGAATCGCCCGATTGCTTTTTTTTTTCTCTTTTCCCCTCATGCCTACCCTCCCTCTGTTCCGCCGACAAATCGGCCGCCCGGACGGAGGTGAGGGTCATAAATAAGGAAGCGGTAGTCATTGTCACATGCACGTGCTTGCACACACACACACATGCACCATTTCTCGTGCATGCACAGCTCTAGGCACTTTTTCTCTTTCCTTGCTGTCAGTGTGCACACACACACACAACACACACACGCAAGCTAACGATGTCGAGCGCAGCAAGCTGCAATCGAGGACCTCCCCAGAAACGGCCATCGTTCATTTTTTTCCGCCGTGTTACCTCAGGTGGAGGGAGGGGAAACATGAGCAAAACTTCTAAAAATACAGTCCTACAGAGGAGTTGGTGCCACTGCAGAGGTTAAACAATCTGAGAGCTGCAGGCAATCATTCAATTTAAAACGCACCAGGAGCCCTTGGGGCGCGAGGGGAGCAGGACGCATAAAGAAATTTAACAACTCAATGTTTTACGGCCCACGAAAATGAGATCTGAGTACAGGAGCGAGGTGGGGGCGCTGAGAGCTTGCTGTGTGGTCCATACACAGGCGCACAAAACCATCAGACACAAAAAACAGAGGTCAGCCGCTGAGTGTTGAGTTGAGCTCATGACCCCTTCCCCAGGACTATAGTACAAAGTGAGCCGCCTGCAGAGGAAGGAGAGGGGAAAACAAATCAAGTCTTGTGGTGTTGCCTGCTTTCTCTCCCCCACTGTCTCTCCTCTCTGTCTGTCACATATGTGTTTGCCATTTTTTCCAGATGTTATGCTTTATTTCAAGCCACGGTAACCCTCTTGGTTAGATGACCATTCAAAATCTGCCCAGTAGCAGAAAAATGTATGAGCTACAAGTTTGATGCGGTTTAATATAACACTTTTCATCTCAAATGACAGAAAGCAATGCTGATGGGAGGTGGTCCTTGATTCAACCCGAAACGAATCAAGGAAAAAGAACAATCAGAAAAGTCAAAAGGATGAGACAAGACAGCTAGTGACAGACAATAAAAACAGACACTCAGGAGGGAGAAAATAGACAGAGACAGGCTGATAAAGGCGAAGCTGAAGAAAAAGACAAAGATACATACAGAAAAAGACAGGCAGGACAAGTTCAGACTCCAGACAGACAGATGGACAGACAGGCAGGCAGGAAGGCAGACAGTTTAGACAAGCCTAGGGAGGACACAGTGCAGCTAACCGGCGAGAGCTAGAAACAGGAGTGTGTCACATGCAATGAAGGCAAGCACACAAGATGGACTGTATTTTTAAAGACTTGAGAGGACAGTAGGTGGTGTGGGGTAAAATGGGTTCAGGGTGAAGGAAACAGAAAGCTGGAGAAAGAGAAGGGAGCCAGTGCAACGTGCAAAATATGTCTATTAAATTTTTACCATTGACTTACAGCAGAATTTTGATTTTTTTTTTTTCCAGTCGACTACATTTATTCAACAACTAAAGTTACTTATTAATACTTTGAATACCTGACCAGCTTGTGGCATACAAGATAGATCATACCACCCAAAATGTACAAAATGTAAAATAATTGATATTAGCTCCAGCTTTACCACCTACAACATTTAAACATGTTACATGTTAATGCCTCGGGAATGATCATTCAATGTTATAATATACATCAATATAATATTTACAGGCATCAGCTTGTGCCTGTATTTTTACGGAGGAAGTCATCAGACCCTTTGTCTCTCATGAATTAAGTTGGTCTGGATGACGAGGTTTAGCATCTCATGGTAACCAAGCAGTCAAGTTGCAGTTTACGTCCTCGTCTGTCCAGACCCAAGATTAATGTCACCAATTCAATATCTGACCAAATATGAAATATGGTCACAATCTCCTCTTCTGTTCCTGAGTTACGGTGTTGAATAATGGCCAGAAAAGTAGTTTTGTAGAAAATTGTGATGTCGTAGTGAAGTTGACTGTTGACCTTTTGGATATACAATGTCATCACTTCATAATTTTCTCCTGTTAGACATTTGTGTGAAGTCTTGTCATAATTAGCATATGAATTTTTGAATTATGGCCCAAAAGGTGTTTTGTGAGCTTGACCTTTGACCACCAAATTCCACTCGGTTCAACCGTAAATCAAAGTGGACGTTTTTGATTTTTTCTCTTCATTCTTACATTCATCCATTCCATTCAGCACAATGTCTCAGGAACGCCTCGAGGGTAATTTCTGCAAATGTGTCACAAACATAATGCCTTTAGAAAGGAAGCATATTCTCACATTTGAGAACCTGCAAAGTTTGACATTTTTTGACACTGATTATAATGGTCAAAAATCCATTACAATGAAGTCACCTCTGAGTCCTCTATCCTCCTCTTGGGTGCATTGCTTTGTACATTTTCACTTTATGCATCATTTACTTCAGCTCTGTTTTGCCTTTAGTAACTTTCTCATCTCTAAACCTTTAGTGTTCTTTCCAGACTATGTTACTATTGTGTGCAAACGAGTTATCTCCCAATTCCCATCTGCAAAATACTTTAGCCTCCTCTCCTTGTTCTGTCTTAATTCCTCTTCATCAATCCCCCCTTGTCCCCTCACTTCTTTTTTGATACACCACTACCTCCAATGCCGCCTCAGTCCATCTTCATCTTGATTACCATTTCTCTCACTGCACTCCATGCATCCCTCTCCCTTAAACTTTCCTCCTTTCTCCCCTCTCTTTGCTCTCCATGTGTCCATCCTTATTCCACACCTCCTCTCTGTCTGTGTTCCCTTCGACTCTTCTCCCTTTCTCTATCCTCTCCCCTGGCAGAGGGCCTGAGTGTGGGCCTGTTTCCTCAGCAGGCAGCCGACCGCTGCATGCCCGCATTGTGAACAGGGGAAATATGCTTCATTGTGTCTGTGCGGCGCTCACCCCTCGATGTGGAAGTGGTCTGAATGCAGGCTCGTTAACCAATCAATAGAGCAGACGTGTCTAAAACCTTGTCCTTGAAACCCGTCTCTGCTTTTGTTCCATGCATGACAAATGAGCTAAGTGGAAGAAAACATCCTGTTTTTTTCAGTGCAGATTTTGCCTGTTTTACAGATTTTTTTCTCTGATCACTCTCTCACACTAAAAAGCTATTTGACAAACCTGATTAGAACATTTAGAAGAATCAAACAGCACTGGTTTTCTTCTGGATACATTGTAGAATGTAATATAAGGTAAAATGAGAGCCACACGTTCACTAAAGTGGAACATGTGCTTGATTGGCAAGTAGGGAGAATTATGGCCGCACAGGATGGGAAATGAGTCATCCCCAAACAGATGAATGGATTTACAAGTGGCCTAATAGAGTCCTCCGATGTGTGCATCAGGTAAATTATCCCTTTTAACCTATAAAAGGATGTCAGCTACGTTCTAATTCATTTCTGAACATGGTGTCAGAAGTGGAACAGGATGACTTTAATGTTAATTGCAATAGTTAAATGACCTGTTTTGAGGTGCTTCAGCTTAAAGTATAGTACACTTTATGACACCCAACATCTTCAAGCTGCTGGGTGTGAGCCACTTGGCAGCATTCTCGTCTGCTTTCCAGAAACAACCAGACACAGTCTTATAGACACTTGAAGCATTAATCTGGACATGCCAAGGGCACTTCACTAATGGTCCTATATCCAGTGCAGACTTAACAAACTACGATAACGTTAACAGCAAAGCAGCCATTCACTGGAGACCTCTTTAAGGATAAGACAATAGATATTACATTTAATGTGCCATGTTTATTAATCAGCAACCTAATGCTACTACTGCTTAATGATGCTGCTACCAATACTGCTAAATATGTGTGCTTTTTGCAGAAAAAATAGAACTATCACTAGATAAAGTAAGCAGGGTACTATGAAAAAAAAAACCAAACAATATCAGTAGTGTAAATCCTGACAGAGCGAAGGGTTAAAAGTGATTCTGTGCCAGTGTCCGATCTACTCCCTGGCATCAAATCAATCCAATCACTCCCTGAGACGTCTAGACAAACTCTAATCACTTACAATGCAGAGCAATCACTTTCATCCCATGATGCATTTCGCTGGTGATAGGACGGGTCTCTTTCAGGGTGACAGCGCTACGATCATCCAGGCAGCAATTACGGTAACACAACAGCTTTGAAGAGCGTGACAGTGATTCGACAATCATGTGACAGTGAGTAGCCATACACTGTCAATAATTATACAATTTAGTCATAACACGTGCTGAATACAATATCAGTCTGTTATTATCAATATTATTCACTTGACACCTATACTTACACTGCACACAATGGTGGAATAAATAACTTTTTGAGACTGAAGGCCAACACCGGATTGCCAAGTAAGAAACGGTTTAAGGGATAAGGCAGTATGAAAGGAATGATCTTCTATGTCTCTCAAAGTTTTAACCCGGTCTAAACATTGACAGCTATAGTCACTCATCTACAGATAAAAATAAAATGAAAGAGACAGCGGAAGCAAGCAAGAAGAGACTGAAGTGGAGAGGAAGAAGGGAGGGCCAAGCGGAAGAAAACGGTAGACTTTAACAGTAGATACTCTGCTGTCTCAAGTGTTACCTGTGTTTCGCCTTTAATCCTTCCTGTCTTATTTTAGTAGAAGAACAAGGCTGGTGCCTGCTTACTGGGAGAATTCCTTTCCAACTGTGAGATGAAGGTTCCCAGGGCTCGGTATTTGTCAAAGCAACTCCTGTGCAGGCCTCAGCCCCAGACCGGAAAAACCCTTTGTCAAGCAGCCAGCATTTTTCATTCTGCTGTTGTTGTGTCTCGGTCACACCTAAGGCCATTAAACTCACAAAAGAATAAATTACATTAATTGCCAGTCTCAATGAGAACAGCTGGGCTGAGGTGCAGAACAACAACGATAAAACGAATTACAAGAAAATAAACCCCAGGTAAGAGAAACAGCTCTCCTGACTTTCTTGGGGTGGGGAGCGTTTTCAAAACAAAATGGCTCCTGTTTGATGCACTTAATATTGCAGGATGGGTTATCATTTTTGGTTCTGCATGAGGATAAATCAGGGAATGTGTTTGTCTTTTCCTCAGTGAAAAGACTGCACCCTTGCTGACCCAGTTCATCCCGACACCTTTCACCATTAGGGCCCAGGTGCATATCTAATGAGAGGCTGGTGAACCACACACCTGTGTGCTGCGGGAGGGAGGCGGGGGGCCCAGCACCTTGACTAATGCCCTCACCCCTGCTTCCTTCTCTTCCATCTGTCTCCATCCCTCCTTCCTTTTGTTCTGCCTGAACAAACCCTCTCCCTTTCCATATCCATCAGACTTCAACTTGCCCTCTCATTTCTCCAATCCACTCTCTTTCTTCAGTGCACGTCTCCCCAGCTCTGCACTGTGTTTCGAGGGCATTTGCACCTTTGGCTGAGGCTGCCCCGAGCACATGGCTGAGGCGTACCTCTGAGAAGAGCTCGTTAGAAGGTGTGAGCTTAACCCCTGATTGATTTCTGAGCATGACACAGTAAGAGAGCAGAGATGTGCGCAAACACCTCTTGTTCTGAGGACTGTGTCTGTGCGTGAGGTAGAAAGAAACAAGCGCTGAGGGTACGGGGATCAAGAACAAGAGAGTGAAAGAAAAAGAGGGGGGAGAGGAGACAGCCAGCAGAGATAGAAACTGACTATGCTCTCTTTGTCTTTTATGTGCCTTTATATTTTGTTGTTGTTTCGCTAGCGTTCAGGGCTGTGCAATGAACTGAGGAGTGGCTAACTCGCTCCAATTTGTCAAGAGCTCTCTGACTGTTGTTTGGGCTGTGGGTGGGGGTGAGGAGGGTGCAGCCGCTGATGCCAGCCCTCCAATAGCGGAGTGATTACTGGGCACTGGGCCGTGCTGAGCCGGGCCGGGGCGTCAAAACATGCCGTTGCACTTGACTAGACACTGCTGTATAAAGATATGTGCTGAGACCTATATGCTCCGACAATGCCTTGATAAATTTAGAGATATCACACGGCATTAAGGGGTTACTTGATTATTTGCCTGAAGAAAGGGGATTTGGCTCTTTGAACATGGCAATATATACCCAAACACTGCCAAAAAAAAAAAAGGGATTTAAGAAAGTTGTAGTATCTTTGTTCAAGATAACAAGATCTCGTCTTTTTACATCCAGGATAAATAATGTTGTCAAGCATCATTTGCATTAGGTTATTAAATTTGTTTCAAGGTAACTGATCTTGATCTGTCTTAGTAAGAATTTCTAAGATAATCTATCTTTAATTTGGAGCTAATGAGAAATATGTCTGGGAAGTGGATAACATGGTTGTCATACTAATGTTCCAAACATTTATTAAGAGAGGACGAGATGGCTTTGCTCTCTTCAACAATCAGACCAAACTAGTCAAGACAACAACACTACGAATGTCTTTCATTTTATCTAATTAGCAACAGCCTAATACATCCATCCATTAGCTACACCCGCTTATCCTTTGAAGGGTGTCGGGAGCTGGAGCCGATCCCAGCTGACATTGGGCAAGCGGCAGGATCCAACCTAGACAGGTTGCCAGTCAATCAGAGGGCGGACACAGAGACAGACAACCATTCATGCTCACATTCACACCGACGGGCAATTCAGAGTTGCAAATTAGCCTACATGTCTTTGAAATGTGGAAGAAAAGCCACGCAGGCTCAGAGCAAA
The DNA here is from genome assembly GCF_042242105.1 of Pempheris klunzingeri. Classification (NCBI taxonomy): domain Eukaryota; kingdom Metazoa; phylum Chordata; class Actinopteri; order Acropomatiformes; family Pempheridae; genus Pempheris; species Pempheris klunzingeri. The sequence continues at coordinate 10,785,527 of NC_092034.1, forward strand.
CATGCAAACTCCACAAAGTCCCTTGCATTCCAGGTACTCCTGCAGGTTAAAAGGCCACTATGAGTAAAATATCCAGGAGCTTGAAAGCTTATCAGATGTCAAAACACTGCACAGCAAGTTCTGATACTAAGCTGTCACAACTCTGGAAAGTTATGAAAACAATCATTTCATTCTCTGTCTGGATGGTTGCGTCAGCATCCCCACTGTGCCACTGAAGTGGTCTCATTGAAATTAATGGGAGGATTGCGTTTTTTCATGCAGTGCTGAAATCAATCTGAACAAGACCTAAGGGAGAAAAAACTTTTCTCAATTCAAGATTTTCAGATTCTTCTCTGTAGCCTTGTTTTGAGATTTTCACGCAATTAAATGAGAAATTATCAGTGTCACGCATCTTTATCTTTATGACATTGCTCATATCAAAACACCAACCAGTTTAAAAGGCCACAAAGTCTTTGGTTGTGGTCTGATTTATATGCTAATTACTAGAAATCTGATCAAGTCACTTTTGCTTAGCCACGGTTTTTTTGGATAGTCGCAAATTTCTCTAGATTACCTAAGATTTTTTGCATTTTTTTTCACAGTGTACACAACAGTGTACAACGCCTATGCATCATAAGCAAGACACTATACAGTACAAGTATCTTGGTTCATGTACTCAAGCTAATGGAAAATTGGACAGCATCATTTACACTCTGAGAACAACCCAGCTGTATCTTGTTAATGGCTGAATTAAAGCAAGTGACAATCTATATTTTCTGCAACCCTTTTACAAAATTGTGTTTATGCACATCTTTTGGTGTCGGTGTGTGAGCAGTCTTGTTCTCCGGTCCCTGTGTGCACACCCTCCCCCTTACAGCAACATGTAAACAACCTTGTGTATATCAATTCCCCGTAGTAATTCTTGGTCTCTCTGCACCAAGTCTGCATATGATTATTGATTCTATAAAGAGGGCCCTTCAATAGCGTCGAGGCATTTAGATTTGCATTTATATTCTCGCTGTGATGGTGTTCTTCTAATGCAATGAAACCTCTCACTTGCCCAGGGATGAGTGGAAGGGAGGGAGAGGGTTTTGATAAGGCTACCGTCATTCATTTCAATTTCCTTATCGAGCCTAAGTACCTTCTATGAATTGGCCCTTTAAAGTACACAAATTAGAGCCATCAGTTATGCTAGTATGTGAAACAAGGAAAGGGGAGCAGTGAGGCAATGTTACAGAGGCAGAGAACAGTCACAGGGAGAAAATTAGACAAACTGCAGAGAGAGAAAAGAGGAGAGAAAATAAAAATGAGAGTGAGAGAGACAGTGTTAATGAGAGTGTGAGACAGTGAGACCACTGTGTGGGCAGACCTTAAGAACAAATGTCTCCTATGCTTCATTCCACGGGGAGCAGTCAGGGTACGGTTCTTATCATTTTATAATGATGATTACTCAGGGTCTCTGGAATGGGCACCCACTCAGGGGCCATAGCATAAAAAAAGAGCAAAGTCAAGCAAACACGACAGGAAGCAAAGTATATGCTGAAGAAAAATTACAAGACATTCAATTGCAGAGATTATGTGTTTGCTCCTAATAAATGTGATAAAAGAACAGAAAAAAACTCATGCATTTAAATATGCTTCTTAGCCTAGTATAATCCCTAGTTTCTGCGTCATTGTGACTCTGGCAAGAGACGCACCCAAACAATACTTCTATACCAAGTACTGTTTGTTTGCTTTACATATGAATAGCCCACTTTATTTCTGGAAGTACACCAATCACTTTTGGTCCATTAAATTCTAATTAGTAGAGATAGAGCCCAAAGCCTCACTGAGAGAGATAATATTATAGAGGCTGGGAGAGAGCTGAAAAAGAAGAGAGGGAGAGACAGAGGAGACTGGTGCGAGACTGACAGAGCCTAAACAATGCCACATAATGGACAAGGCTTCAGAGCTGGTTTGGGAGGGAAATTAACCCCATCAATTCTTAAGGCCCATTAACTCACACCTCCTATTATTTGCAACAAACCTTTTGAATTTATTTCAGTTTATTACAGTTCAGGTCTTATTTCCATGGTTTGGGCCATCAGTCCTATCTGTGATAAGATTGTTTTTACCAAGATGGTTCCAAGCTCCTACAAAAAAATCGTTTGCTTGAAAAATTGCAAAACTTTTAAAACGTTTGTTTGCTCACTGTCCGACTACTTGTTTTAACAATGAAAATCATGTCCCTGTGTATATGCAGCCTCTGTGCCTCTTCCTCTATTAATTTATCTATTTCTGCACATTTTCAAATAATTGAACTAAACGCATGGATCCGTAGTGTTTTTTGAGTTCTCAGGAATCAGATGAATACCACATAAACTCAATAAATCTTTAATATACAGTATCGGTGGTGCTTTCATCTGCACAATCTGAAATCTCAGCAAATTTCAACCCCCCTTTCTCCCCATACTGCACATATCGCCATGCAATACTTTTACTTTCTGACTTTTTGGTTTGCTTGGAGAGACAAAATTGTAGAACATTAATTTCTTCACAGTTGTTTAGGAGGAAAGCCTTTCTTTTCTGGCCTCTACACAGAGGAAAAGACTGAAATTCACCAAAAAGTGAATAAGACTCCATTGGACTGGAGGCATGTTTTACAGTGACAGAAAGTTGTGTCAAATTTTTTCCTGACCCTATTGGAGGAGTGAACTAAAGCATGTTCACTTATTGGGTAGCCCCTGAGTAGCTCCAATATTGTTTGAACATAAAAACTAGCCTGTAGTACAACCCGCTTATCCTTTCACCAAAAATCCAGAATTATCCTTTAACTATTTTGTTTGCCCAAAATAAGTGTACTATAGGCACTGGTAGAGTTTTGTGGTTTCAGAAATAAGTAATCTGAATGTTGGCGTGCGAGTGAATCACCCATCGATCTGACGCAGCCCATAAAGCAGCCTAAGACTTTGGTAACCCGGGCTTCTGGGGGTTGGTACAGCAAGTGCCAAATAGCTGGGCTGATTAATGCACCGATAATCTGGTCCATAAATAGACACGCCAGTCTCTGTTTTGTATTTTATGTATCTGCCTTTACTGCAGCAATAACCGCTGGAGGGCTGTATTTCATGGCTGTACAGCCGCCAAACTTCTCTCACTTACATTCTGTCTCTCTCTCTCTCTCATTCACTCGCTCTCTCTCCTTCTCTCTGGCCCAACTCCACGTTGATGAAGAGTGAAAGAGCATGTTGTCTAAAACTTTTTGGCAAGTGGTGAGAATACAAAAAAGACTGAGAGGAAGAGGCAGCTTTCACAATACATCAAGCTGTCTCCTCAACAACACCTACAGTTCGCCGATACCTATGGGTCTTTTTCATCATGAGTCACTGATAAACACAGAAAAGGCTGCCGGATTAGAGGAGAAGGCTGGAAAAGAGCCCACTCCCATTCAAGAGAAGAAGTCTTGCCAACCAATAACATGGGTCACCGGTTCCCAGGCCAAACTGTATCGTGATGGAGCACTGGGATGCCACGGCTCAACCAAGAGCGGAGGTGACAAAGGAGGAAAAGCTTTTACCACATCAGCAGCAGAAACATTTGTTACTCACCACAAAGGGAACATGGAAGAACTCCCTAGTCCCAATCCCCATCTGACTGGAGATATAGCTTCGGGGTAGTCATGTTCTATCAGACCTCGCCTGAACCAGATTGTCTCCCACATTAGCATTCTCATGTGAATAAACAACAGTGGTAATGGTAACACTGTTCTGCATGCTTAATAGGGGATGGTGGGTTGCCAGGTCATACACCCAATACACCCAACCCTGTAAAGTACGTTCAATGAACAAAAACTGGAAGACACAGATTTAAAAAAACGGATCTATTAACTGAGAATGAAAAAACTAAAGGGCAAAAAGCTGGCACTTCTTAATCATCAAGGTCTCTAAACAAACAATTTGAATAGTTATCATATACTGTTTTCTGTTTTGTTTGAGCTCCACAGCAAAACACTGCAATAAACGATGCCCTTTATCCTCATATTAGAGAGCACAATACTCTTCAATCCCACCCATTTGCACAGCTTATGAATATTCTAATTTAAAGCATGAAAACATCCTTTTAGTGGCCGTTGGCATTTCAGCTATGATTGTGTGCCAGCGGAAATACAGCTAAACAACAGCGGCAACCTCTGCATGATCTCCCAACTTGACCGCTGTTTTAATTACAAAATTATAATTACGATGAGTTGGATAAATGTTTCAAGTGGGCCTACAACTCACCGAAAAACAATGAGCTTTGATATTCACAATTTTATTTTGTAAGGGCAGAGGAAAGAGTTTGAAATAGGGCCCTAAAGCAACAGTTAATTTACTGTATCCTGAGATGTTGCCATAATTTATTGATACCAGTTTGTTTTCGATTTGAGGTGAAGTGCTCCATAGAGTGCTGCTGAAAGAGAGGGGGAAAATTTTCAATTATGTTCCAGGAAAAAAGGCAGCGACAGGAACCTTTCAGTGCACAAAGCTGCCCTGTGACTTGATGAATGGCCAGCCTTTAATGTTATGGGGGATTAAAGATAACTTCTGAACGATCAGCAGGCCAACATATAGGCAGCTCCTCTTTCACCGGCATAATAAGTTCTCAGCTGCCACTGGTTTAATTACCTCCTTTTAAAACTCAATCCACGTGGACCCCTCTTTAAAAAAATAAGATGGCAGGAGGATTAAGTTGAGGGGGCCAGTAGGGGTCAGGTATTCCATTGATTACAAGGTACCATTAAAGATCAAGAGAGGAGGCACTTAGAGACATCCATCAGGCTAAGATTGAAGCGGCCGTAATGATCTTCCTGTACACCATAAATAACACTGATGTGTTGCCTCCATCTTGTCCACACCGCTCTAGGTTTGTTATGAAGCAGCTCAGCCTTCCTACATTCAGGCAAGGCCCCTCGGGAGCATCAGTTTGGACTGACCCCCCCCCCCATTCCCACCACCATCATGTGCCATCTGAGCAAGTTTGCAAGAAATTTATCAGGACTGTGTTGGGATGAACAGATCATGTTAGCTACACCCCAGGGAGAGGGGTCACTGGAGCTATGAGTCACAACTGCCATATGAAAAACACAGCGGAGGCGTGTTGTGACTGCCAGATGAGCATCTGAGATGCATGTTTATGCTGCTGCCAGGCACTGATTGCAGGATTGGCATGCAAAGAGCTCGAGATCCAAAGAGACTGTCAGTTTCGGTGGCCCATTGAACAATGTTGCTGACAAAATAACATACCAATTGTAGAAGAAAAATGTACTTGTCATGCACTGCATTGGTTATTGTTACAAAGTGCAAGTGAAAACAAAAGTGCTGTGTAAGTCACTGACTTACAACAGCTGTAAAATGTATTGAAGTGAATCCATTACCTCCTCTTCACAAGGAGATATGTGTTCATGGCATATGGAACAAATGTAACTTAAAAGCGGCATGAGAAACATATGCTTTGGTTCCCAGTGGACTGAGAGACCACAGGATGCCACCCCTGGCTCTCCCACTTTGTTTTCATCCTTGTTTCCCTCCAGTGGGTGGCTCAGTCGCTGGATTAAAGGAAATGGGGGAAAAACATGTTGCTGTTGGAGATCTTCATTGAATGGTGATGAAGGATGGTGGCATACAAAACAGGTGCCTGTTGACACCTTCTGGGGGTGGGGTTAGAGAATAGGACAGCTGTATCTGTAGGTGTAGGGTTAATGGAGAGCACAGTTTGAGATTGTCTGCATTACACAATCCAACAGGAAACCAACTTAAGGTAAGCTAAAACATAATATTTTCTCTGCAGATTTACTCACTGTAATTATTATTATAATAATAATTATAACTTGTGCTTCCCAAAATGTAGGCAGATTTAACACTGTGGTGCAATGTCACTATTAAAGTGACTTTCAGAGAGTACGTACTCTATAGGCTTCTATAAAACCCGTGAAAAATAATGAATACCAGTCCCCAATTCCCAACACACCATGCTTTTGAGTTTATTCCTCTTCTGAAAAGTCTTGTGTGTCTCATTGATCAACAAAGCTGTGTATTGCCCCAGGTGATCACGTTATTTTCTGTAGCACAACAATGCAAGCAGAGTGGGATGCAGGAGGAACAACAGGGAGGTGAAATCATGGGCAAGCTCTGGCCACCCTGACAGAGAGACGGCAGGAAAGAACTCAACATAAGGTCCCCACGGGATTCTTGGTACAGCAGATGACCCTCTGCGGGGTAGCTGCAGGGTGTCCTTATAGTATGCCCCCTACTGGCTGAAAGTAGGAGTAGGTCACCGAACATCCTGCAGCTCATCTTGCTTTGAGCAACAAAGAGCAGATCATCATGAGGAGAGGAAGGAACCTTTTGTATCTTTAGATATGCTTAAGGCAATGATGTATTCAGCCCAAAATAATAAACCCACTGTGTAGACGGGCTGTATGTTTTCGTACATGCCTCCCGTGTGCCAGTCTGGGTCTTCATCACATTCTGTACACTACAAAGTGATTGGTTGCTCTGAGGACTGCATAGTGGTTTCTAATTTAAACAGATGCATGTCAGCAACAACAAAAAGTGCTGGGGACAGGAAAAGAGAGGTTTTTTTTCCTTTTTTTGAAAATAAAAGATTAGAGGATATATAACAAAGGAAGTGAGAGAGGGGGCAAGAGAAAGAGGAACAATTAGAGACTGAAGAAAGAGAGCACTTCAAAGAGAAATGATAAACATTTTATGTACTTTTGCTCTCCTAGTAAGCGAATAATTTGCTTCTCTCTGCACGATATAATTATACAGCAAATAATACAAGTAGTATTGTCACACATTGTTAACATTTTCTTGCATACATTTAAGTCATTACTATTTACAAATGCACGCAGAGTTACAAATCCTGTTCAAGTATCTAGATAAAAGCTGTCTCGGTGTAACATTGCCAGTTCAGTGTTATTTCCTCACTGACATCGTGAGGCTGGCTGCAGGATGCAGGCTAAGACTACTGCTACTCTTGGCAGGGGCTAACCCAGAAAAGGCAGGCAGGCAGGCAGGTTGGCTGCTGGAGATTGGGTCTGGCGGAAAGCAGGTCATACATACATCAGAGACCAACGCAGTGCATTGCCTGTTACAGCTTAATATCCACAGAAGGCAGAGCCAGGACATCCACACCACCGCAGATAGAAGGAGGGAGCCAGGCAGAGAGAGAGGGATATCGAGATGGAGGAAGAGTTGACAGAGCAAACAGATAACTGGACACAGAGAGGGGCACAAGAAGAGAAAGAGAATTAGACAGGCAAAAAAATAGCTTGAAGGAAAAGGAGAGCAAGAGAAGGAGGAGAGGAGGAGGAAGCTAAAATGATAGGTTTGACAGAGGTGTAGTTGACATGAGAGGGAGAGTGAAAGAGCTGACAAGAGAGTTAAAGGCAGAGGAAGAGGGAAAGATATCCAGTGGGCAAAAAATTGATAGAGAAACGAGAAAAGAGTAAAAAGACTGTTGCAAGAGGTGAATTCAGTAAAAACTGAAGGTTTGTTATAATTGAGAAATCGTAGAGTGAAGAAAATACATTTAAGTGAGCTGAAATGGTCATTAACAAATATATATTCTTGGCTAGGCTGGTGATACATGCAGCTTTTAATCATACAGATAAGGGAACATAGCATGTATGCATACTCAGTCTAGTTCAAACATTTTGGGTTGTTGTCATACATTGAAATTCAGGCTATAATTGTTAAATAAGACAAGAGCAATAAGACAAAAAACCCTCCTCAATGCTGTACTTCTGCCAAGACTAAAAAGACATAAATTAGCTCCAGCGACTGTTGTAAGGTTACTAGACATTTCAGCTGTGCTATAGAAAAAGGAAAGACATAGAAAGTGCAGTAACTGAGAGAAAACAAAGGGACAACTAAGAGTGTAAAAAGCGCTGACAGGCTCTATTGCTGGAGTAGAGGTTGTGAAGGGGGTATAACAGAAAGAGAGGGAGCGAACGAGCGTGCAAGAAAAGGGAGAGATAGCAGAGAGAGTGTGATAAAGGGGAAAAAACACAAGCCCAGCTCCCATAGGAGGAATGCACAATAGTGCAATAAGCTGGTGATATAATGGTCTTTTTTGCTGTATCAAGCCCATTCTCTTCATCTTTGGCAACCCTCATCAAATCAGCACTCCGCTACCTCCGGTGGTGCTTTAATTACTGACAGAATCTCAAGACCAAACAGCAGACAAAACATCTTTCTGCTAATTCCACTACACTCTAACTCACAGAGAACGAAATACATGCCTCAAGAGCATAACTCAACAAAATTGCAGTGAAATGATTACTAGTCATTAAACTGATTAGCAAAATATTGAAATGATTGACAACACTTTTGATTACTTATCCATTCTTGTAAAAGTTACTTATCAAGAAATAAGTGTTGCTCGATTGCAGCTTTTGGGTTTTATATACAGTAAACTGAATATCTTTCAGGTTTCAACTGTAAATTAGAAGAAATATAATCTGAAGATTTTTTTACCATCACCATCATCATTTGTTGCACCTAAAGATATGTATGCATACATGTTCATAACTGGGACCTTTGTGTCTCTTTGTGTATACAGTTATGTTGTTGTTGTTGTTACTGCCGCGATTAGACTGTTATGGGACTGAGAGTGGTCCCAGGCGGATGCATGTCTGTAAGGCAAACCATCGGTGACATCCTAAGCACAGCTAACGTGGTTACGGCTGCCGCGACACAGACGAAAAGCCTTCCCAGGATACTCGGCGAGCCACGGCAGCACACCGCCACAGACGGGGGCCAAATGAGATAGCACCGGGGCCAAATCTAATCAGGGGACGAAGACACAGCACAAGAGGCAGGGAGAGACAGCACAGCAAAGAAATGGAAGGGAAAGAATAGAAGGGGGGGGGGGGTGTTGTTTAGAAGAGGTAAAAAGAGAAACTGAGGGCCAGAAAACAGGAGGAGTGAGAAAGAGAGAGATATTGAGTGGGTGACAGAAATATACTGAGTGCTAAACTGCAAGGGAGAGTGTGAGACAGAGGAGGAAAGAGAGAATAAGGCAGTGCAGGAGAGAGGTCTGCATGTACATGTGTGGGAAAGCGGGCTGAATTGTTTGTGTAACCCCCTCCCTGCTGGTAAATGGGAAACACAGCCTGTATCGTGTCCCCCCTCGCACCCTCCTCCTCCTTGGCCGTTCAGAGCCACTTGCGCAGCCTTTTCTCAGCCGGCGCCACACAATAGCTGGCTGATGAACCTGGGGCTAACATGCCCTTTGAGCTCAGTAAAGGCAGAACGCATGGAGAGTCCTTAATGATATCAGGCCTGCGCAGCAAGAACGCCAGCATCCACTCGCTAACCACTTCCTCCCTCCCCTCTTCTCTACCTCTCCTCCCTCCAATCTTTTCCAGCCCTTTATAGGAAAGAAATAGAAGCATGACATCCCAGTTAAGTTCCAGCAGAAAAAAAATGTGAACATCACAAGATCTGACACAGATAGTGAGCATATGTATTGGCACATCATCTCCCTGAAAGAGCTTGAAATTAAATCTAAGCATTTTGTTTTTAAATGAAATGCTGCCTCCAGTGATTGTGGCACTCCTGATAGGTAGATTGGATGGAGAGATTAGATAAAAAACAGGATGATTTTGGCTGCCTGATGTCCTTCACTTCCTTTCTTCGTGTTCAGATACGTGTGGTGAGAAGATGAGACCGATATGAAGACTTACTTTCAACACTCACTGGCATTAGTGTTGCCAAAAAAAGGAAAGAAGAAAACAATATGCAAATCCCAAGGTTTCCTTACATATTAAAGATGCAAAAACAGATATGGGTATGTTGTTGGGTTGGCATTTTAGAGTTGAGCGACTTGAAGTGTGTACTTGAGGAAAAATACAAGAAAAGATTGACTGAATTATTGAGCATGTGTGATGAAGAAAGGTTAAAGTGTCACAATAAATGAGTGTGTAGAGTGTCGACCACTGGTCTTTTCTCCTTGTACAATCGTGACCTCTGAACCTTGATAATTACATCCCACAGCCAATTAAAGGCAGGCCTCTGTTAACAGACGTGCCCGGGTGAAGAAAAACGGCTCTTGCCAAGCTCAATCCTTGACAGTTGTACTTTCGACATGGCCAATCACCTCATCCAACCAACAAGTCCTGAAACCTGAACAACAAAATACGTTGTTTATCAGTGTCTTCCGCAATGACCAGCATGATTAACCGGCATGTTTTTCATTTTTTCTACTGATAAGTTCCTGGTTACAGTCTTGGCAAAAGTACACCCAACTACCTGGTTATGGTACGGAAAACATCTTGTACTTCTTATCATAGCACTCTTATTCACCTCATGTTATGTATGTGGACATAACAGTTTGATTGCTCTCCTAACCCAAGTTAACTAGCTTATCTAACTATGTCTAACAATGTTAGACAATGTTAGAGCAATCATCACGGGATAACTTAAGCTGTTGCACCCTGTGATGCACCAGTGATGCACCCTTGCATTCTTCCTTTTCAAAGCCTGACACCTACATTACCAACAATGCTACTAGGTCACTAACAGCTGAACCACAGAACCCACTAGCCTCAAACTGGGGTGAGGATTGGGTCCGGTAAACTCATTTATTTCTCAATCCACACCTACTCCAGGTTTTTCTCCTTTTTAAACTTAAAGTCTTCAGCCCGAACCAACACTGCCTCATGTGACATCACTTAAGGCAATTTATCAAACTGACTTACCAAACTGTGTGGCTCCCTTTCGTGCCACAAAAAGCTTTTTGAACATATTCAGTAGCAGTAAGAGAGACCTGTAAGAGGAAGTAGTCAACTTTTTGCTTAAACTTAATGTTAATGTTAATGGGATGGTGTATTGGCTATAGAATAATGACACCATCTGCATTTTGAATGTTTCCTTAAATGCCTGGCTTTCACTATGCACATTTGCCTTTCACCGTGATGGATTTCCATGGGAAACATGAAGGGTCTGTTTATGGTACAAGGGAAGTGCGTCACCACACGAAGACAAGGTACAAATTAACACAAGTATATAAAGAATTATACTGTAGAGCCTTTATAGGAAAAGCCCAATGAAAATACAACTAGATGATGCCTCTACCAACTAATAAACAAGCTTAGTGAAGCTCCACAAAGTATCTGGTTATGTCACTTCATGGAGTTATGTCTAGCTTATGGACATAACTCAGACCAGAGGGTTTGATGATGGATTTATTAGATTAGATAAGCCTTTATTTATCCCACAGTGGGGAAATTCACATTGTTGTCAGCAGCAGTTCACACATACACATACACACATACCGGATAGAATATAAAAAATGGAGTGGAGGATGAGTTGTAGCAGGTTAAAAAGAGACTTTTTAGCTTGTTGCCAGGGGTTGGTAAGCTAACTGCTTATGTTATCACTATTAGGACACACTCTTCCACTGGTTCAAATTGGAATGGTTATGGTTGTTTCTTGCTTTTTACAGTAGCTAGCAGCTAGTGGTAGCATTGATCTGGTTGTCTTTTGCAACAGCATAACTTGGAAACACTAAAGGGAAAAATGCGAAAAGTTGTGTTTGAACAATACTGTATTTATATTGGTGAGAACACTCACATCAAACATAATTGGCAGTTTTCATGGCTGAGAGGCTCGTTAGGTATCATGTTTCTGTTGCTGCTCTAGAAACTCCCTCTGGTTGGAATAGGAGGCTGTGCAGAGAGAGTCTGTGGCATTCTGACACTATTAAAAGGGGTCCAGTGATTTCTGATAAATTGCAGATAGCTTTCGGCTGACTTAACCCCGGCTAGGTCAATAGTTTAGTAAGCAGCAATCAGAAATGAAGTGTGGGGAGAACTGCCATTAACAATTAAGAAAAAAGGTAGGAAACATTTTTTAAAAAGAGAATACATGTGTGGCACCACTGAAGTGACATCTTTTATATAAGAGGGAGTGCCAACAACAGAGTTTGCAGTGGCATATACCACAGTGCAGGCAAACTGGACATAATGAGGAAAATAAAGGAGAAACAAAACTTTACATTCATTACTCTGAATGTCACTTCTCTTAAGATTAGGATGTCAGTCTAACCAGCAGTATAAAGTCAACAACATGATACATCTGAAGTGTGCATCAATCAGTATCAGCACAAAGACAAATTAGATGCAAACGTTCTACACTAGTGGGATGTATTTGCCAAAAATATTGTCGATTCCCATTATCATAGATTGCGCTGTTTTCATCAAGTCAATCAAGCCATCAAATCAACCACTAAGATGTTTTAAGTCTGACAAACATAATTTACCAAAGATCATCAGCATGTGGGCTACATAAGGATCCTCTCCAAAACCTTTTGAGTGTTTGAGTGATTACATTTTCATTCCACTCAAGTTCCTTGTTCCATTTTTGGCACCATCTGCAATTTTATCCTCGTTCGACAATGCTTAATATGCTGATGCTGATAAAGCCTGGATTTGTGTTGTTTTTTTGTTTAATTCTTTATCAGAATAAAGCTATCAGCTAAGCTTGAGGGTCAGTTCTATCACCGCCGGACACAAGGGCTTAGCACGTTCCTTTAATTCATCAAGGTTTGATTACTTCTGTGGAGATTTTTTCCTCAGCCTGATAACCTGATGCTCCCCAATTAATGCCTTTTCACAAACCTGCCGACGCCGACATGATCAGAGCGCGCTGGGCCTTCCGCATGTCTCTGTTCGCCTCGCTTTGTTAGAGCACTCTTAGAAAGTTACACCTTGGAGATTTTTTAAACCATTTTCACTCTCCACTCTATCAACAATTGCAGTTCATCAAACAAGATAAATTAATCTCTCTAGCACTCTGGCAACGGGCCCAGATAACTCAAAGGGAAAAAATTCTGTCTAAAGCATTAACCACAGAAAGGCACATGCTATGTCTGTGATACTTGACAAGTCATTCTATAAACGTGAACATAAGGTCTGACACACAATTCCAAATAGAGACAATCTTTTTTATTATTATTCAATTATTCATGTGACAAGTGTAATTGTCCAACAATAAAAATAAAACAATACAACAACGACATGTATGAGTTAAGGTTTGGCTCCTAGTTCACTACATGGCATTAAACTGCAGTATTAATATTAACCACAGACGTAATACAGTACATGCCCTTAGCATTGCATCAAGCCCTCCAACTCTCCTCATTTCTGAGCAGACACACACTGGATGACAGTCTGCCTGACCCACGTTTGCCATTGTGATGCACTGAGCTGCTTGTCAGAAACAAACAAAAAAAAAACGATCCAAACAATTCTGAGAACTCCTCTAAGGTTTACGGGCATGATTGACGGCCGCACAAAGCACGCTAAGCTGCTTAAGCAGAAGGACAAGGACGTCTGATTCAACCAGGTATGATTGTGAGCAGCAACGCCTAGGGCTGTGTGATATGACCAAAATTCTTATATCCCGATATTATTTCATATCAAGACGATGTATATTATGATATAGCATAAGAATAAATAGATTATGTATAATGACTACTTGGAAAGGCCTAATTCTGATTACATTTAGAATTTTGTACTCGACAAAAATAAATGTTAATTACTCAGCCTCTTGTAACGTCTGAGTCTTGGGTTTGTTTTGAGAAATCAACTGTGCTTTAGTGACTCTCATTGTAGAATCTCCATAATGTTTTACGTGATGCTTGCATAGGTGGTAAAAGATGTTGGTGGTGTTGGTGTCTGTTAAGGGGACCAGTCTACAGCATAATTGGCTAAGTACAGTTTTCTGGTCCATGTCAGACTTTTCCTACCCAAACCACATCCATGCAACAGAAGTAGTCTCTCTTTTAGGCACGAGCTCCTCATTTGGTCTTGGCCAACGTGCTTCTCGTATTTGGAATTACCCGACTATGTCAAGTTCCTCTCCTCCCTGATTGTTTGAGTTGCCTTAGTGCAAATTTCCTGCCTGCATCCTTGCCGTATGGAAGAACGCAAAGCTTCGTCTGAATTGCAAAAAAAAAAAATAGGAGTGTGATTTGAAACACAATTAAATAAGTGATAGGGCACAATACAGTCACACAATTTAGTATATGGTGATATCGTACAGCCCTATGACATAGTAGTAACACCCATGATATCTCATCTCACAGCAGCTTGGGACTACCGGGTCAGTCTCTCAGCCACTCAACACAAAGAGGCTGCTTCTTCAAAGTCAGCAATCAAACACGCACAGCACAAAAGCACATTTATCTTCTGTGGCTTGCATTAAAACGGCACGGTATTCATTTGGAAATTAAATTTGCCCACCAAATTAAAGAGTGGAAGAACATAATGGATGGATCTGGATTGTCAGGGGGGCGAGACAGCCCCTGTAAATAAAAGAGAATAGGAAGAGAAGTTGAAAGAGAAGGTAAGCTGAGAGGTTTGCTGGATCAAATTGCAGTATTGTCTTATTTCATTGGGGAAGATTTTTTGCGCGTGTTTGTGTGTATTGAGCACAGGGAGAGTACATGGGACTTCATTTTCAAGCTGATTGCGTGCTGCCCAGTGGCGGCATCCCGCTGCCAGGCTACTCAGTGAAAAGCTTCCACTCACTTCTCCTTTTCTGTTGCACATAAATCAGCCGCAAAATCAGATTATGATCAGGAGAGATTCATGAGAATGATACAAAAAATACAGAGCTGAGGGGACTTTGAAGTAAAACCCCAAAAGCATTGAGACTAGAGAGAGGAGAGAAAGAACCTTGCCTACACATTACAGTTTTACTAGGCAGTAAACAATTGTGCAGGCTTTCTCAGGGCATTTGTCTAAATCCAGCACAAGAGGAGGGAAATATTTTAATCACAGAAAATAACCTACAGGAAAATTTGAGGCAGGTTGCTGAAAAGTGGTGGGTACATTAAGTCAGTCAGGAAGGCTCAAAAAGAAAATTCAAACGTTGCAATGCTATGTAACAAAATAAGCAGGATTTAAGTTTGTGCACATATTGGAAAAGTTGACAATCTGGGCTAAACATATATTAAATACTTAGCGATTAAGAGTCCCAAAGACCAGCATTATTGAAGCCAAATTAATTGAACCTGATTAAAGTAAAAGACCTAGCTTAAGTTAGCCAGCATGTCTGTCCCATTGTTTCCCATTGTTAATTCAGCAACAGCCTAACTACCTATGATACTTACTTAAAATATATCACAGAAATTGGCCTCTACTAAAGGACATCATAAATATGACCACATAATGAACATCCGCTTGGAGAGTGACTGTGATAGGGGCCATAAACCCTCTAAACTCATTCTTACTGTCTGAAGGAGCACCATTTGTCCTATGAAGGACATAAAAATATTATTTTGCCCAGGTAGTCTTCTACATCTCTTCTTTGGCACCGTTCTCCTATCTACATGTCTCAAAGGGCTTTTGAGTAATGCATTTCTATTATTGCACCTTGTGTAGTGTCACATTGGTGGCTTTATCAGGAAGTTGTTGTAGGGTGAGGCTGGAGTGGGATGGAAGGGTTATTTCGTGGGCTTGGCTGGCATTAATCTCTGTCACTTGTCCTCTCTGATTTATACTCCTTCCCAATAAGCCAGTCTATGGCCTCCACTTCAATTGCTACTTTGTGATAGCGCTCCATGTTCAGCCTTCGTCCGCACCGCCGCTTGACATTGAAGGCTTGTTCTCCAAACCAGCAGAAAGTAAAAAGCATGGTAAAGAATTAAATTTCCTGCACCAGGAACAAGAAAGACAAGATAATAGGAACCTGGAGCTCCCTCCACCCCATATAAAGAAAGCCATTCGCTTCTGAGTCTATTACGCCTGGTGCGGCTTCCTCTTGACGACTTTGATCGAGAGCAATTAATCTTTCACCAGGAGTGAGAAACACAGTAAAAACCTGGGATTGGATTCTGCCAAATTTTAAATATATAGAAAGGAGGTTTTAATAGGTAAAACAAGAGAGATCTATCAGAACACGCCTTTGATTAATGAACACAAAGGCTAAGCTCCGGGCTATCTGATCAGAAAGATTCAACCACAAACTCCTCCAATCATCTCCTTCACATTCATTAACAGGCCACCAGGATGGGCAACCACGCCACCCACCTACCGTGGAACAGCCCCCCCACCCCCACCCTCTGCTGTGGTCCGTATATTTCCAAAGTGTTTAATTACAGATGATTTATCACCAAACTGTCGTTTGCTAACTGGGCCCTTCCGTTCTCTCTCCCCACGCCATTCTCCCGCTGTGTTGAGGGAACCTTCACATCATTATGAGAGAGCTCATTTATATTAAAATGAGTATTACCGGTTAATTCGCTCCATACATTTTGGACACAGCATGTGTCATGCATGAGCTTCGGATCACACCTGCTTCGTGGTAGCTTTGGCATACATCAAGTGCTTTATTGCAGGAGAGTTAATGCACATTTGATCTTGCTGCGATTCCCCATAAAGATTAAAGAAAACCATGGAGTGTAACTCGTATATCATGATTCCATACTGCCCTTGCAAACATGATAAGTCCAAGAGGATATTAAAGATTATGTACTGAATTAAACATAGACCACTAAAGGGCCATTTATGTTGAATCTCATTTCCTCAGTTAACCTCTGGTCATAGCTGTCAGTCATCCTCAGCAGTCAAGGACAGTCACGATGTTTTGCTTAAAGCAAATGAGAAAACCAATAATGCATATCACAAACGTAGTTCATGACAATAAGTGAACTTTATACGATCTTCAGAGGTGGCTCCATCGTCCCTTAATCCTCTAGTTCTTCAGGATGTTTTCACATCAGAAGCAAAATATTCATCTAGAGCCAAAGAGACCACACACTGTCACTAACAACCTACAAGCAATCCTAAAAGGACTCCAAACAAAACTCACATAAATATGTACAGGGAGCGCACAACTACATATACCTCCACAAACATGTAAATGAGGACCAGTCCCAGACAGCCAAAAAAATGATTCAAGTTGGGACCGGAATAGCTTCCTCCCTGTTCAGTAAGGGGAAATAATGATGAGGGTATTAAATACAGCCAGCAGATGAAAAATAATAACATATCGATTGTGCACGTAGCTCTTTCAAAAGGATCATAATGGCCCGATTCCTGGTATTGATCTGCTAGCAGGCTCGGGGAGGAGTAGCTAGTCGCCCCTGTAAGACCCCCAGTGAGAATGAGATTGGTGAAGCCATCTGAGGTTCTGTTTCTTGTTTCGCTTCATACAGGCTTCATTTCAAATGGGTGTTTTTTCTGAGCGGATGTGAAATGAATGCTGCTGAAATGGTCTGATACATGCAATATTTTCTATCTTGTGATCATACTTACCTGTAACAATGTGGCTGCTGGCTATACAGAAATGTGCATTTTGCAGCATGGCAACATTAGAAAAAAAAAAAAAAGGAATGCATTTTGTAGATTATATCCACAAGACTACCATTTATCATACACACAGTTTAGCATGGTGTTTTTTTTTTTCAATCAAATGAGTATAATGTAGACTGTATGCCTTTGTAATAAAATGGATGTAGACGCCTTTTAAGGTATGTATTTAACATTTAGTTTAAAGCATCAGATGCAAGACAATAACTCGTGCAGAATATCTATGCAATGTATGCATGGTATACTATGTGCATGCCTCACTGTGTAAAAAGGTGCAAAAGACAAAATTCAATCTCCAACTTAACACATATGATCCCTAACCCGCCTCTCACAAACTCTTCAAGTGATCTTATTTCTTGCTCAAAGAGACAGAAAAATCCATATCTCAATTTGGTACACTTCAACTCCACTCCAAAAGTGCCCTGAGAGAAAACTGAATTAAACTGAGACAAGCTGATTCAACACCCTGAAAGATGAATTTAAGTAGTTGTTTCTGAAATATGTATTTGCCATGTGCAATATCGGGTTTCTCTGCGAGAGAAAACGTGATAGGACTTCACAGCAGCATTTCGTCTAAAGAAAGGTGTGTTTTCCCAGAATAAAAATGTGCATGCCTGGGAATACATTAATCATAACAAGGTGACAGCCAGCCTGACAGACAAGCAGAGGCACAGGAACAGATTTGACGGTGCTTTCTATTCCTCAACATGTTCAAAAAAAGCAAAAACTTACAGGGCAATTAAAGGAGCGTCGATAGCCGTGTCAGCTGGATTAGGGGCTGGGCGTGAAATTGTCACATTGTGTGTCAGGGGTGCTCTGTTAACAACTCGGCCCGGCTTTTGCCATGGAGTGGTGGAGGGGGCCCCGATGGAACGTGACACTGGAAGAAATACCGTCAAGTCTGTGCAAGGCCAGATTAGATTAGCACACTGGAACAGGTGGTCTTTTATTGGCTGCGTGATAATGTCAAGGATCCTCTGAAACTGGATGCAGCATGTACACACATGCACACATGTACACATGCACATGTGCGTACAAACACGCACGCACACATGGAACATTCAGGATGAAGGTGGCACAAAGCTTTTGTGCTGGATACCAAAAGGAACCTCAGCTTGCTCACGCCTGAGTCACTTGTAACGTGAGAATGTAGCACATGCAGTTTGATGCTGCAGACACTATTACAATGAATAGAGTGGGAGAAAAGAAGTCTTGCTAGGGTTAATGCGCTTTGGGCAAAAAACACTGAGGCGACAGTTGAGTGACAGAAGATCCAGGGATTGTCCAGCTGTCTACCAGGCAACTGCCACAAAACAGCAGAATCTAATGAGTGAGAGGGGGGGGTGTGATGGTAGCTAATGTGAGGCAGTTTGCCAAACCATTCTTCACACCCACCAGTATATTTACTGTCATTTACGGGGAACATATTAGCCATGAATAATACATGCAGTGATGTATGGTACCAGTTTGGAGTTCGGATAAATTACACAGTGGGGCAGAACCAAATACTGCGTCATAGCCCCATATGGACAACAAGGCATAAAATGCAGGGAGACACCTCTGTCAGAATGATGGTGGGTAATATACAGCCACTCTCTGAAATCTGGCTTAAGTAAATTTACTACACAGGGCCAAAAACCGGGGGATCCAACTGCCACCTTGGCGATCCAAACAATGGATCTGACATATGGGATTATTTCTGTGTAAGCAAGAGACAGATCTGAAATCATATTTGCCATTGTGTACAGATTTCCCACAAAAATTATCCTGGGAATGTCTAAATAAGAAACACCAGACAGCAGACTGGGAGTGTTCTTTCAGTGGAAAAATTGTAGAGGTGTTTTCATGTGAAGGAAGCGTATAGAGTTTGATGAGGTCTATTGAAACTAGGTCACAAGGGGTGCTATTTTGTCAAAAGCCTGAGTGAAAAGCATTGCAACAAACATGAAGCGCATTTCTAGTCAAGGAAGAAAAACTCTTCCATTTCTAGGACAACACAGACTCTGTCCTTCTAAATTTAAGGCTATATAGTAATGAGACACTTTAAACATTTCAGAAAAGCTAATGTGTAAGGAGTGTCCTCCAGGAAACAAGTAACAAACTTAGGTATTTAAAGTATACTTGACAACAAGAAGTTGACAAACTTAGTTTACTTTTAAATGTTCAATTTTGTTACTGCCAAAGGTACGTTTGACGACTTGTTTCAAGTGTGCTTATTGGTATACTTCACATACACCACAAGTGGTTCAAGTGATACCTTGTGGAGCTGAAAGAGTATGGGCTCATTTTATGGGGCAACATTTTCAGTGCTTTAAATAACAGGTCTGGTCTTGAAACTGTAAAAGTTGTGGATCTACAGTCTGAGAAATTAAAGATGATTGTAATAATTATTTTCTATAAATCTATAAATTCTATAAATCTTCATTCTAATAGACTAGTCTATGAAAAGTGTTTAGTCTGCACAACAAAGTTTCGCCAGTCTCTCCATTTTGCAATTAAACTTTTATGCAAAGGCTCTGAAAAAGGTACAGATAATGTGTCTATTTCAACCACTAACTCCCCACACAGATTGAGATAAAATAGATAAATCTTGTATTTTCAAGCTGTATAAAGAATGCTAGTGGTTACACTGTGATATAGACAGCTAAAAAGAAAACAACAAGGAAGGAGTACAGAGCGTCTATTTGGGGCAAAGACTGCAGATGAAAATTCATGTTAGAGCCTTTGGAGGAAGCTGAGGTAGTGCCAGAACACAAGGGAAAGACGTTATTCAAATCCCACAGTAGTCTATCAGACAGTATAAAATGAGATTTGGCACTATATCTAACACAGAATGAGTTATGAGTTGGAGAACTATTATGGCTAGGTTCTAATTGAAGGTGTCCAAGAGCAGGTTTTTTTTCTCCTTATAACGGCGATAGAAAAGATGTAATATCTTGCACTGGGCTGGCTGGTGAATGGCACACCCAAGGCAAAGGATTCATATGCTGTAGTAACTACTGTCCTTGAATGTAGTGAAGAATGTTTCAGATTATGGGGGTGCAGACGGGACCACAACTTTTCTCCTAATGTACAAAAGACCAAAAATAGGGAACATGCATAAGGTAGCAGCCTGAAATAGCTGGGGAAATGTTTGGCCTCTGGCTATACACAGAATATAAAATGTGTGATTAATTGTTTATTGCCACCTTCTGAGGAATAATGAGGAAACATTTTATAAATGTACTGCACCAGATCCTTTATTAGTGAGGGCGTCACAACTATACCTGAATTTACCTGATTCCTGAATGAACCTTTCATTGTATTCATATGCCCAAATACAATGAAGGTGCCTGTTTGAGTTGACGATTAATAGCTGCAATTTACAGCAAATGGGCTTCTGCACAATATGTTTAGCGCGGCTAGATAAAATGGGTCCCTGGCCACTGATCTGGAGACAGATTAGGTTTTTAGTCGGCTATGATTAAGGCATGAATAGGGAATGGGAGATCAGACTTTGGACCTGCAGTGTTTAATGCTGCCCACCTGTTATAAATGAGCAGTTTAACGAGTCAAGCGTTGGTGGTCCCAGGCCAATTCAAGGGCATAAGCTAGCTACACACACACACACACACACACACACACTAGCACTCTCTTTTCAAGGCACCCCACCCCTTTTAGATTTCCATACTCTCTGCTGTGAGTGTGTGCAAGGTGCTTCTGTACACTTGGCAGGTCACTGGGCCGATGGATGGTCTATGATTTCCCTCTGTATGAAGGCAATCCAAAAGAGAATCCAAAAAGAACATTTATCACTGCGGGGAAATGAGCAGATCTGCTCTACTGCATGTACAACCAGACTGACTGCGCTGAACATGTAAGTGGGAGTAAATGACTCTTTAAAAGCGACTTTTTTTCCAGTAGAGTCATCCTTGTCCAGGGTAATGAATCACAAATGTTCTTCATAACCACCAGACCCGGTGTTGCCAAAGGCATCTTAACACTGTACATTTTAGTGTTTAAAAAGAGCATCTCTTACATCTGCTCCATGAAAGTGTGGGCTTCAAATTGGGTCAACAGACTGTTGCCGAGTTTTTTCTTGTCAAGGAGTCTCTCCTTGTACCTGCAGGCTGAAAGCACTTAACACGGTCTCTCAAGTTTGACTTTCATGCACTCTGTAAAACATCTGAAATGCTTGCTTTCTGTGCAAGTGTTCGTATTCGCCACCGAGTGTTGTCCTCATTTATTTCTAAATGGGCTTATTGCATAACAGCCCATGGAGGACCCTGTAATTTAAATGGTACAACATGTGAGAGGTGTAAAACAAGGAACTGGGGCTAGCCATGGAGAGGGGCTACTGTGGTAACGTGGGCTAAAAGGTTAAAGCAGCAGGGGGAATTAATATGTCTTAATGACATTATAATGAATGGGAAAATATGGGACATCATTTATTAAATGGAGTCAAGTGTGTCAGGGAAGTGCGAGGACTCACAAACGCATTAATTATCTCGCCGTCTCTCTTCATGGACGGGGGAAGAAAGCATTGGTGGAGAGGTAATGACAGGCCCCGAATGGACGTCATAAATTACCACAGGGGGGCTTCAAGACGACAAGGTCTCGTCTCACTCCTGCTCTCACGCAGCAAGATGTCTTTTCATGTGTCCAAACCGTCACTGAGAATTTGGACAGAAAATCAGAGTTGCCTTTTCTAACTCTCAGTCATTTCCAGACAAGAAAGAAGGGAAATGCCCTTTTTTCTCTAAAGACCTGATATCATACTGGCAAGACATGACTTGTTATTTATCATACCTGTCACACTGGGAAAAAAGATGCAAGCTTAAGTCCTGTTTCCACACTTTACTGTCTAGGGAGCAAGGATGGGGGGGCAGGCTCAGGCTCTGTTCAAGAACAGTCATCCATAACCACCAGTCTGGTTCTAAGATTTGTGATATTTGGGTCTCATCTGATCCCAGTAGCTTTTCCAGTGGTATCCAATGGCAACTTCTCGATTTCAAAACAGCCTTGATTTGTTGATGCACTCCTCAAAGCCTAGTAGGCAAAGTGTGGCACTTCTATTGCTTACTTTGTCATGTTCGTGTACCTAGCCAGTCAATAAAACCTCTCATGTCTTACCTGGCCAGTCGCTGCTTTAAGTACGCATTAATGTCAGATTGTCAGTTTCAGAAAGCTAAATAAATTGTTACAGTCCCTCCAAATTTTCATCTAAAAGGTGAAGCTGTGTAAGCCAAAATCATTGTCTGCTAACCTGGTATAGAATCTGTACCCAAAGAAGGCTACATTGAGTTCTTAGTAAGATCTCTCACATTACGTCCCCTCTGATTCAATGCTTTGTCACAACATTGCTCGCCATTTCTACCACATTGAACCAGCAGGTATACTTTTCCCTATATTTGTAATCGCATGGTGTGTGTTAGTAATAAGGGAGCTCCATCTAGCTCCAGCATGACACGCTCCAGCACTGAGCACCTGTTCAAACCTCTCAACTGGTTCTGTACCGATACATTACAGCAAACAACTGCGCAACAGCCTGATTTTCAGCTCTACAAATTGGTTAATTCCTCACACAATAAACCCGCCAATGTCATTTGAGGGAATATTGACCAACCAAATGCACATCCGAGCGCAGTGAATCTACAGCTTGGTGGCCATATGTTGTTATGGCAATACCAGCTACCCATAAACAAAGCCTGTAGCAGAGATCTTTTTTTCCCTGTTTTTCTTTCTAATCTCCCAGTGCTGCTCGTCTGTCAGCATTTCAGTATCTGACTCCTGGGGGTCAGCTGAGTCAGAGGTCGAATGCATGTAAGCTTGGCACAAACACAACAAAGGCTTGGTTTTCTTGAAAAAGTCAGTGAGACCAAGGGGATGGTGGATTTTCCTGGTAAAATTTGATGTGAGATTGCTGTAAAGGTTGTGTGACATGGTGGAAGAATTTAATATACAATTAAAATGATGTGCTGACATTTATATTATATTCCAGATATTTTTGTTCAGTGTGTTGAAAGACAAAAGCGAGTCAAGCAACTTCTTCATTAGGAGTTGCCAAAGATGACTTTATCTTCTATGTCCCTCTGTTTGGAAACTGTCAAATATCCTCATGCCAACTCATAAGCAGCTTTAAAACTGAAAATAAATGATTTCATGTTGGTTTCTTGTGCATTCAAAGTTGAGCAAGGACCAGGTTCAATGATCTCAGATCAAGGCTTAAACAAAGAGAAGAGGCAGCTTGACATGTTGTGGAGGAACAAGTCTTGGAATGCTCATGTCACTCTGGAAATGAGTAAATGACACTGAAAATTGCAGCAATTATTGCTGTCTTAAGGCCCGCCTGTGAGCCCTAGGAGAGTTAGAGGAGAAAATACAGACTCCGTCTTCAAAGGCAATTAGTCTTCATATTGTAGTGTGTCCATTCAGCGAGTGTTCTACCCACTCATGGGACTGCACATGTGGACATGGCTAATAGTCTCTGTTAATGAGCCAATCGTTCATTATCAATCTTCTGGGAGCCACAGTGTGAGAACAGCATCCTGTTGACACATTTAGAGGAAATGGCCGCCGCATGCCATTCCCTACGTATGCACAGCACTGCGGTGCAATTGTCGCTGTAGGCTGCGAAAGAGCAGCTTGATTCCACGTGTCCTTGCGGAGACAACTAAATTAGACAGATTTGCATACACACATGCGCAAACACATACACATACACACACAGTTTGAATCCTAGCCTATTCTCGAGGGGGAATGCCCTTTTTGTCCCTGGCCACCTGGTCAAAACACTAACAGCTGACTTGTTGCTGCGCCCTGAAATTGTAATAAATCACAGCACACCCCTCCCAAACACATACATACAGTTGTACAGCGGCCGGAACCATCAGCCTATTCCTGTACACCATGCCAGATACCATCTCTTTATGTTTTACGGCAGGATAGTTCACCCTTTTTTCATCAGTGTACAATCTCTCCTGCTGTCTCTAGAAGCTCTGTGCTTGGCCCTATCGGCACAGACTATTCCCTGTATTTACTATTAATGCTCCCGCATTCACAAGATCAGAAAAACAGAGACAGTGTTTATTTTGGGGAGTCTGTGTTTAACTTTGGTCAAATGACATTTTTTGAAGACAGTTTTTTTTTCCTCCCAGTTACACAAAAATTCAGCTTGTTTCTCTGCATCTTGGTTTTCTTCTCACTAATATATGCTGGATGCAGCCATTTTCACAAACGACCCACAGTAATCTGAGCTCTTAAAAGCCCTGTACATTCCTGTCTTACTCATTCATTCTCACTTTGTCTACCATCTAGACTGACTCCATTTTAGTAGTACTCCCGCATTTTCCATTGACCTTACAGTGCTTGATTAAGGGCATTGGGCCTCTGGCGCCACTCTGTTTCCTCCATGTTTAATTAAAAGGTGAAGAAAGTCCTCTGTCTTGTGATGATGGCTTGGGTACATGATTCTTTCCCTGCCAGCCCAAAACCCCTCTCTCTCTCTCATGGCTCCGGCCCCGGGCTTGTGCCTACACATCTCTACACTTTTAGGCCGTTTTCCTGAGACTGAAAACTTTTCTTGACCTTTGTGCTATCGCCAAGGAAACTCATCTTTCAGTTTCCCTGTAATATGCTGAACTCCACAGGATCAGATAACACAAGGACTTTTTTTTTTTCTTTCCACCTTGTTTACTGACAAAATGTCTGTCTTGTCGAGTAGGGAAGAAGGTGATCATCATAGTCTATAACATAAGTCGCCTTGTCAAAGCCTGTTTAGAATA
The DNA here is from genome assembly GCF_042242105.1 of Pempheris klunzingeri. Taxonomy (NCBI): domain Eukaryota; kingdom Metazoa; phylum Chordata; class Actinopteri; order Acropomatiformes; family Pempheridae; genus Pempheris; species Pempheris klunzingeri. The sequence goes on from NC_092034.1 coordinate 10,810,610, forward strand.
CATCCTCAGAGGAGCCATGCAGAGAGGAACACACGGGTGCACTTAGTGTCATTGCCGCTGGGGAGGGGGCTGTCGAGCAGCAGAGCAGCAAGGAGGGGGCTGCTGTTTCATATGTCTACGGCAATTAACGCTGATGTGACACATTCAAAAAGGTCCCCTGGGATTGACAAAGCCAACAAATTGACTTACCATTTGAGCACGAAGACGTAGGAGGGGAAGAAAAAAAAAAAAGGCATGCAGCTTCATCTTGTCATAATGAATCTGGAACCTATTCCTGTCGGGTGCATTGCTGGTGTGATGATTGCACTTTATTTCCTGGTACATGCCATATAAAACTACTGTGCTTACAGGGACATTGTGTAGCTTTTGACAAGATGGGGGAGGGGGTTGGCGCCCTGAAGTAATGACTTTATCGTGGGGTTGCGGTAACTTACATGACAAACTAAACTGTTGCTTCGCTGCTTGCTATAAATGTCTCTTTACACCCTGAAGCAATGCGGGGAGAAAGACAGATGCTTCATTTCATGCCATGTTTTCAAACTCTAACGCATAGATACACACACTCTCTCTCTCTCTGTCTGTGTATCTGACAAACCTCCACGCAATCCTGAATGATAAATGCATCTCAATTCATTTCCCAGTGCAGTACTGGAATCGCCCTCCAGCTCAGGGAGCAGGGACTTGGTGTCCATAAAGATTCAGCCAGTGATTCAGGCTTTTACAGTGTGTTCAAAATGACAGGAGTCATTGGGCGGCCAATTTGTTTTCTCATGGGGAGCTGTGTTTGTGGCATTCAGCTTTCCTGAGGGAAACAAGGGCAATCAGCTGTAGCTTGTCGAGGACTATGAGAGCCACTGACCTCTGACCCCTGCTTTTGAAGTCACTGGAGGTTTCCAGAAGAGGGCCACGATTGCCATAGAATACAACCTTACATCACACTGCCTGCTGTTAAATTGCACTGCAAATACAGTACAGCACACCACGGGTACAAATCACGAATGTATTAAAAAAAGGCTGAAGTATTTAAAAATTGCAGCGTGTTCATTCATATAAAAGCTACTTACCTAAAGTCTACTACTGCCCCCACACACTAACAAAAGGGAAATAATATTAAAAAACTAAGGAAGGGTTTAAGTGACAGCAGGAAATAGGTCCGCATACAATTAACAATTCAAGGCCATTAATTACACCTTGTAATTGCACTTAATCAGTACAAACACTCCTAGGTTGTGTAATTCAAGTGTTTAACTTGAGTGTTACAGAGTCGATGAAGAGAGATTCTGTGGGGAACCGTTACACATAATGTTGGCCCACAGGAGCTCTCAGTGTGGCTGAAGAGGACAAGGGGGATGTGTGTTTTGTGGCATTGAGGTTGTTGATGGGGCAGATGTCTTCCCTGGGCGACCAAGCATACAGGCCTGGCCCGGGGGATCCTTACCCGCTGTGCATCAAGAGCAATTAAACACAGCTTATGTTGGAATTCACTGACGCAAACAGGCTGTAAAAAGCATACGCACATGCAAGCAACCTTAAAGGACGGGACAGATAGGAAAAATTAAAGCGCTACAGACATAAATGACACCAAATCAAGTTAAAACTAGGGAGCAAAAATAATCCAACATTCTATTGTGTAGAAAACTGAAGCACATCTATAGTAAACACAGTATTGGTATCTGACGGCAACACATGCCTCTCTCCACAGACTCCCACGTAATCGGCAGCATTCTTTAGCTATGCTTTAAACAATCCTACAGCTGCATACCTGCCTGCCCTAAAAATGTATGTTAGAACAATAGAAATGGATTAAAATACCTACAGCAGGTGCACATTCAGTAAGAACACAGCAGGAAAGGAACAGGTTTTGCAAAGCCTGCTATGAATGTAAACAGTAAAAGCACTGGGCCTTCCCCTGCCTTTTGCAAATATTATACAGAAGCATCATCATTAAAGCTGGTATTATTAACTATAGTAAAAAAAAAAAATAAGGGCAGTTTTCGGTGCACATGTAATCAGAAAATGCAAATTAGTTTCTGATTAACATGCAGTGGAAGAGTTTAAAATCCAGGTTGCTGTGCTTTGCTGCAGGCAGGACTGGGCTCCACTTACTTAAACTACTTACTTACTTAAAAGTGTGATTTATTAAAACACACTTAAAATTATAAATGTTGCACAGAGATCCACTTTATGTGCATCTCAAAAATCTGCTCAAAGAAATGCTCATATTTGATGGCTCCAAACGGCACCACTCTTTCTTTATTCCTCTACCTCAATCTAAATAAAACTTTTTTTTTTAATTTCCTCTGTCACTTCAGTTCTCTTTAGAGGCCTGCCAAATTAATTCAACACTGTTATAACTGGATTCTGTGGTGTGCAGGAATAACCAGCGCTCTACAGCTAAATCAACATCAGACACTAGTCTGGTCCTCTGGGGGCGCCGTGCAGTGCCTCACTGTTTCTCAGTCAAAGCAGCGCGCTTCGCCTCCAGCCCCCTGTGGAATATCTCTTAATGTAACTGGCATCTTCATTTTGGCTTTGCTCTGATTTTGCATGAAAAATCAAATCCTCCATTTTAACTCTGAAAAGTAAAAGGTTTGGGGAGAAGGGAGGGAAAAAAACAAAGAGTGAGACCAACAGAGGAAAACGATGTAAGCTGTTAATGCTATGTTAATCCCTGACTAAAAACAGCTGAAGGTAATGCAGAGCTAGATAGCTAACAGAGGAGGTGAGTGAGAAAGAGGAAATGGGGGGTTACAGGGCGTGTATAAAAAAAGAGGAATCACCATAAAGTCTTTCAACCAGCCGGAGGTATATTTTCTGGCATGATTCAAAGACCAAATGCATACTCAACCTTGTAACCCCACACAGTCAGACACAGAAAACAAATAGCATTCACTACGGGAGTCAACAAATTTAAAAACCTTAGCATTGTAAAATTTGTAAATGTGTAAAATGTAGATCTGTTGATGCAATACTAAGTTATACATATTAATTCTTACTAGAATACAATCATATCTGTGTTCCTAGTCTAGTTTCAATGTTTCACCATTTAAGGATGAGGTGAATCAAATTTCATCCAACTCTCCATGTTTCAGTTTTGTGCCGACTTCGGTCACACTAAAACTTTTAGTGGTTTATGGAAGCAGCCTACTAAGGAATTATATATGAGATGAGAAATTGATAAAAATGATTAAAAAAAAAAAGATAATGATAAAAAGAAGTAAAAAAGAATACATCAGAATTTGGTAATCTTATCCACATGTTGAGTGCCTTTGATATTTACACTTGAGTTACCATTATTTAGTTGGTACTACAGCCTGGAAATGTCCTCAACACCAATTGATGGGGCAAATAAGGTGCTGTAGGCAAATGCCATTTGTTCATTATTCATTTATGGAGCTGATAAACATACAAGGCCAAGGCTTTGGGGTGTGTTGCCTTCACTGACCATTGTCAGTTTAAAAACAAATTCTACAAAGAAAGACAGATAGTGTGACATGGGAGCTACACAAACAGCAGGGGCCAAAAAAATCAATCACCACCTACAAGCAGCACACTCAGCTTTCAAAATAATGAAAATGGGGGACAAGGTTTGTATTTCAGAGCCTTTTTTTCTGTTTTCTACAAGAATTAAGGGTTTTGGCTCTCTGTCTAAGACAGTCTAAGACATGCTGATTGCAATTTAAATTCCGGTTTGAATTCAGACGTTAAGAAAATTTCACATCTGATGCATACTGTGGATCAGGGGTCACCAATCTTTTTGAAATGAAGAGCTACCTGAAGGGTGGAGTGTACTACTATGATAAAATCTTCCTGAATAATATAAATGTGCTTGGTTTACGTTTACATAGTGATTATTAAGCATTTAATGGGCTACATATGTTAGAAGATGACTGTGTTCACTGATTACTGATAATCATTCCTTACAATATTATTAATAACCAAGTGGTTATAGGAAAACGCAGATATCTATGAAAATGTAATGATTTTTCTGTTAATCTTAATCTGTTTCAACATTTGAAAGTCTTACAATATCAATTTTCTTTACATTTCTGTAGAATAATATCAGAATGAAATGATAAAATTTAATGAAGATGACTTCAGGCTAATTCTTCTCAACTTTGAACAAGGGGTTTGCATCTCTATGTTGTGCCACTGTCATCGGCAGCATCGAGAGATAAATGAGACGCACACTCTTTAACTGTTGTTGTGAAGAAGAACTCTTCCTCCCACTGCACGTGAAAGTGGTACTTTTTTTTCTTCCGCTTTTCTGCTATTGTGTATATGCCATTAACAGCCTTATTAGCTCATCAACGTAGCTACATACCTACATACCATGCTAGCTAGCTGGCATAAAATAATTGAGTGAGAATTATCCATTACACATTCATAAGAAATGGATGTTTAAAATGTTAAGTGCAGCGTTGAATTACTTATTTTCTACATTTAGCCTTAATTGCCAATTTTAACTATTTAGGCTATTTTCAGACCAAGCACTACTGCACATTCATACTATTTTTGGAACAAGTCCTTTGGCCAACTCATTGGTTGGCTACCCCTGCTGTAGATATTGTTCTTTTACTACCCCTGATGTACAACATGGTCTTTTTACTGCACACTGTACATCAAAAACAAGTGATGCAACTGGGTAGGTAAGGTAAGTTTTCCAAACATGTTTACAATTTTTCCTTCATCACCTTTCATTTAGCCATGCAGTCACAAACAGTTTTACTGTAATGACCTAAAATGAAGTTTTAGATGCTCAAGCCTTCACCTTATATTGTCAAACTGGTATGTAAATAAAGTTGGCGTGTTCTCAAAGCATCATTGATACTTGATGCGGAATATTTATACTATTGCTCTCATACTTTACTTCAAGGTACTTTTGAAAGTAAAAGAAAAGAAAAAAAAGATCAGATCACTATGTGCCAAATACATTCAACTACAAACAGTGTGCCAGCTATAATGTAAAAAGAGGACAACTACACTTTTAAATGCAAAGCTAATGTTCAGGACATGTATCAGCAGCCATCGCTGGGATAATTAATGGAAAGAATCAAATATTTTCCCCTCATAACACTGGCTTAGGAATATCCATGCAAAAATTAATATTAGAAAAATAAAATCCTACCTCCATCATCCCTATGAAATCTAACCACCGGCCTAACCACTACTCATGAAACAATGGAAGAACACAGGAAGAAGAAAAAAGAAAAAGTAACAATCATTGTGTCTTTTATGAGGACAAACAGAGCCAAGCAATAATGCATGAATATTCATGTGCACCACAACAAACTGTGAAAACGGCTTTGTTAGTGAAACCAAATCCCATGCTCATATTCGAGAAAAGAGTCCACTCTCTGGAGGGGGCTTGGATCCCAGCCTGCTAAGATGGTTGCCACCAGTGGTGGAGAAGGATGCTAAAAAGGCTGGCGTCAAAGAAACAGTATGGCTGAAGTGCTGTTTACCTCTTTGGCAAACATGAGCCAAACCCAGTGCATGAGCACAGTGGGTCAGTAAAAAGCCTCCATCCTTCGTAGCTGTTAATTGCAGCACTGAAGTGATTAATTCAGTGTCCCCAAGTGTGAATCTAATGGCCTTAAGTGTGAAGAAAACAGAGAAAAATATAATGTACAGTTCTAAATCTGTGACAAGTCAGATTTTACAGGCTGACTAAAGTAACATTTTTCAAAAAGGAACATGCATTTCTGAGTAGTTACCAAGGAATGATAAAATAACTTCTAATTAATATATGATTGCATATAATGTATTAATGTATAACTAACAAGTAGTTTAGTAGTCAGATGTGCATCAAGATGTTTATAGATGACACAGCCCTATCTATATAGACTGAAGGGTGTAACTGCTGCCAAATATTGACTTATTAAGCCTGAGTATTTATGCAATTTTGCGTTTTGTGTTTGCACTTCCTACATTCACTTGTAAAGATCTGTTTTCTGTTGATGTGTGTCAAAAGTCACAACAAGCCATGTACACGTCCAGGGAAAGTTGAAAATGAGATTACAGATTACTGAAGGACTCAGTAATGAGTAGTGGAAAGAAATCTATTGGTTTGGTCTGGCCTCGTTTTGTTTGGAATTGCGAATTCTGCAGCTTTACTGTGAGGACAAGACTTCTGTAGTGCAGCATGCTGTCACCATGGCTTCGCTAGCTGTCAGTAAATGGTCAGTCAATTCCTCAGAAATGTAGACTAAACCTAAATATCTTGTTTTTTTATTTCTACACATGCTCAATACAGAATACATATGTGAGGGAGTGGAGGATTTGGAGATGTTTAAGGCAGAGCTGGGCTAAATAACGGAAGTAACATAAGTAATGCAACTAATTCCTTTTGCTGTTGAGTATAGGATTTTCAATTACTTTTTCAATAACTAAAATGTTACAAAGAGAAATGATGGGAATATTAGTTACAATTACTACAACTAACATTTACAAAAGGCATTTAATGATTAATTTTTCATTTGAGCTCAGCAGGAAGAATACAAAGTTTTCTAAACTATTCATTGCATGCTGATCTATTAATATTGTGCCTTGCAGTCTGTTCTAGTAACTTATTATCTACTGTACGGTCCTTGATGAGAGGCATTACTTATGAGCTACTTGTTAGCTGATGATTAATTAACAGTTAGTTCCTGACTTGCTATTATTCACTGGTAACTCAAGGTTCTCTGCATCTTCGTGTTAAGTGTTACCAAAAACAATAGTGAGAATGACAAAAGAATGCAAAAGCAGATTAATCTGGCAGGAATTGATTTGTTAAGCTTCTCTCTTTTCACGGGTGCAGCAGTCGAACAGGATTTAGGAACGAGCCCCCGAGATGCACATCTGCTCTGAGCCTGTCCTCTTCAGGACCAAGGGGACCCTCCAACCCAGGCTCCACTGGGAGTCGTCCAAAGCCAACCAACCACCAACTGGATCTGAATGTAGTTTCTGTGCTAATCTACATTAAGTGTGCACACGTGCCAGTGTGCAGGCATTGCAAGGATGAATGAGTGTGCGCATGTGGATCAATGTCTGTGTGTGTACTGTATGTGAGTGTGTCAATGTGCACTGTACAGTATGTGTGCCAGCTGTCCAGTGCTGCCTTCAGGAAGAATGTGTAATGGGGATAAGCTCCTTCTCCTGGCTTCCAGGGGTTTTACTGTGGATCTGTTCCAGGTGTGTGTATGTGTGAGTGTGTGAGTGAGTGAGTGAGAGAGAGAGAGAGTGTGTGTGTGTACGAGTGCATGTGGCCTGTGTTAATTTAAAAAAAAAAAAAAAAAAGAAAAAATATGCAGAAGGGCCAAGCCCCAAGCTAGCTGCCCAACAGCTAACAACATCTCCATCTGAGAAAACAGCAGAAATAAGCCCGCGCTGACATAATTATGTCACACTGGGCCATTTCAAGTTGTAACACAATTGTCAAAGCTCTCCCACTGCTCAATCACAGCCTTTACAAAGATAAGAAAACATGGCTGCGCTTCATCTCTCTACTACAGCAAATTGTTAGAAAAGCAGTTATGATCAGTGTTGTTTGAAGTCTTTAGAAAGCATACAGAGTTATCGGCCAGAATATTGCAACTTGGTTTCAGAGGGAGCTTCATATTGTAATTGTTCATCTTTTTCAATGTGATGAAAGAAAATATCTAAGCAAGAGGGATGCAAACAAGTATTCAGATAAAGAAAGAGAAATACATAAATTCAGCTTTGTTATGAAGCCTTAAAGCACAGTTGTGCGGTTTGACCAGAGGTAAAGGCAGGGAGGCGGATTATGGTTAACGATATTATAGAGCTGATGCAGCATGGTGGAGATCTGGTCTGGTGGAAAGGAGATGGTCTTAATACTGGGGTTTCTGACCTTGGATCACCCTCTCTAAACCCTCCATGCATGGGTACCTGTGAGCACAAACACACACTCCCACCTCACACTCAGCCCTCAAGCTCTCCTCATGATAAGCCACTGAGGGAGAGGGACAAAGCGAGGCACAGGAGGAGGAGGAGGAGGAGGAGGAGGATGTGGCACTGGCACTTGCAGGAGGCTGTTTACTTGCATTGTTAATTTCATTAGCCCTCCGGCAACCACTTCAATATTTAACATTCTCGATTTAGCTCTGTCCTTTTTTCCCCCCCTTTTTCTTTTAACAGGTTTGCCAACAAAGTCCAACAATTAAACAGAGTGGCCAAAGGTAATCTATCAGCACTATGGTCTTACCACTTAATATAGTGGCACTCGATTTGCACTCAACTGAAGGAGGCCAAACCTTGTAAAAGCCACAATCCTTTTAAATGGGCAATCAATTTGGCAATGTGACTTTGCAGCCTGGTGATGCTCAGCCCAGCTTGTATAAACCAGTGATGTAGAGTAATAGCAAGCATGCGAGCAAGCATGTGGAGGCACAGTGGAAAGGCAAGCATGGATATGTATGACACCTGATCCATCACTGAGCAAAAACATACATGCCAAAAATGGCAACTAATTAAACTTTAAAAAATGATTTCATGCTACTTGCATTTTCCCTAAAAGTATCAAAGTGTCCAGGGTCAACGCCACGGTGTAGGGTATAATCTAGTTTGTGAATGTGAGCTGCAGTCAGTGTATTAGCATTAGCGGTCACATACATAGAGCGCGCTGAAGAGTGTGACAGCCTGCTAATGGCTCTGTCACAAAGGGACCGGAGTTTAGACACAGCTATAATCATGATCTCAATAAGCGTGCCACCCTACCAGCGCTCCAGCTCAGTCATGTCCCCTGATATCCATACTCTGACATCATATGCATACAGTCCCATGAAATCTAACTGTGGCTCAAAAGATGGCTTTGCATACTGCCAACGTTTCTAGTTGGGAAAGCGATAGTGTGACTACTTTGCACACTCCTACAGTACAGTGTCAACTCATACACCCTGGGTGAATAATATCCTGGCCTCTCCTCTAATCCCCTCCCCTAAGCGCTGGATAGTATTGTAGGGGTCTTTCATACGGACGAGACTGCAATTTATAAACTGTTCTTTTCATTGTGCAGTACTAGCAGCACACCCAAACCACCCGTCTCTACAACATCACCCCCGCAGCTGATTTATTAAACAATTCGCACACAAAGTTCATTGGTAGGTGTGCTGGCGAGGCAAAGCGTTTAAAATATTGCCACAATAGCACCAGAGATCTTTTCATTTACCATTCAAAACAAATCGGACTGCAGTGGGCAGAGAATAAATTCAGACTTGTAAGTAAATACATGTATTGAAGCAGTGGACTGTTGAAAATGCATCGGGGGCAGGCTTTTTCTATTATGGGGATATTTATCTTCCTTTCTAAACAAAAAGGCTATGGGAGAAGGCGAGCAGGCAGGTGGGGAATGTGTTTGTTTTCCTGCAGTACAGTACTGTGTGCAAGCTTGTTTGTGTGTGAGTGTGCAGGCATGTGAGTGTAATTGCTGCCTGTTATCATTAAGCAAGCTGGAGCGATCAGAGGATGCACAACAACCTATGAAGGGCAAACCTGGGGATATTGTGCGTGACATTGGACGTCTGTGGGTAAGTAATGATCAGAGCACCGTGTGACAGCCGAGCCTTTGCGGCGACAATGGCACATTGTTCGCTGTGCTACGTCGCCCGCGTCCAACTCCTACCCACCTCTTCATTAGTAAGGAAGCTCCCATACAGTCATATTGTTAAAGGAATGCCACCAGCACTGCCTCTTCAGTGTTAACAGAGCCATTATATTTAAATATAATTTATAGAATGGCTGCCTGAGTGTTTTTACACTACATATCATCGTATTTTTTTTTTTTATGCTGAAGAGGCCAAACAGAGAGACTTGTTCTTCTCTCTCTCTGGGGTCATCCGCTTATCCTCTGGCGTTCGAGCAGGTTCAATCCAGGGCCACATCACCTCGAGTAAGAGGCGAAATAACCTTTAATTGAGGAATAATCCCCAAGAATTGGATCGAGGAGTGGTAGATAATGAGCAATTGTCTGTTAACAACATGAGACCATTTACTGGGAGCTGTGACATCAAGAGGGGAGAAGCGGGTGTGAGAGCAGAAGCAGATTAATGAAACAAAATACTATATAAATCCATACAGGGGACCAACCGCACCTAAATGGGTGTACAGGATGTAGGTGTATTTAAAGGATAAAGCTAGTTTTAGTCTTACTGTTTCTTATTGTCAACAAATCCCACTAGCAGACCAAAAGTCAATGCATTAGTCTGTCTCTCAGCACTTTCTGACTTCCCTACCCTGTCTGTGGCACTCAGCCCCAAGGCCATTAATTCTTACTGAAAACATCACAAATATATACAGTGCTTTCATTAAAACAAAACTAGTAATTTTCTAAAACGGGTACTTTAGTTCTTCACAACAATCCCTTAAATGAGGATAAGTAGTGCATTAGTTGGGAACTTCCAGCTTCACATTACAATATTCTACATTTTCTTTCACTCAATTTACACAGCAGGGTTTCATTTTTCAATGCTTAATTTTGGCCTTATAGTCTGCTATAGCACATAAAATGAAAACGAAACTGTATTAAATTAGGTAATATATCACATATGTAATAAATCACATTTTATAACAGCATCCTGGCTTTGGATATTTATTCTGAATTTTAACGACTGTTATATTTTAAAATCATCATTACAACCAATACTGTCAAAAAACTCATTAAAAAAATCTGCCACATAGAGCATTGTTTTCATTCAAATAAAAAGGAACATGTCCCAGACCATCAGTGGCTGATGTAGTTTATGAACAACAATGGAAGACCACGGCAGACAGGAATAAGAACAATCAAGCTTTGTTGAACAATCAAGGCATTGCTGACAATAAGAAAAAATGGAAGAACATTATTAGCCTTATCTTTTAGGTTCAGAGGGTATTCACCATCTCCAGAACAAAACCAGTGCTTGTATTTTTTGTTTTAACTTAAGTCACTTCATAAACATGTCAGCGCTGCAGGTGGCACACACATAAATGTCACTCAACAGGCCGAGTAATTCGATTTTGTTTGGAATAAATAAAACCTTCATTGAAACCTGATTGTGTTCCCCTCAGAATCTTTTCGGCTCAACACGCGCGCTTTGATGACACAGTACCCCACTTAATGTTGCTGTTGATTCATATCCGGTGGGGGTGGGTATCGCACCAAAAGGGAGACATAGGCAAAGGCTCAGTTGCTGTTCAAATCAGTTGAGCCCCTGCTTCCGTCTAACACTGCTAAAAGAAAATGGACAGACAACAGCAATTCTTGTTTTCGCTGTCATGAATAAGTTGTATCAACCTCCAATGTATGAGACAGTATGAAAAGCTAATTACCATATTTTTCATTAATGGGAACGGAAAAGTTTTGAGTAAAGTTCTCAAACTGCAGTAAATTCTGTAATTATGGGCCTTTTCTTGTTATTCTTGTTTGGTAAGACGGGAAACTCACAATGAACAATATTCACTGGATTTATAAGCACCCAGAGAACTCTGGTTGTAAGCTGATAAAGGAACGAGCTGAGCTGGTTTGGCGTTCTTGGGCTAAAGACAGATTTTTAACGGTAATAGGAAGCATTTATATGAACTCAAGTCTGGCTTTGTGCCTGTTATTAGGAAAGTTAAGAGAAACAATAAAAATGCTTGTTAGAACTATTTGGTTTGTGATTGCAGGCAGAAGGGCATATAGAGCGGTATCAAACATCCCACGGCAGGAGGCAAAATAAACTGCTGCATTCATGAAGGAACATGATTGATTCATTTGGCCAATATTTTTTTTAATAACAGTCAGTTGATGGAGACAATCTACATTTGAAATAGAGTCTTGTCTTGCTATAAAAGACTCTTCCACAACAAAACTGCCTCATTGCTGAGGGTGCCACATCAAGGCAAACACCACATGGCCAAGAAATACATGAGAACGAGTGTGCACATGAACTTAACATGACTTCCCTTTCTGAATGGCAAAAGTGGGTTTTCAGAGCTCTAGGAAGCTGGGGATTTTGTACACTAACCCCTGCATCGATCCAGATCAAGCACTGGCAGAAAGCAGTGGGCGTTGGGAGCAGAGCCCCTTTGATCAAACAGTGGTCATGACTTCTTCAAGAAGCAGCAATCTCCCACTGAAGTCTGGGAACAGTGTGGAAGTCCCACAAGGGATTATGTCTGAGTATGTCAATTATAGTATGTACGCAGAGCTACTCAAGGGTAGGATCTGCCAATCTCTGCAGCTTTCTGATTCCATCTTAGCGCAAAATGGACGGTGTCTGTGCCAAGAAAAGCTCAATATAAAGAAACATCAAAAACTCAATATAAAGAAACATCAAAACATTAACAGCATATATTGGTGGCTTTATATTGTTCTACATTCACATTTCAGGTGTTTAAAGTGTTAATGCCATTGTGACAGGCCCTTGGAAGTAAACTACAACTATGATATATTGTGTGGTGCAATGTGCCAGCTGATCGTGTTTCATTTGAAACAAATATAATTGATTGTTTCACTACATATACAAATGAAAAAAGAGCTTTAGTGTTTTATGAGGCTTGAGTTTGTTAGTATATAAAAATGTGTGACCACACAATAGAGGGTAATCAAATAGTGGAATTTAATTGTGGAACTATACATGATCATTTAAGAAAATTTAACATGAACACAAAATAATTTGAACGTGACACTAGTTCAGTCATGGCCAAGAACGACTAAACCAACATCATTTCAACAATACAAACCTTATTCACTAATCAAGACTGAGATATGGTAGAAAGCTTCCAATAAAGCTAGTAAGTGGATCTTTTGTGGAGGCAATTTTGTCAAAACTTGACATGAATGACAGGTGTATGCAAAATTCAAATTTCAATGCGAGCTTTGCCACACAACACCAAAGCATTTAGCTATTATACAATTTCAACATGTTTATATTTACACTTATTCATTGGGCAGAGCTTTTGTCAAAAGTGATGAACAATTCTCGCCACGGTTGATCAAGAAACAGCCATCGAGAACAAAAGCCTCAATGCAGGTTCAAATTCCATCTGACACAAGTGCCACAAGGTTTCAAGTACATGACATCAGTGTGTGGGGGAGGGTTTTTTTTTTTGTGTCAAGTCTGAAGAGTTTTATAAAACACTATTAGTGTGAGAATATTTTTACGTTAAATAAATAAATCTAATGAAGTAAACAAAATGAAGCAGTGTGAATGGAAAATGTCATAAAAAGGACCTGGGCGTCAAAAAAAGACAAATTCAGAAGATGTTCCGACACCTAGCAGGTCTCTGTTCTGTGCCAAATAAGATCAGTGGCTCAATTCCTCAAATATGTCAAGTCACTGTACACTTGGAGCTGATCCAAAACCAGATTAAAAAATGAAATGAAGATCTTTTTTGTCTCCTGCTCTTCCTGAGTAAACACACTAATCCGCACACTTTGCTGCCTCGTTACTTGGGCTCTTAATTAAAATGCAAGCACTTCTCCTTCAGGCGGTTACCAATACTTGATGCGCTGGATTACCGGCGGTGAAGTCAGACATAATTTGTTTTTAATAAAACATCGGAGGGATTAAGTCGATGGAGTTTACTGAGATTTGGCTCCGAGGAACCGCATGTCTTATAAATGCTGAGCACAAACAAGCCAACAAATGCTTTGGCATCTTTAATAGGCATTTAATTGCTCTTAATATAGAACAAATGATGGTAATAACAGGGATTCCTTACATAAATGCAGCTACTGTAAACAGAGGAAAGACGCATACTAATGGGGCACTTACCTGTATATTTGCATTTGTTTACGCAAATTTAGGGTGAAATGGCTGGGTATAATGTTGGGAAGAAGTAGTATTAATTTGTAGCCTTAATTAGGAGTTTTATGGGTTGCCACAGTAGAGAGCACATAAAACGACGGCGTCATCACTAATTCAACATGGCAGGCCTGCAGAACACCATCTGCTGCCCAAGAAACTGTTAATAAAGTCACAATTATCTTTTTGTAAGCACTTTATTGAGAATAAAATTTGCAAATTAATTAGCTGCGTCAAGTCCACGAATAAGAGGAGAGAAGGAGGGGAAAAAAGGCCAAATCACCAAAAAAAAGCAGAGGCAAACCATTTGATTCAAGAACGTTTTGCAACCAAACACACCCGTGGCGCTAATGATAATTTCGGGTTTCATTGCTGATGATTTGAAACAAAGGCTTTGTTTCACTTTTTAATTGCGCCTCACATCCACTTACACGCATTTTGTAATGAGGCTACACATTTAACCGTAGCCTCCCTCCTCTCATCACAACAAACAAAACCAAAAAAAGCAGTCTTCGCAGTCAGTAATTGCTCAGTGTGTTAACAGCTGGCTATCAAAACCCAGCAGGAAAATACAATTCACCCTGTAAAGTTGAGCATCAAGCCTATTCATGATCAATACTGCCGGGCCAAGAAAGCACTTATCTGCTGTGTTTACATTGTTGTTAGTTTCTCATCAAGAATGCTTCCCTCATTACCGCCCTCCCCCTCTGCCTCACTCTCGTCTGCTTTCGCTGCCTTTCCAGGCTTTTGTCAACACCAGCACCGGCAATAAATGGCCAGAATAGGGGCCAGATAATTTTGTTAATCCCCTTTGCCTAAGACCTTGAGGAGTTTAATTCATGGTGATTGTTTTGACTCCCCTCGCTGACGATCAATATGGCCCATTTCAGCACTTTTTGCCGGGCTCAGAAAGCCCTTGTCGCTCCACTCTCCTTTATGAAGACTGCACACAGACAAACACGGTATCCTTCAAAGTCATCAAATGTGCAGACAGAGAACATACACTCGCACACACGCCATAGTAATCACTAATCTTCACACTTTGTGGATGGCAGTGAATTTACTGCTATAAGTCACGTTCTACTGTATGTGCCCAAGCCTGTAATACACATGTACCCTAGTTTCTTTTTTTACTGTAATTGTAGTGGGGAAATAGTGGAGGTGATGATGCTGGAGGTGGATAGTGGGGTTGGGGGTGGTTATTCCTTCTCTGAAGTGCTTATCAGTGACCCCCAGCAGCTCACCGCCCTCTAACCCTGTCATCAACGCACACGACCTCTTCATTTTAGCCGACAGACGATATGAGCAAATATCTCTGCAAGAATAAAAGACAAATATATATATATATATATACACACACACATATACGCACACACACACCGCACAAGTTCTATCATGCTCCAGTTCCCTTCTTTAAAAACAAAAAGAAGAGCCGAGAGGTTTAACCATTGTAGAGCCAGTGTAAAATGGAAAAGCGGTGACACCACAGGTTTGACACAAGGTTGCCAAAATAGGCACCGTGGCACAGTTTAATTCCCATTTCAGGCAGTGGGAAGGACACCCTGGAGAGGGGAAGGCAACAAACACTTAAAACAGAAGCGAGGAAGTGAATGTGCAAGGTAATTGTTCTTGTTAGCATGATTTATGATTCATAAATTCTGCACTCACCCGGCATTCCCTTTGAACACCAAAATAGGGATAAAGAATTTCCTTTTTTCAAACATTTATAATGCTTAATTACCTGGGCCTGGCCAGCGGTTTCTGTATTGATGTGAAAACACTGGGGCAATCACCCCAAGTCTCCTGTGTTTTTTTAATGAAATGTGCACGGCTGCCTATGCATAACCAGATTTGCAGTAAGCAAGTGCCCAAATTAAACGTGCCCATCGCTCAGACAGCAGTACCTCCTAAGTGGCATTTGGAAAATTACCTCATACATTTTATTTGCAGGCATGCTTTGTTCACCGAGTGGTAAGTGACAGCGGTGTAATGAAATTGCAAGTAGAATCGCTGAATGTGTTTTTAAAGTCAATAACACAAAATGTAATGCCCCGCTGAGCAAGAGTTTGGGAATACAATTATGATCAATTTGAGTGCTGAGGGCGGCCATTTTGAATCAGCCTCATACAGAGACAATGGGTGCCTCTCACTCGGTGAGCTCATAAAAGAACTTCATCTGTATTTGTGCTTATGGGGAGATTGAGCGCAGACAAAACAGATGCATGCTGTGTAACAGCCTAACCTCTTGGCAGATTTAACTCCATTGAAGTCACTGGATGGAGCAAAACAAATGATCCCCTTTTGACAGAATGCAGGTACGCAGTACTTTGAATTATTCTTTGCCCTGCTGTAAATTATGGTGCACCTCCCCCTCTGTTGAACTCTGTGTTAATCCAACAAAAATTAGTATGTACATTTACAAGTAAGCACAGTCTCCTCTTTCCTAAATCCCCTCTTCCAATCTTGTGGCTCAGTACTCAGTTTTTATATCACTCTCCAGCCCCATTCTACTCCTTCGCCAGGCGAACATGTTTACAGCAGCCTTCTCTCCCCTTTTTGTGAGGCGGAGATCCAACTCAAGTGTGTCGCTTGCTACACTTCACGGCTCAGGCGCTGCATTCTGGCTGAATGGTCTGTAGGACATGCCACACCGTGCCGCTACTTTTCTCTCCTTGTCCACAAGCTGCCTTTAAGTGACCACTGGCCGAGGAGGCACGTCTGATTTATCGACTTGAAGGGAGAAAACAAGTTGGGTTGGGCCTTGATCTGTTTCAGGGGTTTGATTATAATGGGAACCTTGAAGGAGGAAAGGGATTGATAGGGATGATGAGTTTCCAAGCCTCTGTTCATCAAGTGGACATGTGAGCATCATCTCTGGGAGCAGAAAAGTGCAAGGCTGACCTCTGTTTTGGACTTTCATAAAAGAGAATTCCATTGTATGGTGCTTTGGCTCAGAAACAGAGGGTGTTCTCCTTCTTATCAAAGTCTTCATACACATCCATAAATGTAAGTATTACAAGTCTAGATATTTAAATATCATCACATAAAGGATATTTCTTCTCTTTTTAGCAAACCATAATATAATAAGGGCAGACACTGTAATAATTGCACATAATAGTAATATGTAATATAAAATCAGTAATGCAATAATATTTTTATGTGATATATCTGAAAAGGATGTAAATAAATTAATAGTTACCATAATCAAACAATATACGAGAGCCATGCTTTAATGGTGTGCTCATAGGAAACCCTGTGATCATAAGTCAGTTACTAGAAGACGAGAAACTATTTGTAGTGTATGTTATCAAATACTTGCTGGAGGCCACTATAAAACAATTACAATTTATTCCACTGGAAAGTGAAAAATGTAACATTGTACAGAAACACAGAAAATATTAACAACTAGTTTTAATGGATAGCTGACAAGTTTATTTTCACAGCCTTAATATAATCTCAAAAACGTACAAATAAAAATAACCATTGTGAACTCTATGTGGTGCATACTGGATACTATCACTTAATCAACACAGAGATTCTCAGTATTTTCAGTATGTACTAAATACCATATGCAAGCAGTAGAGATTATCGTAACTCCTATGTATCACCGTTTATTTTGTTTCTTATAATTCTTATTTTATTTTATGTTCACTTACTACATTATGAGCAACTACACCTTAGGGAAAGCAGCTATAAAACCATCGTTTCTGCATTGGACGCTGCTATCTGATAACGGTCTACTCTGACTCTGAAGTAAGAGGAGCATCAGTAGACTGGTCAGACAACATGATCAGATTGCAAGCTTGTCGCAAGGCTTGGGAGCGAGGTGAATGGAGACAGCGCCATCATGTTTTTCTCATTAGACGCTATCAGGTGGCATCGGCTGACAGAGCAGGCGATGGCCACATAACCTCCAGACTCCTGGTGGCTGGGATTCCCATAGGCGCCGGGGGGTGAACCCTCTGACCTCATCATTAAGGTCACCAATGTTTTGTTTATCAGATGACAGAGATGTAAAATGTGGCTGTAATGCTCAGACTGTGGCATAGTATTATTGGTTCCTCATCAGGATAGGCCTCTGGTGTTGGTGTACTTGACAAAAACTCAAGTTATAATACATTTCCTGGATCATTTACAAAAAAGATCAATAAAGATGTGCCTTCTACCCATCTACCATTGTCTTCACTCAAAAATATTGTGAAAAATACTGTTTATGATAAATTCATGATCGTATTGAGGCTGTTAACCCACTTCCACATATGGCATATTCTAGTATGTGATAGCGTCAGTATTTCAAAAGTAAAACAACATGTCTAAGAGAAGTGAAGGTATTGAATTTGCTGGTGCATTCTTAGAGCCAAGAAATAAAAGCCAAACCGGAGGCAAGAACAGAAGTAAGGCAGTATGCCTTACTTTTTGACTAAGGGTTTCTTGGATGCAATTAGGTGGAGGGACCACTGTCATTTGACCTAGGTTTGAACGAGAGTAGCCTCTCTGGTGGGTCTGCAAGGCTTAAGAAAACCAAACAGAAAAAAATAGACTGATAAATCAAGGCATTGGATAAACTGATCTGATTGCTGGTAGATGAAAGTCTGGGGGGAAATCGCCAGAGTCATTTCAATTCATTATTTGAGGAACATAAATGTCTCTACTGAAAAATGTATGTCAATCTATGCTGTAAATGTAAAGACACTGGATAAATGGAACCTGACCAATTGGAGGCACTAGAGAAAAAGTCAGGGATTTGCCAAAGTCATTATCCTCAGTCTGCAGTTGGGTAGTGGAAGAACAGACCGACCGGCAGGCAGACCAACATTGCCATCCCTGGAGCCATGCCGCTAGTGTGGCTAAAAATAAACTACCCCATGTCTCTCAATTTACGACTATTATATATATATATATATGTGTGTATATATTGCAAAATATCATTTCCAACATGTATTTTACCCAAAAAATGTGTACTAGGATGAAAGGACCTTAGAGCAAAGTCACAGTTACAGCTACATCAATTCAAGACTGCCGGAGTATCACAGTGTTCATGTTTGGAACTAGTAAGATTGGATTGACATTAGCAGATATTGCTGTTGTGGCCATGTCAATAACCCTTCAGCCTGTGAGGGGGAGCCACGGGAACTTTTCTATTCCCTGATCTAATTAGCTGCCGACCAAGCTAACTCAACCCCGGCAATCCCCCCGGCTGCTCAAGCCACCAATAGCAGCCAGCCGGGCAGAGGCCAAAAGGTGGGCTGCCACCTAAACTTTGTACATTGATTACAGTTGATCCCTCTAGATTTTGTGATGGATTGTGCTTCCAGTCCACACCCCTTTGAGACCCAAATGCATAAACATGTAAACACAAGAATATATGAACACATGAAGCCAAGCCTGACAGTTCTCCCATATAAGCGTGGGAAGCGAGCAGTTCAAAGGCTGAGTACAACAGTGGTGGGGGCCAAATGGATCCATGTTGATCAGTGAATGATTTTGTTTTCATGGTAGAGGATGTCCAATCTGATTGGCAACATAGATTAGGGCAGTAAGCATTTGGATGTACATGTTAAAGATTTGAATCTGCACCTTCCTTGAAGAATGAGGTTGTTAAAGCTCTGAAGTCAATTCAAGCTGCTGTTAAAATTGTGAGGGTGAGCTGCCAACGAGAGCTAGCATAATTCCAGCCACCATTCATCCTGGTTTCAATCATTTTTCAACCCAAGCTCCATCAAATATCTCTCAGCCTTTGTAAAACTTCACAAACCCTGTATTTCTCAGTCCTTAGTGTCAGCAGTTAATTAGTGGCTAACACACACACACACACACAGTCTGCCCAGAGACAGATGAATGCACATCAAAGGGGCAATACAACAAGATGGCTACTTTGGTTTCCATGTGTTTATCCTCCTACTGCAACACCCTGTCAAACCTGAGAGCATGTGGAGGGCAGTCTGCCACCTCGCAGGCTTTAACCCTGTTGAGGTCTTTCAGCTGTCCAATTCTTTAGGATTCCTAAAGGCCTGCTGCCCCCCTGAGGACTGAGCAACCTCCTTCTCTCTAAAGCACTCATTCACAAACATCATCTACTATATGGCACGGGGTGAATAACTTTTGCAACTTCAGTAAAAACGAACAGTCACCTCTGCAACAATGAAGCTTTCATGCCGGACATCTTGCTGGTCAGCTACTGTACAAGTGAATCCAGAAGAGCAGTTGGGCCGCAGACGTCAAAGTGCAGGTTAAGTGCGATAAGCGAAATGAGCATATGCCAGGGGGAAGATAATGACTAAAAATGACTTTCCATCTCCCTTACACAAAGAGAGACAGGTACAGGGGCACAGCTGCTGCGGAAGATTAATGGTGCTGCCAGATGTAGGGACTCTGGAGAGGGTGACCAGCCCATGGTGCTCTTCACCACGCTGGAAAAGGACAAAGCAGCCATCAAAGGAGCATGGGACAGACACAAGCAGGGATGTTGATTCATTGCTGCACGCAGAGTATAAGATTACATGACAGCAATGAGCAAAATGACAAGATGACAAGCTGAAGGTGTGTATAAGGTTCTAATAATGATGTTTTTGCTGGCAATGATACCTTAAAAGCTATGCCGAAATCGTTACTATACACACAATAATCCTTAAATAATGAATCACCTTGCATTGACAACACCTTGCCAGTAATGCAAAACATATTTTAAAAGATTGACTTCTATTCCACACCTCATTTCATTAAAGCTGTGTGACACAGTCTGAATGTGAGGAAACTATCAAAAAGCCAAGCATTGTCACAGCTGGCTATAGCACAAGTGGAATCATTAAAGGCCAAGATATCAAACAAATTTAGGAAGAGAGAAAATAGATAGGGGAGTTTTTCAGCAAAGCACAGCGCTCCCTCTCTTCCGCTTGATAGTCACCTCTGACTCACCTCCAGGTCACCTGAGCAAACGACATGCCATCACAGCACAGTGTCAATACTGCAATTTGTTTTTTCCATTTCCTCCCTTATCAAGGTTAAACGGGACAAATCAATCATCTTAGCTGCTGCAAAAGCGGGAAAAAAGTACCCCTCTTGTCAGAAAATAAGGGTTATAAATAATACGGCGGCAGAAACCAAACACTTGCGATACAAATTTCTCAAAAAGGCAATTAACTCTGAGGAGGGGAGGGAGAGTAGAAGAGAAACCTGAAACAAATGCCTTCTGAAAGCCCTTCTGCCAAATCTCAGATGCGGGGACACCGGTTCCTTGTTCTCAGTACAGAGAGAGTTTCAATTACATGCAGTTTGCCCTTGGTTGGGCTATTTCAATATTTTATGTTGATACATTACCACTGCAACATGCCTACATTCATTTTCATTCAGGAGAAGGAGCTTTGAGCAAAAATAGACTCTTTATCAGGCCTGCTTGGTGTTATATTATTGTGTGCGTCTCGATAGAAAATAGATCATAGAGAAGACAGACTGCCTTATACATAAATGAGATATCCACAATTACTTTTCACATGGATTCCTGCGGAACCAAGAGTGGCATTGAGATTGCTCCCGCATAGCATGCACAATATCAGTGACATGTCTTGTGAATGTTAGCATGTAATTGGTTCAACCAAACGCATGCAGTGATACATCAAGAGTGTGTTTTTTGCAATTTTGCATAATACAGGGTTGCAGACACAACGGGTGCTATTCATAAACCAAATATAGAAAGGCATTTACAGTACACTGGGGACTACTTTAAATGGGTATGACATCATGTGATACCAAGGTTTACCATGGAGGTCGCCACACACCTGTGCGACATGCAACTTCTTTAGACAATGTGACATTTTCATGCACAGGCCACTTGCCAAACAATGACAGATATGTGAGGTGAGGCCTCTCGTGACCTTTACAGCACACTTTTGCATCCAAGAATTCCAAGTGTAGCACCGGCCTTGAATTGTTAAAGACCAGAGTGAGGGTTAATGTGTCCCATATCTTTGCATGCGGGCTACATTGTCCAGACACTCCGTTTCCCACTCAAGGTTTCATTAAGCTCCTTAGCAGGGAAGGCAGCGAGATTGATTGGCCACTGGTATTTATTGGGCACTGATGGCCCAGGTGCTGTGGAACACAAGCATCAAGCTTTGTTTTTATATCTGGTTTATAGCACAGCTGTTTCTGCTGAGCCAAAGCTGCACACATAATCACCGCAAAGACACTCAAATCATCATCACAAACTCCTGAAATGCAAATAAAAATGAGAAAGGAAGAAAGTGTGGAGCTGTTACCATGGCGCTAAAGAAAGGGGGGAAGGTCAAGAACATGTCTCTGAGGAAGTTTTGGTGTGCAGTCCAAACTCGTCGGGATCCTCCTGTGACTCTCAAAAGTTTGTGGCTCATGACAGCAATTGGCTCATTAAAAATATTATACGCCCCCCTCCCACGCCAACGCCTTACTTGGGAGCTGTGTGTCCTCTAGAAACATTATTGGAGCGTGTGGCAGGTCTGCTGGAGTGCCACTCTAATCATTGTAATGCATCTCTGTTCTTTTAATTAAGGGATAATGTCCAATTTCATGACGTTTATGAGGTTATAACATCCATTAGCCTGCAACAGATGCTGTGGCTGAATAGCTAACTAGCCTCGAGCTGAGCCACACAGGTCCTCCTCCAGGCCAGGAAGCCACACTGTCCAGCACTTATTGGTCAAAGACATTCACTCGCTCTGCCTCTCCTTCTCTTTTTCGGATACTAATTTTACGTACTTTTGTCTCTTATTCTCTCTGTATCCATTCCCTCTTGCTGCCTCCAAGCAGAAATTGGAAGGAGATTTAAAGAGTATAGCTATTGAACTTTAAACAGCTTATAGCCATGGAACATAAAACTGGCATTTAAAATTTGTGATTGCAATTAAACGCAAGTTATTCGCAATGAGAATGTCAAAAGCAGTTCTAATCATTTTTATTGTGCTGCTTAATTATTGCATTGCACTTTTTCCTCACCCGAGCCAAATGCTTTCTGGGTGCATAATTTCAACCTTTAGCTCCTCTTCTCACGCTTATGCCAACAGCAAGATGAGCAGTCTGCTCGGTAGCCCCTCAATTCCAACAAAATGAGTCAGCCTGAACCTCTCTAACACTCTATATTTTTTGGGCCTACAGCCAGCCCTCCTCTCAGTGGTGACCTCAATTTTCTTATAAATACCTTTCTTTCCGATCCTAGTAAAGGGTGAAGGACACATAGTCTACTCAAAGCATCAATAGAGATATTATTAGTCTGCAGTGGCACCAAACTATAAAATATTTAAAGCATATTGGGAATTAACAGTGGTCAAATGCTAAATTGGAAGCTGATGCAGGTGCAGTGGCAAAATACCAACCACGTTTTGGGGGGATATAATGTGTTCCATGACTGGTTGCATAATTGAGTTTTGAGAGTTCAACGAGTCATACTTGAAGGTTTTCAGGTTATACAGTAGGTCTACCCAGATGACATTTGGGTGGAAAAAACATCAACCTTTTCCAAAAATCATAGTCATTTATTTGTCATGGGGTGTCCATCTTGTATGAAATTATGTTTGTGGACCCATCCCCCTGGATTGACGGTTGGGGGTGAACCATCATGGCTTCCGGAGGCAGACTAGAATTGGCAATGTTGGTGCCAGGTACTGGGTCCAGGGTTGGAGGACAGGGAAGTGAGATAGACGGCTGTCCCGAGGGCAGGGTGAGGGTCTGCTGGGCAGCTGTCCGGTAATTAGTCCCCTCCCTTGTGCTTGCCCCCTGGCATCTGTTGGAGCAGCGGCTAACAGTGAACGTGGCCCTCATCCAGCTCTCAGGACGCAGTTCAGTTAGAACCATTAGGCTTTATTTAATCACATCCACCTGCAGTTAAACACACACCTGGTCAAGTTGTTTGATAGATGTGACGATGTGTGTCGATATAAACACAATGGCATAATACTTGCTAAAACTGAGAGTGCTTGTACTACCTCTTCTTTTTTTCTTTGGTCCCTCTTACAGTTTGACCAAGTTTCTAAATATAAGCCATATGGGACATGGTCTTCAACTTTCAAACCTTCTCATTATGAATAGCTCCTGTGGGAGTTTGCCTGTGCTATGCTCTGCATACCGAGCTCTACTGTACCTCCAATGCAGCGCCTGTGCTTACACCTGCCGCAACATTAAACTTTACAAAACAGCTTTTCCCTGGAGTCCAATTCCTCAAAAGGGCTTAAAAAGTCCTCTAAATGAAAAAGGATGCTATGCACCATCAATACCTCTATATGGATATGCTGTAAAACATGCAATAAGACAACAAAAGCACTTTACTTTTACTGCACTTTGTGTGGCCCTGCCTCTGGCTTTCATAAAGCAGTTAGTGTTTAGCACACTTGGCTGAGTAATAACCCTGTCGTAGGACAAACACAACTGCACCCTGAAGATATATCTCCAGAAATTCTGTGCCGGTCAAGTCTCTATACGTCGTTCTTTTCCCAATCTTCCCTGTCTCTCAGTTTCTTTTTGCTCTTCCTGTATTACTTATACACTACACTCTAGTTCTGAGTATCTTACATGTTCTTATTCACTTATCTTCCTGCATCCACCATTCCAGTCAGTATACTCGGTTTTCCTTTCCTCTGTTGCCTGAAGCAGTCAGTGTGCTCACACTGCATCTTTTTCCTCTAATTCTTCACTAGACATCCACATGTAAATCCTACTTCACCAGGCTGAATGCTTCTGTAGAATTCGCCGTAAAGTGTGGGCTTGGAAATATGAACATTTTCTTATAAACAGTGAGTTCAGACAGATTAATCAACCTGTCTATTTTCTCTGAAGCTAATTTAGGACAGGCTCAAGTCTCTCTAGCATGCTCTACTGCTCTTTTCTTCTTTTGGTGTCAGTCTCAACTCACTCCATCCCCTTCTCTCCCACTGTGTCATCTTCCACGGTGCATCAGCCGGCCTCAGTCGCACTTGGAAAGAGAGCCTAAGTGTCCTTGGGTGAAGGGGGTTCCCGAGGAGCTAATGGTTAGCGCGGTATGACTAATGGGGAAAAAGCGTGACAAAATAAGACAAATGGTTTGGACCAACTTCATTACCTAAGTGACAGCTTGACGGCCCTGCTGTATAATATGGTATTTTTCATCTGTGACTCATTTGGCAAAGGAAAATGACGGCAAGAGCAGCGACTAACTTTTTTATTACAATACATCAAAGCGCCGCTGATTTTATACCTGCCTGGGCAGCAGAACTATTTGAAGAAGTTTGGAATTTTTAAAGGTGTTGTGTGCTTTGAAAACAAGCATACAGTATATATGTATGCGGAGAGAATTTTGGATCTGGAGTGGAGATACAGTATCCTGATGCATTGGAGAGTGTCTTTCCAACATCAAACCACCAGGCAGATTGGCACCTACAGGCTAGCACTGGCAGACTGTTTACACACCAACCTCCCTTTTTTGTATTATACATCTATGGACAAGTTCTCAGAGGAGACAGAAAGCACAATGGCACATGGAAACCTTTATAATGCATAAACAAAACAAGACTGCATAGATAAAGCAGTAGTCAAAAAAAATTTACTTTTATCATCCAACCAACCAAAACTTGTCCCTAATGATTGAGATGTTATAAACCATAACCAAAGGAGTTTCTGCAATAAATTCACAATTAATAATGAAAACCTTTTTAAAAGTTTTGAGCTTTTGATGTTAAAAAAGCCAAGTTGATGACAACTCAGTTCTCACTGGAGGTTTGCGCTAAATAAAGCCTCATCTACTCAATATCAGACCGCTTAATTTTTCATGAAAGGAAAGGTCATATGGTCCACTGTAATCTCAAGTCTCGGTCCCTGTGTATCAGCAGCTGCCCGTCTTGTGCTGTAGCATTCATTATTCAACAAATACTTGAGAGTTCTTCTAGAGGAATATGGTGGTTTGCCTCACTGTCTTCCTTTCAATTACACAAATTCCACTACGATATTGCAAAGGTGGCGTTAATAATTCATGATTTGCTTCCCCTTTCTCTGAGTGGAATCCAAAAGAAATGTTATTTTTTTTGCAAAGTTGCCAAGCAGTTGACAGACCAGAGAAACAGACATCAAAATAAAACGGATAGGTTTAGGGTATTTCAGAGTCTAATTTTGTCTCTGAGTGTTTGTTTAAAATCACTGAATGGGTTTGAGCTTTTCTTTTGAAGTGTGAATATTGAATCAATGGTCTTACTTTGTATGGTATTCCTCCAGACAGCAAGGGTCAACATCAGCTCATATGGGGACATTTCCAGTGCAGTTTCCACCAGAGTTAATATGACGTGTCTTCCTAACCTTCTTCACTATACCCTCAAACACATTTGCTATCTGCTTAATTTGAATTTGTTCAGCATTTCACATGAATTAAAGTTTTTACACCATCCGTGTTGTGTTAAATCAAACTCGGCTGACTTACATTGAATATCTTTTTTTTTCTAGGTCTGCTGAATGGATTCTACCTTCAATGGTATATCTCCCAGACTCATTCCTGTGTAAAGGCTGCTGGGCCTCAGCTTGCTGCACGCTGTGTTAAAGCCAAGGAGTCATTGCCTCCTCTGAGGGGAAGAATCCATCAAAACCACCAGGGAATAGCTAGGTAGAGCAGCTGTCTCCCAGTAAGAGAGGCACAAAAAAAGTGGCAGAGTTGCAGATTAAGTGTTATTGTTGAGCTTTCAGTCTACACTTTCTCTCTCATCTCCTCGTTTCCAAACTCAAACTGTACTTTGCTATTTTTGTCTGCAGTCCCATCTTTATCACAATGGAAAACAGCACTTGGGCCACCGCACAATATCACTTTCAACAGTATTTCACTGTAAAAGGTGGCTAGAATTTTGCATTGAAATTTTTTTTTTAAGACAACGGAAAAATCAGGCTTACATTAAAATCTATAACATGCAGTCAGAGTTTCAGCCAGCATGCGACAGGAGCTGCCCACTGGCAGCTCATTACAAGGCAAGAGTGCTGACAGTTTTAGATGTTATTAGTCCACTCTAAAAGTGATCCACCTGCCTTTCAGGCACAGCTAACAAGGAGTTTCCCAAAAAAGAATAAACAGAATCAGAGTGGAGGAGCAGGCCACAATGGAAGATGTGTAAAATGAATTATTCTGAGGTCGTCCCCCAGTCCCTTGGACGAGACAGGGCAGACAAATTCAGCAGGTGTTCTGAACGCGTCTGTCCATGCCAAAGAAAGTGATTTTCTCTTTCCCTCACTGACTTTCTCCTTATATCCTTTTTTTCCCCCGTTCACAGCTACATGCTGAGAGACATCCACAAAGATTTATGAATTAAAGCTTGAACTTAGCATCACGCTTCCCACTCTGTCGCCCTCCCTGCGGCTTCAGCCGAGTGAAGTCTGGACTTTTCTGACAAGCAGACGGGTCACTGCCCACACGCATATCTGCCTGACCTCGCAAGCCAAACCACGGTGCAAGCCGGGAAAAAGAATCCTTTGAAAAGAGAAGCACTGAGGACTATGTACATAGTCTCAATGTGTAAACATCCTTTCAGGAGGCCTTTCCTAAGATGATCAAGGCACTCAACTGGGACCAGAGGAGGTTCAACAAGATATTGAAGAAGTTCTATTATCACATCCAAGAGATGGGTCAGCATAAAATAAAATTCAACTTCAACAGTGAAGTGTGGTCTGCGAATAGGTGACGCATTTGTTTGAAGGTCCCCAAAACGTTCCAAACTGAAATGAAAGAACAGCAAAGAAGAAGAAGAGAGGTAGTGGTGATAAAGAAGCTGTTTCATCTCTGCTTTCCTGTAGAGAAATCAGAAGAAATTGCTTCTATAAAGCTAAGCTGCAGATCAACGTATTTCTGAGTAACCCAATGTAATACATATATGAGCGCTAGTTTGTTTGAAAGCGGAATGCTTTCATTTCAGAGAGCACAACTAGAGTAAAAACAGTGGCCTACACAATATCTTTGATGATTTCTAATAAGAACCAATCGGTTTCATAAAACAAGGGCACGTAAAAACTGTTGCATGTTCATTCTTTGTACAGACTATCTTCATAATCTCACACAAGGAGGCGAGGCTTCCTCGTGCCACACTGATTCACACATTTATGACTGTTCTGCATGAGAACTTTCAGCCATTATCATTTTCCTGACCTGTCCCACATTGGATAATTGCCACAGATAGGCTAAATTCTCCCCTTCTGCCTATTTCAGCACGGCCTTCTCTTCCGCATGGCTGCCCAGACCTACATTTCCTGCATAATTGCAGTGAATCACTGTATTTTGTGAATTGAGGATAGGTTGCTGTTGCCACACTAGATGGAATACATATAAACAAATGCTTTAGTATGGACTACATTAGTATTATTTAATATGACACGTGGTATGACACGATGTCTAAGGATGCATATTTAGATCCTTTGCTTAAGTAAAAATAGCAGTATCACATTAAATAAGACATTCGCAGCAAAAAGTCCTGCTTTTAAGATTCATTTAAAGCTGCTCAAACCAATATGTTTGTATTGATAATGGATCAAACAACTATACAACACAGTTCACCACAACTGTTTTCATTCAGTCTCACCTCTCTCATCAGGGTTGTTTCTAGTGATGGGCAGCTGTTTTGAGTTAAAAACTGCACACCACCTGTACGGCACCAAACCACAGATAAACAATGTTAGCAATAAGCCAGAGATCACTGGAGCAGTTCACTGCTAAAGAGCCAGATGTTTCCCTCAGTATAGTTGTGGGATTGAAAAACAGAGTTAAAGGAAAGTGAATATTGGTAACAGTTTACAGCTTCATCCAGATCGGATATCAGTCCAATCTCAAAATGTCCAACATGATTTTAAGACTGATTGTGAGGTTTGACAAGTTTTCTAGCCAGATGTTGGAATGGTCCAAATGCATCCATCTTTCCAAGATGCATGTTCTCTTTACTTCTATAGTTTAACCATCAGTAGAACAGTAGTCTGTGGACATAACCCCTCATGCCTTTTCATTAATACATCCATGGTCTGTTGTTTCTATCCTAGTTGTAACAGCAGGTTTTCTGTCTCAAGCAACAAGTAAAAACCGCTCCAGCAATTTCCACACATAGAAAATATAATGCACACCAACATACTGAAATGTTTCTGATCAGTTCAACCACTGAATGATCTGTGAGTGCTCTGATTTGTATGGATGATGGAGCAACATGAATTAGAGCCCATGAAGACAATACAACTTTCTTGCTTGAAGTTCACAAATACGATTCACTCATGTGTTTGTGGTAACGCTAACTGAACCGTTTTTGTTGTTAATCTACAAAGTAACTGTAGCTCTCTTATAAATTTAGTGAAGTAAAATATACAATTTTTCCCTTGCATGGAATAATGATAATTTAAACTTTGAAACTTAAAACAAACTTCAGTGCACTACGATAATCAATGTACTTGGTTAATTTCCATCACTGCATGTCAGGAGTGCATCAGGGATACATCAGTGAATTATATGTCTTTCATCTTTGTTTTTTCACCTCTACAATTAAGAACAAGTTTTTAATGGATAACTTGGCAGAAAGTGAAATGCATCAACATCAATAATTAATAAGCAGAAGACAAAAGCACTTGAAATGGGTTTTTTTTTTCTTAGCTGGTTAAAGAGGTCTAGAGAGTGGGAAAATCTCATCTGGATTGTCTAAGTCTCTGCACTGAAGTGCTTTTTAATCACTGTCCCCCTGTGAAGCAGCTGAACACACTTCCTTCCGACTCCACCTACCCTTCAATGAACCCTGATGACCCAGCATCATGGTGGACTGAAAGACCCAAATGAGAGGATTCAGGAGGGGAACGCTGTACTTATCATTAATGATATTCAGTTATCTGTGCCACCATCTCCACACAACCATCCTCTTTTTCTTTTTTTTAAGAGCCAAAACAAGCCCCAGTGAATTCACTGAGAGTGTACTGTGCATCTACAGTCACTTAGATGCAGCTCAGCACACAAAAACAAACACCACACACAGACACATTTCATACCAGGGGAATACAAATTAACCTGAGATGCCATCAGCAATTAAGCCTAATTTCAATAACGTTCAACATTTTATATTCGTGTGTGCTTTCCCATTAGCGTAATCAAGCGACAACAAATGTTTCCCTGCATGATAATGGCATGCTGCCTCCTCTGTGTGCGGATAAATTAAGGAAAACATACAAGTACTGATTAAATTTGGCCCATCAGGAGAAAGAACTGGGATGATGGTTACACACCTTCAAGACTTCGGATCCCCCTCACCCTGATCTAATAGAAGACCAAAGAGATCCCGAAATGCGCATATTCAGCTAACCTTGAACCTTGCCAAACCCCAGGACCAATCACTATTCAAAAACGCACCACTGTTAATGATGTTATTTCACTGATGAAGTGACGTTGCTGTTAAAAGTTGCTTATCATTAATATTCAGTAGTACTCTTGGTTGGATCGACCAAGGCAGGCGTAATTAGAGTTGATGGGCTCCATAAGCATTAATATTGTAGTGCATCAGCAACGTGGGCCTCGTGCAGCAGCCTCTAGAGCTTTCAATTCCCTGCTGGGATAACTCACTTTTTTCAACAGCGTTTTTAGATTAGTCAAGAGGTAGATCACTGATTATTAACATAGAGAGCTTGTGCACTGTCGCTCAATTTAAGTCATGGACAAACATCTAATTGTAAGTTATTGTTGCTTAATTGCAGGTTAACACTCTGAAACTACTGGAGAAAATGATGAGTTGGCAGAAACACAAGCCCTCCCTCTCAACCTCCCCTGAAAGAAGTGCATGTAAACACGGATCAAACATGAGATATGAGGACAGAAATAGCCCTTTTGATAGGTGCTGACTGCGTTTTACCCGCAGCCAGAGCACCAGCTCGTTCCCAGGTATTGATGTCAATTACAGAGACGTCCATTAGCTCTGGAATAGTCTGAGGAGAGTCAATTTTGGTCATGTCATGCAGTTCAGTTTCACATTGAGAAATGACCCTGGGAACCAGCTGGGTTTAGCTAGCACTGGGGCTAATGGCCCTAATGCATGATACAATAAACATGTGCCTTTATAAACCAGCCGGAACCTCTTACTGTGACAGCGGGCTCTCAAATGACACACACTCAACATTAAGCCTGGCCCATAAGAGTGTGTAGCATAGTGTGATTACATTAGCAATGTGCTCAGCACTGTGCAGTATGGCTCAATGAGGTGATGCTGGGATAGTAATTACTGCCATTCCACTTTGTGTTGTACAACGAGGTAAAAACAGCTGGTTCTGAGGTCACCTATCCAGTCTTGGTGAGTTTGTCCATCATAAGCGCACATTAAATCTTAAAATAGTTCCTTTGTAACGGCAGTCTGGTGCGATACCCTCGAATGACAGCACTTGCAGAATTCTTACACATAAATATCTACTGCACCACAATCTGCTTTTAGCTACACTGCAGAGATAAAAACCAAGCTCTGACCTATCTCACGAGGCATGATATATTGACCTGAGTGTATCTCCAGCCAGGTGCACACATGGGGAAACTGATACAGTGTCATAAAGTATTTCAACCAAACTGCAGTCAAACCTTTCTGCCAAATCTGTGCAGGGATAGAAATCGCACTAGAATATGAAAATACATTTTACTCAAGTAAAAGTACTTGTGTAGAAATGTGCTTAGAAAAAAGTATTAAAAGTAGGTCAGTTAAAATGTACATACAACACTGCACGTCATTCCAAGCATGTGAAAACGTAGAATTACAGTAGGGTGTGCATGAGAATATGGGCCAATTTCAATACAGAAGAACAGTCACCTAAATGAGAAGTTCCTTGGGAGAATGCAAAGGTTTCGTGAGTTTTTTTCACCCATCCATTTTTTTTCCTGTCAGCTGAGTGCAGAGCGTCACCTCTGTGGACATGGAGCTCTCTGGAGCTCTGCCCTCCTGCAGCCGCAGACACATCAGCAGCTTCTTCTCTGCTGCAGATGCTGATTGGGCTCCTTTCTTTTGTTCCATTATCAAACTGTTTCATGTAACTTTTGTTTTGGAAAACTTGTGTCAAATTAGTGCTTTTTTGAGTTTTATTACACCAATGACTTCTTTACAGTAAGCAGAGTAAATGTAATAATCCATCTGGAGACACTTTTAGAATTAAAGTATTTTCAAGATTATAAGGAAAGATGGATATTATCAACTTTAAAGCATGGACAATATTAATGCACATGGTGTACAGTGGGGGTGATTGAGTCAAGCTGAAATACGAGATGCTGGTTTGAAGGACAAAACGCCTGCAGAAGCTCTGGGGAGTGGTATCGGTGAGTGTATGTGTGGGTGTGTTGTGTGTGTCAGTGGGTGGGTACAGTAGGTGGATGTCTGCATGGTTGTGTAAATGAAGAGGTAATCTCAGGAGTGAATGCCTGGCAAAGAGCTAAGAGATGACTTCTCCAAGGAGAAAATCGAGGAGAAGAGGGAAAG
Organism: Pempheris klunzingeri; assembly: GCF_042242105.1. Classification (NCBI taxonomy): domain Eukaryota; kingdom Metazoa; phylum Chordata; class Actinopteri; order Acropomatiformes; family Pempheridae; genus Pempheris; species Pempheris klunzingeri. The sequence goes on from NC_092034.1 coordinate 10,842,810, forward strand.
GACTATAAAAAGGGAATGTGATCAAGTAAAAGAGCAGGAAGAAATAAGGTAAAAGCTATCAGGAAGAGGAGAGGTCAAGAGGACAGCAGAGCAGAGGGCAGGAAGAGGAGTAGGACGGGATTGGTCTGTGATGAGGACAGTCCGACTCATAGCTCTGATTAGAGACTTTACAGAAAGCTGTAATGACTGCAAGACAGACTCCAGGTTGGCCACAGTTGGCCTTTACTCTCGCCTACAGCAAAGGACCTCTGTCTCATAAGTCCCAGTGGAGAGCACTTCTATGCCTGCCAGTGTCAGGATGGGCGGGCTTCGACTTTGCCACCGTTCTGCTCGGTATCTTCACCTACATACAATCCTCCGGCAACTGGCCGGCCAGTTTGTGTCTCAACAGCTAATTGATGGATTGCCATGAAATTTGGTAGAGATATCGATGGTGCCAAGAGGATCCTACTGACTTTGATGATCCCCTGACTCTTCCTGTCGTGGCTAAAGGTCAAATGTTTCATATATCCTGTAAAATGTCTCAAAATCTACTGGATGGATTGGCACAAAACGTGGCACAGATATTGGTGATCCCCTGATTCTTGTGTCACTATGATGTTCATATTTGTTGTTTTGAGTGAAATGTCTCTGGATGAATTACTGGATGAACTGCTATGAAATGTGATTCAGAATGAACTGGTAATGTCTTAACTGTTCATTTAGCACCACTATCACATACAAATGTACCAAAATACTTTGGTTTATGCCCAAATATCTAAACTAAACGCATTCCAATCAGCATCAGCTGTAGTTCACGTATAGTAAATGCTAGCATGCTAAGATGTGTACATGCTAAGTACAGCCTATCAGATGCGCACATGGATTTAGACTCTTAACCTTGTTAAATTAGGTCAGACTGCACTGATCATCAGCTCTTAAATTTAGCGCTGAAACAAGACACAGGAATGAGAAGTTGTAGCCGTGTATACATTTCTATATGAAAGAACTGTCTCTTCGAAACAGCTTGCTGCAGGGTGGCAGCCTGAAGTTGAAGAACAAGATCCAGCATGAGCGAGTAAAAAGAGAGTAGAGAGAGCACTTTGGCCAAGTAAGGTCAATATTTAGCGCAAATATAATAGCAGGGTGTAGACATATTTTAGTTATGATGAGGTACCATTTCCGAAAAAATGCACATTTAACTTTAATGTATTATTTAGGACGAGTGTATAAATGAGCTTCACTGGAAATTTGGATTGGGTCTAAAGCAAACGATTGCAATGCTCCGTATGCAAATGTACAGTATGAACACTCATAAACACCAGTGAAATGGAAAACATGCAAAGGCTTACAATATGTATATATCTCTAATAGTTTGCAGGAACACAATTGTGCAGTGTCATGCATAATTGGGATGCACAGCAGCATGCATAATCAGGCCTTTTTTTATAGGTCTACTGTGACCCGGTTAGTGCGCTCAATTTCACGTAAACACAGAAATCCTGCTCTGACATATTCAAAAATGTTTGTTGTGGCCAAGAGGAGACTTCTAATGTCTCGCAGCACGAAGCCATGCATGTCCACGTGCAGCCTTCACTATCTGAATTCCAATGTTGCCACAAGGGCCATTTGCCGAAAAATACTTCTGTATGCAGCCTCATGAATATAACATTTTCCTGATCCAGCCAGGTGAACTGTGGTGAAGCGACAACCACAATAAAAAGATGACTCTTAACATGGCATGACTCACTAACGCACAGCCTAATCGGAAACTGCGTATGCAAACCGGTTTGGTGAGCCACACAGACTTACGAAGGAAGTAAAAGGAACAGGGAGCAGAATGATCAGTACTGAAAAATGATAGGGTATGCCAAAACCATTAATAATGAACGCTGACCAAACAAGAGAAAAATAAAGACAACTGGGAGGAGAGAGGGGGGATCACCGCATTTGTGCAAGTGCTCAAAGCATTGTGTGTAATCACGTTGCTTCCTGCTTCCCTCCTCCTATCTAGGAACCTGAATGTGAATGCATTAAGCAAAGGGAGTCACTGAGAAGATTATGAATAAGAAAGTACTGCTGTTGATTATGCGTTTTCGGCGCGCGAATACAATTTACAGCTATCAGGTCCTGTGATGATTGAATGCCGTATGTTGCCCCCTGGTAGTTGAAAGGGGAAGGAAATGAAGAGTGGCGTGTATGGAGGGAAGATAGCACTTTCAGAGGAGGAGAAACTGTACACCAGACTATCATTCCTAGTCCTGTTTACCTTCCAACGTGATCCATCAGTCAAGCAACCAACAAATCCCTCATGAGTAGATTACACAGTGGCCCAGCTTTGTTGAATGTGTAATATCTATAGTACCATTAGGGTCGGTGCATTAGATTATGTGATGCAGTTCCATAGAGGGAATCGCAGAGGAACTGTCTTGTGTATTGCTTGATTATCATGAAATGAGAACGAGGCCTCGAGATTGAACAAAAGTCTACTTCAAGGAAGTCTGGAGGAAAGAGAGCATGTGAAGTTTCCATTTCAAAGGCTTCAACTCACAAGCCGCCGTAACAACATAAACAGAAAGCAGCACATGATACCTGTTGTGTGAGAGAGCTGGAGAAGGGAGGGTAGGAGAGGGAGCAAGATTCAGAGAGAACATTAAAAGGCAGGGTATAATGCATGTACACATCACGCTTTAGCTCTTATCTGTTCCAAACAACACATCTGTTCAAAACAACAGCATATGAAAACACACCATTTGAAGAATGCAATCAGAGATGGTTAGGTTCCCGTGACAGCGAGGCGCCCCTTCATCTCTCTCTGTGCAAACAGAATCCTTCTTCCGCGTGGCGGGTGGCGCTGGCAGCTGCGATTTCGCGAGGCCCTGCCTCAACAGTATGCCCATGCTTTGTGGAGTTCACAATTATTGGCGCCCATGTGTGACAATATGAGGTTTGTTGAGAGCTGCTACAAGTGTCTTCAGTAATAAGATGGCATGTGGCAGAAAGAAAGCGGTGCTGCCTGAGTAAACAGACAAAGTTATCTCTGATGAAATACTACACACACAGCAGGAAGCAGCCCACAAGCAAACTCTAACCATCTGAGATCCTCTATTAGATGTAAATTACTTTTTGCACAATTTCAATTTTATATATGCATGCTTATTTTCAAATGTTTCAGCCCCAAACAACCCCGAGACGTAAACACCATTAGTGCCACAATTTGGTAAATAACAATAACAGGTTTGACCATTTTACAATGTTGTGCTTTAAACTGCTCAAACATAAGTGAACAGATAAGTTCAACACACGTAACTCACGACCTGTAGATGAAATAATGTGCATCTCAATGTCCAACTCTCCTCCTGCTGTATTTACAAGTAGTGATGATAAACAGCAACCTAACAGACTTCAAATCATACACTAAATGTAGTCATTGTGTAGTACTACTGCCTGTATTCAAAGATCTACCAATCATTGTGTAGCACATTCCAAAATCAAAAAAAAAGAGCACTAAAAACTATTCATCAGACCAGAACAGTTTTTCTGCCTTCTCTAGGCTTCATTAATGTCCCTTCATCATTTCACTCCTAGACTGGTACTGAATCAGTTTGTCTCTTTTTCTCCAAGTCTTAAATAAGTTGCACCTTTTTTTCGGATTTAAAAACGCAGGTAAATGTCATTTACCCACCACTACAGCCCTGATCTGACAGCACCGCAGACAGTGTGCACACAATAATTAAAAACATGTAATTTACTGGACATGTACATCCAACCATGTCGTCAAGACATTGGGAAAAAAATGCAACTTATCAGCATCAATCCTGTGGATAAAATATGATCATATGCAAATTAAATATAATCTAAATCATAAATATAAGAGAATGGAAAGTGTATGTCAAAATGATTGCGTTGTGATGGATCCAGTGTTAGAGAGGCAGTGAAGATTTTTTTGTGCACAAGTAGATGTATTTAGGGTGGGAGTATTGTAAGCAGATTTATGTTCTGATCAATTCATTCACCAAATATTAAACCTTTGATCTAATGCTGTTCAAACTGCTCATCTGTAGTCACTGTAATATTTGGGTGGTGGTGAGCAGCCACCTCACGCCATAATGATCATAACCAATTACAAATCCTCCAATCACTCCGAAGATAATGCGGCAAAAGTTGGTGCTCGCCCCTGCCCAGGATAGCTGAAGACAAATTTCACGCTACATTAATGCTGGCCAATTGTATGCCACTTTCAATTAAGTTCATTTTCTCCTCACAAAAGCTCACAATTGAGATATTTTGACTGAGTTCAAAGCTAACCATGCAGTGACTTTCAGATCTTGATTCAAGCTGGGTCGTGACAGGAGGCGTTATTCCACCCAAAAAACCTCCACACCATGGTGAAATGAAATTAGCTATTTGCTTACATGCTTACACTCGCAGATTGAATGTTTAGCATTCAATCAATATTTGGTGTTGTGGCACAATAACTTTTTGAAATGCAATTAGTTTCATGGCATGGGGAGATGTATGTAAAGTGTTTCGGCATGAATAGACTTGATTCAGGTTGTCCAGTGCAATTATCTGCTGAGGGGAAAGTGGCATACAGAGTGGCAATTTGGTCCCAGCTCGCACACACTGTACTGTTATGATTACCTTTATAGTCCCCATTGATTTCCTGATGACATTATGACTTGTAATTTTCACAAGCAATCTCCATGAGAAGAAGCTTGCTGTTCATTTGAAAGTCATGATTTCAGTTCTTTCCCTCACACTGGGTTTATAGTATTCCTTTTCTCCTGTTCTCTCATCCTTTACTCTCCTCTCCCCTCCGTCCTCCCACTCCCCCATGCACACATACACAAACAGATGGGAATTTCTAAGAAATTAAAATCCCATTTTTGGCTCAAGTTCAATCCCTTTCTCTTTTGCTTCTCCCCCAAAGCTTCTGGCACAGAAATGGCCAATTCATGACAGCAAAGCTGAGTGAGCACACTAGTGCACACATTTACCCATGGCAATTTCTTCTAACAAGATGAGAGCTGTTTTTCGTCTCATGTTTGATGTGATACAGGTATGGATGTTACCTTTCTTAGCCCAGACAAGTGCACTGTAATATCCCACTAGACTAAATACTCTGGCATGACTATCCTCCGGAAAAGACACAGAGAGAAAGTGATGGAGAGGGGGGGGAAAGGGCAGTCACATCACAGTCAAGGTAATGCATATGAGTATTTACTGTGCCACTTCTCTAACACGTTCTCTGCTTATCTTGTGTTTAATAGACGGCCTTGTTCATAACATGCAAAATGTGAGAAGGGGTTGGGTGATAACCTCCATCTCTCAGCCCTTTCCGTATAATCAAAGTCACTCGCCACTGCCAGTGTTGCGCTTGCGGCGCGATTCACTTCTCGATAGCCCACCATCCCTCTAGCAATTACAGTTCTGACAGCTCCACTAAGACACGCTTCCCCGCTATAATTACCCATGGCGTATTTATCTAGGATGGGTATGTAAGTGTGTGTGTGCGAGGTTGCCAGGCCGAGGGGGTTTGGACTTGTAATAATGATCATCGGGGAACCTGATCATCTAACTGGGTGGCATGTTTGTGCTAAATAGAAAGGGAGATCCCCATTATGTTCCCTTCACTTCTACACCGAGTCTGCCTACCATGATATTATAAAGAGCTGGGTAGCAGAATGTTCTAATACAGAGCATGCTGTCTTGATTTTTCTCCAACCCTTGTAAATTTTCCCTGTTGATGAATATAATTTGGGCGATCATCAGCAGAAAAAAAAAAGACGGCGGGTGGATGTAGCAGCTTTTCGATGGCTTGACTGGGCTGATGAGGGTCAAGCATTTGCTGCAGCTCAGGAAATAAAATTTTTCTAAAAGCTGCCTCTTGTGATTGAAATACATGATGAGATAAAGAAGGTAGAGCACTCCTGGGTAAATAGGTGAGCTTCCTCTGCCTTTCCTCGCCCGCGACCCCGTCTGATGAGATCACAGTTTGGGCTGATGATTCCGTCAGTCCCCCTTAGCAAAAAATACAATTGGTGCATATTCACTGGAGTCATCTGCGACAGCTATCAGTGTTAAAATCACTGTTTTCTTCTGCAGGTCTAGTAATATTCAACTGATTTTAGTACGTGTCATGATTAGCATCTGCCGTTTCTCAGCATTAGTATGTACTACTTGTTCTACAGCAATACAGGATTGTATGCCTTTAACTATGACAGCTGTGCTGGCACATGCAAGTTGGCTAGACGATGCAAATGTATTCGGACATTTGACAGTGGAAGAGCATCAAAAAGCTCGTCACATTTCTCCCCTCCTCCCCCAAGTACAACATTATGACTGCGTTTCCTGGGGAATATAAGTATCAAAGTAGGCTGTCCATTTGCAATGTGTATTACCCTCGAGATCCATAATATGATTTATCTTCACTCCATCTCATTTCGTCACTTTACTGTGTGATCATTTGGCGGATTGCCTTGAATTTTTAGCATCGTTTCCCTCTGCTGTGCTAATTTTTCCACATTAAAAACACAGAGGGAAGGTACTGTTCTGACAAATTGTTCTTTTGTTATCCTCAAAGCTCACTGGCAACTGGGGGTTCATATTTACATTTGCCAAGCTTGTAAGTATAAGTCTTAAGCACACCATTGACAGAAAGCTGACAACTTTAGAAAAAGAGAAATGGAAGGGGTTCGACTTTGTTTGCAGTTTTTCTGCTGCTATTTTAGTTGGAACGTTGTCTGCATCACGACAACAAATGATGGTAGTGCAGTTTTTGGTGTTTGTGGAGGTGGAGGGGGGGCCTGCTTATTCCCTCTGACTGCCTGTCACTGCGGTTCTAAATCAGGCGTCATGCCCTCCTCTCATTAAAACCATCCATTAGACACATGGCCCTGAAAGCCATCCAAACAGAGCTTGTTTTGACCCTTTTACATCCCTTTTTCTTCATGTGCCAGTGAGACGTGCAGAAAACTAGTCTGCAGCTGGTACACGATTGACAAGGTAATTTTAGATGCTCGACTGAGGGACTTTCTGCAGTATTTTTTCACTGTGGAAAAATACGAGCATGTGCATATATTTGAGATTTTTCTAATCCCTGCAATTTTCGTCTCTGAGCTCAATCCTACAGACTGGCTCTAATGCAGCGTTTCAGTCTCAATTACATTTAATGGATGGATTAGACATCTAGCCTATTCAGTTTGCATGTTCTGCAGTTGAGCATGTGAATTGGGTTGGAACTGCAGAGGAACACTGCTTGTTTTCTTGGGACCAGCGGCGGAGGTGTACTAGGTCTGGAAGCCAAAACATGCAATGTTTGCCTCCATCAAAATTCCCCAAAGTTAACCTTGTAGCAAGTAACGTGGAAAAGCCGACATGTCTTGCATCTCTGCACAACAGTTCAAGACGTGTCACACTGCTTTTCCTCTGCTCCGATGTTTTTAGTGTCTTGAAGAGAATTACAGAAAAAAGAAATGCTCCCATGTGCTGAAGTTATGAGTCCTTCTGTACCTGAGGACACAATGCTGTCATAAGACATACACTTCTGTTCATCCTCTGTGTCCTGACAGCAAAGTCCAAATTTTGTGTCACAAGTTTCATAATCTCCAGATGGACACATTACTTACTCAGTGTTGATGGTGCAATATCCTATTTTTGCCCTGTTGTGTTTATCATGTATGTAAGTCAGGAGCAACCTATAGCTACTATCATACAATTAAAAGGGACAGTTCGACGCTTTTGAAAACTAGCTTATTCGCCTTATTTTCAAGATTTAGATTAGGGGATGTATACCATTTTTCATGTCTGTATGGTAGATATGAATTCCCACCAGCCGGTGAGCTTTCCACAAATACTGCTTGCAAAGAGAAATGGCTACCGTGGGTCTCTCCAAAGGGAACAGAATCCGCCTACCAGCACCTCTAAAGCTCTCCAACACATTACATCTTTTTTTTGTTTAATCCATAAAAAAACGAAAGTGTAAAAACAACAATTTGCATTTTACAGGGGCTTATGTGTCAGACTATTTCTTGGCTGAGACCAGGCGAGGCAGTAGAGTCTCCAGGAAGTTACTCGTCCCCGCCAAGAAATAGTCTGGCTCAGAACCACCTATAAAACACCCAATTGTCATTTTAACACCATATTAGACACGAGAAAGGTATCAATCTTCTAATCTAACTGTCAGGATAAATGGGGATGAGTGGATTTTCCAAAATGTGGAAATATTCCTTTGGGAGTTATAAACTTAGCATGTATGTTACATCTTTTGGTGCGGAAACCATTTCTATTCATAATAACACAGTTTATTGTCAATAGTTGTGTGTCACTGCAGTGCCTGCATCGCCTCTGTGCTGGACAACTAGCTCCATGTGACATCTTCGGATAAGCAACAGTCTATGAAACAAAGAGAGACAAAGCACTGTGATACCCAGTCATGCAAAAGCAATAAATTTCACTAACAAACCCGTTTGTTTAAGTCCACTGATAACTAATGTCTACAACTATCAGAAAATTGAAAAAGCATCTGACACCACATTTTTTGGTAGCATATGATCAAAGCACAGCAACATTTTGAACATCAAATGAAAAATCTTAAAAGGCTGGGTAATGAACAGTCAGGTTTTTTTTCAGCCATTTTGATGTGGACACATTCTTTTTGTAGCATGGTGAGAGACATGCAGCAGGACATGCTAAAAGGTCTTCTGTCTGGAAACAGACAATAGAAATATTATTATTAAAAAAAGATATATAATACTGAGTACAAATACTCAGAACACACAGACCAGATCAGCCAAGGCACAGACGTCATGATGCTACCCTGCCCCATGTTAGTAAATGCCACATGAAACGAGCAGAAATTTTAAACATTTAAAGTGAATTCTGAACAAATACAACTGAGGCAGATATGCTACATGGCATGACAATAAAATGAGGCTTTTCTTGAAAAAAAAAAAAAAAAAATGAGGTGACTTTCAGTGTAACCCTTTTAATTTGTTTCATTCTGGGATGGGAGGGGTGGTTGTTATCATTCCAATTCAAGTAATTAAAACATCACTCTGCATGTGCCAAAGAACTGCTGTTTTTCTCTTTTTTTTTGCTTCTGCACAGGGTCTCCAAAGCATCAGCACATTACAAACCAATTTCCCTATATCAGCTTATATTCACATTTGATTCTGTCGCAGTGCTGATGGGAGTTGGAACACGGGTCTCTGTACACAGGAATCTAAATAACGTTATGAAGCCTGGCGCAGACCTCATTTATAATCCAATGCCTTGGCTGAATTCCATTATGAGTTTTCCCCTCCTTTATTTGTGGGAAATAAGGGAAAACTGAGATTATAAAAATGGCATCAACATACAGTAGCTGTGTAAAAGTGACTATGTGCACAAAAGGTAGCCGAGGACAAGGTTTTATAAATTATCCTCCCTTTGGGGACAGCAACAATATATCATCTTTGCTTGCTGAACTTTTATCATAGACTATTGATACTTGATACCCACACGTCCTATTTTGAACTCGGGTCCAACTGCTTCATGTAAGACAGAGAGGCTGTGTGGGGATAAATAAGCTGAAATTACATCTTTCTCTATGGTGTAAGCAATTAAACTGGGGAAGCTAACAACACAAATTAATATCAAACCCAACATGTCATCGGAGGCAGCTCAAAACACCTGCGAGCCAAATCAACATCTGGAACAAAACTGATAAAGCATTTGCTAGTGCAGAAGCTACGAGCAAAAACTTATTTGATATACTCTGAACTTTGCGGGAAAGTTATTTTACAGTCTCAGGTGTCACAAACGCAATGTCAGGATAGTGATTTGGCGACAGTGGCCCCCGTGCCGCGTACGGAAATCGTGGAACATCTGGAAAATCCCTTGGTGAGCGGCTGGCAGCCGGGCTGGAAGGAGGTGTCAGACCTGAGTGACACACAGATGTATGGCCTCTTGCCCATTCGAGGCTACGAGGCTGGGATAACTCATTAATCAGAGCACCCTGCCAGCCGGAGGGTACTACCGCCGCCAAGTGTTTCCCTGCACACCGTCTCCACAGCTCACAGACATAAACACATTACGGCCTGCTATGCATACTGTATATTAATTGACATGCTGCATATATTTCCTGCTCTTTTCTGTCACAATCTCAGCCTGAAACTCTTCGATAATTGGCACAAATGACCACAACTGACAAATACTAATGCAATCCTCTGCTGCAACCACAAAATATGATCTATTCCCTTTATAGTATCAGGCACAAAACAACAAGCTCTGCACTGTATATCATCATTACAGAGCTACTCTGCACAGGGGGGAATGACAAAGAGTTACCTGTCACCTTGTCTTGGGTAAAGGCTATTTAATTACTTATCAAATAGCCTTCAATGTCAACAAACTAAATCTGTTTCATAAATGTGCAAGTAACAATTTTTGACTTTTTCCACTTCCCAAGGGGAGGAAAATCAATTTTAATCTAAAGTCCTCAAGCCGTTCCATATGCATGTCCCAGTGCAGCATACTGTACATCATCTGAGGCAATAAATGGCTGTGTGACAGAAGAGGGGGGGAGAGAAAAATCATAATTGAAGTTGTTGTTTGCATTGCTTAGTGAGGCACTTTTTGCTGAGTGGTGCCAGAGTCATGTTATATTGTATTGTCAACATTCCTAATGATTTGGTCTTATAATTTAGGAGCTGGGCAGCTGATGAAAGATGGAGGAAAAAAGTGCAAAAAAATCTTTGTGCTCCTTGTCTGCCATGTTGCTGGATGATTACAGCAACTACACCCCCATTGCTTTGAAACAACCCACTCGTTCTGATGTGTTTCTGTACATCACTTAGTCACTCCAAAAGCTCTCCACATCACTTGACTTATATATAGGAACGTTATGCAAATGTCAGAATGCTAATGCTGTTTTTTTGAGCATGCTCTCTGTGCATATGACACTGAGGTTTCTTTCCTTAATTCAACTCAGATTGCATTTTCTGACCCTTAATCCTGACAATGGCATTCGGAGGGAGGATTTCACATCCAGTTAAAATACATATATATTAATAGAGAGAATAAATTTGTTTATTTCTGTCTAAATGCTAAAGGGGCTGACTCCTTTCATCACCAGTTGGACTCTTGGCAGGCAAAATCCCAACAAATTAGCTGGAATGACAACTCTGCCTTAAGCATTGGACGAAACTCGTTTGAGGCCACCATCTAGAGACTAATCTATTTATCACACTTGGCATTAACTCGACCGACCGGCTCAGACCAATGCATCAAAACATTTGTTGGTTGTTACGTATTGAATCACTGCATTACACAAAGCTTTTTTGCATTTTCATTTTTTCTCCCCCGGTGATAGAAAGTCAGGCATGTTTATACATGAAATGCCCAGAGAATATTTGCTCTGAAGGGTTTCCTCCGTGAATCACAATAGCCTTCTTAGGAAGAAGGGGGGGGGGGGGGAGAGCGAGAGAGAACGAGAGAGAGAGAGAGAGAGAGAGAGAGAGAGAGGGAGAGAGAGAGAGAGAGAGAGAGAGAGGATGGACAAATCTGCTTACTTTGGAGCTTATTGAGCAGAATGAGTCATGCACAGAGATGAAACGTGACTGCAAAGCAAAAGGTAAGGAAAGCCTGACGAGAACAGAGGAGCGAAGAGATGAGACAGAGCGAGAGAGGAGGGTACAGAGAGGTGAGACAGACAGCAGAGAAACATAGACACATAGGAGACAAAGGGGGGAGCCGGCGTAAAGACAAGGAGGCATTAAATATGTGGATATTTTTGTGTGTGCATGCATGTGTGTGTGTGTGTGTGTGTGGGGGGGGGGTTACGTTGGGTGACTGAAAGAAGGGAGGGACAAGAACATTAAAGGCCAGATGAAATTAGTTCCATCAGGCCACTCTGATTGTTCTTTTTATAGTGTGACCTGCCACCGGGGGAGCCGGTGCCTTCTGGGAGTGTCACAGGCAGGGTTGCTGACACACAGCACTTTCAATATCACTGACTGAATTGTTCAAGGTGTCACTATTGATAGTGACACAGCCCACTGAAAAGGAGTCAGCCTTCACATTTTGTTTTTTGCTCCTTCAGTCTCTGCCTCTCTCGCTTTCGCTCGTGCTTCTTCTACAGAGGCCGATGTACTGGTTTTCTCTCCATTTTTGGAAATAACTGTAACATCGAGCAGTGAGGTGGGGCCGTCTGAGAAGGCGGCTTCCACTCTTTAGCTTTTTATGTGGCGACATTGTCAGTGTGGCAGCAAATCATCCAGCCTTTCCTCCCCTGTCAATGTCATGACCCAACCGTGGCAAACCTCAAGCCTGCATTGGATTTCCTCTCATTCAGAAGGAACAATGCTAAGGGGTTTCCAGGCTACTTGAACATTAATGACTCAGGGGCCTTTAATTGTCAATGGGGACCAAGTCTCAGGCACAATAGACCGGGGACGGGGGAGTTCTTTTTAATGCTATCGATTATTTATCCTGACCTTCAGCCATGAAAAGAGGAGACGGCAACAGAGAAAGGGAATGTTTCCTGAGCAACTGAACACCTCTGTCTCTCTGTTTCTCCATCTTTTATACCCTGCTACCACCCACACCCCCCCGTCTGCTTCCCCATTTTATCCTGTCCTGAAGCCCAGCTGCCTCTCCTTCCCACTGTAGTCTTTAAAGCTCGTCCAAAAGAGTAATCCCCATAACTAAACCAAAAAAAAAAAATTTCAATTCCAACAGGATGAGGTAGCCAAAGCACTGGCTTGATCGCAAACAACAAACCTTTCTTCAGGACCAGTGTGTGGGATTATCATGCACATGGAAAACATGGAGAACATCACTTAATGTTTCCTGAATAGCAGTTATTGTACTCTTGCAGTGGTTCACTGTGTAACAACAAATTAACTATGATCGAGTTTCACTCACGCTGGGACATGAATCAACATTTAAAAAGTAACATTAATCAGGTATCATTTTCATTAAATCTATCATCTAGGTTGAAGTTGCACTTTGGAAAAAGTCCAGCAATATCATGTAAAGGTGTGCATGTGTCACTATGTTAACCATATGCTTAAGAAAATGGAAATTCACCAACCATCAGGGGAATTACAAAGGGAGAGAGGCAAGTTTCAAAGCCAGCAGTTAAGCTTGTTGACACATTTTAATCTAGGAAAGCCAGACGTGCGCCTCCCAACCCATGACTTTGTGGGGAGATGTAAAGGCTGGAGTGTGCTTGAAACAGATGTCAGGCTCTTTTTTCCCCGTCCCTCTGAGTGTGATATGGATGCCATCAACATCATGGGCTGAATTCATAACAGCGTTATTGTACCTGGGCTCGGCTCAATTGGAATTCACCACCACACCACGCTGTTAAGGCTCTATCTTAAAACATGCACCTGGCTACGTATGGAAAATAAGCTTGTTACCTGCTGGAGGGAGATGAGGAACCCCGCTGGCTCTCAGCAAACTCACCTTGATGGCCAAAAGGCTTTTTCAGAAACAAAGTCTCGATATTTTCTGGAAAACGTGGAAATGCAATTGATCTTTAATTTGCATAATCCATTTGTGATTACACGGCTAATTCTCACCTCAGGTTTATCGTAACTCTGCCAAACTTTGATATGACCAAATATGAGCACATTAATATTTATCAAATAAGCAAAGTCCAATTTAAAACTAAAAGTTTTTATTGCAGCATGCTGGATTTGGAAAATAATTGAAAAAGACCCACAATATTACAAACTCCACCTTCATAGTGAGGCAACTAACAACAAAAGACTGTCTGTTAAGCTTTGTTATTATCTAGTCCAATAATTCCTTCCTGAGTAGATACAAAGGGAAGCTATGAAACAGAGAGAAAATAACAGAAAAAAACCCCAGCACATTGGCAGATATAAAAATATCAGTGTTAAGTGGGACAGTGGGTAACTCAAAAGGTGACACTATATGACTCTACATAACCCTGGCATCCTTGTTCCACAGAGGGATTTGTAGTTGCAAATCCCTCAAATGACTGCTGTGAGCCAACCTCAAATCAACAGCTATATTAGCACCCTGTCAGCTAACAGAAAGTGATCAAAGTTGATTTTCATAACTATCTACATGGGTAGGACTGTTCCTGCCTACTTGTCTTTGTGGCTGCTTCTCTAATGCAACAACTACTACAACGACTAACAACGATATAACTGTGGGGGGGGGACAGACCAGGAAAACCAATAGAGCTCTGTGTGGAATGTCCAGCCTGGAGATTACACAGGCAATTCAAGTAATATGTCAGTTAAATAAAAGCTGAAGTGAAATGTTTGGTGCCAAAAACTTCAGTGCAGGATGCATAATGGCCAAGCTTTGCTTGTGGAGTAATAAAATACTGTAGAGGGTTGAGATTGTGCTGCAGCATCAGTGACTTAAGCACATACATAATAAGAGGCCATTCAAAATCCTTATGCAGCCATCAATGTACAGGGAACAGTAATGTCTAATGTCTAGTAATATCTTCTTGTTAAGACTGGCAATGTTTTGGGTGAGTGATTAAAAATGTACAGGGCAAGGAGCCCAATGAATTCAGCCTCAGAACATTATAGATCTTTGTGAGGTGCTTTTTCCACAAAAAACCAAGACTAGAAAGTGCTTGACAATGACCTGAAATATTATCAGTCATGTTTCTTACAAAACCTGCTCAGGGTCAGTGAAGTCCTCTCTGAAAGCTTCTCCCAGCTTGCTCCATAATCAAAAACCAATTCAGAAATTGAACTGTCACACACGAGCTTATGCAGCGCACATCTCCGCACTGCTTAAGTTATACATAAACATTGCTGCCATGGAGCCAGATAAGCAATAGGCATGCCTGTGGGAGATAGTGGAGGTCAGTCCCCTTGTCCATTCATATTCTCCTCTCCCTCTCTCTCCCCCGCTGGCCTTTCATGCTAATTATAAGATTTAGCTGTAATCCTGCACAAAGCCACAATCTGCCATATAGGAAATATTTATACTCCTGCAAATACGGAGCTACTCTCATACGTACTGTACATTTTCTTCACTTAATGGTTTATGGGATCTCTTCTCACCTCTGCTTGGCAGGGGTCGCACACTTACACGGTTACACGGACTTATGTAAATATGGTCAGCTCACCTGCGGTGTTTGTGTGTGAGGCGACGCATGTACCGTGGAATCACTGGCATAGCAGGGGGGGCCAAGGAATCACAGTGGAGGTTTAACTCCCAGCAGGACAGGTTAACAGAGTAACACAGCCTGAAGGTCAATCTTTTAACTCATTTGTTTGTTTAAGGCTGAGCAGTTCTGCTTCATCAAGGCCATCCTTGACATACTTGGATATTTGCCCTCTTAACAGCCCACGCAAGGTAGTGTTCCCTCAACAATTGATTGAACACACACCTGTGCTTACTGAGTAGATGCTGATCACTCAAAAAGCGGTTGGCTCGTCTTCACAGGAAGACCGCGGCTGTAAATGATTCGCCATTGTCTTTCACACGGGAGGAGGATAACTGTCCAGTCCCTGCCAGCCAAGGTCTGGGTCCACCAGCTAATGGCATGGTGCTCCAATTAGAGGTGACAGAGTGGAAGGTCATGACCCCCATAAACCTTGTCAGTGGAGAGCTGTCAATCAGAGCGCAGCAAAGGGGAGGACCCATCGCCTGGCAGTTATTGGCATGATGGGCGAAACTAGGTTCGTTGTGATGAGGTCGACATTGACCTGTGTGCTTATCTCCGATCAAACATCTGCTGCTGATACAGGCGCATACAGGCAGGAGGGAGGTCCTGGGGCGGGGTTGAATGAAACCTGCATCAGTTATGGTTTAAGAGCGTGATGACAGGGATGAGTGGATGGCTGTTCAATTAGAGGTCACCTAAACAATTCCTATTGTCATGCACATGTGAGATTCAATTTCCTGATTGGCTGTCCCCATGCCTCCCCTTAGAACAAGCTTCACAGTCCTGGCTAACTGAAGGAGATTTATTTCATCCAAAAGTTGAGCGTTATAGTGCAAATTTGGGTAGTTCTGCTAATTTATCTCCCATGTTTTGAAATGGTTTCATACTATAAAAAATGTGGAGCAGAAGGTATTACATCAGTCTGTGAAGGAGTTGTCATTTATTCAAACCACATTTTAAAATGTATGAGATGCAGGAACAAACAACAAATCTAAATGGAGATGATTTCAGTGCTCTGAGATGTTTTGACAGCAATAAGACGATTTCATATATAACACGAGACAATCTGGAAAACATGAAATGCTGTGCTGTGGGATTAAGCAGTGTTTCGGTTTTTAAGAGAAAAAGTTGAAAGAAATCAACCTCAAGAACCACAAATGTTTGCTGGCTCTAGTAAACATGTGATCACTCATATCTAACAAAAAGAAGTCAAAAAAGAAGTTTTTTCTCTTTCTCTTTTGCCATTTACAGACTGATTGAGACATACTGTCCCCCCCCTGTATAAAACCTGCCCTCTGGGCATAAAATGCAAATACTTTAAAATGTTATAAAGATGTTATAAAATCTGATGCAATTGGGATGCTGGTATAAAAGTCATGCCACTAAACAAACTAAATTGAATCGTGTGTTCTGAATGTGTATATTTTTCAGTAAAATGACATTTTGAGTTTTATGTCTGGTTTGACTGTGCCACATTTTAATTTACATTGCATACTTTTCTGGCAAATAATATTGTTATTTGTATGTAAATTTGGTTAAAACACCACTTGTATTTACTCCTTTAAAATTCAGCTCACTTCAGCTCAAAAATGACCAATTTAGTAAGTGTGAATGAAAGGTTGAAAATCATACACAGTAAATGCAGTCAAAGTAAAGCTGCATACAACTTTTCAAACACCCCAATTTCTGACAGAGCCCTCAAAAATCTTTCATGTTGTGCCAGCATAAGGGTTTGTAGGAAAAACTAGGCTGAAGAAAATATAGTCACTGTTGCAACACAGTCACAGAAGCAGAGAACGGTGCCAGTAAAACAAATGCACTTCAAGCGCTCCCTGCCCACTGACCTGCATTTCCTGCTTTCCCTGTGCACCTGGATTCTGGCACAATCTGCTTTATGTGTTAGGGTTGGGCCAGTGTAAAAATGTTAACACCAGTTTGATATTGTGCCTATAATAATGTTTTTTATTTAAAGAGTGCTTTTCTAGGAACTCAAAGACACTTTACAAAAGGTTAAAAATACACATTAAAAGCATGACAACAATAATAACACATTAAATTACACATAAAAGCAGAAAGAAGGAACTCGAAATTAGGCCAACAGAGAACAGTAAGCAGGGTCCTAAAGAAAGTAAAAGTTAGCAGCCGGTGTCTGGCGTGTCCGGCTGATCTTAGTTTTGAGCCTCAGAGGCCAACGCAACAGGGCAAATGTTAGGGTCTGTCATGTGTACACAGCCTTAGAAGTCCACCCGGTTAACAAATGATGTTTGTCTGTTTGCATGTTAGTTTTTTGGTTTTATCCAGTGAAATCCTCCATCGTGACCATTACTGCAAAGGATGCTATGTACACACAAAAGACTTTGGTCATAACTAACGATGAACAAGTTAGACTTAGCGCAGGCAGCACAGGTTGCTGATGTAGGCTACTTTTTAATTTGCCAGATCATCCCATGATAACATATACCAGTTAAATCGGTCCACATGAAATACACAAACTGAGTTAAGCTCTCACACCATACAAGACTGGCAAAACTGAGAACCGACCAAAAGCTGTTTTAGTGTAGCACCTTGGTGCGCCAAACTCCAGTGCTCCAATACTGATGTTTGGCAATCTTTGTCCTCTATTGTTGACCACGGAATTGCACCATGTTAACCTATGTTTATAATTACTTTATAGAGCTAATTAACGTGCATCGTAATGTAAAGTTTAAATACATTTGTTAAAGATAGATACATTTCATGCAACAGAGGAATAGAATGAAAGAGACAGCAAAATAAAAAGGAGTGCTCTGAGGCTCTCTTATTATTGGATTCGCACAGTGCTCCTCAAGGTTACTGAGAATGATCTAACACTCATTTCAGGCATTCGATCACACTGATTATCATCCCACCTGGGCTGTGTTGTGACTTTCTGCTCCTGCGATATTGTTCGGTCTCACATCCTGGGATAACTCAGACAAGGTGTTGTCACTGACAACACAAACTATCCTCTCCACATTCACCGCCCCAGACGTGGAGATTCCTTGACACTGACAACCATGCGACAGTGCTATGACAACCTGTTAGTAAGGTAACATGTGTACGTGTGTGTGTGTCTGAACACTAGTAAGGGGGTGTTTGATGGCAAGATGATTGAGGAGATGGAACATGGCAAAAGACATGCAGTCCTAGTCGCTGTCATTTTGAGGCATGTGTGATGAAGTTGGTGTGTCTGCGAGCTACTTGTTTTTCTTTCCGTGTTTAACTCCTAACCGAGCACGCCCTCCCGTCCTCTCCCTGCTCCGCTTCTCCTCCTCCTCCTCCTCACCTCGCCTTGTCCCAAAGCCCAGCACAATACATCAACGGGTGTCCAGACCGCCGCTCTGTAATAACTCTGCAATCTCTGGAGGAAACACTCCGTCACAATGCATGAGACAACATCTTTTTTTAATCAATTGAGCGAAACAAACAATGCACACTGACAAACGCTGCCAACAACCACCAAAACGCACTGAATGAAGAGTGATACACAAATGGAAAACTAAATTACTGTCACCATTTATCTGAGCACAGATTCTGTATTGGGAAAGGGACAGAGAGGAGGAGAGAAAGAAGACAGTGGCGGGATGGGGAGAAAAAGAAAAAGAAAGAAAGGAACACTCAATCATTAAATTATGCCCACTCTAATTTTGTTCCCTTCCATCACTTTCAATTATTAAACATCGCCTTTAAGAATGAGTTACTTTATAACTACCGAAAGACCAATAGTCCCTAAAGCTGCATGTTACATTAGTAGACTATGTGGAGAGCAAACGACTTTCATTTAGTTTTACAGCTGACTAGCTTTTATGTCCCTCTGAAAACTATCCTCAGAGCCAAATGGTCACGTGGACGGGAATGAGAGTGAGGGAACAGGGGGGTTAAAGATGGATGTGAAGAGGGAGTATATCAGTCCACAAGCACAATGGCTATAATTAATCATCAGCTGTGTTATTTCTTATCGGGGGATTATTTAGGGGAGGAGAGGTTGTGATGGTAGGGAAAAAGAGTAAGGTGATAGGGATTATTCAACGCAGGCTAAGGTGTGCGTAGGAAGTGATGTGGCTGTTGGCTGTCAGGTAAGATTGCATTGCAGGAGTTAGAGTTTAAACCTTGCTTTCAACAGTGTCACCCAATGGTCAAGTAAATAAAGACATCCTTAAGTCAGTATTCTTAGATATCAATATACAGAACCCGCGGGAAGGGTTAAAATAAACAAGAGATGAGATAATAGGCATTTCCTTGTCTTCCTTTCAGCTTGCAGTTGATTATCCAAACTCCACAAAATACACTGACAGTGTGCCTTTACCCACATAGAGGGCCAAAATTTAACTGGATCTTCTGGGTTCTGTCACAGAAGTAAGCAAATCTCATTCAAAATCCCACTGACATTTGTTCACAACTGCCTCAATCCATCAAATCCACACACTTTGCCTACACTTAAATCAAAATCTGACTGGCCGCAATGACAAGCCTGGTAAAGTAACATTGATACTAGGAGATTTGTATGATGCTGCCTTTGGGGAAATTATTTTTTACTAGCCCCCAAAATGAAAAAAGATAAACTGGGAACATGAAAACAAACAGAGGGTCACATATTGACATGGTATGGTTAAGCCCTCAGTCAGCTGTTTTTTAGGGCACAAAAAGCTTTAAAAAGCTATCCAGCTCTAGTCTTGTTATGTAGAACCAAGAGCCACAAGTTGATTTTAGGCACATAATGCCTCAAGGGAATGCAGTGTTGGCTGGCAACTCACTTTTGGGTAAACAACCTTTCTACAATCAAGTTGTGTGGCTGTTATGAGCTGTAGCTATCCTGGAAAAATAAGATTTCAGAGTCTTATTATTTTTCCTTATTGTCTAACAAGACTGTGCTGCTATTTTCCTGACATTCTTCCAGCTAGCAGCTGTTGATGGGAGAAAATGTGATGGAAATCTTATCTTACGAGGATTTCCTACACCTACAAAAGGTGTTGATATGAGTATGATATTTTCATTAGGCACTCCAGACGTAATCATGGCCCTTGTAGTGTCACACCCACAGGTCATAGAAGAAATTTCTATTTTTTCACTGGTAAGCTAGAATCAATACTAAGCATTCCTAAGAGCCAGGGAGCCACTGATGAGTGCCTGTCACCTTTAACTGACCTTTAAGCAGCTTTAATTTGTTGCTTCTATCTAGTGTAGGATTTGCAACAGGATGACATGTATCAAACAGCTAAGAGGAAGTAATGATTGCAGTGCTATAATCCTGCAGTAGTCCCAAAAATCCACATAAATGAGAATTATTGTAAGTGAAGGCAAAGCGATATTAGGTATTTGGGGGTAGGGGGATCCATGGCTGGCTATCTTGGCTTGTAATTTCTTATAACTTAGGATCATTTGGTCCTCATAAGCACTGCATCAACTCCCCCCCGGTTTGGAAAATCAGCCTAGACGCAGCAGAAGTAACATCAGAACCTCAGATTCTTTTGGCTAGGTGGCACTTGACTGTTTCACCATCAATTTGGGATCAAGTACCCTCTCTAATGACTCTAATATCGATGCCCTGCACTTACAGAGGCACCGAGCCTCCAAAATGTCAACAGTAGCATTTTATGTGCTAATGCCATATGGGTGCAGTGGGCTGGTAAAAAGCTTTTCCTCCTGCATGTTACGCTCAAATGCTAATACCTCGGCACTCTCTGGTCTGCTTCATTTTCAGTCCCCGTTATGCTAGATTAGCGGCTGGCGTCTCACAGCAAGCGGCCAGCTTGCGTTGATACAGAGGAAGTTGTTCGTGGGTGGCCATTCTGACTCAACCCCGACAGATTGGTGTGCCGTACAAAGTGAGTACATTCAGTGCTCTGCCCAGGCCCCTTCCAGCTCAGTTTCTGCATGGTGGCAAGGTGTAGGGCCCAAGTGCAACCTGTGCAACTTGTTCCACAGAAAGAAAAATTATGTAACATCCATATTTTGCACCCAGAAATAGCAACGTGGGCCTGGCACAGTGTCGGGGAGCCATGCATGACAGCACCCGAAAAGTGTGACAAAACAAAAGCTGCGGGAGACATCATTCAACCCAGCATTAGCATCCTGCTTCTTGCTTGCCATTATTCTTGTTCATTTTGTTGACAATAGTTTAGACCTTTGCCCATATTTTCCCTCAATGATAAAGAATTATATTGTTAAGAAATACATTAATTTGTCACCAGAGCTTCTGAAATCCAGGTTCAGTGGCGACGATGGGTAGAATGAGATTTGGTCAAAGAGGTTTGCTCTTTGACATGCCTACAGTCTCTTTGTTCCTCCACACACTCCATAACCCAACTGACAGCCATGACTCATTTTGTCACTCATCTCCCACACAAAGGCTGTCCTTGCCTTTTTGCCCTGTCAACTGACTCGCTCTAAATCTTTCCGTAAAGATGGGAATAGCGCCCAGGCTTTCCTCCCAGAATGGTTTCAAAATTAGGTAGATAACCCCTGGAGCGCTTACTCTTTCTGCCATGCCTTGCACACTTGTCACAACCCGCAGGTGTGCCAACGCCTCCTCATCCCCCCACTCGTTCCCCCGTTCGGCCTGAGATGTGACAGGAACAGAGCATACTGGTTCTCTGCAAATTGCAGAATGTAAAAAACGCTGAGGCCTGGAGAACGGCAGTGTTTATCTGCTCCGAGATCTGCAGATGAGCTGACTGATCTAAAGCAAGCAGGGCTCGGGGCAAAATGAGATTTCTAATCCTAAACAAATTCTGAGGCAAGGCGGAACAGAAGAGCAGAGCTCCCTTATTTACATAGGCTGGTATCACAAACACAAAGCGACAGGGAGGTGATCCAGGCAGGAAAAATGTCAACCTTGTTTGAGTGACCTCATAATGTAGATTAATACTGACATAACTTGCCATTTAGAAAGGATCAAGTAATCCTACAGGTTAAGATTATTTGTGTATCAATAGCTTGTAGGCCCATTCACAGATTCATTAGGCTGACCAACCCTTTACAGGAGTGGGAATTCATTCTCTAATGCCTGAAAGCACTGCTGAAATGTCAGTCTAGCTGTCACTGAGATTTGATCAGTTTCAGGGTAGCAGTGTGCTGACATACAGTACTTAAGTCAAATAAATTCCACTTGCAGTTGTGGAATGAAAAGCCCTGTCAACGATGTGTGTACAGTGTACATTTTACTCTTACGTCTCGTTTATGTAGTGATAGTTCCTCACCAAGACCAAGACCCAAGACCCTCCTTGCTGCTGTTTTCCATCTTGATGGCATGACATAATATAACTGTGTTCATTCACTGTGATTGTGCATCTAACCATCTACATTGAGCCATTAAATAGTAAAGATAATGCCTACTTAAACTCTCAGTGAGTATCCAAGCATGTCCATCCACTGAGAACAGTTTGGAAAAATGGTCCAATTCAGATTTTAGAGCTACATTAATTACAAAAAGAAAAAAAAAGGAATCTGATCTATACCAAATTAATTAAGCCTGAGTGAATGAATGTGGTGAATACTGCGGGAGCAACTGGGTAATCAAAGATGGTTTTAAATCATCAGTTGTTCTACAATACCCCTACGGCGAGCTCAATGAAAGACTATTGCAAATTAAAAAATGACCATCATTGCTTGAAGCCAGCTGCCAGAGCAGAAGCCCTAAAGCTGTTCCCAGGCCTGTTTGGGCCCACGTCCTCGCAGGCCCCCACAGCCATGCCAAGATTAACTGCTCTGTCTTTTAAACCTTGAAAAAAATCCACTGCTCAGTTTTCCTGAAATACTTTCAGAGCCTTCAGTCAAACTTAAGACTTAGCTCCTCAACCTCTTTTTGTCTTTTGTCTCCCTGTTGATTTGTGATAGCGACATCATATGTACATATGTTCATTTTCTGACCCCCCCTTCTTTTATTTTTACATTCATTAACTTCTTTTTTCTTTTCCAGTTATACAACCCAACTTCCAGCATTACTCAAGGGATGAAGCACTGCTTGTAGATGGGGCTTGTGGTGGTGAGGGGTGACTGGGAAGATTGCATGATGTGCTCCTCTATCACGCCTCTAATTTGTAAATTTGACATATGTACTGGGCATGCAAGAAATGTTCAGTGTTTTGGTTACTTTTGTGAAACTAAACAGCTCTGGCTTTTCTGATGAAAACAAAGTTACTGGGGGGGACGCCACAGATGTCCCTTTTAAAAAACAGAAGATGGATGCTAAGACTATAAATAATACAAGTGTGACGTACTTAATGTCTTTTTACAATACTCAAGCACAATTTAAACAGTACTGGTTTCACCAGGTGAATACATGTTTGATCATTTGAGTGTAAAGTCAAAACTAACTACATTCTAACTAATTAGTTTCACAAAAAAACTCACCACCTTGTTCATTTGCACCATGCCTACTTGCGTTATTATTAAAAAGAGCAAGTCAAACACACTGTTGCAAAGAGTGGCTTTTAACCCAGTGCATTGAGACCTTTAACAAATTGTTTTGATCAAAAGAGAACGTTGTGTATGCTATCGTGTGTGAACTAGCAAACCTAAGATATGAAACATTTTGTCTGTCTAACATTACCAAAGCAATTCAACTGCTTCCCTTGGACTCTGACAGTTGATGAGGTCAGGATGGCTGCATTACTACCGCTCGGCAAGTTTTTTCTCACGTTTGTTTCGTAACTTCTCTGTGGTAACTAATGTTTACACAACAGCGCAAATCGCATAAATATGGCAGTGATGCAGTAGGGCTCATGTGAAACAGAGTTGACACAGATGCCCCAACATGGCAAGCTTCACCCAACAGAACATACAGTTGGATGCTTAGGTAAAAAGCTTTCTAAACAGAGATCAACAGCTACAGCTACTTTTCATTTACATGGAGGGGAGTCAGCTGGCACCGTTTCCACACCACGAGACCTTGGCACGGGCTGCAGGAGCTTCACGCGCTTGCAGGAGTTGGCATCAGTTTCTCTCTCCAAAGCTACGTACAGGTCCAGCCGTGACGTAAGGCAGGAGTATTTTGAGATGAAGTGCGTGGGTTCCCAGAGAGTGACTGGAGGTAATTTTAACTGGATGAACACAATTCTTTCCTATTCCAGCATTCCAGTGGAGAAGTTATTTTTGGGTGATGCTTTACAAGGCACCAGGCACAGCGGAAAGAAATACCACACAGTCGGAAGAAATGGGGGAATGACACATCTGACACTGCATGAGGTCCTGCAGCCAGGGATAGGTGCTAAGACGTGTGTATCCTACATACAGTCACAGTCAAGCTTTTGGCTGGAGAACAAGTCTAATTTTGTAGGTGTGATAGTGTTTCTGCTCCTTCTAAAAACAGATGAATTTCACAGCTTCTGTCATGTCAAAGTCCTCCAAAGCGCTCCCTGATAGCATGATTACATTACAAACCTTCTCTAATGTTGTAATAAGGAGACCACGGCGCATATCTGGTTTATTTAGACTGAGGAATTAGATTATACCTGTGTTTTTGCATTTTTTGCATGCAGTGATGAATGGCGGTGGAAGAATCAATGTGAACTGAACAAATAGCCCACACTGGCTCAAGAACATGCTGCACATGGCAAATACAGATGGGCACTTTTTTCACTCTCTAATTCATATCTTTTTCTGCACAGAGAGACTCGTTACATTATCAAGGCCTTCCTGGGCATATTGCCATGTCCTAGATTTACACAGCACACCTTGCACACTTCACTCACGTACCCAGAACAAAGAAGAGAGAAAAAAATAAGGTGATCATTCCTATGAAAAAGAAGCAAACTAAGTTTTGTCTGTGGTTCACAAGCTACCAGTTTCCGGGTTTCCTGTTGCAGTGCTTTGTGCGGACATTGCATTTTCTCTGTTCCTGGGTTTCGTGTAAAGCGATCCTGGCACACCACTGTTCCGGACCGTCTCGAGTGATCCATTACTCAGCCATGCCAACTGCACCTTTTTAGGTCTTCCAGCTTTGGCAGCTTGTAGAACAGGCACACAATCAGAAATTCCATCCTGGGTGCTTCTTGCAGTGCATGTTTCTATTGAAAATCAGTGATATTCTTCTTTCTGAGTGCCCACATGCATACACGTGCACTCCACAAGGAGAAAAAAAACCCTACTTTCAAGTCTCCATCACAGTATTAAAGCATTTTGAGGTTCTATTCAAGGCTGCAATAGTGGCTTGTGTATATCACTCATAATAACCAGCTAGCAAAACAGGTAATTTCCCCATGTGAATTTATTCAAATTTATTTGGCCCCAGGCTTTGTAGAACTAAGCCAATGGAGAGTGATTTTATTCAGACAAGGACAAATGGGCACAGTGCATTCATTGAAGCTCATGGAATAACTTGCTCCTGTCAGACCCAAGAAATGTTGACGGTTGAGTAGTTGACACATTAAAGTTATAAGGAGGAAGAGAAAGGAGAAGGTGAGGTGTGCAAGCATGACACAGCTGCATGTAGTCTAAGAGCCTCCTGCCTCTGACATGGTGCTTGTTCAGCGATTAGTGGAGAGGTGACATGAGGTGATGAGTGTTTGGGTGGCTTCTAGCAGTAGTTGAAGTAAGGCCAACCTAGCTACTTTTTTACCCTCAGTTTGTGTGTGTGTGTGTGTGTGTGTGTGTGTGTGTGTTAGAGCGCAGTAAGGCCCCGTGCTCCACGGCTCGTTCTCCTAATCGTGCGGAAATTCAGACTACTTACAGGAGCAATGAGGGAGGTAATGAGAAAGTAATTTTTACTAATTTCAGCTAGCTCTGCTTCCATTCTGTATGACTGTGTGTGCCGTCTGCATCATTACGGGCAACATCTGCAACGACTCGCCATGCGTACGCCACCAAGAAAGGGGGTGAGAGGGGTGGGGGGTGTAGAGAACAGGAGAAAGACTACAAGCTGGTGAGTTTTGATGTGGCTTGAAGAAAACAAAGCCTGCCAATCCTCCATGCTCATACTGCCTCCTGTTGTCGAGATTCTTGCTCATCACCGTGGTTGTGGTCTGAGACAATGAAACCCTCTGCCGAGATGTTGGGATTTTTTTTTTTTTCCTCCCAACAAGTCTGTCGCCAAGCAGCTGCCGCTAATCTCTGTTAGCAGAGCCCCACTAAACAGCTGACTACAGCCTTTAATCTGGTCCCACCACAATCATTACCTCTGGAGCCAGGAGGGGGGTGCCTAACACAATTGCAAAAGAGTAAACAAATGAAACCCGATTTGTGTCCATTTGTCTGTCATTCCTCTGGCTTTCATATAATCTCATCTGAATATTTGTTGAGGAGCCAAAGTCGCTATCGTTTCATCAGGCTGTCGCATGCATTGCTCCACGGCGTGGGCTTGTGTTTGCCCAGTCAGATTGCAACAGCAGTCTTTTTGTCAGCTTAAAAAAAAACACCTTTGAACTCTTCATGTACTCATTAAGATTTATTCCAACTTTGACCGCCAGGAGATAGAAGAAGAATTCGATTATCAAACCATTTGTGGCGCCTGTAACCGTCACGGGTGATGCAAGCAGGGTGGCAGAGGATACAGAGGATAGGACCCGAATGCAGACAACTGAGGCAGCGTTTCAGAGCAGTTCAGTGATTTAATATAAAAACTGAGGTGCATGAGCTTATAGAGTAATGAGGCTGCACTGGGTTAAGGGAGAGCAGTTCAACATAGGTGAAACAAAGAGGAGCAGGCACGAACCCATAGTCCTGTCTAAAAAGTAAGTTCTAAGGTCATGTCTCAGGTGACAAGGTAACAGATACACAGATAAACACGCTAGAAAAGAGGTGCACAAAGCACAGCAAACTTGACGATCTGACAGGGAACAAAGAAAGTGGACGGGTATGTGAGGAGAAGACTGGTTATAGAATGAGGTGCAGGTGGTGCGGGTGAATGAGAAGATGGTCAGGTGACTGCAGGGCTGATGAGACAACAGCTGAGCGGGTGAATGAAGAAATCCAGTGAAAAAGTCTGAGGGCATCAGGCGGACATGTAGGGAATGGCGATTGATGGTTTTGAGGAAGCGGGGATGTGGCTGAAGAGGAGGGCAGAGAGGCAGAATGTGACAGTAGCTCCCAAAGTGGGCCGCCTGCTTGACATAGACTCTTGTTTGCTTCATCATTTTCATGTCATGCCTGCACGTCAAACTAACACACTGAGGCGGCCACTTCAGATGACAAACACCGGCGCAAATTTGTCTTTGTGAAACACAGCTCCACATGTCACCTCCAGACAAGCTCATCATATAGCATGAGGTTTGTTCTCCTCTTGAATCAGAAGTCTCTGGGCCCGGACCCAGTGCTTATATGAAAGTCTTGTGATTTGACTCCTCCGCCATGAGCACATGAGGGAACAGGTGCCCGTGAAATGAAAGTCAGGGGAGGTTTTCAGAAGTGTGGAAGGAAATGCAGAGAAGCCCCAGTGCTGCAGACTACAGATTACCTCTATATGGCATGAGGGCTGCTGGAGAGCGGAGGCAGCCCCCTGTGAGGAGCCCACAGGGAATATGTTTCCAGCAACTTGACAATGACATCTGGACATTTAGTTTTTTTGCTCCTCTAAGGGGGAAAAAAACTGGACTTGTTTGGTGATCACAGGGGTTTTGATGCTTGCTGTGTTATCAGAAGATGCAGTGCTTTGCCATTATTGTGCCCCTGTGCTTATTATAGATTCCATTAAGATGGCAGTTAAATTGGATGTCCCCATCAGCTCTGGAGCATGTTGTTTGTTTTAGAGAACGGAGTGCTGAGTCACAGAAGTATTATTAAGTCTTTCAGAAGATAACAGATGAATTAAAGTGACAAAGCGAGCAAGAGGCTGCTGTCTTTTTTTTCCTACCAGCTTTATTAAGAAAATGAGAAATCAAAACACTGTTAAGCTACAATCCATATTTAAGATAAATTAGTGTTATACAAATGATTTTAGTTTAGCGGAAAATGTCTCAAAGCTTAAAACATCAATGACTTGAATTTGTGATGTTAAGTTACACAGCAGAGCAATGCCCCTGATAACAGGCGGGAGACTGACTGTGTGGACACAGACAGTACTTGGGGAATTGGGGATATGAGCGCATTCGTTTTGTCACACTAAGGGCTTAAAAAATAAACCAGTCCTCAAAATCTTCCAATCAGTAGAGCAGTTACAGAATGTGCTGCGTGGGGACTTAAGAAATTAGTTTAGATAAGTTACAACATGGCAAAAGCTGTGATAAACCTACTACGCGCTTCCGGCAGATAAACATAGCGGCGTGCTGGGGAACATGATGGAGCATTTAGAAGCTAAAGATATTTTCCTCAGCAGTTGATGAGAACCAAAGCAGAGCTAAAAGAAGAGTGAATATTGGGCCCAAGTTATCAGGTGGACCCTCCAAATCAATGCAAACCATATCAACTTTATAAATGGAGAAATATAAAAAAAATAAACTAAAAATAAAAAATATTGATATGTTTACAGTTTGCTGCACGGCTCCAAAGTACTAAATAAAATCCAGTGTTAGATTTAGTTGTGATTCCCAGACTGACTAAATCCCATATTCAGGCCTCGTTCTGTATTTTTAAAACTATACATTATACATTTAGATCACTTCTTAAGTCTTATATCATTATGTACACATATTTTTTACATTTGTCATTTATTTTGGTGTGTTTTGTCTTTTTTCTGTTCCGTTTCATATTTATTTCAGCATGAAGCAGGACAAGCTACTTGTTATCTATTATCTGTTTGGAAATTCAGCGAGTAAAGCTTTGGAGAAAAAAAAAAGTTTATTTGTAAAGATCAAAGATACAGATCTAAAGTAATAATGTAATTTTGATATATTTTCAAAAATAAAACTTGAAGTGAGCTCATTGAGTTGTAATTCATGGCCCAGTTTCATGTATAAATTATTATTATTATATTAAAATCATGTAAATGCAATCAGCAAAATCTCACAAAAGCTTGTAAATCAAGTTTAAAACTCACTGCACTCTGTGGTTACATGTAACGCAGCACATTTTAGTGTCTACTAATGGCTATATGGGGAAACAAATGACTATAATAATAACATACTTCCAGATATATCACATGCCTACTTTGAAATTGTTGAGAAACTAAAAGTTTAAAACAATCTTGCACACTCCTCCACAGTGACAGCTGAAATGCTTAATAGCCTAAACTATGTCATTTTCTTTAACTTACAGGACATTTCTTCCCATGAAGCCAAACAACTACCACACAGTAATCTAGTGGAACTCCCATCCAGCCTATCTGGTTTTTCCACAGCAGCCACTTCGGGCTTTTAAGACATTTTCCTTGCATGGCTGAGGAAGGAGCACATTGTAAATGAAAGATTAGTGCGATTGTGTTACATTATTGTGAGGTTCCCCTCTCAGCTTAGGCTGATTTGTGAGCCCGTTCAGCAATGTTTCCGGCACACTCCCTTTGTAATAGATTCACTGGGCCTTGAATTGTTGTGCAGAAGAAGCAGTTCAATTAATACAGCACCACCATAAAATAACTATTGAAATGACAAACGGGTAAATGAATAAGCATTTGCCTCTGCAGGCGCGGGGAAGGATGTGTGTCTGCTGAAATTTATGCCCGCAAATCAAGCGCTTTTAGAGACGATGATGCAGTCAACTAAATATATCCTGCTGTCGCACACAAGAAGGGGCAGGTAAAAGATGGACCCGTTATCTCTCATACCATCGACTGATGATGGCTCATTTGAATATTTACAGCTGCATCTAAGGTAGATAGAATGATCTCCTATCATTAGGCCACAGCCCTTCAGTGTAGCATACACATGCATCAAAGCTGGCAGTAAAGGCAAAGGGGAAAAAAGAAGTCAGCATGCATTGTGTTCAGTTATCTTTCACACAGTAAGGAAAAGAAAGTCCTCAAGGTGCCAGATGCACCAAGTTGACCATGTGGTGGGATGGAGAACGCCCTCACTGTCAATATTCATTTCCAGCTGCATTGACTAAAGCTGCAAGGATAAATATGCATTAAGGCTGAAGAAGGTGGAAGGAGGGAGAGTAAGAACTCCTGGTTTCAACGAGCCCACAGTGTTCACTGCATGCTGATTAAATGCTCAAGTGCAGGCAGACTAAGTCATGTCTGACAACTGCGGGGTGAATTTTTAATTTACACTTTGCCACATCCAGGAGGTTGTCTAGTATTAGTCATGGCTGCTGTTTTTACTCGCTGTAATTGGACTAAGATGTTTTTGACTATCCAAAAGCTGGTTATTTTTGGTGTTGCATGTCACTGCTGGTTCTAAGTATATTTGGCTGTGGTTGTCTTCTGACATTTCCCAGCCAGACTTAATTTTGACTTCATGGATATCATGTGCAGGGCTGGGAATTGCTCAAAAAAGAAAAGATGCAAATTCAAAAGGCAAATGATCTGGCTCAAGGTGAGTTAATCCTGGCATCAGTTTCAAAAATGAGATCAAATCGCATCACATTTCCCTTTCAGCGGTGGCTTGCAGGAAAATGGATGGTGTCCAGAGTGTAGTTCACATGGGTTTCAATTAGCAGTGTCTAAATGAATTAAGAGGTTTAAAGCCATTGCTGTTCTAGTGGTGGTATTAACCTGGTGCTTCTCATTAGCCACCCCTGGCTGATAAAGAGAGTAAGGGGAGCGACGGTGCAGACAGACACCTCTTGCTGACAACGGGTGACAGAGTGGATCACACTGCCTCATGAATAGTAATGGCCGCCAACATGTCCCACTCTCCCCTGTGTGAGGAGTGACGGATTCCTGTGTCAACAGGGCCCATGGCTAGGGAAAAAGGACTGACAACTGACTGAGACATTCTGGAGGGAGGAAGAATGGAGGGGAAGGAGAGAGAGAAAAAAAATCCAGTCCTGACATGAAGGCTGCATCATAAGATTGTTTGTCTGTCAGAGCTGCCTTCATTGCCTCCCTGAGAGTGAGTAAATAAACACTGTTTGCAGGGAAGGAAGTGAGACTGGATTGTTACCCAGTGCCCTTTGGGTGCACGGAGAGGCGCTGGCGCGTCTCAATAAATCAGGCCGAGCAGCCACTCTTAATGCACTCCCCAAACTATCGATAAGGGAAAGGAGAGGCAAACGCTGCTTTTCTGAGGAGTGATGTCACTGATAATCTGGCGGGCACACACTCTTCCTGACTGACCCGGTCTTGGCCAATCAATAGCAGCACAATGCCTCGCTTGGCGAATGCACAGGTGAGCAGAATGTCAAATAAGCAGCAAGATACCAGGTTGAACAAAGACCAACTTTCTAATGGAGTCAGAAGTGGCAGCGCTAGCTGTGATGTCCAGTACTTTAGACAGGAACCACAAAAAGCTATTCTGAGCAGAGCAGTTGGACATCACACCTTAGCCAAGACCACAGCCTTGGGACGGGGATGAGGTGGAATGGCATCTCTGCTCCCAATTGTTTGGATGGAGCTTTTTTTTGTTGTATCAAAACCTCTTCTTTTTTGTCATTTCCCAGGGGGTGGAGCAGGGAGCTGTTGACTGAAATCTGAACACAGCTGGGTCCATGAATTGTTCATTTGTTCCCTGTGAACTCCCCTGGCCCTTGACAGAGTTTAGAACTAGTTGGTACAAGAAAGGTTATACGTTACACAGGCAGTCACTAATCGAATCTGTCCATAGAGGCCAATTACAGAACAATTGTGTGCAACATGTTTTGGGCCTTTTAGCACAGCAGACCACCAGGCATGTTTTAAAACTGCTCCACCCACAGTCCTTCATCCTATTTTAAACTAAGCTCTACTGTCAACACGGCTGCCATGTGCATTTTTCATACCTAGAGAAAAAAAAAGTCTCTGCATTGACCAGGCTTGCAACTCACTCACAAACTCCCATAATGACATTTAGCAGGCTGCACACGTCTCCACAAGGCTGAGCCGTTTAGTTAATGCCACAGTAGCTTTTCCTTGCCTAGTTCTATACCTAACAAATTACCCACATAACAGATTTGTTCAGCAATTCAGCTTCTTCTGAAGTTAGAGAAACACTGGACCAATCAGAGTTTAGGAGGCAGGATTAAAAATGTCTATATCCCTACACATCAGATCATTTCTTTCTTGAGTTTGCATTTACTTTAACTTCTTACACGATCTTCACTTCTTAAACAACGTATGAGAATTTTAACATGTAACTTCCAGCCTATATATTTTCATAACCTTATTAAAGTAGAACAGGAGCTGAAATCCTCCACCTTCTGTCTTGACTGTATCCCCAGCAAACTCAAATTTTTAATTGCTTTTTGAAAAACGTGGTTATCATCACTAAACTATCTTCACTATCCAGGACTTTTCAAGCCTGTGTCAAGTATGCCGCCACTCCCCCACCCCCACGCTCAAGAATAATTTTGATGAATTTATGATAGGTAACTACAGTGTCAGATCTTTCTTTCTTTCTTTTAGGTAAAAAAAGTTATATAAGTTATAAGCAAACACTTCTAGGAAATAACAATATCTTTGATAAATATCAATCAGATTTTAGATCACATAACAGTACCAGAACAGCTGTAGTTCTAAGTACTCAATGACCTTAAACATGGATGCGAACTGTCAGTTCTTGTATAAATGGACCTCAACATTGCCATAGACCATGAAATCTTAACCCACAGGCTCCATGACACCATTCACAATTTTAAATCACAGAGTTCCAAATTTTCTTTGATGTCCCACAAGGGTCAATCCTTGGCCCATAATTTTTTTAACTATTTATGATCCCACTTACTAAAGTCATTACAGATCGTAACATATCCCATCATTCATACACAGATGACACACAGCTCTGTATCTCCCTTTCTCCAATGACCTTAGTCCAACTGACAACCCGAAAATGAATTGACATAGATTGGAGGATTGCAAGAAAACTCCTTACAGCATTACATAAATAAAACTCCAAACCCTAAACAGTGGCAGGTAATTACTTTATGCCTTTTCCAAGCATAAACCAGTGAGCAGATCAGAAACCTGGGTGTCATGCTGCACACTGACCTTAACTTCAGAAATCACATATCAAATATTACAAGATCATCATTCTACCAATATATCAAAAGTAGCAAGATTCATATCACAAAATCAATTCTCAGAAGCTGGTTCATGCATTCATTTTGTAGTTGCAAGTTATTTACATGTTCTTTTGACTAGTTTATTAAAAAAAGTCAATAGGAAGACTTCAACTCAGACAGTATTCAGCTGCCAGAATTCTTACCGATACAAGAAAAGATTACTCCAACACTTAAATCACTTCATTGGCTTCAACAGAAAATTCACTTTTAAGATTTTCCTACTAGTTTTTAAGGCACCACATTTCAGCTGCCCAGTATATTTCTCAGCTGCTCACTGATAATACCCCCATCAGACCTCTCAGATCTTTAGACAGTAGCTTTTTTATTATATGCAGAAGATGATCAGAAGCTGGTAAAGGTGTTTTCGGTTACTGTGGTCCTGCACTCTGCAATACTCTGCAATACTGATAAGGTGCAATTACATTAAAAGCTAAGCTCAAAACTTCCTGTTTTGCAAATGTAAAGCACACTAAGTAGATTTCTCATGAAATGGCTCTATGAATAAAGCTGCTTTGCCATATCTAGCCAGCCACATTCTTGAAAAATAGCAACAGAAAAATTGCGACACGCATGGATAATATGGACGAGGCTGTACAAGTTGTTGTAAATTGACTTATAGAAATAACTCAAACTGATTTATTTCATTGCAACCACCGTTTTAACTTCCATGTGAAGTGAAAATGAGGACATGATACATTGCTGACTCCTCCCCAAACAAGACATCAGCAAACATGTCAACACAATGTCAAACTGAGTTAAGTTAAACAAAATGGCAATTCTGTCTGATTATCAGCCTATAGCTGTCCAAATTGTAGCAGCAATTACCCCGCCTGTACACAGCATACGTCAGTATGTCTACATCTGCTATTCAAAACAATTGTAACTTTCCATGTCACCAGCCTAGTTTCAGGTGCTTTGCGACAATGGCACTGCATATCCTTGGACAGTTCTGAAGATTTTTATAATCTTACACATCTATTTCTAACTGGTAAAGGTTGAGTTGAGTGGCAACTGGCTTACACACAAAACAATTTTTAATGAATAGACTGGAAGATTAAGTTTGTCAACGGCCCAATTAAGTTACATTGCAACATCATATTTGTCATAAAATTCATAATCTTAAGGAAAATTTGAGGGCATCGCTGGAGCAACCTTGGTCCAGGGCCTGGGATATCACACCACTGATATTTCACATCTTGCTATGGCTGACAGGGATGTCATATCCAAACAGATCTTTTTTGTGAAAGAAACCACTGTTGTTAATATTGGATCTCCCTCCCTCTAGATTTTTCTTATCACACACAAAATGTGCAGCAAGGCTGACATGTCATGGTGCCGTTTGTCAGACAGCTCTCAGATGGAATGTTTTTTTCCCTGATCAAACTGAAATGAACTATATTTTCAGGCTATTTGTTGTCACAAATTCAGCCATTCTTCACATGGATGCGATATGTGCCTTGTGCCAGCTGTCAAAAGCTTACTGGTGGTAGATGCATTTTCATGTCTTAAATGAATGATAAAGTGAACTGCAACAGCTCAAAACATGTGCTATTTGGTAAATAAAATGGTTTCAATAGTTAAAGAACTGTGGCCATTGAGCCACATTTCTATATAAAGCTGGTGACAAACTGCACTGATGCACGCTCCATTTGATAATCTTTGACTCAATTTGTTTCTATATTTATGTTTCTAGTCATTTCAGTCAGTGGAATGGAAGGAAAATGTTCCTTTGAATTTGATTTTCACAGCAGAAAAATGAGCGGATGCTAATCTAAAATCTTAAAGACCATATTAAAAGCAATGCTAAGACATTTGCTCCGCAGTGCAATTTATCATATGCCATTAATGTTGGATTTTTTTTTTTATTATTTCTGCATTAATGTGATCACTGCACCCAGGCATGTGAGTCACAGCAGATGATCGTAGGTGTTTGTAAGCAAATTAAATAGTTTGGGTGGGGGTGTATGTGAGTGTGGTGGGGTAAAGGATAACGGGTGGGGGGCTCATTATGAATTCTGAAAAGCTGAGCACGATTTCCGGCATCAATTATTCAAGTGTACAGCCTGTTTCTGTAATCGCTCTCCCATTGTCCGCTAAATGTCCCAAATCACCACAGAGTAGACATGGAAGAAGACCGAGTGTGTGCTCAGCAGGAAATGATGGGATGGGGTTTCCTCTATCACCATTGTTGGACAATTTTTAAGGGGTATGATTTACAGCACATTGCTTATTTGATTCAAAATCAAATTAAGTTAGCACTGTTGCCTCACAGCAAGAAGGTTCCAGGTTCGAATCCAGGTTGGCTGGGGTGTGTGAAGCTTTTATGTTCTCCCCGTGCTTGTGTGGGTTCTCTCTGGGTACTCCGGCTTCCTCCCACAGTCCAAAGACATGCAGGCTAGGCTAATTGGTGACTCGAAATTGCCCATAGGTGTGACTCAGCTAGGGATTGACTCCAGCTCCCCCATGACCCTGACAGATAAGCGGTATAAATAATGGATGGATGGTATGGAGTTTAAAGCACATTTGTATCCCTCAATTCAATTGTCAACAATGTGTTACATATGGACACGTCCTGTCCGAACAAGGGTAAACGTCTACTGTCATGAAACGCTCATAATGACCTGCCACCAGTCCACCAACCAGTCCAATTGCAGTTTACATCGTTGTCCACGCAGGACCATATAGTTTATATGTAGTGAACACTTGTTACTCATCAGAGTCGAGGGTATAAAGGACAGATGATGTTTGTTGTACAGATTGTGTAATTCCCTGAGGCAGATTTTTTCTCTCTGCTTGTGTGGATTCTCTCTGGGTATTCCAGCTTCCTCCTTGGGAGTGCCCCGCCTTTCGCCCAATGTCAGCTGGGATTGGCTCCAGCCCCCTGCGACCCTTAAGGATAAGCAGTACAGAGAATGAATGAATGAATGAATGATTGAGTTATGCCCAAAAATGTGCTTTGCGAAGTCACAGTGACTTTGACCTTTGACCACCAAATTCTAATCAGTTTATCCATGGCACACAAGTCCAAGTGGACAATTTTCTCTTGGTGTTCCTGCAATATTCCCCCAAAAATGCAATGGACATATATACTGGACACATGGATGGATGGACAACACAAAAACAGAATCCCCCCAGCCATGGCTGTTGCCAGTGCAGAGGCATAAAATCTCAAATTGATACCAGTTTCCCAAAATGATGAATGCTACGACCAGATTGCATAACTGACATCTCTAAATGTCCATTTTGGGGTTGTAAACATGCTTTGCTATTGTTCTGGAGATATAATGCATGAAGGAGTGAGAGGAAAACAATCATAATGCCAGAATCATTTGTCACAGGGCCTCAACAGCATCAATCCTCAGTTGTTACATTTAATCACATTTAATCAATCACTTCTACAATCACTTTTAATCTTGTTTTTTTGTCACCCACTTTGTTTTGCAGTTGGATTTTGGCCATACTCAACAGCCCTTTTTCATTTATTGTCAGGTTTACAGCAAACACAGAGGTTGATGTTCTTTTCACGTGGGTTTTACTCTTCTCTGGGAGCTGGACGGCCCCTGGTTAAGGAATCAATTTGACTGGACAGCCTTACAAATTGCATAAAGAGACAAAGTTGTCCTTGGAGTGTGCCTCAATTGATTGATGGCTCAACACACTTGCACCGTAAATCCTCCCGACAGAACGGAGGCAAATCAGTCGCCTCCTTCTGCTCCCCACCCTCCTGTGCTATTTACCTACCTCCCCTATCTTCCCTCACTCTGCCTCTTCTCACACAAAATGCCATATGATTCAAATTTATTCAAAACAAAGTCAAATTTCTTCCAACCTTTATGTTCTGTCACAAACTGTGCAAACCTGCATCGGGAACACACAAATATGCTTATCAGACACTTTATATGTAAATTTGTGGTGAGAATTGAATGACAGTGAGTTTATGCTGTGAGGCTGGTACAAAATTAAAAAAGCCATCCGCTGTTTAGACGAGATGAAGCTGAATCCAACAGTCGGTTTTTAAACCAGCTCTGTCGCCATCTTGCATGATATTATCATCTTATGATGTGAAAAACAAGGTATCTGCAAACATATAGTTTGGATTTGTTGGTTTCGGTTTGTAAACGCAACATTCAAAGTTGGCCTCTCCTCCTTGGCTCAACAACACCAGAGATGCACGACGCGTAACTGCCGTTATACATTTTTTGGGGTTAGCTTCTGGTGTAGAGAATTTACGTCCTAGACCAGAACATTTTCTGTAAAATTCAAATAAAAAGTTGACGCCCAAAAACATCCCAAGCACAGCAAAATAACAAAATACAAGCAGAGGGCAGAGGGTGTCTGCAGACACTGACACCACCACACTTCTAGGGGTTTGTAAATGATGATTGAAAAGGATTATTTTCATGAGTCTATATATTGTTTTTTTTAGGAAAATCCTACTCATTCTCCCTTTAAAACCCAAAGTTAACAGCACTTGGGAGATAAAACAACCTCTCGCGGGGGTTGTGCTGTGCTAAGAAAATGGCATTCTTCCCTTGGGAGGCCACACCACTGTTTGTTTCTGGAGAAAAACACTACAGGCATCTTTTTAAAGCACCCCCACTAATCAGAAGTGATCCGTTCACATGTGCTATCCACTTTCCCTCGGGAAGGACTGGAGAGAAAGAAGAAAAAAAGCGCAGGCTAGTCACAGACACAAGAGAACAATGTAGCAAGTAAACATCTAGAGAGGGAAAGGGGGTTGAAACATGAACTAGTAGGAAGACTGGGTACTAAACTCCAGCACAGTACACTCTATATTAAATTCATTTGCGCATGCATATGTGTATAGCACTGCAAAATACTTGCTCTGCAAATGTGCTTTTGTAGAATTTCACGCAGGTGAAATGTAAAAGATGGCCTCAAGAAAAAAACCAAACAACACCAAAATAATCCAGCATTTGTCCTTAGGAAAAAATAATGAAAAAAGAAAACTTTCATTTCTATGCACACACGAGGGCAGAGTGGGCATACACTCTCCCTGCCTAATGAACACACATCAAGTGGATGATACTATAGCGCCTGGGGTTTGTGTGGGCAAGTGGGTGGGTAAGTGAGGGAGTATATACTGTAGTTTTAAAGTGTTTTTATTAGAGTATGTTCATGATGGTGCGTAGGTGCAAGCAGGTAGAACACAAACTAAGCCATCTGTTCAGGATTCAACTCAATGCTACCATTCCCCAACCATTGTTACTAGACAGAGGGAAGGATTTGGAGAGAGTCAAAGTCTAAACTAGACACTCAAGAGGGGAATATTAGATTCCTTCTGTTGTATGCATGTTAGTGTCCTCCCGATTTTTATATCGCAACAGATAGGTATAAATAATTAAGCAGCCTGTTACCCTGAATAGCCGCAGAGCAAAAGAGAAGAGGGAGGACAGAGGAAAATTAACAGCGATCAGCCCTGCTTGCGGCATTTTACAGTACCACAACATTTTCATAATTAGGTCTTCTCTCTAGGAATCACCAGGAATTCTTCTACTAGAACAAAAGCCTTGTATGCGCTCCCTCTCATTCTCATAATTAAAATACAGTCTTCGCGGGTGCTTACATGAAGATGTAGTATGCACCATTTTCTCTGTCACTTTAATGAGAGCAATAAATGCTATGCTAGCTTTGGCTATTTATAAATTTTATGGTACAAATTGTGGCATAAAGGGCACAAATCAGGCGAATGACAGACGAAGGACAGCTGCGGCATCGTCCCTCCATTAAACGCTGCAAATGGCCAACTGTGGCCCGAGCAGTTAATTAGCCAGAGAGGGCCTAATCAGAGTTTTTTGGAGCTGTGGTCCTCCCCAGGTAACACACTAATAGGAGAAGCTTGTGGATACACAGATGGAGGAAAGAGTGTGGAAACAGGGCAACTATTGGCTTTGGGCTCCTCATAAGAAAGGCATTGTATCCTACGATAACCTGCTTTGACCTATGTAGAAGAGATGACTTGTGAATTTGGCTGAAATGGTCGCTTTTTGAGATGTATTGCTACAATTTTAATTCATCAAGTTGCTCTGCATGTTTTAGTGTTCAACATGTCGGTGTCATTAATTGGATGGGATGCAAGACGACTAAAAAGGTGCACTGTCCTTGTAAACCAAGTTATTTCTCACCAAAACACATTGTGTGTAACCTTGAGGTGTTGAGCTCACTTCATCCCTAAATCATTCTGCAAGGTTTTTTTCTTCTTTTTATACATTTTAAATTGTGCAGTGTTTGCATCCATTTTTCCTTGCTGGCTGTCATCTTCACACTTTTGCCAGCAGATTCCCACATTGTTTGTGCATTACCATCAACTGTTGCTCAGCATAAAGATGCAATTTCCCTCTGGCTTTCTCGTTATTTTTGCCATGAAATACAAGAGTTTTATGTCTTCAGAGCATCACTTGAGCCATTTCTATATTTTAAAACATTTACATAACTTGCAGATGCTAGTGGTTGAGTAGCTACCTTAATTAGAAAATAAACAATTTTATCTGAAAATAAAGGAGGTATCTGATCCGGTGCGATGCTGCCAATTCCCCAAATATTTTACACCTTGTTTTGATCGTAAAATGTACCACGGGGTTTAATGTTCAAATAATTTGAGGTCTGGAGTAGACATTAATTAGCTATAAAGGCTCATAATCCAAAGAAGGTTGGGGAATCCGTGGTATGAGGAACCACTGTGTGATACGGTATGTTGGAAATCACCTGCCTCACTCATCAGCACTCACAGTGAGCAGAGCAGTTGCTTCTTGAAGTCAGTAGAGGACAGAAGTGAGCACACGTCCTCTATTAGTATGAGACAACACTGGATGAGCTCACACTGAGGCGAACATTTACTGAGATAAGACACACAAATGCCTTAAGCACCCTGAAGTTAATCAGAAAAGCTTTCTGTATACATATCAAACAGGTCCCCCAAAATAAAATCCAGCCAGCTCCTACGTTACGTAATCTACCAAACAATCAGCCAGCTAGCACGTCCAATGGAGGAGAAAGCATTGGAGGAGGAGAAAAAGACAAGGGGGAATAGAGGAAAAGGCAAAAATAAATGAAAGTCAGGTTGTCCTGACTGATGATGTGATGCTGTAAACAGGGAAGCTTTTTTCTAACAATTAAAGAGCAGGAGCTTATTGATTTCCAATGGTGCTCTCGAGTGACTTGCTGGCTGTCACAATGAGGCCCGGGGTAAGGTGACCATGTCTCTGCTCAACGTGATAAACCTTGTATGTCATCAGGTAGGGAGGACGCGGTGTCCCTCTTCCCCACCCCACCCTCTCTGCCTAAAAGACTGCCACTACAGCATTTATCATGGTGCAATGTAGAATTATGGGCCGCTTCATTTAGTAATGAAGTCAGCGAGGAGTTGGCGAGCAAAGCCGGCACATACAAACATACAAAGACACGTTTGAGTCAAAGTTAAGCGCTACACATTTAAAGTTCAGGTGCTCATAAACCGCATTTGCAAAATGTATTTTCTTCAGACGACACCTTGACCGCAAAGGCAATCATGCAGCTCAATGTGCAGCTTTTCAGGCATCATGGGAGGTGGTGGCAACCTAGATGAAGGGTCAACTCTAGTCTTACTCCGGCGATAAACAACCATAAATCAGAAGACAAGCTGTCACTCGAGTAGATCCATCATGGGCCAACCCGCGGCGTCTAACACATGCACACACACACATGCTTGTGCCACGGCGAGAAAAATAGAGAAAAGGCCCATGCAGATTGATTGGCTCTTTTAAATGAGTGGCAGTGGGGTTATGTTGATCGATTCCATGGATAATTGACTGAGTCTAGTGTTGTTAGAAGTGGAGTAACGACTACATGTCAACACAGTGATGTGACACAGCCTGCGGGCATCTTAAGTTATAGACATGACATGGAAGCTGAGAAAGGAAGGCGATAACATGCAAAGAAATGGTCTGTAGTTTCTGCTCCCTCCTGGGATATTTGGACTGGGTTAAAAGGGATTAGCAGTCGGATTGTGGCGAGAGGTCATCACAATGTGCTGGATGAAAACACTTGAAGTTATAGGAAGCCAATTTCCAAAATCTACAAAATGGAAGCGCATCCAACACTAAAATTATCTTGATTGCCAACCTCATTTGCTCTGTATTTCAGTATTAAGTCCTGGCTGAAATACATGCTATATTTAAATATATATTTTTAAATCGCCACTTGAAGTAAAAGTTGATTGGAATTTTTATGGTCAAGCATTCAGCCAAATGGAAAGGCCTCTTCTCTTATATTCCTACACCTCACCAGCATGTTGCCATTCACTCAAGTCCAACCAATGAATGAACTTGTTATTCAGGCATTAACAGCAAAGCCACGGAGGAGTAGCAGTCAGTATTTGGTAACTTTCCTGCTTTGTGACAGCAATTCACAGCTGTTCAGAATGGTTAGTTGGCACCAGGAAAGCAAAAGCAAACAAAAAATGTGTCATTATGAGTTTTCTACAGATCTGTGAGAAGATACAAGACAGAAAAGGGTCCAGAAAATGCCAAACCTCCTCTGAGTGGGGGACCCCTCCCCTATGGTAAAATTCAGCTAGCATTATTATGCCAAGAGGTGGCCACTGAGTGGAGGAAAGACAATGATGCATAGAATGCAAAGCGATTTTTAATTATTCTTGGGAAAAGAGCACAAGCCCTTGGCTTGTTTACCACTTTACCGGAAAAAGCTTATGATTGCTTTGTAATTATCTCCTTGATAATGTAAAATTTACCCCCTACCTCCTTTCTGTCCACTCCTTTCCATAGAACACCAGGCAAAAGTGATCAAGCATTCATCACTTAGCCCAAATGTTTTAACTTTTATTTGGGGGAGGTGGAGGGAGGGCTAATAGATTATGGGTAATGAAGCAGCTCCAGCAGTAACACAAATAGGACTTGTTGTCAAAGACACAGGCTAAAGGCACGCCTGTGCTGCGATAATCAGTCTCTCTTTTGTCTCATGATAAGCTGAGAGCCTAACCTTCACCCAAAGAGCACATCATTTCCCCTATGAGAGACTTAATGAGACATTAGCCATACTAACAAATGGTGGACGAGAAAGTGAAAGTGACTTTCCAGGTAAAGGCCGTTTGCTTGACCATAATCAGTCCCCAAGTGCAGCTAAAAGATGGAAACAACTCTGAGTCTCCGTCTCAACAGCTTGCTGTGGCTTTTATGACGGGCCTCCCAGGGCCCATCGAATGGCATGTAACATCTTAATATCCCTCAAATAGAACAGGTAATCTGCTTCTGTTGTCGGCCAGTCTGCTGTGACATAGACAATGCAGTTGGCCCATTTTGGCTTGTAATACTGTTTAGGTGTGGCACACAATTCAAAAACAATGGCCTGCCAGCTTGGATGTGAATACTTGTGGGTTATGTATTGTACTGGGGATTATTTTATACAGAAATAACTCAAACTGATGAATATATATATTTATTCAAAAAGCAGGACTGAGCACCGCCATCATTTACCATTATGCACAGAATTTGCGATGCATTTAAATCCTATTTTAGATCATATCAACGCGCATTATTGAAATGCAGAATCATGAATTAAAATACTTTATTTTGTGCAGCACAGAGTGGTTTGGTGATATGGGACTAAAGACACAGTGGTGGATGGATAAAGAAAGGAAGTGACGAGCCGGTGCGTGAAGGGGCCCTGTTCCCCCGCCGGGCCTCCCAGCTCAATTAGCTCAGCTCATCCCGGCTTTCTGCTGATGGGGAAAATCTGCAACACCACACTGTACCGTACAGTCCAGGGAGTCTAGCCTGTTAGTGAGTGAATAAGTGAGTCAGAGTGCACATTATGCGTCTGTTCGTGTCTCACACACAAGTTTTGCATTTGTGTATCTGAGCGTGTGCGTGTTGTGTGTGGGTTGTCTCATCTCTGTTAGACTGGAGCCCCACAGTGCTCTCTCTATATCAAACACCTGAACCAATTAGGCTACACTCACAAAAAAAAAAAATCCCT
Organism: Pempheris klunzingeri; assembly: GCF_042242105.1. Taxonomy (NCBI): domain Eukaryota; kingdom Metazoa; phylum Chordata; class Actinopteri; order Acropomatiformes; family Pempheridae; genus Pempheris; species Pempheris klunzingeri. The sequence goes on from NC_092034.1 coordinate 10,885,960, forward strand.
AAAGCCACTTACAGTAATGTCATAAACAGTCATGCAAAAAGTTATAAGAGAAGTTTGTCTGGATTCACTCATTGAGATAAAAAAAGATGAACTGGAGAGAGACCAAGACCAAAAAGTCTGAGTTATGGATTATGAAGCTCCCACCAGAGACTAGAAAGGTTATTTTCCAACAATTTTCTGCCAACAACTTTAGGCTAAGAAAGAAACTTCTTCATATCTAAATTTTGAACTCTCAGTCAGCACCAACAACAAAAAGTAAAATTGATTAGAACTTTTTCTTTACTCCTGTGGCAATCAAACTCTGAATCATCCAGAGAACATTTTAGCACAGTGTTATCCAAACTGTGAAAGTACTGTAGGTGGTCTGCATGTGAGATGTAGCCCATTAATCATTGAGGTGGCTCCTGGATGTGCTTTCAGGATGTCCTAAAGAAGAAAAGAAAATAGGCCAAGGACTGAAGGAGGCTGGCCATTGCTTTATGACAGTGTTTGGAGGCAGGGGCTGGGACCTTTTCAGAGACGTGATGCACATGCCTGTCTCAAAGGCAAAGTGAGAAAAAGAGCACTCAGTGTTGGTTGGGGGGGGGGGGGTGCTGAGTGAAATTGCTTGGCCAGCACAACTCAAGGCCAAAATCTACTTAATCATGGAATAAGGACAGAACCAAAACAGGCAGGATAATATTGCTGCAGAAAACTGCCCCCCCTCCCTCCTTGCCTGACTTGGTGACCCAGAGACACTTTATGACACACAATACATTTACCTGACAACACGCACTCATCTCATCTCCTGCTGTAACTCTTCCCAGAAATTAATACACCTCTCACACATGCTCAGTCCGACTGAAAAAATAGCCTCGAATGCTGCAGTGCGCAAAGTAACTAACTAAATAAACAAAGTAAATACACTGATGATGCCGATGATAACATCCAAGGCGAAATGAAAGGATGAAGGTCAGTAATTGAGAGAAGGTGGGGAGATAGAAGCGTGGTGTGGTTTGTTTTTCTCCTGGCAGGGGTCCATCTGGGCGCGTGCGGCGGGCTCCGGGGCGGTGTAGGAGCACGTCTGTGCAGAGGTTAAGAAAAGCAATTAATCCACAGCGGAGATAATCAAAGGAACCTCCCCCTCTAGACACCTTGGTGGGGAGAGAGAGAGAGAGGGGAGAGAAATGGAGAGACAGACAGAGAGGGAGATGGGAAAATACTTGTTTACAGGCACTGCTGGTGCGATCAAAAGCACAGGGGTTCAGCTCTGCCACCGGGGCCCTCCGTTTCAGGTGGAATTGATAACACTTCAGATGTACAATTCAATGTTTGTGAGAGTGCTTTTACCTCCCGGTGAGAAGGCAAGGATTTTTCACAGTCTAAGCTGCATTTCCTTTCATCTCAGATTTTGCAAGGTATCAACAGATTGTCAATGGCGAGGAAGACATTTTCCCACACATAATCAAAGAATGTAGTCTGCAAGTGGCTGCACTCCCCCTGCTATGACGTTGATTCAGACAGCGCGGTGTGACAGGGCTAGAAAACAAGATTAATATCTCCGGAAACATTATAATAATATTGTGATTACATTAATTTGTCTGTGAAACAAGCACGTCGCAGGGACACGATAGACTGAAAATGAAGCTGAGAGCTGAAACTAGTGCTGATGCTCCGAGTGCGTCAAGATTTTTTTTCTTTCCCCCTCGCTCTCTCTCAACTAATATACAGCTCGTATCCGGCTGTGGTGGTGCGGTGAAAAAGCTTCTCCTGCTGAAAATTAGATTTAACTAATAACTTGACTAATTTCATAATTCCTTGGGAAATCAAGACTTGTTGCTCCCTCTGGTGGTTCACGTCTCACTGTGGAATTGGAAGTTTGCTTTGGGTGCATTTATGTTCGTGATGTGGTCACCAGACCTGCATCGGCCTCATCTAAGAAACCCTGTCCATCTCCTCTCCTTTGAGCTCCCACTGGACTGCTAAATCTTTAAAGTGACTGTACAGACAGAAGAGCTACAACTAAGGATAGCATCACACTTGGGGATTGGCATGTTGGTATATGAATAAAGTATATAAATAAGTACCAAGAGCCATGTTGCTATGATGTCTCCGTTTGAATTATTTAAAAGCTGTCTGTTAAATTCATATTGCTTGATAGAGCCATATTGTCTGTCTGCACTGAGCAACAGTGAGCCATCAAATCACTTTATTTGAAAACTAAAACTTCATCTTTTGTTTGAATTTTACTTCCTATTTTATGGTACATCTGTGTACATATTATATAAGACACAGCTCTCTGCATCAGTGCCTATGGAAACCTTCAAACACTATCCAACACTGTAGCAAGTGCCAAAATATAGCTTTATGATCACTTCAGACTATGTAAACATCTTGCAGCAAAAACTCTGGCAGACGGTTAGCAGGTCAGCGGTGAGTAAGTGGCGGCACTTTCACAAAGTCTTGATTAGATAATTACCCATCCATATCTTGGCAATATGTTGCAAGGGAACAACACGCTTCTCATTAAACCGCAGACAGGCCCTGCTCCTGTGGGTTGCTATCAAAAGCAAGGTGTTCAGCAGGCACACACTTGTTGATTAAAAAAAAAAAAAAAAAAGATGTGCCAACATGGAAATTAGATCTACTCCTCTGGGGGTGGTTGTAAGAGGTGGGAGTAGTTCTAGGTACACAGAGCAGATCAAGGACTGAAACCGTGACACACAGTGAGTGAGTTTCTGAAACCTGGAACAGGTAATTAGGCCTTTTTCAATTTTTGCCTGAGGTTTTTCCTGCGCTTGTCCTTTTAATCCCAATTTAAAATGGCCAGTTCACCTTGTTCATTCACTACATTCCTTATCACTTCTACCACACGTCTTTGAGAAACAACCATTAGTCTCTGTGGACTGATTTAGCCCAAGTGGATCAGCCATCGATCACCAGTTCCCTATTTACCATACATGGAGAGCAGGCTATATCATGTGATGTTGGTTGCTGTCAAAAATCATCAACAAAACCAAAAACAATCCCAAAAAAATGCGGTAACATCATTCTAAGTTGTACCACTTCACAGCGCTTGTGAGTCACCTCAACAAAACAGTCGTTGTGTTGGAAGTGGCCCCCGACCGAGCTGGTGGCAACACTGAAGTGACACCACGGGAGCTGAATTTGAGTCTATGCAGTGGACTGAGAGAGAGTAGGGCTTCAATTATCCAATAATCTCACTACTGTTTAATCGGTTCATTCTTTTTTTATTCAGTTGAGTAATCTTCAGAACCAACAGTCCAAAAGTAAAGGATTTTCAATTTACAATGATTTCAAACCAGAGAAGCAGCTGTTTTCCTTCAGAAAATAATCAACAGTTGATCATTCATTAAAATAGTTGCTTTTCTTAGATAATTTTAATTTGCCAAGAGTGGAAGGATAGAAATGGCAAAACTTCCCATGAAATCCACCTCCACTGAAAATATGGAATTTGGCTTTAATCTCCCGCCAATCAACACGGAGCACATCATTCCAAACTGGTGCATCCACCTCTCTGCTGAGTCTGCGATCTGAAGAGAAACCAGAGTCACCTACTCAAAAAAAACCCGACCATATTTAAATGTTTCACTCCTTCCCCACTGTGGACTGTGCCTCCACTAAAACTATTCAGGCTACTGAGTCATTACACAGAAAAAGAAGTGGAGAAACGGATCAAATAGTGTACATAAGAGCGCACACAAAGGAGCTTTCATTTAACCAAGCCGGTGAGTGAGTAGTAATGTAACTTGAGCAGTGCTGTGATGAAACATGCTGTAGGCAGAGGCAGACACATAAAAAAATGCATTAGTCCTGTACTGCTTCTGAGAGCACGCTGCGTTACCTGCAGCTTTTTTCAAACGTCTTGAATGATAGGCTTCACCCTTTTGAGCTGGGTTGCCAAGTGCTGGCACGCTTTTTGTCGAGACAAACTGAATACATTGCTTTTGAAGAGCGACGAGGGCCGGGCAGGGATTGGGAGCCTGGAATTTTAAAAAGACATGCACAAAATGTGTGATGAAACTTTCAGCACCATGGACAGCAGCCCCTCAAGAAGCCTGGCGAGGGAGGAAAGGACGGAGGGGGGCGAGGGTGTGAGATGCAGAGAGTGGAAAAAGAGAGAGAGAGATGGAGTAAAGTGCGAGGCAGTGAGTTCATTTGGTAATTAAGCGAAGACTTCATCTTCCCCGCCCCGTGCATTTCAGCTATCCCCATGTCTGCCCTTTCAAAAGTGGAGGCGTTTACCCCAAAAACTCACACGCACATGTGCACACGCACTCCTGCGGCAAGACCCAGCTTTTCCACGGCCTGCCCCCCCCCCCTCTTCAACCATCTCTGTGTCTCAGGCTGAATAATGCAGGCCCTTTACCCAGTGCTCAAGCATGAGTGGATAATCTGGCCACAAGGACAGGCAACATTTCCCTTCACTTCCATTTATTTATTTATTTACCCACCCGCCGTAGGACTTGGGGAGGGCGAGGGAGGATATGAGCATGTCTAACATGCTGGCCGAGCAGATGACCTGCTTTCAAAAAGGTTCACTTTTTCTTTCCGTTTTTTTTTTTTAAACCAGGCAGGATTTTAAAGGGGATGTGTGGACTGTGCCAAACTGAATTTGGGAGATTGTACACAAGCTTTTAAGGGAGACCAGACTTGTTCTACTGTCCATACAAGACAGAAATGTAGTAATCATTTTCATTATCAATCTCTCCAGTGATGTCTTCTATTAGTTGACAATGAAGTGTAGCTGAATTCAAACTGTTAACTTTGTCCAACTAACTCTCCAAAGATATTCAATTTATAGTGACATATAACTGAGAAGGTAAACTGATTATTCATCGTTTCAGAATTCCAGAAATGTATAATATGCTGTCACGTTTTCACAGGTAAAGTTAGGAACTGCGCTCAGGTTGAGCACCAAGGACGGATGTGAATCCAGCCAAAATCTGAGCTGCTTACTCAGTTTTTCTGGATTGGAGTGCCTTAAGTTAGTAAGTGTGCCGCTCCAAATTGATGTGACAAATTGCAGCAGAAACTGCTGAGGCTTAATTGTTGCACATTTTAAATGCCATTCACAGTGACTTTGCAATTCTGAATCATGTTTGGGGCGGCTTTTGTTTCCTGTGACTAAATAACTGCTACAATACGACTCCTCGCACTGCCAATCGCAAGCTCGGGCTTTAAAGAGCCTAATCCTCTTTAATTTGTGATTACTTGTAATTCAAAATGGTAGCCCACCAGAGATTCATTGTTTAAATGTCCTCCATCACCGTAATGCAACCTGGATACTGATAACTGAGAAATAAATATCCTGTATATATATCCCGAGCTCTCATGGTGGCATTCAACTAAATTACCATAAAAATCACTGTACAAATATTTTGGCATCAATCGCTGAGAATAAATTCCTAAATAGCTGAGAGCCCTCTTAGCATAGAGAATGATTTCATTGGCATTCTTGTGGCAGATGACTTTAGCCTCACACGTTCCTCACACAAATTAGAATGCGAGAATTAAGAGGGATTTCATACAGCACGATAAGTGTATTTTAAAGGCAGAACTGATTAAGCTGGAGGGAAGAGGGAGGAATTAGGTAATTATCTCCATACAGACACCGCTGCTGCACGAGAACAGGCCCAACGCTCAAGGATCAAAGAGCGCAGCACCAGGTTCACCCTCAGGTGCAAACTAGGACCAAGCCAAGTTTGCGTTTACCTGATTTCGAGCACCTACCTGGCAACCCATGGGTGTGAGGACACGGGGATAATGAAGGAGCTGGTGTCTTGTGATCTCTGCATGAAAAGCATCACTCAGTGCACATAACACTGAAGATGACTCAGTTACTTCAAAGGAATGCTAAGTTTGTGTTTGCCTCTTATTTATTTATACAATTCCTGGCATAACATTTGCTTTTTTTTTTTCTAGTTGGTTAATTCATTATTGATTTCAAGGGCAGGATGTTTGAGCCCTTGCAGAGAGCTGTGGAAGTTCGTGAAGGCAACCTTTCAGAAAAGTAGTCCGGGGGCGCTTATTCGGCTACTTTCTCCATTTTAATAACAAGTGGAGCGCAAAGCAGAGAAAGTTTGGGGCAGAGCTGGTGGTGAAACACGGGGAAGATGGAGGAGGGCTGCTCGGGACCCTCTCGCGGTTCGTTAATTTACAGAGAATTAAGTTTTGTGAAGTTGCTAGCTGCTCTCGCTTCACCTTCTGGACACCCGTAACAACTTCTTTGACTATTTGCAGCCACGGTGTGTTATATTATGGAGCTAGTTTTGCTGTTATATCGCAGAGTCGTGTCCTACCTGCTCGTAGCAGTTCTCCCAGGTGAGGTTCAGGAGGCAGGAGGAGAACAGCTCATCTTCGGTCCGGGCAAAACCGTCCATGGCGGGGTCTCTGCTGCAGAAGTGTGTGCTAGTTCTTGTGTTGCAGACGGTTTTTGTATTCGTCTTCCTTCGTCGTGCTCTCTGTGTCAGGCTTCCTCTCGCTGTGAGCCCCGCTCGTCTCTCCGTCCGGCGCCGCTGAAGCTACCACACGAGCAGCTGGTTGCTGCTGCTGCTGCTGCTGCTGCTGCTGCTGCTTCCTCAGTCACGTGGGCGGCTGCTCCCAAAAAACAGGAGCGGGATGTTTTGGAGGGCGGCGGTGCCCAAAGTGGGGTCCGCGGACCGAGCGCGGGAGTCAGCTGCAGGGACAGGAGCGCCTCCTAAACAATGAAGAGGACTTCTGCTCCAGAGTAGTTTGACCCCACAGCTACAGGGCAGGGTGCTGGAAGTGTTGCTTCCCTCACCTCTCCTCACCTGTAGGCTAGCTCTGGTGCTCCTTACCGCAGCAAGCTAGCTGGTTTTCTGATAATTAAACTGTGGTGTAGCCTACATGCTAAGGATGTAGCATTGCAAGGTGTTGCATTGTGGGAACTTTTGAAGACACCTGAGCTCCACTGACTTGGGTTACTTTTGACTCGACTTTGCAGAATAAGAGCCTTCAAGACAGCGACTTCACTTGGACTTTTAATTTGGAATGACTTCCTCCTAGAGACCCCCTCCCCACCAACACCTACAAAAAAGTTCTAAAAACTGTGTGCAGTGAATTAATTTTTTGGGAATATACTTATACAGACAACAGGTGGTACTACAGTTTATCCAATTCAGACACAAACCCAACGCTGTGGTCAACCACTAATGGACAATAATTTATGTCCGAAAAATTAAGCACCAAGACACACAATCTCTTTACATTTAAATGTTTATTTGAAGTTAACAAACACAAATTGAAGTTCAGAAGGTGCTAAATGACTCGAAACACAAAGTGTAGCACCCTGCTGCCTGATGGGGAAATGGGGAAGGGTAGATATGGTGACCCAGGCAGCATTTAGGGAGAGATTTTGAACATGGTCCGCCCTGACGATCACGGCAACAAATAACATTTAGACATGTCATAGTAGGAGGGGCCAGGTGTAATTAATAACTTTCATTATGGCTGCATTCTATTTAGCACATCCACACCCTGGTGTTCTGCATGGTTTTCTCACCGACGTGGCTCACTGGGACACCTAAATGGAAAGGAGCCACTATTATAGTAAATACTAACTGTACACCAAAGTGTCTGCAGCAAAAAAAGACACACTTGAAAGTATTACTTCACGGTACACCCCACACACACACACACACACACACACACACACACACACGTGTTTGCCTTCTCAGGACTATGTGAGCAAGCACACTGTTTTTGATGGACTTTTGATGCTCTTGTTAGTTTTGTTGCACCTGGTGCTGCGGGGCGACACCGTTATCCTTCACACCGTTTGTACAGAGAGGCAGGTGACACCCTGTAAATCCCTGCATAGCTCTGCCGAGCTTCAGCCTGAACACGGGTCTGATCAGAGGAAGTGAAAACACCTGTGAGAGTGTGCAGCGCATTTAATTAAGACGACCTCAAATAAAACTTAAAATTATGCTAATATTTCCTATTAACATCCTGAAAGCCACTTTTTTTTATATTCACTTGCACCTCGTTCTCTTTTCACTTAACCTACATTGTTTGACAGCACAAAATCTAACACAGCCCACTGCACCACATACATATAGCCAGAGGCTCATTTGCTTCAGGTTATTCCCATATCGAGTGAAACAGTATTTCGTATAACATGCTTTGTATTCACTGAAATAGAACACTACAAAGCACAGCAAGCAAATAAATGAGTAACAGATGAACGTTTACCTGCAAACATCACACATTATAATAACTTTGACCAACTGCATTCATTTTCCTGATTTTCTTGATATTGGACTCCAACTAAGGGTTTGCTGAGTACCTTTGTGTTTACCGTGTAGTTGGTCCGTTGTGCCGCAGTCCCTCACAGCGCTGCTGCCATGATACTGAGGCTTTAATGCAGCTTCAAAGGAGCGGCCCTGCTGGGTTTATTGTAGCCATGTAGCCTTCAGGAGGCTGAGTTACATCTGAGCCACCAGGTGGATGCAATAAAGCGGCTGCTGGGATCGAAAAGCAGCAGTACTCCGGAGCCAGGACATAACTGCTGTAATAGAGGGAGCCGTCTGTCCACATTTGAATATGGACAGACAGACTCTCACTGGGTTGAAGAAACTGCTGAAGAGCTTTTATGTACTGTATGTCTGCTTATATTCAATGTCAGTCTGAAATACTTGAAACTGTTTCCCAATTAGTTTCTTTTAGTCATTCAATAAATCTCATTAAGTACTGCACAAGTTTTGTTTTTGGAGAGTCCTACTTCAGAGAGAGCCGTGGCTTAGATGATAAGACGGTCTAACTCTGGTGGAAAATGGCTTAAATACAGTCTCAGAGTGAAATGAGCACCATTTTCAAACGTACAAATCTGGGTCAAAATTGTATTCAGACAATGTATAAATCAAACCATCTCACGTGTCGTGGGTAAACGCTGTCTACATTTCTATCAAGAGCTCAACTACGCCTGGTTTCTGACTGCCTACGTGTCAACAAACACGTCTTTTAATAGAAAAATCTATATATTTAATGCAAATTCAAAGGCTTTAGTTGGAAAAAAAAGCTTCATACTAAACACCCATTCACCAAATTTATACCGTCTGATCAAAGGTTGACATATAATTACTTGACTTTTTTTTACTTTTAGTATATTACTGTGATGTCACTGCAGTGCCTCGCTCTCCAAAATAGTTAATGCTCCTGTGAAATCATCTCGTTTCATTTACACCTCAGTCCTGGAGCCGTGCAGGACATTTGGGCAGGAGAGTGTCTACAAAAGTGTGACTTAATAGATAATGTTGTTAAAATCAATACGTGTGTTTACAGATGAGGCTAAAAAACTTTGTTGTACTTTTTGCAACATTTTAACATGGAGTCCCCCCCCCCCCCCCGCAATTCTGCCTTCGATGTAGCGTTTGATTGCATTTTTAATTGTTTCATTAGTTACATAGACTGTGATAGACTATCAAGTGTGAGTTTTAATCAAGCCCATTATGATGGATTAAAATGAAAAGCCTGCCTGATTAAAGTGAAATCATATTCTCACAGTTTTAGACAAAAAAATAGAAGTTTAAGGACAGTGTGTCAACCAGCAGACTAATTGTAAAGCATTGCAGAAAACCTTCCTTCTAGAACAAAACCAGTACAATAATTTACTAGAGAATTTGTTATCCGCGTGCAGCCATGCTCGGCACAGAAAATCTTTCAATTCACCGCAAACTGTACAGGGAGGGCTGCTAGCAGGGCTCATTTGGAGAGCTGTCTTTTAGCACACTGTTTACTGTGATGTGGGACCCGTGCAGTTAGGCGGGCCTTTTCTTCATCAGTTTCCTTTGCTGACCTCCTTGCTTGATCAGATGCGTTTGCCACGCATGATCTGCACCCGTTTGAAGTGTGGTCAATTGGCACAGCGCTGTGCATTTTCTTTTCCTGGACAAATTGTCAAGAAATCGCAGCAGCAGTGTAGGAAGACAGAAAATGACAGTGAATTTCCCACGTGGTGACTGGCCATAGCTCAGGATGCGTACTCCGTCTAATTAATTCTCACGAGGTTTGCTAGCAGCGTCAGTACTGCAAATTGTGAAATAAAAACACAAAAAAATTACTCTACCTTTGAATGGCAACAAAATAAGGGTTTTTTTCCGTTTTGATTGTGTTGCACATTTTAATAGAAACGCATTAAACAAGAAATAATGTGGTAACCGACTCTGTGGCTTTAAAGGAAGCCCTGATCTGGAGGTAGAGAAAAAGAATGATGCAAGCAAAATGAAGAGCGGTTTGTTCTTTAGCCTTATCTGTCACCATCAACCATAATCTGTCCTGTGCTGTAGATTAATTTAAAGATTATGGAGTGCCATACATTTGCACAGTGCAGGAGAGTGCCAAGGCACAAGAGAAATCACAAATCACATGGCCGGCTTCTTCCCGAATATATGGCACAGCTCAGCTTGTTCGTCTACTTGCGCCTGTGTCCTCTGTGAGCTTCCTCTGATTCCTGTTTCTTCCTGCTTGCAGTGACACATGAAAGCTTTTCACCGAATCAAATCAACAGCCTGAGATAATTCAGTGTGACAATGTAACAATTGTGTTAGTGCGATTTTATGTGGGGATATTTCTGTCATTCACACGTATCTCATGAAGGCTCCGGCAGCGAAATTGGGTGAAAGTTCAGGACGGCTACCAATCCGGCAGCGTTGTGTGGAAATAAATGAGGTCAAATCAAACATTGTTTCCCCTCCTCCTACAGGTAGCGGCTGCACATTTCTGCACAGGTGCCTTCAGTAGTAGATTCATTTCAAACTGGCAGCCCATTTTAAACATGCAGTCTACATGCCACATCTCCCCTACATAACCAATTTATCAAGCCTAACCCCGGCACTACGTGCATATACTCCCATATCACAGAGAAGGCTGGAAAGCAACTGTCATAGATGGCATGATTGAATTGTTCCCTTGCACTGTCACCAGAGGGACTATTACTTCAAATTAGCATACAAATTCAAACCAGGACAGATGGATTTGTCACATTCCAGTCGCCATCTTCCTGGAAGATTGGCTGTGCTTGTGCTGTGTGATGGAGATAAGACACCTGTCTCTGCTCCGACTGGTGGCGGTGTTGGTGGTGGTGGTGGTGGTGGTAGTGCGGAGGAGGGAGGGTGTGGGGGGGGGGGGACCGACGTGGGATGGGAGGACGACTGGGTGTGGGGATGGATTTTCCCAAAACGCTGAGGTGTTCTGCAATAAAACTTCCCTACCCCCGCTCTCAAATGATGATGAGGCACCATCCAGGACTCTGTGGGTGGTAGGAGATTGAGCTGTAGCGAGGCGGTGACTCACACTGTTTGGAAACACACTCAACAATACCTGTCTGGTATTTGTTTGTGTTTGCTACTTTTGGTGAGTTACTGTCAAAGAGCCACATAAAATGACCCCTAACATCAGCACAGGGTGCAGAAATGGGTGGTTATGAACAGCTGCACGTGGAAACATACGGTATAGCCTTGACTCCGAAATAACTCCTCAGCTCGAATAGCTAAACAAAAGGCAAACTACAAATCTCATTCCAGGTCTGTCAGAATTCACTTTCTAATAATATCCAAGGCTTCCTATGTATAAACATGCAGCCACCTCAGAGAAACTGTGTGATGAAGCACAAGAAGTAGGACTGCATGCAATCGTCCCTCATATCAGACACTAACAAAATACAACTCGGAGACATAATGATTTTCATTTGTAATTATGGCAGTGTGAATCAATGGGAAGTATTGAGCATGAAAAACTGTCCTTACCTCACGATCAATTCCATATAATTTCCAGATCAGCTCAAACTAATGGGTTTTCTATTGGCTTCACTTTGGAGGGCGACTAATCTCTCGGGCACCATTTTGTCGTTCTGTGTATGTTCCCAAGCAAAAGGCCATCCACTTAAAAACTTGTCTCCCAACAGTCCAAAAATATTAAGGTACACATGCTAATTTCCTGACTAAGCACATTCCACAATCTGCAGGCTTAATTTAAAACTCCCTTAGCAGGTCTAGTATCTGCTTGCCTACTTCCAGACACAACCAGAAAAATGCTTAGTGGCTCATTTCTGCCTCTATCCTCAGGTCAATGTTATGTATATTCCCTTACAATTGATGTGAAGTTAATGCAGAGCAGAGGAAAGCAAGGTTATGCTATGCTGGGAGTGAACAAAAAGAAATCTGAATTACAAGCAGTTAAGTAAATTGCTTTTTAAAAAAAAGTGATGTAAAAGTCCCGTGAAAACAAAGCACGGTCTTTGATTTGCATTTGTAATTGAGCTCAGACAAGCTACAGCTCAAACTTAGTTTATAAAAGAGTATATGCCTTTCTCATGGTTTCAGTTCCTCCACACAGAAAAGCCTCATCACGTGGAGATGTAACTCGTAGGACTGAAACAATAAGTCCATTAATGATCAGTCGATCAACGTAATTAACTGACGACGAACACTAAGTGAATGCAGTTCATCAAATGTGAACATTTGCTGTTTGTCTTACATGATAGTAAACTGAATATCTTTGGATTTTGGACAGTTGGTCGAACAAGACAATTAAAATGATCCTTTTCTGCTTGAGGATATTTGCATTTTTAACTTATATTCTGACATTTCATAGACCACAAGGTCAAAATTGTACTCAACCAATTTAGCATTTCCACTCAAAATTCCACAAATTCTTTGTCCTAGAAGTAGCAGCCAATGTAGATAATGAACCACTAGCCTCAAGCAGAGATGAGAAGCAGGCTGCACGGGTCTGGTAAGCTCACTTCTTCCTTACGCCCACATTTTTTTTCATTTTCAAACTTGTAGTCTTCAGACTTTGATGAGTTAAATCAATGCAGGTCCCTTTAAATGGATTAATCGTAACAATAACTAGTAGATTCATTGACAAAAATAAGTTAGTAGCAGCCCTAGAAGTACTAATTCCCATCTTAAGTGTGCAATTCTATAAAATGCATTAAAAAGCAACAAAAAGCAACTTTGAGATTTATCACATTCAAACATCTAAACGTAAAAGTTTGAGGACTTTAAAACGTACTTCTTTCATGTTGAAATGCACTGCATGAGACACGAGCGGTCATCTCATTACTGTTCGATTGCTTCGATCCCCCTGCTTCATAAACACCCAATAAACCTGTAGTGTAGGTTTATGGTTAAAAATTTAAAGTCTCTGAAACACCCAGGTATTTTAGCTCAAGCCTGAGCGATGATAAGACGATGTCACTTGAGTTATTTCATTGGCCCAGAGCCACAGGAGACATTACACATTTGTTTTCACAAGCTGTGTAGTTCCCAAGACAGTTTGTCAGAATAAGTTTCAAGTTTGGTGTTGGACGCCACATTTTAAGTTTAACCTCACAAGACAATTGTGGCTCGACTACAGCAAAACTAAAAGGCACACTTAAGTTATGTCACTGAGCATCATTGTGCTTTTCTTTTTTTAGATCACTGCGTTGCTTAGAATTCATGCTTCTCCCAACTGCAGGCTTTACCTTCCACATTAGAGAGGCGCTGACACAAAGCGGTACAGTCGGCGCAGGCACCAGCACAGCGGGGATTTCACACTGATCTTATTCCGAAACATTTGTAATTAACATTCCCCCTCACTTCAACTGTTTCTGAAGCTATCAATATCCCAGTAAGAAGATTTAACTTCCCTGAAGAGCCAGGAAACGAGCTGGATTTGGCAGGTCAAAACGTGATTGCTCGGTACGCGTGTGTGTGTTAAGTGAAAGTTTATGTGCAGATTATCCTGTTACTTTAATGCTGACACTGGAAATTTTTTTTTATTACAAAGTCATTTTTATTAAGCCGAACAGTGACAGGAAATTTGACCAGAATGCCCCTCTCAGTATCTCTCTGACAAGAGAACAATACATTATGCCTGCATCAAAATACAGTATAAATTACATTTGATCAAAAGCTTGTCTCCGTGGACTACCGCCGTTTCAGTGAGAGAGGCAAAACAACAGCCAAGAATCCCGAGCTGTGACTTGGTATGGATGTCTTTAAGACGAATGCTGAATGTACATGAAGTATCATGCTTTAACAACTAAATTCCTCATGACCGGTCATTTACAGTCCATTTTTAGCAGTGCTTAAGCCTCGTGGCTCCAAAAAAAGTGACACAATTTGGCCCTCACAATGATAAAAATACATTACACAGAGTGAGACAAAAATAGAATTCAAAATGAGGTTGTTTGTGGAAATAAAAAAAAATAATAATAAACCGCTCACATGAGTTCAGAGTTTCCTTTGTAGGATGCCGTCGCAGCACATGCAAACCTTCTTAATACTGAGTGTATTCCTTGGATGAGAGTTTTGCAATGATACGCTCCAACTGTCTCTTTGCTTCACACTGGGGGAAGTTGCTCATCTCATAGTACTGCGGGGCAATTTTCACCAGCCTAGGAAAGACAGCAAGTAAACATTAGTCACAAAAAATGTCTTCAGAGTTTACTTGTGGGAGAACGCTGTTCTTCCATATTCAAACGCTGACAACCAGTGCAAGGTCAACAAATTTGATACGAGACTGTAAAAGGTCACAGAGACGGAAGGGAAATTCACGTAGGAGGCTTATCGCCGGACAAGTGTGTGCAAATCAAGCTGACATTTTACTTTTATTAGGCCTAAGAAGTAACAACTGATAAGTAAGACTTTTTTGTTTGTGTTGGCTCAGTACTCCAGCACGCTGCATTGGAAACAACAAATACAAGGCTGACGTGCTGACTTTAAGCCTTAATTAAGATTGCAGCACACCAGCTACATCACACAGCACCCTGTAACTGATGCCTGTAGTACACAAAACACTGGACAAAAACACTTTAGCTCGCCCTGAAAACCGAAAAGTTAAGGCTTGGATCACTTGACCACAACATCCGCGGTTTGATTTCGGCTCTGTGTATTGAGCACATCGTCTGTAGACACAGATGGAGCATGGAAGCTGCTGCTGCTAATGTGCTGCTCAAGCTACACCCCCTGTGTCAACACAGCGTAAGAAAGAAGACAGTGGTGCATCCCCGACGTGACGATGCTGCCTGTGTTCAGGTTTCCACTGAAGACAACTGGTGTGGGTGTTGACGTCTGTCATACGCTGCCGATGTGTGTTGCCCAATAGTGTATTGATATTCATACTGAGTGAACATTATTTCAGAAGACCAATATGTACGAGGTAAATTAGAATTTTTCAATGATTTCCTCTCGCAACTAGCTTAACAGATGCACGGATGCACACAGAAACACAAAAAACACAACAATTCAAAAGACAAAATTGATCTCTGAAACCATTTTAGAAAAAAACAAACACACACACACACACACAGGAAGTGACTGGGATAGTGTTTGATGTCTACATGTGAAATGCCATGGATTTTGCTCACAAACACAATGTAAAATATATGTATGTATTTTATCCATAAGTTAAGTGTTAATAAAATGACCACATTCTGCCATTTCACTCACATATAAAAAGCCAAAACCAAAAAAACATTTTTCTTTTTTTGCAAAACTCAACACTTGTTTATATTGCACACTACCTGCAGTTAAACATAGTATTTATAACTGATTATTACCTTTAAAATATGCAATTCCTATTAAAACTGTAGCTACAACTGAAACTTACCACTCTGGTTTGATGTCAGTGCATGTGCGGATGTAATTCTTGGTGGTGAGCACAAACTCGTTGTAAAGCACCCACTCCGGCTTGTGGTCCAGCACAGTGGAGGGGTGCAGCTGAACAACTTGGTTGTCCTTCACCGTCAGGTAATGGCCGGTGCGCTCCAGGTGAGCCACCTGTTCGGACACCAGAGAGACAAGAGGGTCACTGCCAGATACAAACACTCCAGATCAGGCTGAAACCCAGTTCATTCAGAGAGACAAACCAGACACATATGTGCCCTTTATTGGTGCTTCATTTCATTTCTGTCCGTTTCTTTTTTACACACCCATCAAAATGTAAACAGTAAATTACTGATATTTTGACACGAAAGCAGCCTGACGTTGTAGACAAACATGTTTGTAACCGGGCAGTGAGTCACATTCCCCCAAGTTGTAGGTGCTGGATAAAGCTGCTGTGGCTGTTGTGATTAACCAAGGCAATCAGTCTCAATAAAGGCCTTTCCCAACAAAGACATGATCTCAAATGCTGTGAAAGCTCCAACATGAGCCGCAAATTTGTCTCCAAGATAAAGGTTAATGTTGACAAATATTTAAATATTAACACCATAATTCAACTTGTCAGGCTGCTTGTTTCAGGTAGCCCTGAAAATGGCTTCTCGCAAAATGCCATTTGTTTCCTTGAGCGAGGAGCAAATTGACTTGATTTCTTTTTATGCATTTAAAACAAAGCAGCTGTGTGTGTGTGCGAATGTGTCCTTTACAATACAATAAACATCTCAGCTACATTTTTAGTCAGTTCAGGGTTATAAACAAAAACAATAATTTTCAAATGATTAAACTTAACAAGGGCAAACGTCAGTGAGCACCAGAACAGCAGTGGAGCTGGACAAAAAAAAAAAAGGAAGTAATGGGAGACTGAATATCTATGGTTAATGTTCAAAATGTGCACTTACAATATACAAAAGCAACATATAATTCTGTGAGCAGTGATGTGACAGACCTGCATGAAGAAGCCGGTGACCAGCGCTCGGCGGATGTTGGTGTAGTAGTCCCTGCTGCTAAACTCAGTGCTCCTCCGCGGCAGGTTGAAGCGGTCCATGATCCTGGACAGCTGCTGGCGTACGTTGTCTGCCGACATCAGCGAGCGGTAGTTGACAAAATTGTCATAGCACCACTGAGTGGACTCGTGGTCTGTGTGAGACAAGGGCAATTTAGGGCTCCAGACAAATAAAGATGGCGTGAAACCGGTGAGTCTGGAAGGGCCACTCACTCTGCTTAAAGGCGTGGTAGACGTTGAGCAGCGTCATGTGGTCTCCGTCGATGTGGGCGAAGCGCATCTTGGACTCGTCTGCCACCTTCTTAGCCTCCGTAGGTCGGACGAAGCACTGTGGGACTAAACAAGGTTGGTATAGGCCCCAACACAGCCGCCCATAGGGATAAGTTAAGCAAATCCCACAGAGAGGAACAAGGCCTCAGCTCAAGAGAGGCACAGAGCACTTCACAGGGCACACTGTATTCCCAAGTGTTTATGGTGGAAAAGGAAAGGAGGAGGGTCAAAGAAAAAGGGGAGAAGGATGGAGCTCTCCATCCTGATGCGCTACAGCATGGTTTTATACAAGATGTAGCAATCATATGACGCCCAGTTCAAACAAGCATCCTTTCTTATAGACCTGATACTAGAGTTTATCCAGAGGACTCTGGCTCTGCCACCTCCCCTTAGTGAACTCTCTCTGAATTGCTTAACGTCAAACCTGCTTGACTGTGGCTTTAATGGGTAAAAGCTGTGTTTATTGAGCCTCATGGTTGGTTGCTGTGGCGGCACCGTTCTCAGGTGTACTTTTCGCTGCTTACTCTAATGAACTCAGCAAAAACCCGTCATCCTGAAACACCTGATTTAAGTGCACACCACGTCCAAACAGCTAGTTAAATCCATTTCCCCGCTCTCAAAGACCCTCGCGCTCCCTTCAAAGGCGCCAGGATTCATCTCAATGAGCAGCATTCTGCTTTGGCAAGCCTAAAGTGCAATTACGGCTGTAGCATGCTGGTGCTGCTCCAGCTACACCTATACATTTTGTACAGACATGTATTTTCCCCTTCCACACAAATAATAGCTGACATCTCTGACTTTATCCTCTACTTGCCTTGTAGTGAGGTTTAGTGCGTGTACATTACACTTATTGGAAGTAGATTTTGGTCCATCTACTGTTCATACAGATTCATTTGGGAGTAAAGGGGGTACACAATATGTTAAACAATACCTCTAAGTTTTTGGTAGAAGTAAGTGATGTGATGAAAAAAGAGGGGTCAAAGAAAGCAAACACATTTTAGGGACTCAGAAGATCAAGAAGTTGCTCTGTATATTTCCTTGAAGCTCATTGGTCATTTCTGAAGCACCGTTCATGAGCAGAGGAAATGAAAAGGAGTAGCAGCTCAGTCGCACACAGTGGACCAGCCCTGAGCATTACCTGACAACATGGCAGTGATGGAGAGGATTTCATTTGAACAGTTGAATTCACAGCTGGCGATGACCATCTTGGCCAGCTGGGGGTCCAGGGGAAACTCTGCCATCATGGAGCCCAGCTCCGTCAGGTCGCCGTCGTCGTTGAGCGCTGCCAGGTAGTTCAGTAACTCCAGGGCTCGCATCAAGGTCTCTGGGGCTGGGGGGGGCAGAATGGGGGAGATGGGCTATTAACAGCGTTCCAAGCCAAAAACAATTTGCAAAACTATCGTTTTTTTTCATCACAGCAAAACTTGAGAAGAACAATTCGGAACCCTTTCACACACTCGCAGGTGTATCAGGGTTGATTAATACCCTTGTCCTGCATGATTACAGTTACAGCTGAAATGATTAGTCAATCAACAATAAATTAACAATCTGATAATCAATTAATTGTTTGAAGTCCTTTCTAAATCAAGCTAGAATACCTACCAATTCCTGATTTGAGCAACTAAAATGTGACAATTTGTTGCTTTTAAAAAAAAATCATATTTGATAGCAAACTGAGAATCTTTGACTTTTAGATTGTTGGTACAATAAAAGAGGAAAATCAAAGAAGTCACCTTGGATTCAGGGGTTTGCTGTAATGGACAATTTCGACTATTTCCCTATGTCTTACTGAAAAAGTAATTGAGAAAATAAACTACAGAAAAAATTATTTTTTTAAAAGCTCAAATATGAGAATGAACACCTTTTCACCACATAGTGGAAAAACATTCAGGGCAAAAAGAGACAATTGTACTAATTCCTTTTCAGCCAAGTTATACATAGTACAGTTGGCTAAGGCATAAACTTTCATGTCAGCTCATTGCTGGAGGACATCAGCAACCGGATCAACCGAATTTGGCGAGTATGTGGGAAAAAAGAGGAAGTCTAAGAAGACAGAAAGGCTGATAAAACAATATAGTTTGAGCACCTGCTGTAGAATTTAGATAGAAGACCAACATGTGTTCAGAGAAGACAGGCACAGTTTTGGGGGTTGATGACAGCGAGCATGAGGTCAATCAAAATGAGAGGACTCTCAGTATGTGATGGCCAGAGTTGTGCTAGACAGCAACTTAGCGGAGAAGTAATCATGGCAGAGCTCATTTTTCATCCTCCGCTCAGGCAATTCTTAACAACGAATGCAATTACAGGGGAACTTTCTACTTAATGCTTCAACACAAAAGGCTTCCACCGTTTGGTTAAAAGATTTTTCCTCCAGATGCAATTATTGACCTTTGGCTCCCGAGAGCTGAAGCCTAATGACCAGTTGCATGTTAAGTGAAAATTAGCTTCAAGCACTGGCTGTGGTGCTCGTTTACTTTCATTTCTCTCAAGTGCTCCCAAAAAAATTCAATTTCAAACAGCACAGAGGTATTTTTTTTTTATGATTAACAAATATTGATTTGGGGCATCAAAGCTACTTTTTTTTTTTTTACACAAAGTGAGTGCTGGCCACACTACTTACCACACAGATGGTTTGTGTAGGGCTAAACAAAAGGTGAAAAACTGATTTCCATGTACTGCTAGCATGATGAACCAGTGTGGAAATTCAATCTATATACAACGTGGCTCATCAGAAAGTAAGTATTGACTGCCGCAACACACAAGAACCCGATATATTAACCAAGGGCCAAATCAATGAGACGAAAGGCTAAAGGTACATTAAACCACATTGGCTTCGAAGGGTACTTCTTTGGAAATGTCATGAGGCAAATGAATCCCACCCAGCCAAGTCCTTGTGTAAATCGCTACTGATTTCTTTTGGATTTTCCATTTGGTTGGCTGGCTCACGCTGTCGCTCCTGTGTTTAGTGAGCGAGGAGCGAGGTCGGCAAAGAGAGAAATAAACTAGATATTTGAGCATTTCAAAGTAAAGAGAAAATCAAGGATCCCATTGAGGTATGAACAAGCTCGAATTGAAAAAGCCACTGGCTTTTTAGGGCTGATGTTGTTGATCATTGGGGAGACAATACCTAAACTCAATTCATCTGACTTGGAATTTAAACATTAAAACATCTAGCATTACCACAATAAACACTGTGGCCTCAAACCAGGAAAGAATGTCCACCTATCTACTCATTTAGGATCTGAAACATGCCCAAAACCTATTAATAAAGGAGTTTTTTTAAAATGTCAAAACTCATTCTTTCATCCCCTTTTTCTTAACTCTCCAGAGACCCTTCTCTGACCTGTCCATTTACCCTGGAGTGGGCATTTGACACAGCATATCAAAATTGATCCACTGTAACTAGACGTTATAAAGCTCCTGTCGTGGAACACTTACAGACACAAAGCAGACTTCATTTGCTGCACTGGACTGGCTCCGGCTTCCAACGTGCTCAGGAGCTAGTTAGGAGAAACCTTCTGCCATGACTGGATCAAATAAATAAAAAGGTAATCCTCCCCTTTTCCCGTCACCCCACTGTTCCCAGTTAGACTCCGCAGACAAGGCCAATCCCATATGTTGACGCTTAGCCTTGCGTTTTGTGAGAAATGTGGGGGCGGTGGTGGAGGTCAGTCACGTTTCACTGGAGGAATATAAAGGGAAGGCAATAGCTAAGGTGATAGCGCTGCTATTGATGTAGCCAATTTCATTCTCAAAATGGCGTTTGCCACAGTGGACGAGGAGAGATGGGTTTAATCTCAGAGGTGAGATGAAAACTATATTATGGTGAGAAAAGGGTGGAGGGAGGGTGAGGTTAAGGAAAGGGAAAGGAGGGGTGATCTCCTCGAGAAGACATAGGAACACACTCTCTCCTGGAGGATGCCATAACTTGGTGCCTCAATGCGACTGGATGTGTTTTTAGGAGTACTTCCAGTGTGATTTGGATGTGCAAGAAAAAAGGAGCACAGAGACAGAAACATAAATTGACTGATCTCCAAACTCAATCACTCTCTCTCTCTCCTCACTTTGAACAGCAATAATCTAAACTTAAAGTAGACAGCTCATAAAAACATGGCATAACATGGCATAATGTGTAGCCCCATGTCTGTCAGAGCAGTGATACTCAAATCTCTAAGCATTCACTATGCAGTATTTGACATCTACCAGGATCATTTTATCTTTGCTTTGTCATATTTCCAAATCTCTCCAGTGACACAGGCAACCCAGATTTCATATTGTAAATGATACAACCACAGTTCAACTAAATATAGATTTTATAACAGCTTGTAACAGCAATCGTATTGATTCAGATACCACTGATCGATGTCAAGATCTCAAAATTATTTGATATTTATGTAATAAACCTTCAGATTTCAGTCATGATTGGTTTGGTGACACCTGTGATCTCAGCAAGTACACTTTAAAACTCAGCAGAAAACAGCAGCAGAGCTGCAGCAACAGCAACTGTTGTCCATGTTTACAGTGCAGCCAAACAAACTCACTTTGTTTCAATGAAAAATCAGTCAATAATTGCAAAAACAATCTGATTTTATGCACAGAGCACTTGGGAGTTTTCCAAAGACTACATTATTACCTGTGTTTTATCATCAGCAAAACATGTACATCCCTCGTGTATAGGAAGGCAAATTGGAGCCAGTGCAGAAATGTCGGACCCTGCCACCAACTATGAAAACTACTATACAGAGAAATTATGTAGATGATATTGCTGAAAAATGCATACCTTAAAAAATATTTTAAAATGTCTTTTCATGAAAAGCTTGCGGATTATAACTTTAAATATGTTTAAAATGATTATAAAGACAAACATATAGTAGAAAAGTGTGTCTTTGTGAGACAAAAAAAAGTTATTTCACACTAACCTGGTGGGTCCATAAAGTCAAAGTGCACCAGGTCATCAATACCCAGTTTCTTCAGCTGCAGCACCACAGAGCCCAGATTAGACCTCAGGATCTCTGGATATGTGTTGTCCTGTGCCAGTTAAGACGTACATGAGAAACCAAAGGAACAATTCAAAATGAATTAGTGAGGGTGCTTATTATCTCCACATGCCTTGCTCATATTTCAGCTTGAACAGAGAGCGGGAGTCTAGGGCATTTCAAGGGCTATTTAACTTGTTTTAAAAATTCCCTTTGCCACTCAGCATGACGTGAAAGAATTAGCTTGTTAAAGTGGAGAACTAGGCCTCCACAGGTCCATTTGTCACGAGGTGGCTGTTTCGTGAGCACAGGTTATGAGGAAGGGCAAAGGCAGTAAGGTTTAGCACCAAGCTCTCGGAATTATAATTCAGCTGAACTGGGAATCATGGAGTTCAAAGAGCAAGTATTGCATAATAGAAAGCTTTTCCAGCTGGAAGGCTGCTTTGGGGGGATACAAAGTGCTTACAGCCTTGAAGAATGTGAGAATCAAATATCTCATAGATTTTCTAACTATTTTCAGACTGCTTGTTTCTTACCTGCATTTCTGTCTTGTAAGCTTTCTCTGTGTAAAGACGGAAACATTTTCCTGGGCGTGTCCGTCCAGCGCGACCTGCCCTCTGCTGGGCTGAGGCTTTGCTGATGGCTGTAACCAAAAGGGATTCCACTCTGATACGTGGGTTATACACCTGATAGGAAATGGGAAAAAAAAGATTTTCTGAGGAGGTAGAGGCAAAAAAAAGTAGTTAAGCGCACATACACATACATACAATCTACTGTATGTACAAGATGCTAACAAAACATATACAACAATATAGTCACACATTCCACCATAGTGCATATATTTCTGCGCCATGTGTATGACTGGTGGTGACTTGGCTCCAGGCTGGTGAAATGTCAGAGGAATAAATAACTGGCTTTTCCATCTTTGTCGCTGTCAGGTGTGTACTGCTGTGTTTATCTGGGGATTCTCAGGCAACAGACGCAGATGATCGCAGCAGATAAAGAGTGGTGGGAGAAGATGGGGGTGGTGGGGAGATGGAGGAGGCTAACCTTTTGCTTGGCAAATCCGGGATCAATTACAAACACCACGCCGTCGATGGTCAGGGACGTCTCTGCGATGTTTGTTGACACCACAATCTGTGGAAATGAGAACAGATGGGTTAAGAAATGATCCACCACAGACTCAGGTGCTAGAAACACTTTCAGTCAATTTTACCAATGGTCATCAATTATTTAGCAAATCCATTCTAACGCACAAACGTTAAAATACAAAGGGAACTCAACAATTTGGACATTTCAGGGATTAAGGTAGATTCTTCTGCTGAAAAATTAGAAAACAAGGTGCTGAACTACATTTGGATTGTTTCAAGTATTCAAAAGTGCTTTGTTAATAAGTGTAGTGCTTTCCTACAGTGGCGCAATTGATAAATCATAGTAATTCCTATCCATGAGGAAGAAGAGAGAAAAACAAGATATCAGCTTTAACTTGAAAAATATTCCCTGATGTGAGCCAGTTGACAGAAGAAACATGTAGAGATGTCACTTTGGTGCAGTGCACACACGCTGTCTAATGTAACCCAACAGGGGAGTACCACAACAGTTTCTGCAATCAAGTTCAATGTGCTATCAACGTATCTGTGGAGAGAGTGGGCTCTGCACTTCGTGTCCCATCCAAATGCATTACCTCTGGCCTTTTTGTGTTCTGTACATGTGTGCGCATGAGGTTGGAGGTTGTCCAACTGTCCTCTGCATGCTACAGGTTTTGCTCTCTTGGGAGGTTCTCCCCAGTTTTTCAAAATAGCAGTAAATAGTTGATGTAATGGTTCCTCTTAGGGTGGCCTGCTTTTGAACACACAGAGCTGTGCAATGGTTACAGTTTTCACCCAAGCAGCTTTTCTTCCTCCCAAACGAGGGCTGCAGTAGATCCCTCATGTGACTCCAGCACGTCTCCTGAAATTTGGAACACTGCGGTCTGTGGACATGCTAATCATGCTCGGCTCGTTGTCGCTGTTTGGCTCTTGCTGTATGATACACAGTGCTGGACACAACCACAAGCAAGCAGTACTGTGCTGTCAATGTCTGAGAAAAATGTTATAGGATTTCCAAGTAGACCAGCTATTATTTGTGTAGGAGCTTTTGAAATTTGACAGTAACTACTTTAGTCCCAGCAATTACATTTACAGAAGTCAAATAAGGTCCTTTATTCTGGCATGTAGTACTGAAATATTAAAGCATGTAAACTAGTGTGTGCACATCCAGGCTAAACAAAGACTAATGTGACAAGACATGAGGGATCTGTTTCAGATGTAATGCATGTGTACACTGTGTTACAATAAAAGGCTAGACTTGCATTTGTTTGTGAAATGTCAAGAAAAATCTATCCAACTCATGAAAGATCCATACACCCTGGGGTGCAGGTCGTATTAGGTAGAGAAAGGACCCAACATGTCTAAAACTGGATTTAGACTTGATGGGACTGGGTAACTGGAGTCCTGCTGTGGTCTAAGTTGTTACTTGTTCAGCGTTGGATTTCTTATGTTGATACCACCACCACATTGCTAATTGTAATACAATATAGTGTCAGCCTTTAATGTGCACTGATTAAATCCCCCGCAGTAAACCGTGTTTACATTCTTTCATTCACCTTGTGATATAGAGCGATGGTGGGCTACAAATGTAGTCATAGAGCTGGAGTTACATCCATGTAACCGTTACTTCACTTGGAATCATCACTGAATAAGAGAATGTTGCAAATACTAGTAGTTCCCTTAATGCAGACCTACAAACGCAGCTGTGAGCCTGAATTGTTAAAGTGGCATTATATCATCATATGGTAACTCCTCTAATCTAATAATGTTGGTTTTTCTAAAAGGGAGGTACGGATTTTACTTCAATTGTATGTTGACACACGCTAATGCAGTTGTGATGATGTGATAAGTGCGGAATTCAAGGGTGGTGATAATATAGAGGCCGGTTTATTGGACCACTCTCGCATTAGGGTGGTATGGGAGTTGATTTAAGCATCAGTGCAGATGTCATTGTTAACTGTCTTTGCGCAGAGAAATACAGAGGAAGAGGAAACAACTGGAGGAAAACAAATGAAATGAAAACCTGCTTAGTTTCTGAGCAAGCAGGGAAACGGTGAACCATCTCCCAGTTTCATATCATTTTCTATTACAATTATCCCCTATAGCAAGGCTGTCCATGAGAAATGACAGCTGATTCAGAGCAAAACAAAAAAATCAAATGAGTCACATCACCCTATGGGTCTGTTGCTGTCAGCATATACACAAAGAGGGGGAGGAGGGGAGAGGAGAGGAGAGGAGAGGAGAGGAGGGGAGAGGAGAGGAAGACAGATTTGAAGTTGCTCTCACACAAACCTTCATTAGGATGCGTTCTGCTTTTATAACGGTTGAAACAGACTGGTCAGAGAAACCCTTTCGATTCATCACAGCACTTGATACTGTGCTGGCTGGGTCACAGTACACTCTATTGGCAACTGCAACTCCAGTGTCATAACTTAATAAACAAGTGGTTGCTTGGAAAAATGCCTCTGCACACTTCAACGTCTTTCACTTGCTCAACATGTTTCAGGACAAAAACAAGCAGTAGGCTGACCTAAGCAGTCATTTGGTGGTAGCCGTCTGCTTCCTTGGTAGTCCTCATGATAAAATGCCAAGCACAGAACCGAACAGTTCTCTGTAGTCTTTGCTGATACAGGTCCACAGAACCAATTTTGCACACTTGACACACTTCCTTTGTAGCTGTGCCTCCTCAGCTGTCTTCAAGCTGTGAGCCTTACAGACTTTTAAATCCTACCTTTTAAGCGAGGATTTCTCTCCAGCCTGAGAATGCCTGACTGTTTAGTTATTAATGCCAGGGAGCCCCCCCTCCCCCCCAACCTCATCCAGCCCTCGACCTCTGGTAATTCAACTGTCGAAAGACGCATTCCCCTTAGTATTCAAGGAGGGCAATGAGGAGATGGCAATAAATGCTCGTATGAAACTGATCAAACAGCAGTATCTGGCAAATGGTTGGCTTGTTATTCATGTATTTTTTGGATGAATGGCTGTCTAGATCTGATTGACATGAGCAATCCATGACAAATGTGAGCTGCTTAATTTTGATAGACAACCGAAAATAATTTGGGCTGTCTAAATAACAGCCAGTTTAGTGGAGTTACACCAAGACCAACTGCTTTGTTCAAAAGGTAACAGGTAACCACTGATGGAGATCCACTGATCTCCATCTACATAAGGGACGAGTTCCTGAAACCACATTCGTACTAACTCTAAATTCAAGTTAGCACTGCTGTCAATCATGATTGGTCAAGCAGATGTGTCGTCATATCAGAGCAAAGATGACTACATCCAATGGCTGTTTACTACTACATCTGTAATGAACAGGACAACCAGTGCTTAAAAAAGAACTATTCAAATCAAGCTGGACTATGCAGTTCATAATACCAAATGTTTTCTGTGTCTGACAAAAATGGAGGTGCAAAATATGGCCAAAAATTTGAAAATGATACAAGATTATAGAAAAATCAATGTGTGCAGCGAAACAAAGTGACGAACTACAAAGTGTTCTGACATGCTGGAAAGCGTTTTCAAATGAATGAGAAAGAAAAACAGCACCGTATCTTTATAGTTTGTCCCACAACTGCTTAGTTCAATCTCCAACCAAACAACACATATAAATGATTTAGTCTGTCCCACTTTGCCTTTTTAATGGCATATAACAGAAATGTTCTAGGCTATAAAATACAGCAAAAACTCAAGGAAAAACCAAGTACCAAAGACTCACAAGGTTCCTAAAAGTTTAGTTTATGGGATGTCCCTGGTAACGGACTGTTAAGTTCCCACAGTGGAAAAGGTCCATCAGTGGCCCAAAGGTACAGAGGAATCACATCTTTACGAAACCAATTAGCCACACTGTTGCAGTCTGAAATTAAAGTGGCTGGACAGAAAAAAAAAAAAAAAAGAGACCAAGCTATCAGACAGTGTCTCATGACAGACACTATATGCTGCAGACCAACATCCCTGCAAGGAATGAAAGGCATGGAATTCTTCAAAGTCCGGTTAAAAAATGGACTAGGTGAGGTTGTCCTGCGTGTTGGGACACAGTCAGTGCTCCAGCAGATGCCACACATGACACCCTCTCACATTTCATGATCATATGGGTGGCCTCATTGACTGCATTGATTCTGAAGGATTATCCAGGCTGGGGCCATTACACTGAACATAGGCCGGCTCCTTCCAGTCTGTTGCTGCACTGGATAATCCTGGCTTCTTCATCAGTAATATCATTAGAGCATCATCTCTGCATGTTATTTCTGGGTTATTACCTGCAGGAGAGCAAGTGCTATGGCTAACACAGGCCATCTTTCACATTCCGTGCTGGGAAACACAGCCTTGTTGACATATAAAGCCTTCCCTGACTGAGAAAACGTGCCTTGAGCAGCATCGACGCACCCGCATTCAAAGCTCATTGAAATGGATATGCGGGGGAGTCACGAGTGACATTTGAGGGAATATTCCAAACGTGACAATGCTAAAAACAAACCCAACACTCATCACAGCACATTTGTTAAAGACAATCCTTGAGACGCTGGAAAGCAAAGTGAAATTACAATCTTTGTTTGTAATTAGTCAATTGCTGCCTCGGCTCTAAATGATTAAATTGTTCAAAAATAGAAGATCAGTGGCTTTCCTGAGCGATGACGAGCTAGTGCTTTATGTTAATTGAGGGGTGTCTAATGCAGTCATTAACATGCGTAGCGGCAGACGTGGCGAACCTTAATTCTTTTTCACTACTTCCTCTTGGGCTGACTCGGATGACATCTCTGCATTTTTCACTTGATGAGCCGCTCAGTCAGTCATAGGGGAGAAGCACATTTACTTCAAGCACGGCAACTTTAGATGCCACTTCCACCAGTTCAACAAGCACCTGACAAATTAGTCTTGAGGAAAAAAATCAACTGGTCTGTGCTGAAGCTAGAGGTGGTTGCTGGATTGACAGTTCAAATGCCAGTGTCACTAGATTTGCTTTATTTCCTGTATGACCAAAAATCATAGGAGTCGGGGAGAAGTTGCCTTAAGATGTTCACCAAGAGGAACCGCTATTATTCAGCAAGCATGCTGCCAGTGGAAAATCATTCTATCACGTTAGACCAATGTATGTAAACTTAAAGGACCGTGCAGATACCATTACAAGATCCATGTAATATTTAAACCTGTTCCTATGCAACCATGGCCGCGTTTCATGTCGACATCCCTTTGAACAGCAGAGGCACACACTGGGAATGATATTTGAACTTGAGAAAAAGATCTTATCCAACATTGGCTGATCAAACTACTAAGAATGCTGAGCCTGTTAAGCCTGTGCAACACACACGCCATTCAAAAAGAAAGCTGGAGGCGATGAAACTATAAAACTCAAGACACTAAAGGGAGATGGTACTACAGTGTCAAATGTTTGATCCCAACCTTATGACGCAACCCTCAGCCTGAGCCTCACTGTAAACGTAAACTTGATAACACACTTAATCCCCATTTAATGGCGCATCAAATAATACTTTTTGATTAACTGCATATTAATTCACCCTGTGTCCTACATTCCCAAAATCCAGGTTGAATTGAGCGTTTTTGAAGTATCGTACTGTGTTTAACTTTGACAGCCCATAAATATTTCCTCTGCTCATATGTCAGCCTGATCTGCCTCAATTAGAGGGGTTGTAGCAATGAGTCATTCATCAACATCGTCCCCTATCAGATGCTGGGGGTGAATGTTTGCTCATTCACTGGCAGTGATGATATTCTGATATTCTGTCAGATCCCTGGCCAACAGCGTGGCAGCGCAGGTGGTGCTGCTACTCTGGTGATGAGCCAATCTGAATAGAGACTGTCACACAAAAGCGAGGAATTGTCTCGTGTCTGTATCAATAAGAGGATCATCCACTCCTCTGAGATTAAGTGATTGAGGAACAAGATGGCTAGGCACAGCAAGCCAAGTCATGTTTTGGATCAGCTCATGACGTGCACCTTTTGCGTGGTTTCAGACAGCAGAGGCCTCCTCTGTGAGCAGCGGCAGGGCCTGTGCAAATGCAGTGGAAAGATAAAAATGACGGAGAATGCAGTACTTTCCTCAGGCTCAGAGGGCGTGAGTAATACCCCAGTTATAATTTAGAGCAGAGAATCACATGCTGACAAAAGCAGCATATGTTGTGTGAGTCAGTTCTGCGCTAAAGCTGAGAAAGGGAAAA